>NC_141695.1:451553037-452153037 GCF_964263255.1 Lissotriton vulgaris
GGCCCCTAGCAAGTCCCCTGTCCCCTCTGGGCCTTTGCTATAGGGGCTGTGCCCCCCAACATCCATGCACCATGTGGCAGGCACAGCATGGTTCCTGCCACAAGGTTTATGCATGTTTGAAAACATCCAGTTTTCAGTTACAGCATGGGCTGTGGCCTTTTCCGGCTGCTGCACAAGTTGTAATGGAAAAATGGATGTTTCCTAATTCAGCAGGTATAACCGCTGACTTAAAGTCGGGCGGATTCCATCCCACTATGGAGTCCGTCATATGCCTGTCCGACCGACATTGTAATGGGCCCCTCAGAGTTTGGTGGTTGAAGGACATCCATCCAAACTTGGAAGCTATCACATCCCTCCTGTGTACAGTGTTTATGTTTGTGCTGTAAAGCAGTAGACTGTATTTTTTTCTCAAGTCAATTTCACTGTACTGTGTTATTTAAATGGATTTTGGACTATGCTCTATGGTACTCAATCTGTGAATGTCCATATATTAGTACAGTTGCTCTAAGTAACATGTCTTAAAAGGTTCCATGGTAGGTGCAGAGCGAACAAACAATCAAAAATATATTATGGAGGATCTGCAAAAATTATTTATTCACCAAGGCCACGAAATTTACCCTAGGAAAATTGTGTGTGTGTGTGCATAACTGGAAAATTGCCAAAACGAATCTCACCAAAGAACAATGGATCTGCTGCAGTGCATGCACAATTCTCAGTGCGTGTGCACTGGTCACCTCCAAGTCTTTTCCTGTGGTCACCAATTTAGCAAAATGCCATTGGTGGTAGAAGTAACATCTCATTCCTTTGGGCCAATGATGACATCTTGCGAAGTGACATCACATTGAGTGAGTTTAAGGGTAGATCTGCCTTTCTATCGGTGTGTGGTTCGGTGATCCCTGGACTAATGCACCATATTGTAAATTATGAAGAAGGTATGTGAAAGACATACTCACTCTGGCCTTCATCCTGCAAACACTTTACCCTCATTTTTACTTAGAAAATAATGTGTGTTTTGTGGTGACCTTCAAATGGTTATCCACGAGGTCAAAGTTCAAATTGAACCTACAATTCAATACAAGAGCGATCCTCATTACAGATCACAAACAGAGGGAGTTGTGAGAAGTGTCCTGTTAGGAAAATGCATAAATCAACAAGCAATCACTTAATACATTACACAGATTAAAGTAAAGGCAACAGTTGGTGGTCCAAGCACAAGACAGTTAGAGACATACTTTATGAATAGTGCTCCCAGTATTCTGTTTTTACTGATTTTCACAGATAATTACAGACAGAACATAAAGTTTTCTGTCTGTATTTATTTTTAAAAGCCAAAAAATACAGAAAATTGTGTGTCTTGTGAGTGACTTCCGACGCTGTCCTTCATGAATGCCAAGTCAACATCTGAGCAGATAGCCAGCATGGGGAGTTAGAAAACAGAATGAGATTTCCTTAAATGTAGGCATAAGTTGACATATATTTGCATATATTGCTTATATATACATGCGGATATAATAGTGTTCTTCTGTAAAGGCCGCCTAGTTTGCTACAATCAACAGGCATCAAAGTATGACTGAATATTTATCAGTTAAATACATTTGGAAATTCACCATGTTACCACTCCATTCAATCTTAAAACACAAACAAAATATGGATAAATATCAATTATCTGGCCAAAAAATAACGGGAATAAATACAGACGGAAGTGTTGAAAAAAGTAAATACCATAAAACTGGGAGCCCTATTTATAATATACATTTATGGCATTGCAATGAGCACTTATTTAAAAACAAGCGGCGTGGTTGGCCTCATAGCAGCTCAATATATTACAGTGTAATACCTCTGCACCCAGTGGGTTGCTTAATTGAAAAATGCAGTGCAATTTCCTAAGCACAATATATTAGCTCTCTAGTGGCCCTCATTTGAATTGTTAATGTGGTTGCCTTTTCAGAAACTAGTGATCCGTTCCACTTTTTATATGGCACTGCAGAGAATGCAAATTGCAGTGCTCAGCTCCCAAACATATGCCACAATGTCTGAGCTCCTTTGTTTTCCAAAGTCATGTGTTATGTGTCAGAGTGACTTTTAGAGCTCATACAGTTACCCCTAGGTGACAAAGCGCTAGCTCTGAATGAGAAAACATGAAACCCTATCTATGGTTCTTTAGTTAGGAAATAGCCAAGGGGCTTATGTAAAAGCCCCTTGAGTCTCTGGGGCATCACTTTTAAAATGGGAAAGGGCTTGTAAATATGCTCCCATGTTTTTAATGCCTTCCAGAACATAAATATATTTAGAATGACCCTGATGTGTGGATTTTTCATGTGATTAATTATCTTTCCTATAGATCCAAACTTTTCCCAGCCCTGACATATGTCCTCCTTGGCATCCAGGGAAAATCCTTGATCAGATCCAATGCAATGCACATAGAACATTGATTCAATTTCATGAAGAGCTCTTCCGGAGCTCAAGGTCGCACTGAGCTCGGACTCCTATGACAGGACCTGGCCTGCAATGCATATTTCTTAAGGTACTGCTGTCATCTAATAATCAATTCTATGCAGGCGCTTTAAAACATATCATCAAGCAGCATATAGACACAGGGCCTCATTTATGAAAACTGTTGCATCGCTGCAACAAAACAGCAATGCAACAGGTTTCACTGCGCTCTCCTTGCGACATGATGGAAGCGCCGTATAGAAAGTACACTATCCATGTCGTAAGAAAAGACAGATACGTCAGGTATCCTGAGTTATCTGTCGGCGCAAATGTCAAGCGTTGCTGAAGTTGTTTCGCAAGCATGACAGAACTCCAGCAACGTTTTGGGGGAGGTCTATCCTTAATGCACTGCATCACCCTTATATCAGCCATGAGGCAGGCGTAAGGTTTTGATGCAATGGTGTCCTAGTAGTGGTGCATTGAAATCTTGTAGATTTCAATGCGCCACTTTTACAAGGCTTCTTGCAGGGGAATGACCGCCCTGCATACATTATACCTGACGCAGGTATATTGTGGCGCAGAGGTTTACAAGGTGAGACATCTGCCTAAATGCGTCACTTTGTAAACATGGTGCAATGTGGTGCATTGTTTATGCCACCACTGCGTCACGAAAAGTGGCGCAACAGCAGTGCAAAAATGTTGCATGGGCTCAAAAATAAGCCCCAGAGAATCTAACAAAAGGCATCTATGGTCCAGTTATTTGGAGGAGGCTGAACAAGCCTTGGAACTGTCCAGTATTTGGGAAAGCAACCCTTCACGATTGACAGTAAAGTCTGCAATCCAAACTCAAATAACTCTGCTGAGCCCTGCTGAAGTCATGTTTAAGCAATCTAAAAGAAATTATCTTTTCTAATAATGGACTCTTTTTACTTGCCACTATTATTTATTTGAGCAGTTCTAAACATCAACAAGACAGAAAATTATTAGAATGATGTTCCCAATCAAAGAATACAGACTCACCTGACGTTTGGAATCTTATGCACATCCACAAGCAGGCTTTGTGACAAATAGCATGCGTCCCTTGCCCACTATTTATGCTGTTGTCCAAAGGGCAATTCTGAGAGATAAATATGCATAAAAAAGATCATGCTTGAAAACATATTGACTAGATGCACTGACCATCTTTTTGACAAATTGTCTAGCTGTCAATCTTTTTAAAACCAAATAGATTTCTGAACTTTGTCGCTATACAAAATGTTTAGAATCCTTCTTTACATTTTTTTACACATGACAATATAAATCTTACATTGTATGTGCTAAATAACTATTCCCTGCAATTGGTGAACTATTATTTTATTATGTTTTTGTAACAATTTTAATTAATCAATTACAATAACTACATTTTCTCTCACCTTATCTTTATCCATTTTTCTCTCATTCTGGTACTTGTAGTCATGTTTGTACCATTATATATTCTGGACTACAAGTCCCAGAGTCTAAAGGAAAAAACCTCAGCTAGATGAGGTATTCATGCGCAGAACCAAGAAACTTGAATACGCTTTACTCTCAGCAAAAAAATATATATTGGGGTGTGGCCAACCATCATAGCCGATCGGACGTGATTCTGACCGGCTCCGTCCCAGGCCCTGCGGATGATCTAATAAAGGGCATGAATATATCAGCACGAATTGCCTTCTGGAAGGCGCAGGAGGAGTCAGGGGCTCAAGAAGGCAGTTTTGAGCCCCCAGGTGACGTCAGAATATCGGTGTAGGAGTCTGCATGAGAGGCGACTGAACCTCTCTTGCCTCTTTCTGCACTTCACTTGCCTCATTTTGCACCCCTATTACAGCAACTCAGTTGTCTTGTCTCTTTTATCACTTTTCTTGCTTCTTTCTACACCTCTGTTGCTTCTTTCGGCACTTCTCTTTCCTCTCTCTTCACTTCTCTTGCCTGTTTCTGCATCTCTATTCCCTCTTTCTGCATCTCCCTTACCTCTTTCTATACCCCACTTGCCAATTTCTGCAGCCCTCTTCCTCTTTCTGTACCTCTCTTGCCTCTATGTGCAGCCCTGTTCCTCTTTCTGCACCACCCCTGCCTGTTTCTGTACCTCTCTTGCCTCTTTATCAACTCTCTTACCTCTTTGTGCATCCCTCTTGACTCTTTCTGCAACCCTCCTGCCTCTTTCTGCACCTCCGTTGGTTCTTTGTGCACTTCTATTGCTTTTTTCTGTACCTCTCTTGCTTTTTTCTGCACTACTCTTACCTCTTTCTGCACCCCTCTTCCTGCACCACTCTTGGCTCTTTCTGCAATGCTCTTGAATCCTTATGCACCACTGTTGCTTCTTTCTGTGCTTCTCTTGCCTGTTTCTGATTCACTCTTGCCATTTTCTGCACATCACTTGCATCTTTCTGCACCCCTCTTGCCTCTTTTTGCACTTCTCTTGCCTCTCTCTGCACCTCTTCTGCCAGTTTCTGCACCTCTCGTCCCTCTTTCTTCAATTATCTTACCTTTTTCAACACCTCGGTTGCTTCTTTCTGCCTTTTGTTTGCTTCTTTCTGCACCACTCTTGCTTCTTTCTGTACCCCTCTTGCCTTCTTGCCTCTTTCTATACCCTTCTTCCCTCTTTGTGTACCTCTCATGCTTCTTTCTGCACCCCTCTTGCCTTTTTCTGCACTTCAGTTGGTTCTTGTTGCACTTCTCGTGCTTTTTTCTACACCTCTCTTGCTTCTTGCTGCTCCACTCGTGCCTCTTTCTGAACCCCTCTTTCTGCACCTCTCTTGCCTCCTTCTGCAGTTCTCTTGCCTCCTTCTGCATCTCTAGTGTTTCTTTCTGCACTTCTGTTGCATCTTTCTGCATCACTCTTGCCATTTTCTGCACCTCACTTGCCTCTTTCTGCACCTCTCTTGCCTCTTTCTTCACTTCTTTTGCCTCTTTCAGCACCTCGCGTGCCGCTTTCTGTACTTCCCTTGCTTGTTTCTGCACTTCTCTGGCCTCTTTGTGGACCTCCCTTAGCTCTTTCTATGCCCCTCTTGCCTATTTTAGCACCCCTCCTACCTCTTTCTGTACCTCTCTTGCCTCTTTCTGCACCCCTGTTCCTTCTTTCTGTACCTGTCCTGCCTGTTTCTGCACCTCTCTTGCCTCTTTCTGTACTTCTCTGACCTCTTTCTGCTCTTCTGTTGCTTCTTTCCGCACTTCTTTTGCTTATTTCTGCACTTCTCTTGCTTCTTTCTACACCCCTCTTGCCTATGTTTGCACCACTCCTCCCTCTTTCTGTACCTCTCTTGCCTCTTTCTGCACCCCTGTTCCTTCTTTCTGTACCTCTCTTGCCTCTTTCTGTACTTCTATAACCTCTTTCCGCTCTTCTGTTGCTTCTTTCTGCACTTCTTTTGCTTCTTTCTGCACCTCTCTGGCTTCTTTCTACTCCCCTGTGGCATATTTTTGCACCATTCCTCCCTCTTCCTGTACCTCTCTTGCCTCTTTCCGCACCCCTGTTCCTTCTTTCTGTACCTGTCCTGCCTGTTTCTGCACCTCTCTTGCCTCTTTCTGTACTTCTATAACCTCTTTCTGTTCTTCTGTTGCTTCTTTCTGCACTTCTTTTGCTTCTTTCTGCACCTCTATTGCTTTTTTCTGCACCCCTCTTGCCTCTTTCTGCACCCTTCTTCCCTCTTTGTGCACCTTTCTCCCCTCATTCTGCACCCCTCTTGCCTCTTTCAGCATCACTCTTGCCATTTTCTGCATCTCACTTGCCTCTTTATTCACCCCTCTTGCCTCTTTCTGCACTTCTCTTGCCTCTTTCTGCACCTCACGTGCCTCTTTCTGCACTTCCCTTGTGTGTTTCTGCACCTCTCTGGCCTCTTTATGGACCTCACTTAGCTCTTTCTACACCCCTGTGGCCTATTTCTGCACCACTCTTCCCTCTTTCTGTACCTCTCTTGCCTCTTTCTGCACCCCTGTTCCCCCTTTCTGTACCTGTCCTGCCCGTTTTTGCACCTCTCTTGCCCATTTCTGTACTTCTCTTACCTCTTTCTGCTCTTCTTTCGCTTCTTTCTGCACTTCTTGTTTCTTTCTGCACATCTCTTGCTTCTTTCTGCACCCCTCTTGCCTCTTTCTGCACCCTTCTTGCCTCTTTGTGCACCTCTCTTGCCTCTGTCTGCACCCCTTTTTCCTTTTTCTACACCTCTCTTTCTTTTGTGCTTTCTGCACTTCTCGTTCTTTTTTCAGCACCTTTCTTGGTACTTTCTGCACCACTCCTGCCTCTTTCTGCACCTCTCTTGTATCTTTCTGCCGTTCTCTTGCCTCTTACTGCACCTCTCTTGCTTCTTTCTGCAGTTCTCCAGCCTCCTTCTGCACGTTTGTTGCTTCTTTCTGCACTTTTCCTGCATCCCGCTTGCCATTTTCTTCACTTAAATTGCCTCTTTCTGCACCTCTCTTCAATCGTTCTGCACTTCTCTTGACTCTGTATGCACCTCACTTCTCTCTTTCAGCACTTCTCTTGCTTTTTTCTTCACCTCTCTTGTTTCTTTCTGTAACTCTCTTGTCTCTTTCATTACTTCTCTGCCTTCTTTCTAAACCTCTGTTACTTCTTTCAGTACTTCTCTTGCCTCTTACTGCACTTCTCTTGCCTGTTTCTGTACCTCTCTTGCCTCTTTCTGTATTGCACTTGCCTCTTTCTGCATACCTCTTGCCTCTTTCTGCACCCCTCTCCCCTCTTTCTGTGCCTCTCTTGTCTCTTTCTGCACCTCTGTTCCCTCTTTCTGTACCTCCTGCCTGTTCCTGCACCTCACTTGCCTCTTTCTGCACTTCTCCTGCTTTTTTCTATACCTCTATAGTTTCTTTCTGCAACACTATTGTCTCTTTCATTACTTCTCTTGCTTCTTTCTACACCTCTGTTGTGTCTTTCAGCACATCTCTTGCCTCTTTCTGCACCACTCTTCCCTCTTTCTGTACCTCTCTTGCCTCTTTCTGCACCTAACTTGCCTCTTTCTGCACTTCTCTTGCTTTTTAGTGCAGCTCTATTGTTTCTCTCTGAAAGTCTCTTGTCTCTTTCATTACTTCTCTTGCTTCTTTCTACACCTCTGTTGCTTCTTTCAGCACTTCTGTTGCCTCTCTCTGCACTTCTCTTGCATGTTTCTTCAATTTTCTTGCCTCTTTCTGCACCTCCCTTGTCTCTTGCTATACCCCTCTTGCCTCTTTCTGTACCCTTGTCCCTCTTTCTCTACCTCTCTTGTCTCTTTCTGCACCCCTGGTCCCTCTCTCTGTATCTCTCCTGCCTGTTTCTGAACATCCCTTGCCTCTTTCAGCTTTTCTCTTGCCTCTTTCTGCACCTCTGTCGCTTCTTTCTGCCCCTCTTATGCTTCTTTCCTCACCTCTCTTGCTTCTTACTGCACATCTCTTCCCTCTTTCCGTACCTCACTTGCCTCTATCTGTACCTCTGTTCCCTCTCTCTGTACCTCTCCTGCCTGTTTCTGAACCTCCCTTGCCTCTTTCAGCTTTTCTCTTGCCTCTTTCTGCACCTCTGTTGCTTCTTTCTGCACTTCTCTTGCCTCTTTCTCCACCCCTCTAGCCGCATTCTGCACCCTTTTAGCTTTTTTCTGCACTTCTCCTGCCTCTTTCTACACTTCTCTTGCTTCTTTCAGTGCTTCTCTCACGTTTTTCTGTACTCAAATGGGAAGTACTAGCTGTCAAGTTTAAAGGTCTGCGTGCTCTCATGACTGAGATATATGTCTACTTGTATACGTATTCTCACATGTGTTATGCATCTGAATAAAAGTGGGCCTCTTAAAGGTGGTTACCTTTTTTCAGTTCTGCTCTGTCATTCAGTTGCACAGGCAGACATACATTATGTGGTGCAAAAGGGACACAAGACCAATGTGAGAATTTTCAAGCCACTTAAGGCCACCTTGTGTGTTCCTGCATGGATTGGTAAATCTAGAGTACCACAAGGTAGTGAAATCGCTGCCTTGCGTTACTCTGCACCAGGGAGGTGTTCCAAAGGTGGAGCATGGGTGTTCCCATGCACCCACCCATGGATTTTGGCCCAATCCAAGATTTAGCTTCAGTGGTAGACCTGTTCATGCATCCAAATGCTATGCCACCCCTTGTATGGCCTAACGAGGAGAAATATATTTCTTTTTTGTTTTTTCTTCTTTCTACATGTGTTACACACAGAGTAAGTGTAAAATGCCTCTCAAGATTCTTTTTGTGCAGATGTCTCTTCCTGTACAAAAACAATCCTGCCTACAATGCAGGCACCCTTGCACCACGGTGCTAGGCAGCTGACACTGTGCCAGTGCTAGGAATGGACAGGAATAAGTTGTATAATGATAAATACAGTGCCTTTGTGCCCTTTCCCAAAGCGGCTTGCTGCATTGCCCTGCATGAAAAAAAAATATATTATTGTGCATTGTTAATTATTAAAATTGATCTACTGAAGTAACTAGAATTCATGTATTTATATTTTAATAGCATTTAAACTTACATTATGTTTAAAAATTAAACAATTTTTAAAAAATACTTTATGTCTTTAAGACATGTTTTATTTTTTACAAATTGTTGTTTACATCAAGTTAGATTTATTTATATTTTTAAGTAATTGAAATATTTAATTAAACATTATTTCCTATGGTTTTTATTCAAAGTTTCCTCCTTCATTATATCTTATAAAAGAATGTTGCAATTCCGGTGGTTGGCTTCTTTTTTTTAGAAGTAACATTTACTTGTATGCTTAGTTCTACCCCCTGTTTCAGGCGAAGGATACATGTAAGTCTACACTTTTAAGTAACTTAACATTCGGATTGTGTGACTAGCCAAAAGTTACTCAAAAAGGAACTTGAATCACCCTTTTTCTTTACCTGACACTGTTCGCTAGTCCGTGTGGCTATTGCTGGCCCTGCCTGTTGCTGTTGGGGTTCCCTGGTGGGACGAGGATCCCAGGGATTTGCCGTTTCCTGCCCCACTGTCACGACCATCATCCTAGGAGAGCACTGCAACTCCCAGGGTGCATCATAGTCACCACAGCTACCGCGAGTGAGGGGGAGGCGTGTCCATAGTGGATAAAGCGCTGTCTCTCCCTCTGCGGCACGGGACGCGTGTGGTACGCAGCCTGGACCAAGGGCGGGCCCGTCTGTGCCCGTCAGAGACTGTAGGACCCTGGGCTGGGCCACCCTATTAAGTTTGTGTGTTGGAAGTAGATTTGTGTAATTTGTGCTTAGTGAGGTTGTCCCGGTTTCAAATTTCATCTGTGCTCGTCTATCGTTATAATGAGGCCCCGTAGATTAAATAAAGGCAAGGGGGTGGTAGGTACCTTGGACGCTTTTCTTCAGACGCCCAATCTGTGCTCATAAACGGCATTAAACTTACAGACCGGAGGATGTCCCTTGAGCCCGTACCCCCTTCCACCAGACTCTCTATGACGCTGGTACTTACAGAACCCTCTGTAATAATTAATAAGGAGGGATCCCCTTCGCGATCTGGTTTACTTCCACACAATGTTGTAGATCAAACATTGAATATTGTTTCCTCATCATCCTCTGATTTAGAGTGCAGTCTTGATAGGCCTATAGTTAACACTGTAGGACAAAAAGCCAATTCCAGGATTGTCTCTGCTGTAGAACCCACTCCGAAAAAAAGGAAGGGTAGGAATCCTCATAAACAGACCAAACCTAGGCAGATACCAAATGGAACATCAGCTAAATCTTCTATCAGCCCCAGTAAATTTAGGGAGGGACAGCCAAATGGTATTAATTCCAATCAGTCAATCACATCTGCTGATGGTTTACATGATGGGAA
Source organism: Lissotriton vulgaris (assembly GCF_964263255.1). Taxonomy (NCBI): domain Eukaryota; kingdom Metazoa; phylum Chordata; class Amphibia; order Caudata; family Salamandridae; genus Lissotriton; species Lissotriton vulgaris. The sequence goes on from NC_141695.1 coordinate 451,563,259, forward strand.
CTTTTGGGGTAGGCTTGAACAATGATGACAACCCTATTGGAACCCATTTTGTTAAAAATGACTACTGTTGAAGCTAAGATAGATAAAGTGGAGGACCTTGTTAGTCAAACACACTCATCTCTCCGACCATACAGTTCTATGGCATGCTCCTGTGCCTTAGTTCATAGAGAGAAACACAAGGGGAGCTAGGCCAAAAGGACAAGTGGAGAGGCTGGGCCTTAGTATGAATGAACACAGCAAAAATTGCCCCAACACCTACATTTACATCCACATTTATGGAAAGTTGAACACGCTGACTGTCGTTATCAACTAGGTATTTTTATTATTACCCCAAAAAATTTTTTAGATTAAACTCTGTTTGTCAGAAACAAAACATTATAAACAGACAGTAACATTGAACATGTATAACATTAAATGATACACTCAATTCAAATAGAGAGGAATACTCATACACCAGTACTAGCTGGTTGTTAAAGAATCTCAAATTCATTGTTTGCTCCTTTTCTAATTTTCCCTTCTTCTCTCTACCTTTTTATGCTTCATTCATTTTTTCCATTTATTTGAATTGAGTGTATCATTTAATGTTATACATGTTCAATGTTACTGTCTGTATCACATTGTTTTTGATTTCGAGGTTTATGACGACATTCAGTTTGCGACACTTTTTTGTGTAGAAAAGTTTATAGACCTTGGTTGAAATTGACAATGTACATATGTCCTTGTCTGTTTATAATGTTTTGTTTCTGACAAACAGAGTTTAATCTAAAAAATTTTTTGGGGTATAAATAAAAATACCTAGTTGATAACGACAGTCAGCGTGTTCAACTTTACATAAATTTGGATGTAAATGTAGGTCGTGGGGCAATTTTTGCTGTGTTCATTCAGTTCATAGAGAGGCAGACACAGGGCCTGGTCATTCAAGTGGTTCCACAAACAAGCGATTACAGGGTGGTAAAAATACAAGAAACATAGACCCTAGTGCAGTAAATATTTCAGTTCTAACTAGACAACCGTCCCCTCAAACAGGAACTTCTATGGTACCTCCAAGTAATGCTTCTGATACATTGAATGTTAGGACACCTGGTCTACATAAGGATGGAGATAGAGGAGGAAAAGGTTTTGGCGATCATCTTGCAACTCTCCTACATCCCTCATGTAATTTAAACTTGCATCCAGAAGCCACTCCATATACAATGGTTTTGTCAAATGTTCCTCCCCTACCCCACAATACTCACGAACATTGGGCTACTTTGAAGAACAAGGCCCTTCATTTCTTGGGTCAGAGAACTGGTTTAGAGCATTCTCTCTTCCAGGAATTTAAAATGGCTGGCAGAATAGGATGGGTGGTGTGGTATTGGGTTCTCCAGGCCTACATACTCTGCAGAATACCCTCTACACCATAAAAGATGTTGGCACGGAAACTAGAAAATGCAAAAGACAAGTTTATTAAGACCCCATGGGGTGGTGGTACATTCCTACAGCACCCTTCGGTAATGCAAAAAGTATCACACCGAACATCGGTGCAAATCTTTCTTTTATACAGTTTTACAGCAATAAAAACATAGGCGGTACACAGTTACAGAGTTTTAGGTACATATATGGTCATTTTTGGAACACAGCCAACTCATGGGAGGGGCTACAACACCACTGGTCAGTTTGGCGAAACATTCCTAAGTGATGACTGGTCAATCTAAACTGCGCATGTGTGAGCTTGACCAATACTAAAAATAGCCTGTTGCTGGGCAAACTCGAGTGGTCAGTGGTACAGAGGAAGGACAAAAGGGCATGCTGACCACGAGGCAAGGCATTCACTAAAATGGCCGCCGATACATACAAAATGGCGTCCAACAACTATAGTCAAGATATGGGAAAATACGTGTAGCAAAGCCTAACGCTAACCCGATCATTGTCAAATTACGACAGACGACCCTTTTAGCGTTTAGCTGAAGCTACCTCATAGTGGACATAATCAGGGTACTCATCTTGAATATCGATAGACATGATTTGTGCTACTTCTTTATGAATCATCTGTTCATGTTTAGCGAATGCTCGTTTGGATGGAATACAAGCAGAAAGGCACATAGAACATAATACAGGGCCACACTGGATACAAAGGCATAAAAAGAATAATATCCCAATTATTACACATAGGATCGTCAACAACTTCCAACCCCAGGTACTGAGTATTGACCAAAACCACCCCGAAAATGTCCATGTACCATTATCAGGATGTATCTCAGCAGCAATTTTATGTAATTTGGATATTGCATCATACACAGAAGGTGAATTATCTGGCACGTATACACAACAACTACTTCCGATAATGCGGCATGCTCCTCCACGATCAGCTAATACTATGTCTAATACCATTCTGTTTTGGAGCGTTACAATTCTGGTAATCTGGAGTTCCTCTGTTCAGTTTCCTAAAGCAAAAGCTGTCTCATTAGCAACAGCTTCTAAAACACGCGTTAACCGTCTTAATTTTCAACTGTTTAAAGCAGCTCCAACAAATGAAAAGGCCTGAATTAAAATCAACATATTGCTGCAATGCAGTATCAGTCTGATCAATGTCTTCAAGGACTAATGTTCTCTTCACCCTATTCAATATGAAATCATGATAGAGGATATAGTTATTATGATACATAGGTGGGGCAATAAACACTGGGGGCAATACAAAGGATATATAACATGTTCCTAACCATCTTATAGGGAGACGGTGATAGCCTTTATTTCCACATATAAAATACGTAAGAGTGGTGTTACTTTCACTTCTGCCTACTGGAATTGTACCTTTATTATGAACAGAGAGATCAGCTTCGGTATCGATAACAGTAATCACATGTGAGCTGGACATATTTACATTTCGTTGATTACTATAAATTCGTGGTGCTGACACGTTATCAGGGCGGTACTCCTCCCATTCAAACTTAGTTCCTTCAGCTTGCGGATAACCATCTCGATCATTAAAGCATATTTTGTTGAGTCGGAAAAGCAGCCCACCTTTCGTTGGCCATCGCAAAGTGAATAGGAGTGTGTACCAGGCATTGCAAGAGCCATTATGGGAAAACGGGAGTGGGATAAGTGGTGTACCCCCTTTCTTTTGATGTCCAGGCAACATCCCACATACCCAGCAGTTCGAAGTGTTAGTCATATTGTGGGTGTGATGCAAAATCTGAATAAAACTGTTGTTCAAATAAGTCTGTCGGTGCCGTTCTTCATGATAGGGCAGAGTAAAATGGAAATGTTCAGATGGAATCGGGGTAGTTGGCAGTAAATGTTCTCGTACTGGCACCACAAGTTCTACTACCCAAGCTATCACAGCTATCACAACAATTGTCAGAACAAATAATACTGCACCAAGAATTCTCTTGTCTCGCACTGCAGAGGATGCCATAGTTCAAAGTTCAAAATGTCTCAAAAACAACTAAAAAACATAAAAATATGAGTGCTGAGCTCCGAGGTAGCCGTTGGTTTCTTCTCCGAGATTCAAGACGGGTGTCGCTACACTTGGCAGAACAGATCCCACCCCTTGATATTCCCGGCTTCCGTTTCACAAACCCCAGAGCGGTAACTCAACCAGTCTCGCACAAAAAAAAAACTGCTTATCGTGGTCGTAAGTTGTATCTCTCTTTTCCAGAAACAGTGTGGTCCAGGAAGGCTCCCTCCGATTCAACAGACATTACAGCTGGGCTCTTCTCCTCGTCCAAGATGTCTCGATAATCAGACAGCACAGTTGGGCTCACCAGATCCGGAGAGACACTCGCACAGCCATACGAGTTGCGAGCAGTACCTGCTCGGGGCCACGCCACCTCGGCTCCAAGCTGATTGTTCTCTCAAAGGACCGGATCATGACATGATCCCCAGGACGAAGATTGTGAGCCTCTCCATTGGAATTGTCGGGGAGCGCTTCTCGAACCTGTTGATGAATAGAAAGTAAATCATTTGTTAATCGTGCCAAATAATCGTTCATCATTATACAAGGCACATCATGTAACAATCGAGGCTTAGGAACTCCCCATATATTCATAGGCCTTCCAAACACCACTTCATAAGGTGTAAGGCCAGTTCGAGAATGGGGCACTGATCTGACAGATAGTAATGCCAATGGCAGGGCATCCGGCCATTTCAAAGACGTGGATGCCACGATCTTTGCTAGCTTTAATTTCGGAGTAGCGTTATACCATTCAACAAGACCTGCTGACTGAGGATGGAACCCAGCATGAAACTTCTGCTGAATTCCTAATCCCTAAATAGAAACAATGAGAGAGATAGGGAAAGCGAGAAACACTCTCCTAGTCCCCAGTTATGGATATCCAACAATATCCATAACTAATATTATCACCATCCATATAACCCTGAAGATACATGCGTTCCAAGCCTCTTTTTGAAATCGGCCCACACCCACCAGGAAGCACGCTGATCAGCGCGAACACTGTTTAAAAGACACTGAGCGTATCGGTGGCATATCTTCGGGGTCCGGTTACGAGGCAGAGCTAGGTGCTACTACGGGTGGTGAGCGCTGAGGGCGTGAGTGCATCTATCTTAATCCAGGGTCACACTACTGCAACCTTATAAGCAAAGTACAACTGATCGCTCCCAATCTCCTGCTTCTTTTTCCTTACAGGATGTGCCAGGGACGCTCCTACCCCCCCTCCCGAGACCCATGGTGCATTTAGCGCCACATTTTAAAGTGAGATGTTATTTTAAGATTATTTTGTACATGATCTGGTCACTGACCCTTGGTCTACTGACCTCTCCATCTGAGAACAACACATTTATTTTTTAACCCCCCCCATCCCATGTTTGTGTATTTTATACACGTTTATAGCACCATTTTTTGCACTCCACTTCCCAGTGTTAATGATATAATCCTCTTCAGGGTTATATGGATGGTGATAATATTAGTGCTGAACAAACAGACACTGGTATGCCACAGTTTGGAGCACGTTGGACAGACTTTTAAACTCATACTCTTTATTGATATTGTGTCTATCTTGTATGTTTTTCTGTGTCTGTCTGTGTTCTTTCCTCTCTACAGGTGCAGATACATCCTAAACCAGGATTTTTGGGACCTTGGACATTGTTCCCCCCCCCCCCCCCCCTTTTTTTGCACTTTTTCACCTTTTTTCGTTTTTCACTTTCACGTCCTCTGGTTAGGGTGGATGATTAGAGAGTCCATACAGCCGGGGTCACACTAGTCCTGATGAATGCCTGGGTAAATTTAAACCACTGAATAGGCTGAAACATGTTGACTGACTTAAGCTACTCTGAATTAACCAATTCATTACCTTTGGCTGTAAATTCAGACACATAAGACCAATTTTAACTGTGTTACAGGGATCTACCAATAAAATATTTTTTGAGATACCCTTTAGACACTTTTACTTTACCTTTTTTCACTGCACACCTTATCACACAACCTGCTCCGCAGTCTCCTGGCGTCGAAGCACACCGAGGAGGCATTCGGCCTCCGAGGTGGGGCCCTATGATGAAGCATGACACTGACCAGGTCAGTGTGTGAGGGCTTTCCTATCCTCCCAAATTGGGCTGGCTAAATAATTTCTTTACATGGCTCCGTCCCTGTGGTTTCTGAGACACATGTACCCTCTCTTCTATTGTTGAATTCCTAATCCCTTCATCACGTATTCCACAATTTTCCCAACAAAATGAGGACCGTTATCGCTCCACAAAAATTTACAAACGCTGTATCGAGGGAAGTACTCTTTGAGCAAAACCTTAGCTGTTGTCAGCGCTGTATTATCCTTCGTGGGGAAGGCCTCAATCTATTTACTGAAAGCACACACCACCACTAAGACATACTTAAGGTTATTACAACGCTCAAGCTGGATGTAATCCATTTGCAGTACTTCAAACGGTGCAGTAGGTGGAACAAACCCTCCTTTCGGAGTATGCGTCCCTTTTGCAGGATTGTGCTGTAAACATATCAAACAGGTCTGCACTACTCTTTTGGCCGTATTGGCAATCTCAGGATGCTCCCAAACTCGCGTTAACAATCGAGTAATTGCAAGAGCTCCAACATGTGCCAATCCGTGTGTCATTTGAACCATCGCTTGCAAGTAAGCTGCAGGCAATTTCCATCTTTCCATATCTTTGCTTCGCCAGCAACCCTCATCATCCAGCACTCCCTCTGCTGCCCAGGTTGCGAGTTCTGCTTCAGACGCTGATTTCTGGATATCTAGTATCTCCTCTCTAGCATCGTGCCATCGCTCAGCCTGTGATTTCACTACATACATTGGCGAGGCAGTTCGTAACATAGCCGTTTCTCTTGCTATGCTATCAGCAAAAGCGTTACCTTGTCTCACTTTGTCAGTGACCTTTTTATGTGCACTGCATTTCATTATCGCCACTTTCTTTGGACAAAGTAACGCGTTCAAGAGATCACGCACTAATTCTCCGTGCATGATATGTACTCCATGCGAAGTCAAAAACCCACGCTCTCTCCAGAGTAGGCCAAAGTCATGCGCTACTCCGAAGGCGTACCGGCTGTCTGTGTAGATGTTCACACATAAGCCAGCACTCAATTCACAGGCTCTTGTCAAGGCTATTAACTCCGCTGCTTGGGCCGATTTCTGTGGTATTCGTGCTGCTTCTACCACTGTCTTAAGTGTCGTGATCGCGGATGCTGCAGAAGTTGTGCCATCTGGCAGCCTTAAACACGATCCATCAACCCACAGTTCCCCATGCACATCTGGAAGTGGCGTATCCTGTAAGTCGGCACGACCCTTTGTTTGTTCTTCGGTCAGGAAAACACAATCAGGGTGTTCTTCCTCTTGGCCCTCAGCAACCGGATACGGCAATAAAGTGGCAGGGTTCAGGGTAGCACATCTCTTTAGTGTGATGTGTGGCGCCAACAGTGTAAGCTCATATCCTGTTAAACGTGCACTCGTGAGATACTGGGTCTTTGTTTGGTTTAACAGAGCATCTACTGCATGAGGAACTAACACTAACAGTTTGTGTGACAAAACTATTCCCTCTCTCTGCCGTATAGCCACTGCTGTTGCTGCAACTGCTCGAAAGCACCCAGGTAATCCTCGTGCTACAGGGTCAAGTATTGCCGAAAAGTATGCGCAGGGCCTCTGCTTATCCCCGTGTGTCTGCACTAACACTGACATTGCACACCCATCTTTCTCATGCACATACAACGTGAAAATCTTTGTGTAATCTGGTGTACCTAACACTGGTGCAGAACAAAGGGCTTGTCTCAATTGTTCAAAAGCAGTCTGACATTCATCTGTTCATTAAAGGGGCATTGGTGTAGTTTTGGACAGAAATGCTAACAAAGGTTTTATAATGTACGAAAACCCCATTATCCACTGTCTACAAAAGGACGTTAAACCTATGAAGGCACGCACATCTCTCTGAGTATGGGGAACCGGCGTATTTAAAATTGCTTGAATTCGATCAGATGTTAATGCACGTCCCTCCTTAGACAAAAGATGACCGAGGTAGGTCACCTTTGGTCTACAATATTGTAACTTTTTCCTAGACACTTTGTGATTATTCTGAGCAAAAAAAGAGAGCAAAGCAAGAGTACTCTCCTCACACTGTGCATATGTGTCTGCAGCTAGTAAAATATCGTCAACATACTGGATGAGAGCTACTCCAGACTGCAAATCAAAGGAATCGAGCTGTCTTTTTGAAGCCTGGCTATAGATGCTAGGACTTTCTGTATAACCTTGAGGAACTCGACAACATCTATACGATTTATTATTTAACGTGAAACCAAATAGATATCTGCTGTCGGGATGGATGGGAATGGAAAAGAAAGCGTTTTTAGGATCAATTACAGAAAACTTGGTAGCAGTGGGTGGAACCAAAGTAAGTAAGGTGGTGATATCAGACACCACCGGGTACTGGGGCACTACAATTTTGTTAATTTCCCTCAAATTAATAATAAATCGATAGACTTTGTCATAAGTGTCTCTCTTTAGAATCAGAAGAATCTGGCTGTTACAGACATTGTAGGGAACTTCCTCCACTACTCCTGCAATAATCAAATCCTGAACAATGTGCATCAGGGCAATTTCACCTTCCCTAGATATTTTATACTGGGGTACACGTGGCAAAGACACTCCCTCCTTAACAGTTATTCGAATAGGCAGGATGAGCATCTGTCCCACATCCGTGTCCGATGTAGCCCATAACGTGTGTGGGAGAGAGGCTAATGCTTCAATCTCTTGCATAGTACATAATCCTCCTACATCTGGATAATTGTCATTCAAAATAACCCGCACTCCTTCAGGAGCGCAGCGTATTGTTGCTCGAAAATATTTAAGCAAATCTATGCCCATAATATTGTCTGGGGTATTCGGCGACAATAAGAATGGGCACGGGCCAAGGAATCTGTCAATGTAAAACGTAAGAGGTTGTGACAATGGGCTAAGTGTTCCATCAAACCCTATGGATGTAATCATTTCGCCAGACAGGGGAGCCCTTGGAACCAAGTTTTTAGACAGAGCACTGCGAGTAGCTCCTGTATCAACCAAAAACTGATCAGTAGAACCCAAAACGCCCGCTGATACATATGGACCTCTTTGATCTACTGGCACTTCAACCGATTCCACACCCCATCCTACGCAATCCTATGCATGCACATAGTCCTGAGACTCCACGTTCTCACCCTCCGATATCTGGTACGGATTCCGTCGATCAAAAGTATTATGATCATCCTGACCACGACCCCTCGCCTCAAACCTACCACGATCACTTGCTCCACCTCTCGCTCCTGAATAACTATTCCGTGTCCTTCCCCCTCCTCGACCACGCTGATTACTTTGTTCACGAATCACCGGACAATCTGAAGCCCAATGCCCAAACTCTTTACAGTATGCACATTGATCCTCAGCAATGTCGATACGACCATAAGACGTACCATATAAGCATGGGCGAATTTTGCGGATCTCGCGTTCGCGAATTTTGCGGATTTGCGGATTCGCAATCCGCAAAATCCGCGAATTCCCGCGAATTTGCGGATTTTTTTTTTTTTTTGTGTTCGCCCGTGTTTCTGCCAGTTCGCGAGGGTTTTTACAATTTCGCAATTTGCGAACTTACCTGTCGGGTCGCAAGTTTTGCGAACTTGTTGTTTCTACATGTCCAGCCTGTTTGGGACACTCTTCTTCATCACTGCCACTCTCTGTCACCACTGCCACTCTCTGACTACTCATGCCACCCTCTGGCCCACCCATGCCACCCTCTGTTTCATCACCACACCCTCTGGTTGTCCAGTGTACATTATTTTCGGCAAAGCAAAGCACACCTTCCCTGCCTCAAGTGACCTGAATTAATTTGGGGCTGATTAATGTGTCACAGAATATTTTTTTAGCTGGCACCTGCTTCCTTAGTGCGCCCTGATTAGTGATCTTTTGCACTTGCTAAGTGCTTTCATTGTTGCAAAATTAGTTACAACACCTGCCCTGCCCCAACTGACAATAATGAATTAGGGGCTAATTAATGTGTCACTGAAAGAATTTAAAGTTCCAGCCTGGCACCTGCTTGTCTGCTCCTTTAGCTGTAAATCAGGACCTTTGTGGCATACAGTTAAGGTCAGAGCAGGGTCACACAATAGTTGCAAGCAGGCAACCGAATTCTGGAGGGCCCCCTCAGGAAGCAATACAAAGAATCGTTACAAATCATGAGGTTGACCTTTTGCACCTGCTCATTGCTTTTGCTTTTGCTGAAATCGTTTTGCCGTTTTTTTCGCGCTATTCGCGGGGCGCGGCGTCGTGCGAAACCGACCGCGGAAGCCGCCAATTCGTGCGAATGAGCATTTTATTTTTTTGCGGCTTGTTGTTTCGCGAGTTTTTTTGCAGTATTCGCGAGCCGCTTGCAGCGCAACACGCGAATTTACCCCAAGGTCGAGTACGGGCGCGGCCATTTTGTTTGCGTGACGTATTTCCGTTTCCGCCCGCTATGTATAATCTCGCGCAGTAAGCGCATTGCGAGTAGAGGTTCGCACGAGATCGCGCGGGAAATCTAGAGGTTCGCACGAGATCGCGAGGAAAATCTCGCGCGAACTGACTTTCGCGCTCGGAAACGGGCGCCGGCCATCTTGTTTTTCATTCATTTCCTGTGTCTGGGCATGGTGTTTAATCCTCTTGATATCTTTCCCATCCTTTGCTTGTTTTCAGTTTTTTTTTTACGATTTTGCTTCTTATCTATCCCTCTCTTTTCCTAGCTGTATATTTTTGTCTTTTCTGCTATTTTTCTTTACTTTTAAACTACTTTTGTAAACTCTTTTCTTTTCTTCTTCCCTATCCTATTCTTTCTTAATTTTCTACTTCTTCCTACCTTACCTGCCCAGACCATGGTCAAGCCAGGCGCCGTGAAGCTGCCCAGGCACTTGAGGGCCGCAGCGGCGGCGGGGAGTAGTGCTGGACCCAGTGGCAGGACAGCAGGCGTGAGATCGAGGGGGGAGCAGGTGACGCGCCGGGAGATATTCAGCCCGGAGGAAGTGGGCGCGCTGGTCTACTTCGTCCAGCGCCGCCTGCCCAGGACCATCGCGGGAGGCGGCAGGATCGCGGCCGGCGGCTATAACATGCGGGAGCGCCGGAAGCGGTGGGAGAAGGTGTGCTGGGCCATATCCCACCTCTACGGGGTCCAGCGCACCTACAGCCAGGTCACCCATCGCTGGACGGACCTCCTGGACCGCGAGCGCGACCTGCTGGACCAGCTCGGCTTGGAGATCCCCGGGCTTGGTGAGTAGTAGTAGCCATTGGCATTTAATCACTCACTACTATGATGTTTTCTCCTGCTCTGTGTTGTTGTATTGCAAATATTTGTTTTTTACATGGAGCAAGCCAATAATGCCGCTGATGACGATTACATTGTAGTTAAATTATATTTCAAAATCTTCTGTGCATTTCAGGTGCACTGCTCTCCTTCTCAGTGGGGTTGCTACTATGCTTATTTGTTTTCTATTTCGTGGTCTCATTGGCCTGAGTAACTATTATGTATGAGTGTACTTAACAGAACTGCGTAATGCTAGACACTAGGGGGCAGATTACATTTACAAGCCCCTTGCGCCACGTTTACGTTGCCTTGCGTGACGCAACAGCGGCGTAAACGTGCCGCATCCCTGCAAGTCATTTACAGCATGACGCATCTAGGGAGATGCGTCACGTTATAAAGCCATGGGCCTGCACCACAATGGGTGCGTTCCTAGTACGCAGGGTGGGCGGTCCAGCGGCTGTGCGCCTCGCAAAATTGCCTGCGTGAAATCTACAAGATTTAACGCAGGCACTTCTGCAACGCTGCTACGTCAATTCAATTCCTTATGTCTGCTCGAAGCAGGCGAAAGGACTGACACAGCATGTAAAGTATTGGGTGGCCCTGAGCATTACTGGAGTTGCATTGCGTTGGCGACGTGACTCCAGCGATGCGCCGCTCTTACGTGACGAGATGCGTCACGCAAGTGCCTACCCTTGCGCCAGGGCGCGCCGCATTGTAAATGAGGCACATCTGCCGTGTCGCAAGGGTAGTTTTGCGTGACGCATTTGATCTGGCGCATCTCTGGAGATGCGCCAGAACGCGTAAGTAAGTATGCCCCTAAGGGGCAGAATTGCAATTACCGTCGCATCCCTGCAAAGTAGCAGGGATGCGCCATTAATTGTGCGGCCCGCTACCACCACCAAACATGGTGCGCCGTATTTGCAATGCGGCTCCCCATGGGCCCAAAACGTCACCGAAGCTTTACTGCTGGAGTTGCGTCGCAACGATGGCGCAGCTCCATCAATGCTCTGGGGTACCCTATCTCCCCAATGCTGGGTCAAGCCGTACGTCTGCTTCAAGCAGGTGCAGGGTTTGTGTGACGCATCATTGTCCTAAAGGTGACTGATTGATATTTTGTAGATTTCCCTCAGCCACTATTAGGATGTGTTCCAGCGCAGGAATGCCCTCCCTTGCGCCGGAACGCCCCCTGATGGCGCAGGGCTTTATAACGGGATGCATCTCCCAAATGCGTCACGTTGTTATAATATTATACGCCGCACCATGGCGCCCTTTTTTGTTTAGCTGCTGCGTCACAAAAGTCACGCAAGAACGGCGCAAAAGAGCCGCAAGGGCTTAAATCTGCCCCTTCCTTTGTAACCCTGACAATAAGAAAAATAGTGGCGGTGGATTGATAGTTTGACTATTTAAATGACTGGTAATGTAGCAGGCAACTGTTAGTGTTGTCACTGATCTGACTGAAATCACAATGGAGTTTGTCTGTCACTTTGCGTCTTGCCTGCGGACTGCTGCCTGCCAGTCCTAGGTGAACGTTTCAGTACTTTGTTTAGTGAGTTACGTGACTTTCGAAGTCACAGGTCCGCAAATAAATAAAAAGTAACCATAATCAATATAATTTCGCGGAAATATTTTGTTATTGTTCTTTTGAAATGTTTGATTTGGTTGACATTGACAAGCAACAATCATCCATGTTTTCTGTTCTTTCTTTCATGTTGTACGTCAGCTCCCCCCAGGGGCGAGAGGAGGACACAGGAGCAGCAGGCGGCGGATGCTGTTCATCAACAGGGCCAGGATCGGGCAGGCGAGGGCTCCTCTGCTGGCCCCAGTAAGTTTTCATTTTAGACTAGTACCTATTTTTCCTAGCGTTCCTCATTTGAATTTTTTCAAAATTGTCTTTGCTCTTCTTGTAGACTGTATCTAAATTCTTATCCTGCCTCTACTATGACTCCCTGTGGTATTACTAGATTATTCTTATTAGTCTGTCTGTGTAGCTAACTAAGATTGCACGGTTGGCGAAACTCCCATGATTCTAGTCAGCAATAGCTCTATCAACTTAGTGCAGTCCTCTGGGATTGTCCATAATGTCTTTTGAAGTGTTCTATCTGGACTCATGCTTGCAAAAATTGCAAAACCTTTCGTTCAGTCACTCTAGTCTGGAGGACCAAAAAACACAGATTGTATTTAAATTTAAAAGCTTTATTAAAAGTAAACACATTTATTAAAATGAAGTCATAATAAAACTAAACGTTTAACTGATAATGGAAAAGTGGTTAGTGCTGACGATTAATTGAAGACATTTCTTGTGGTCGAGCCGAGCTCTCACCTGGTTTCAACTTGATCTTGTTGTTAGAAGTCCATCTTCTGTCTGTGTGGAGAAAAATGGTGCGTGTTAAAAAATCAGCCTTCATCAGTTGTGCCAAAAAGTGCAGCAAGACAACCTTCCCTGGAAAAAGGGACATTTTTTTTAACTTTAACGTAGACAGTCACAAATTACATTGTTTTCACATGTCTTCATTCCTAGACCAAATACTAGTGACTAGTGAGTGCTTTATTCTAAGATTCTTAAATGTACTTTGTAGGTGGAACATCTGGTGGCGGGGCCAGTGTGGTGGTGGTGCTCGACACGGAGGCGGAGGGCAATTCATCATCAGGGGAGGAGGCGGCGGCGCCGGATGTGAGAGTTGAGACGGTGGTGGCGGCCAGAGGTAAGCTCTTATATATTCCTTACTTATTGAGATTGAAGACTAGCTGGGAAGGCAAGAATATGAGATGCATGGCTGGGTGAATGATGAAGCAATGATGGGTGGAAGGACAACAGCCTGGGTGGGTGACACAGAAACTGTATGTGTCCATATACCTGGATCATGCTACTATCTGACTCTTAGATAGCATATGTGTATCTAGAGCAGGGGTACTCCTAGTACGGCCCGCGGGCCGGTGGTGGCCCGGCAAGCCTTCGTTGGCGGTGCGCTGACCTTGCAGACAATCACTGCTCCCCCGGCCCCCACAGAGCAGAGGCTTTTTTGTATTTCACCTGTTAGCGCCCCTGCATCTCCACTCTGACAATCACTGCTCCCCCGGCCCCCACAGAGCAGAGTGGAGATGCAAGGCCACAAAGAGGTGAAATAGAACTAAGCCTCTGCTCTGTGGGGCCGGGCAAGCAGTGATTGTCAGGGTGGAGAAGCAGGGGCGCTAAAACAAACAAAGCCTCAATAATATGTTAATGGTCTTTTAAAGACCTGTTAAGTACTTTGGTGTTGTTGTCTGTGTGTGCGCGTTGAGGAAGCGGTCTCAACCCGGGCTGAAGGCTGACACAGATAGACACACACACAGTGAGATGACAGAGGGAGAGGGAGGGCAGGAGGGAGAGAGAGATGGAGGGAGGGCAGGAGGGACAGCAGGAGGGAGAGAGATGTATGTAAATGCTGGGTCTGGTGGCTCAGTGGATGAGGGCATCTGCTGCAGGGACCTGTGTGCAACCTCATGGTCACAAGTTATCGTTTTGCTTTAGCCCCGCCCCCTCTGACTCCGCCCCCACCAGTGCGGCCCTCGGCCCCAAACTACACTGTAAATGTAGCCCCTGAGAGAAAGTTTGTGAGTACCCATGATCTAGAGAGAGTAGACGGTCAGTGGATGAACTAAGTGTAACTTTGAAGAGCATGTAACACTAACACTGCACCCGCACGTCCGTTCCAGTGTAGGAAAGGCAAGGAAAAGAACTTTTAATTTTGTCCAAATACTACCATAAATAGTAGCAGTAGTTTGTATTGCAAGCACTGCATAGATCCGGTTATTATGGTGGCCACTCCCTACCTCTCTTAATAAGTTTAGTAGTACTCAGTCATTCATGTGTGGATGTATCACTGCCTGTCACTCAATAAAAAGCAAAGCACCTAAAGTCATCCCATATATAAGCAAAAACATCCCATGTGAAGTGATAGATAATCAGATTATTTATCTTCTTCAATTTTCCATTTCTAGTACTCATTTCCACTGTAGGGTGAAAGTTAAATTAATTAAGCAGTAGCCCTTGAGTTGTAACAGAGTATTCTCAGTGCCACCCGTAATAGAAAAGTAAGAGATTCACCACCTGCATGTACTGGACGGGTACAGTAACGCAACGGCAACGCAAGTCTAGGTCACTCCTCATGGCGTGCGTCTCTTTTTCTCGGGTGCAAGTTTACCGCGCTGGCATTATGCCGGCTTGCAGAAAATAACGTACCAATTTTCCAAAACAAGAGACAAGAAGAAGAATAAGACTGGTGTACTTTCATAGTCGACTCCAATGGAAGTCCACAGTGCTCATAGAATTTGTTCCTTAAACTCCCACTAATGTTAGAGCAAGGATGAAGAAGTGTGAGGTTAGATAGATACTGGCCTCAATAGTTATGTAATGCGCTTGCAAGTTGCTAGTTGTACTGCAGCACACATTTCTGCTGAATGATTGAGTTAATCTTAAAGAGCATTGGTTACAGACTATGTCTTTCTTTCTTCATATAGGTTCTCCTTCCAAACGAACAAGGAGGAAGGAGCTGGCTAGAGCGGCCCGGCAACGGAGAATCGAGGCCACTGTTGCGGAATATCGGCGGCTGGTGGCCCTGGAGGACGTGGAAAGTGTGCGGTCGACAACAACGACAACGTCGTCCTCCGTGGCCTCACCGGCTGCCACCGTGACCCAGCACAGTGGTCCACCGAGACTGAGCCGGGCTGCCAAAGGCAAACGCCACCGCCGAGCAGCAAGGCCAACAGCTGCTTCTCACAGGCCTTGCACCTGCAAGGCAGTGAAGGCACGCCTGCGCCGCACCACCCTGATGGTGTCCCGCCTTCAGCAGGAGCTCGCCTTGCTCCGCGAGGAGCATGATGCCCTGGCCCAAAAAGTGAACAGCATCCACCCATAGTGTCCCTTGCCCCTTTTTTAGAGACTTTTGGGGGGTGGGAATTGGGAGTTGGGTTTTTGGGGACTTTTGAAGGACAATCGTTGGGGTTAGGGAGGGTCTTGCGGGAGATTATTTTGTTAGGGATATAAATATACTTTTTCAAACTTTATCTGAGCATACCTGTTTTTTACTGCTTGCCTGGTGGGTGGGGGTTTAACGTTGACTGTTTTCCTGAAAGTTTAGTTCCATTTTCTTCCTTTAAGTGTAAATGCCCAAATGTTTTCAACACTAAGTGCCTCTCACAGACTAAGTGAAGTGAATCCAAGAGTCCTAGGACTTTAGTAGTACTACCTTCAGGCTCTCGTCTCTCGTACTAATACTCCATTATACCCCCAAACCACCAAACGCTTATCTTACCTGTAATTTGTGTTTGAAAGTAGGGCTAGGCCCAGGGCTGGCTCCACGGGAAACACCGAATAACGTTGGCAATCTTGGTCGGATAAAATTTCCTCATAGCGGTGGTAGTAGTGGTGTGACACAGTGGCAGTTGCATGCCTATGAAAAAAAAGAAAATGAAATCTGGTTTGTCCTCCTGAGCAATTCAACGGTACAACTGAGAATATAGCAGGTGACAGAAGTACAGTAGAGCAGTGCCACATTGTAGCCTAACAAATGGTAAAGTATAACTACTAATTCGGTTGAAGTTCTTTCACATTAGCAATGGTTCTTTGTCAAGCAGAGTAAGAATATATCATCGACAACTGTGGAAAGAAAGAATGCGACAGTACAGGGCCTGTGTGGAATTATTGATAACTATATTCAACATAAGGTCTCTGTAGCCAGATACCCGAGAGCCTTGCTGGTCACTATAAATCCATTCACAACAACACTCAATGGGGTTGGTCTGGAAGGTGTCACGTTTACTCCCCGTGATCCAGTCGATGCAAATATGGTTCCACCTCCAAATGTCACCAACACCCAGAAGTGTAAACACAGGGTGTTCGAGGCATTAGGCGAGGGAGAAAAATAACAAACTAAAATAAAAAATGTGGGATGGGTAAAGGTAGGGTCAGCAGGGAAAGGATACCTGTAAGAGAAGACAAGACAGGCATCAGTGAAGTGATGTCCTAACATACAAGGGTACTCTCATATAGTCTCACTAAATAGTCTGCAAGTCTCCCGCCTACTCATGGGAAATGTAGTTTCATAGTACGGTAGGCGCTTAGGGGCTGCGTAACCTGACAGAAGGTATAGTAGATAGAAAAGGAGAAATTGCTTTTTTTCTAGGTGTCCCCTCACTCACCAGGGTTGCCCCTTGGTGACATGCTTCATCATTGGGGCCATCCCAGTCCTCTACGGCCTGGGGCGTGCTGCGACTTGCGAATTACGTAGGAGCACTTACAAATGACTATGTGTGGTGCAGATAGTGGAGTGGACTAAGTGATGTGTTAAGGGATCAATGTAGAAGCCGAGAGAGAGCAAAGAAATGCAGTCACAGTCAGAGAAAAAGGCAAGGGATACTGTATCTATGTGGTTGTAGTGGTCCTGTTGGAAGTGGTAAGTAAGTTGCCCGCAGAAAAAAAATCCTCCTATTAGCGGCACTCCTCCATTGCAGCCGACGCTTCGTCCACCGATGTTGGTCACCAGAAGACACCCTGTCCACTGCCTGCCTGATGCTGAATTGTGGCTCGCTACTGTGAAGCCTGACTCCATCCTTTTTTCCCCATTGCAGAGACTGAAACCCGGCCTGTAATTATTCAACGAAAAACAGGAAGTGATATAATATTACAACACCACTGATAAATAAATATAAGGTATGTAGGCTGTGGAGTGCAAAAAGTCACAATTTGTTTTTCCTAGTAGACAGACAGTACAATGTTTTTGAAAGTGCGTACTCTGAGTCACCTTTTGAAGGATAAGTAAGTATGGGCAAATTAATGTAGCGGATCTTGCCCCTCAAGCTAGGTGTACTGTAAACTGTGTTTTAGAACAAAAATAGATCTTCCTAGCAGTGCTCCCACCCAAAAAACGAGGCCTAGCAGAAAACTGGAGACAAAACTTACTTTGAAAGTAAAAGTAGGCCGAAGTACCCTAATTACCCATTACCCCCCGTGGATTGTATTCAAACCACTTGCAAGCAACCAAGCAAAAGTAGCCATAGCCAGCATCGCTCCAAGACTCGAAATCCCCCCCACTCAAACACATGCAATAGAAATACTGCTAACCCTAACGAACCCTAAGTTAAGAATAGTGGCAAAGGCTTTCTTTAACTATGCCAAATCCCCCCTTTCCCACCATGGATTTTCTTCAAATGACTTGCAACCAAAATTACACATTCTCACGAGTGCTCTAAGACCCCAGAACTCAGTTTGAAAAATCTAGAACACCCCGATACACATGCAATCCTGCTGCTAGGGCTAACCCTAACGAACCCTAAGTTACAAAAAGTGCCAAAACTAAAGGCTTTTCCGCGCGGATTTTGTCCCAACCACTTCTACCCGGTATTAGACCTTCCCAGGAATGCCCCAAGACCCGGCAACCCACCCGCCAAGAAGCATAACACCCCCAAACAGGCCAAAAGCAAAATCTCATACTTGCAATATTTCTGGGCCTTCGGTCCAAACGCGCTGCGTAGCTAGGCCATAAGTCGGGGTTGGCACGACGGATTTCCTGAAAAGCAAATGCAATCAAGATTAGAGTGTCCCAGCAGTGCTCCCAGACCACGAAACTCACCCGCAAACAGACGGAACCCCCCCTAAGAGCACCTCAAAGGCAAGCAAGTCATCAAAAACACAAAAAAAATTCCGCCTGGGATTTGGTCCAAAACACTTTTATCCGGTATTAGAGCTTCCCAGCAATGGCCCCAGAGCCGTCAACCCAGGAGAAAACGAGTAGAAGACCCCCAAACAGCCAAAGAGCAAAAGTACAAAAATGGGGACTTAGTCACTTTTTCACAAATTTCCCAAATCACTCCGCGCGCGCTCTGCAGCTAGGCCCTAAGTCCCCTCAGCCACCATGGATTTGCTTCAAACCTCTTGCAAAGTAAAGTATATATAGCCAGCAGTGCTCCCACACCACGAAACTCACCCGCAAACACCAGGAAGCCCCCCAAACAGGCCCCCGAAAACGCTACATAGAGCAAAATGTCAGAAATAGCCCAAAAAAAAATCGGCCTGGATTTTGTCCCAACCACTTCTACCCGGTATTAGACCTTCCCAGGAATGCCCCAAGACCCGGCAACCCACCCGCCAAGAAGCATAACACCCCCAAACAGGCCAAAAGCAAAATCTCATACTTGCAATATTTCTGGGCCTTCGGTCCAAACGCGCTGCGTAGCTAGGCCATAAGTCGGGGTTGGCACGACGGATTTCCTGAAAAGCAAATGCAATCAAGATTAGAGTGTCCCAGCAGTGCTCCCAGACCACGAAACTCACCCGCAAACACCAGCAAGCCCCCCAAACAGGCCCCCGAAAACGCTACATAGAGCAAAATGTCAGAAATAGCCCAAAAAAAAATCGGCCTGGATTTTGTCCCAACCACTTCTACCCGGTATTAGACCTTCCCAGGAATGCCCCAAGACCCGGCAACCCACCCGCCAAGAAGCATAACACCCCCAAACAGGCCAAAAGCAAAATCTCATACTTGCAATATTTCTGGGCCTTCGGTCCAAACGCGCTGCGTAGCTAGGCCATAAGTCGGGGTTGGCACGACGGATTTCCTGAAAAGCAAATGCAATCAAGATTAGAGTGTCCCAGCAGTGCTCCCAGACCACGAAACTCACCCGCAAACACCAGGAAGCCCCCCAAACAGGCCCCCGAAAACGCTACATAGAGCAAAATGTCTGAAATAGCCCAAAAAAAATCGGCCTGGATTTTGTCCCAACCACTTCTACCCGGTATTAGACCTTCCCAGGAATGCCCCAAGACCCGGCAACCCACCCGCCAAGAAGCATAACACCCCCAAACAGGCCAAAAGCAAAATCTCATACTTGCAATATTTCTGGGCCTTCGGTCCAAACGCGCTGCGTAGCTAGGCCATAAGTCGGGGTTGGCACGACGGATTTCCTGAAAAGCAAATGCAATCAAGATTAGAGTGTCCCAGCAGTGCTCCCAGACCACGAAACTCACCCGCAAACACCAGCAAGCCCCCCAAACAGGCCCCCGAAAACGCTACATAGAGCAAAATGTCTGAAATAGCCCAAAAAAAATCGGCCTGGATTTTGTCCCAACCACTTCTACCCGGTATTAGACCTTCCCAGGAATGCCCCAAGACCCGGCAACCCACCCGCCAAGAAGCATAACACCCCCAAACAGGCCAAAAGCAAAATCTCATACTTGCAATATTTCTGGGCCTTCGGTCCAAACGCGCTGCGTAGCTAGGCCATAAGTCGGGGTTGGCACGACGGATTTCCTGAAAAGCAAATGCAATCAAGATTAGAGTGTCCCAGCAATGCTCTCAGACCATGAAACTCACCCACAAACAGACGGAACCCCCCCTAAGAGCACCTCAAAGGCAAGCAAGTCATCAAAAACACAAAAAAATTTCCGCCTCGGATTTGGCACAAACCACTTTTAGTGCTTCCCAGCAATGGCCCCAGACCCGTCAACTCACCTGCAAAGAGGTAGAACAACACCCCCACAAGTGCTGAGTCTTTCTTCATTGGGCGTAAACCAGCCCTCTGCTTTGATGGAAATAGGAGTCTGGAGGAGGAGGATAGAGGAGCATGTTCTTCTGAACTTGTGAACCTGAGGAATGCAGACTGCGGCACCTTCAAATAAATTAGCAAACAAGTGAAGACAGTTCTGCTGATGGGCTTGTCTTTGTGATAATCTGATTAAAGTTTGAATTATATTAACTGTGCACAACAAAGAAAGACAGACACACAGGAATAAAAGTGAATAAGGATGAAAAAGAAAGTTATTGATTCGTTGTCTCATTTTCAGGGCTCGAAGTCGGAATCACGGTCCAGGAATAAGAATAAGGCTTCGTCATCATACTCTGCGAATTCAGCCCGGGTGAGGTCAGTGCCACCTGACAGAGTAGAAATTCCCTCATCTATGGTGCTGGCCACCTCCTCTTCATCCGGCACGCTCTCTCGTACTCTTATATCTGGTGGTATGAGGTGCTGATTCATCTTGATCATTGTTAACCTCTCCACATTTTTGGGCGAGAGGCGTCTCCGTTTGGGAGTTACAATCCCACCAGCCGCACTGAAAACCCGTTCAGAAGACACACTTGCGAGTGGGCAAGACAAGTAGTTTAAAGCCAGGTTGGTGAGCTGTGGCCACAATTCTTTTTTCCCATGCCAATACGCCAATGGGTCAGAATTAACATAGACCTCTGTGGAGTCATTCAGATAGTCCTTCACCATCGACTCAAGGTCCTCCTCCAAGGTTCCTCCACTTTGCGTAGCTCTTGCTGTGCCTCTGGCCTTTTGAGAACCAAACCCACGCAGAGCTAGCCAATCCTCTTCAGCCTCCAATGTTTCTGCTGTCTTTCGTGCAGATGATGCGGTTGCCGGTGTCTTTAACGGCTGAGAGGTCACTTGTGCCACAGCCACAGGTGCAGAAGTGGATTGTTTTGACTGGGGATGGCCTGCTGATGTACTGCCATTTCCTTCAATTTCCAGCCGTTCTGTTTCAAACTTCTTGGCTGACAAGGCTAGCCAACGTTTGTACTTTGTAACATCTTCATCAGCAAAAGAAAAGAATGCTCTGCCTGCCAGCGCCTTTTTGTAGCGTGGATCCAGAATAGTAGCACAAATGTAATGCTGTTCTGAGTGGATCTTTTGAAGACGTTCATCACCTTGTAGGAGCTCTAATAATTGCTCAGCCAGAAGCAAAGAAGAGCCTTTCTTTTTGTCATCTTTTCGAAACACAGAACACACCTCCTTCAGTTGGTCCTCCAGCATGTACAACAATGGGATAGCTTTTCCCAAATTAGAGTCCTCCTTGCTGACTGCACGCGTGAAGACCTCAAAAGGACGAAGCATGCGTGTTAGGCTTTCAACTATGTTCCATTGCGGCCCACCCATCCTCAGCTCCTCTATACCCTCTTTCAAGAAATATTGATCGAGTTGCGTATACTGCTCATACAGACGCTCAAGCATGTAGAAGGTTGAGTTCCAACGTGTTACCACCTCCTGGATGAGTGCTTTCACTGGCATTTGACATTGATATAGCATGCTCCTCAGCTGCTTGCGGGCCTTAAAAGAATGCCTGAAATGCTTGCAAATTTTTCGGCAGTTCTCCAATACACTGGACGCTGCACTGAGTTTATTACCCAAGAATTTTTGGACAACCAGGTTTATACAGTGCGCCAAACACGGCACTCTGAAATAGTAACCGTCCCTCATGGCCTTAACTATATTGGAGCCATTGTCCGTGGAAACATAACCAACCTTGCGTTTTAGTGGGGACAGACAGTTAAGGACCTTTGTGTTAAAGACATCCAAAATGTTTTCTGCTGTGTGACGTTTCTCCAAACCAAACATGGCTAGTGTTGCATGTTTCCGAGCACCTTTAAAAACAATGTTAGTGTCAACACCTGAGTTTAGCTTTGCTTTAGCCCCTGAAAAAGAGACCCAGTGTGCAGTGATGCACATGTAATCAGCGCCTGCGCCACTGCTCCACATGTCTGTTGTCAGATGTATAGTGTGAACAGCACTCTTCTGCAAAGCTGCCCCAATCGCCTTCAGAACATCTTCATGTAGTGCTGGAACCGCAACTCGGGCAAAATAGAACCGGCTAGGAACCTTCCATTTAGGGCAGAGCGCTGCCACTAATTCTAGAAAACCAACCCCTTCGACAAAAGAAAAAGGGAGAAGGTCCAGAGCTAGCATTTTAGCCAGCTTAGTGTTATACAGACGGGTCATTGGGTGGTTGCGTTCATATTGCGCTTCTGTAAACAACATCTTTTTAATGTTGCCCTGGACCAATGATTTACGGGATGATGATCTCTTCGACCCAGTTACGCTCGCTGATGAACTTTTCCGCATTGATGTCTCACTCTCTCCCACACTCTTAGTGTGGCTCCCATGGGGTGTGCTGCTGACATGGGAACTGGGTGTAAGTGAAGTGTTTGGATCGTCTTCTTCTACCTCCTCGTCATCAGCAGATGACAAATCAACGTTTTCATTACGTGCAATTCCGGCTTTCTTGACCGCCTCTAGGTGCGGAAACCATTCGACAGGGTGCCTTCTCTCAAGATGACCTCTCTGGCCTCCGGTACCATAGTTAGAACCAAGCTTACCACGACTATATCGAAGCTTACAAAGGCTACAAATGGCTACGTTTTCCTTTTTTGGGCAAACACTAAAGAAGTCCCAAACTGGAGACTTGAAATGTCTTCGGGGGCCGCCGCCGGAGGAGGCGTCGATACTGGTGGTGGTGGTCCTGCTGCTAATGACAGATGAAGTGGAGGATGTGGATTGCCGAACTTCAGTACGTTTTGCACTTTCACCACCACGAATTGAGGTCGAGGACGAGGTGGGTACCTTCTTGCGAGGAAGAAATATGGAAGCGGTAGGTTTTGGTGTACTACTTAACTCCAAATCTAATGATTCCATTTCCATTGCCTCCTCGCCGACATCATCATCACGCTCAGCAGCTTCTCGGGATAGGGTCAAAATGTCTCTTTGCTGCATGCCCGGTGGGGCTGCAGTGACCTTTGTGATGACTGCCTCGTCGTCATCGTGAGAGGCTTCATCACCAGCAGTATCTGTCACTTCTTGTTGAGCCTCATCACACTCCATAGGTTTGAGTTTTTGGACGACCTTCCTTTTACGCTTAGGTACCGGTGGCAGATCATGGTGTGCCTCTGCCTCACTGTCAGACCGCAGTTGTCGTGGTTCCCAAGACAGATCACTTGCACCAGAACGAGGTGGGCTTGAAGAAGATGTAGACACCCCCCTTGATCTTTTCCTTGCTAGGGATGTGGAAGACAATGAATGATCATCAGGAGGAGTGGCTTCCAATGATACCTCAGCTTCATTGTCGATTTCCAAATGTGCCCCTACTTCGGGAGGAACAACTATTGTGGGCACTTGTGAACGTCCATGCACCTTTGCTTGCGCATCTCCTTTTGCTGCCTCTCCTTCCACATGTACTTGGGCGTGTACTTGCACATGGTGTTGTTGTTGCGGCTGTGGTTGTTCAACACTTGTCAGATGAGTTACAACAACCTGTGTTGATTCAGGGACATTGCTGCTACTTTCTTGCGATGAGCCAACATCACTGGTCGATGGTGATTGGAGAAGTACACTGACTGCCTCTGAAGCACTCAAGGGCTTTGACTTAAGTTGGCGTGGTGGTGGAGGCACTGAACCCAATGGAGCAGGGGTGCTGCTCTCAGGTTGGTCCCCAGCAGATCCTGCTGCTGCAGGCGTACTTTTTCTTTTGCTCCCAAAAAAAGTGGCGGGTGACACACCAGCCTCCTTGGTAACTTGCTTCTTCTGCTCCTTACTAGCAACTTTCTTGCTAGAGGAGCTACGGAGAACTTTCTTTGGGGCCATCTTCTTCAGAGCAGGTCAGACAGCAGGCCGCAGTTGCACGAATTGTAGAGTTGTCTGAGGCCAGACGTGACGTCGCGTGACGTTATGCTGCACACACACACCGCTGCAGGACTTCTTCCTGGCACTGGTGGTTCTCTTGAGTCTTGTGCACCTAAAAAAAATGGAAGACAGAGGAACATCAGTTCAGTTATAGAGCACAAAAAAATCGAAAAACACTGCAAAATCAGCACAATCCCAATCCATCCATGCCCTCCATAATGTTTAAATTCAAGACAACCCACAGAAAGACTAGGCCCATGCAAGACTCACTACCCCTGGGCATAAATAAAGGTTGAAAAGTAGGCAAAATGGTTGGAGGCCTAACAACAAAGCCTGCATTCAAAATGGCCACTTGCCTGCCAAGCACATGGCCAGTGCCTGTAGCTGCACTCAAAATGGCCACCAGCCACATGGCATGTCCCTCCCCATGAACACCCCCAAAAATCGAAAAACACTGCAAAATCAGCACAATCCTATTCCATCCATGGCCTCCATGATGTTTAAATTCAAGACAGCCCACAGAAAGACTAGGCCCATGCTAGACTCAAATACCCCTGGTGAAAAGGCCCCAACAACAGGTCAAAAATCGAAAAACACAAAATTGTACAAAAAAAAAAAATCGAAAAACACAGAAAAATCAGCACAATCCCAATTCATCTATGGCCTCCATGATGTTTAAATTCAAGACAACCCACAGAAATACTAGGCCCATGCAAGACTCACTACCCCTGGCATAAATAAAGGTTGAAAAGTAGGCAAAATGGTTGGAGGCCTAACAACAAAGCCTGCATTCAAAATGGCCACTTGCCTGCCAGCACATGGCCAGTGCCTGTAGCTGCACTCAAAATGGCCACCAGCCACATGGCATGTCCCTCCCCATGAACACCCCCAAAAATCGAAAAACACTGCAAAATCAGCACAATCCCATTCCATCCATGATGTTTAAATTCAAGACAGCCCACAGAAAGACTAGGCCCCATGCACCACTCACTACCCCTGGTCAAGGCCCCAACAACAGGTCAAAAATCGAAAAACACAAAATTGTACAAAAAAAAAAAATCGAAAAACACAGAAAAATCAGCACAATCCCAATTCATCTATGGCCTCCATGATGTTTAAATTCAAGACAACCCACAGAAATACTAGGCCCATGCAAGACTCACTACCCCTGGCATAAATAAAGGTTGAAAAGTAGGCAAAATGGTTGGAGGCCTAACAACAAAGCCTGCATTCAAAATGGCCACTTGCCTGCCAGCACATGGCCAGTGCCTGTAGCTGCACTCAAAATGGCCACCAGCCACATGGCATGTCCCTCCCCATGAACACCCCCAAAAATCGAAAAACACTGCAAAATCAGCACAATCCCATTCCATCCATGATGTTTAAATTCAAGACAGCCCACAGAAAGACTAGGCCCCATGCACCACTCACTACCCCTGGTCAAGGCCCCAACAACAGGTCAAAAATCGAAAAACACAAAATTTTACAAAAAAAAAAAATCGAAAAACACAGAAAAATCAGCACAATCCCAATTCATCTATGGCCTCCATGATGT
The DNA here is from genome assembly GCF_964263255.1 of Lissotriton vulgaris. Lineage (NCBI taxonomy): Eukaryota > Metazoa > Chordata > Amphibia > Caudata > Salamandridae > Lissotriton > Lissotriton vulgaris. The sequence goes on from NC_141695.1 coordinate 451,588,988, forward strand.
TTAAATTCAAGACAACCCACAGAAATACTAGGCCCATGCAAGACTCACTACCCCTGGCATAAATAAAGGTTGAAAAGTAGGCAAAATGGTTGGAGGCCTAACAACAAAGCCTGCATTCAAAATGGCCACTTGCCTGCCAGCACATGGCCAGTGCCTGTAGCTGCACTCAAAATGGCCACCAGCCACATGGCATGTCCCTCCCCATGAACACCCCCAAAAATCGAAAAACACTGCAAAATCAGCACAATCCCATTCCATCCATGATGTTTAAATTCAAGACAGCCCACAGAAAGACTAGGCCCCATGCACCACTCACTACCCCTGGTCAAGGCCCCAACAACAGGTCAAAAATCGAAAAACACAAAATTGTACAAAAAAAAAAAATCGAAAAACACAGAAAAATCAGCACAATCCCAATTCATCTATGGCCTCCATGATGTTTAAATTCAAGACAACCCACAGAAATACTAGGCCCATGCAAGACTCACTACCCCTGGCATAAATAAAGGTTGAAAAGTAGGCAAAATGGTTGGAGGCCTAACAACAAAGCCTGCATTCAAAATGGCCACTTGCCTGCCAGCACATGGCCAGTGCCTGTAGCTGCACTCAAAATGGCCACCAGCCACATGGCATGTCCCTCCCCATGAACACCCCCAAAAATCGAAAAACACTGCAAAATCAGCACAATCCCATTCCATCCATGATGTTTAAATTCAAGACAGCCCACAGAAAGACTAGGCCCCATGCACCACTCACTACCCCTGGTCAAGGCCCCAACAACAGGTCAAAAATCGAAAAACACAAAATTTTACAAAAAAAAAAAATCGAAAAACACAGAAAAATCAGCACAATCCCAATTCATCTATGGCCTCCATGATGTTTAAATTCAAGACAACCCACAGAAATACTAGGCCCATGCAAGACTCACTACCCCTGGCATAAATAAAGGTTGAAAAGTAGGCAAAATGGTTGGAGGCCTAACAACAAAGCCTGCATTCAAAATGGCCACTTGCCTGCCAGCACATGGCAAGTGCCTGTAGCTGCACTCAAAATGGCCACCAGCCACATGGCATGTCCCTCCCCATGAACACCCCCAAAAATCGAAAAACACTGCAAAATCTGCACAATCCCATTCCATCCATGATGTTTAAATTCAAGACAGCCCACAGAAAGACTAGGCCCCATGCACCACTCACTACCCCTGGTCAAGGCCCCAACAACAGGTCAAAAATCGAAAAACACAAAATTTTACAAAAAAAAAAAATCGAAAAACACAGAAAAATCAGCACAATCCCAATTCATCTATGGCCTCCATGATGTTTAAATTCAAGACAACCCACAGAAATACTAGGCCCATGCAAGACTCACTACCCCTGGCATAAATAAAGGTTGAAAAGTAGGCAAAATGGTTGGAGGCCTAACAACAAAGCCTGCATTCAAAATGGCCACTTGCCTGCCAGCACATGGCCAGTGCCTGTAGCTGCACTCAAAATGGCCACCAGCCACATGGCATGTCCCTCCCCATGAACACCCCCAAAAATCGAAAAACACTGCAAAATCTGCACAATCCCATTCCATCCATGATGTTTAAATTCAAGACAGCCCACAGAAAGACTAGGCCCCATGCACCACTCACTACCCCTGGTCAAGGCCCCAACAACAGGTCAAAAATCGAAAAACACAAAATTTTACAAAAAAAAAAATCGAAAAACACAGAAAAATCAGCACAATCCCAATTCATCTATGGCCTCCATGATGTTTAAATTCAAGACAACCCACAGAAAGAATCAGTCCACCCACCACTGAGTACCCCTGGGAAAAGGCCCCAAAACAGCAAAAAAATCGAAAATCCCAAAATTTTAGTTGCAGCAACTGTAATGCCCCAAACAAACTTACTTGTAAAATTTCTAATCCAACAGTGATCCAAAGAAAGTCAAAAAGGCCTCAAATCCAAAGATCCAGCAGCATCCACAAAAGGTAATCCTTCCAGGTCCACATCCGAATGAAAAGTGACCAGGAGATGGACAAAGCACTGGGAGGAGCCTGCTGAACAGGAACAGGAAGTTGAAGACTATGGGGCACTTCCTTCCTCCCACCCCCCTGCCCCCCTCCCCAAAATGGACTCCTCGCTAAAAAAGTGCAGGCAAATGTCAAACTAAGGAGTTATTCACATAAAAATCATCATTTCTAGAAGGTTTATGCTGCTTGCTGGTGGATTTCTTGTGCAGAATTGCAAATTTATATTTTCGCGCGCCGCATCTCAAATCTCGCAATTTGCGAAGTACCGCGAGACGTGATCTCGCCGTACTCGCGTTGACAAACTCTCGCTGGCAAGCCGCGATGACGTAATCGCGCTCGCCAATTCCCGCGGGATCACACAGCAAGATCCAAAATGGCGCAGCACTCGCAAACTATCGAAAAAAACAACTCGGCAAACGATGATAAACGCCGCGCGCCGCAAAAATTGTATCACCAACGCCGCGCGCCGCCAAAAAAATCCGCTGCGTGCGAATTTGCGGATTTTGCGGGAAATCCGCAAATCTCGCGGATTGCGGATTTCCCGAAAATCCGCAAAATCCGCGAGCGGAACGGATTTTCCGCCCACGCCTCATCACCTTCGTCTTTAACTCCTTCGCTTTCTTGTCCGTACTTTCTTTAGCCTCTAATTCCTGTCACTCATAATACTGAGCCATAGTTAACAACGACGCAGGGGTCGCCGTGGTCCTGGAACTTTCACTAGTTTTCAAACGTTTTGCAATCTCCGGCAGGAGATTAGCCACATACTTATCGACGGACAAATGCCTACCCGTATCATCCGTTAATAATTGCCCACTGTAATCATGAAACGCTTCTTCGAAACGTGAAAAGAAGTCAGACACTGACTCGTCCTGTTTCTGTTTGCAGGAAGCTAACATAGTCCAATCAATCTTTTTAGAGGGAACAAGCGTTTTTAATTTATTCAAAATAGCTGTTGGAAGATCTAGAATTAATTGACAAGGCTTACATGCAGGCTCCCTATCTAAATCAGCTTGGGCTATAACTTTCCAATCCGCTCCCAAAATCGCTTGGTCATCAAACTTACGAATCGTTCTCCACATATCAGGGGGCAGTATTAACCCAAAGAAAAGATCGATATCAACTAACGTCATAACACATGAAGAAATAGCCCCCTCCACTCCTTCATAGAAAGCTGCCGGATTTTTACAGGGGATCGGGTAAAGCATTTTTCAATGCCATAACATCTGCTCTATTCCAAGGCGTATATACCCAATTATAGATGAAATACCCCTTTGCATCCCCGGACGATTTATCATCACTTGTACCTTGCCCTTTGGGGGGAACATACAAAGGTGCAGCTTCACGCATAGGCATAACATGAACTGTAGAACGCTTATCTGTTCCAAACATAGAACACTGTTTGGATGACTCCGTCGACCCCGGCGCAGGCACGTCTGCTGCTTTTTGTGCTTCCCATAATCTGGACGACTCATCCCGTAGGTGGACCAACCGTCGGAAAAATTCATCCGCATCTGTAATAACAAATAAACCTTTACTCATATTCTCATGATGAACTGATATATCTTTAGGCTCTAAATCAGTTGAATATTTCCTAAATCGTTCTACAACTTCATCTCTGAGAGCGCTTAAAAATACAACTGTTCTCGCTCTGACCACTTATTCATTTCATTTTTAATCTCTGACATAGTTATTTTATTCAAATTAAGTTTGCGAGCGAAACTGTGCAACTCCGCAGCTACACTAGCACTTAACCTCATACTCTTACTCCCGTACTCCTCATTGTCCGAGTCCTCGCCCGGGGCCGTAGGCGAAACGTACGGAGGCGGGCACCGATCTAGTAATGAAAAATCATCAACTTCATTAGTAAGGACAGGATAAAGCGGACGCCGAATAGGAAATTGACCATTCGTTTGCAAATTACGTTCCCGTGCCTCCCTCTCTTTCTTCTCCTGCAACTCCTTCTCCTCCAGCTGTAAAGCCTTATCTCGAGCAGCCTTACGCTGCTCTTTTTCCGCCAAGGCTATTTCACGCTTCATTCGTTCACGCACTGCTTTCTCCCACATTCGTACACAATCAAACATATCTTGTCTAGACCTGCGCTGAAACAAACATTGCTCCACAAACTGAACCTTTCGTAAATCAAACGACCCATGTAGTGGCCATTGCAACTCAGGATCAGATCTTGTGTATTTATTCCATAATTTACTGTATAATATAGGGGGAAGGCCAAATTTTACATACATCTCCCGATTGGGAGTCCCCTCTGGGGGAGCCAGCTGAGATTCATTTAATCGATAAGTGGTACCATTTCCAAGACAGCACATTCCTCGGAGTGTGCTTAAAACAGGCATGTTCAAAAAAGTATCACGGAAACGTGATACCACAAAATTTGGCACTTAATATACTTCACACAAATGTGCCGTTCAAACACAAACAAATTCAGAGAAATATCTCTACATGCCTGCCTATGTGAAGTGCACTGCACATATAGTTCATATCATAGGATCAAATGTTAGCTAACTCAAAACATATTCATAGAACCACAGTAAGCGTCCGCAGACTACCTTACCAATCACAAGCTTACCATAATCTCAGATATCCAGGTTCCAACTGCCAAGGTCTTTGATCAAATCAGCCAAATCGGCACTGTACGACAACTTGAACTAGCAGGATCTCAGTCGAGGACCGGCGCCACCTGGAAGGTCAGATCAGAAGGAAAGGAAGAAAACACCGTGGGTGCCAAGACTCGGGTCACTCAGTGGCAGCGTACGCGTCCATGGCGAGTTTCCAATCCTTCGTCACGACCTCTCCTTCGGGCATCCGAGTCACCGATGAGTCCCTTCGTGGTCGCCAATTTGTGGTATTGGGTTCTCCAGGCCTACATACTCCGCAGAATACCCTCTACACCATAAAAGATGTTGGCACGGAAACTAGAAAATGCAAAAGACAAGTTTATTAAGACCCCATGGGGTGGTGGTACCTACAGCACCCTTCGGTAATGCAAGAAGTATCACACCGAACATCGGTGCAAATCCTTCTTTTATACAGTTTTACAGCAATAAAAACATAGGCGGTACACAGTTACAGAGTTTTTAGGTACATATATGGTCATTTTTGGAACACAGCCAACTCATGGGAGGGGCTACAACACCACTGGTCAGTTTGGCGAAACATTCCTAAGTGATGACTGGTCAATCTAAACTGCGCATGTGTGAGCTTGACGAATACTAAAAATAGCCTGTTGCTGGGCAAACTCGAGTGGTCAGTGGTACAGAGGAAGGACAAAAGGGCATGCTGACCACGAGGCAACGCATTCACTAAAATGGCCGCCGATACATACAAAATGGCGTCCGACAACTATAGTCAAGATAAGGGAAAATACGTGTAGCAAAGCTTAACGCTAACCCGATCATTGTCAAATTACGACAGTGGGCCCCTCTGTCAAGTCGTTCCGAGGGGACTGTGTTGTGTTAAAATTCAGGTCACCTCTCCTGGTAAGTACAATTCTTGAGAGGGGAGATACTGAGCCCTTTAATATTAGTGAAATACATATTTTACCACTAGGTTACTTTTACAAACCCCTGAATTTCCATGAACCTCGAGGTGCCACCTTTATGGGGGGTAACCCCAGGGGTATCGGTGAGCCCAGATACTGGTTTCTAATTGCTTGAATGCTTTGTGTTCATTGGAGGATTTAGACTGACTGGGCACAGGACTGTTGGCTCTCCCAACTGTGTAGGAAGTGTCAGGTGTTGGGCGAAATTCCGGTTATCCTAGATCGGGACTAGTGGGTCCCTCGTCCGATTGTATTCATATTGGTGATACTAATGAGGTTCAAAGAGAGCCAGAGGTGGAGATTATCATATTAAATGAACCCACAGACTTGTTAAATGTTTCTATTTCACCTGGCCGCATAGTGGGGGACTCAACTGGGACAGCCACAGCTAACAGTTCTAAGAGTGGTAATCCCAGTTTATGCAATGTTCTCTCTTGGAACATTGCTGGTATTCCGTCTAAGTTAAATAACCATCTGTGGAGTGAATTTATTAGTCAGTTTGAGATTGTGTGCCTTCAGAAAACCTGGGCCAAGGAGGTGGTTCATTTAAATGGTTTCAGGACTTACCATACCCCAACGGGTAGTAGTTCGAGAGGTAGGGCTAAGGGCAGTCTCTGCATTTACATATCGTGCACCATTAATACTAGAAAGATAACCTTGCTTGCGCAGGATAACTACTACCAACTAGTTAAATTGGACTTATATCCCACGCACTGCATTGTTGTCTTTAATTTTTATAATAATATTCCCTCTCACAAAGTGAGAACTGTTACTCAAAATATGATAAAAATGCTGAATAATGTTGGTAGGAGTAAAGATTTAATGATGATATTGGCCGGAGATTTTAACTGTACTTTATGTATGAATGCTGGGGACAAACTATCAGGTACATGCATCAACCTATTTAGGAAGTGCAAACGGTGTGAATCGCAAAATTCGGCCGTTTGCGATTCCTAAATAGGTTTCTGGGATGCATCAAGCATTTTTGGTGAAATCGCTATTTTTAGCGAATTCGAAAAATGCGAGTGCTTGTAAGGAATCGCAAATTTGCGATTCCTTAAAAGCATTGCATGATTAATTTAAAAATTGCGAATTCGCAAATAGGGGGTGCAAATTACCACGAGGTTGAACCCCGTGGTAATTTGCGAAAATGTGTTAAAATGCTCTAATTTGCATTTCAAAACACTGTCATGTTACAGACACACATATCCTTAGGACATGTGTGTTTGAAACATGCACTTCAAAATACATTTCAGCACCCATGGAATGCATCAACATTTTGCGAATTCTAATTTGTGAATTCGCAATTCCCATTGATTCCTATGAGCCTTTTGGCCCATAGGAATCAATGGGAATTGCGTAATCGCAATTTGGAACACGCATAATATTTGCGATTCGGTAAAAATTGCGATTTTTACCGAATCGCAAATTTTATGCACTTTCAATCATGCATCCCATTTTGCGATTCCTTATTTGCGATTCGGTAAATATCGCAAATTAGGAATCGCAAAACCGGACTTTGATGCATGTGGCTATATGTGATGCGCTAAATGATGATGGGACATGTGTGTCCCATTTTCCACATTCTGTCTTGGAGGAAGAATTTAATGAGCTTGTCTTCTCCCTTGACCTGGGATTTGCGAATGAAATGTGTCCAGTTCCTGTTTCCATGCTTTGGACATTCGATGATAGGAGCCTTTGCTCTATTATTGATTATGTTTTAGTCTCCAATAGTCATGCATACACCCTCCATTCCTTTTATGTAGCAGACAACTCTCATTGTTTGGCATTCTTACTACCGTCCACCTCGATTTTAAGTTCTGAAAAGCATAATCATTTGCAAAGAAACCTAGTTATGGGGAGCACTAATGGGTATTCCTTTCGATGGACCTCGGTGGACCAAACTGCACTGGTCAAAACTGTGTTGGGCAATAGCAAACCAAAGATAGAGACTCGCCTGAGTGAGACAGCCACTCCAGCAGATATTTTGGCTTCCTTCGAGGCCTTTTCCTATGCTGTTAGAGAGTCTCTTATCAAATATAAAGGTACTAAGGGCCCTCATAAAGGCTGGTTTGACTCTAGGTGCACTCAAGCTTATTGTCACCTGAAAAAGGTGTTACACATACGCTGAGGAATAAAACTGATGTAAAGATGGCTAGAGGTGCTTACAAACAAGCAATTAGGGATCGGAAAGCCACTTTAAAGAAGGTGTGGGAATCATTACATTTGGCTTACTACTTAACAATAGTGTGGCTTTTTGGAAAGTTATTAGAGCCCCTTTCTTGTCCAGAGAGGGCGGACCAACAATTAAAATAGCAATAACCAAGGAGCAATGGATTGAGCATTTTACAAAAGTATATCATGGGAAGGGAAACCAAGCCATGATGCACAGTTCTGCTCTGGACGTCTGGAATTTAAACCCCTCCCCCCCCCCAGGTAGCGCTTTATCGTTTACCCTGGATAAAGTTGAAAGGGATCTGTCTGTCAGCAAGGGCGGCAGGGCTCCTGGACCAGATGGGGTACCGGTGTTTAAGGCAAATGTTACTCTACGGGGACCCCTCCTGACACAGGTCCTAAATCCTAGCTGCAGTGCACCCTTTCCACCAACTTGGGTGGAATCAACTATGTCCCCATTTTTAAAAAAGGAGACACGCATGACCTGGCATGCTATAGGCCTATTTCATTACTTAATGCCATAACTAAAGTAGTGGGTAGAATAATATTGGAACGTCTTCAGGATTGTGCAGAGGAAAACTCTATTCTGTGGGACCTGCAATATGGCTTTTGAGTCGGAGTAGGGATTGTAGAGCAGGGTTTGAATTTTATCTCTTTTAGTGGGCAAATACACTAGGGCTAAGGCAGGGAACCTATTTTTAGCCTTTGTTAACCTTACAGCCACATCTGATTGCGTGATTCATACTAAACTTTGGTCAATTTCAGAGGAGATGGGGGTTGGCATACAGATTATTTATTTTCTTAGACGTTTTTATAGTGATGCCAACTCACATGTCCGCTGTGGTCTGCAGTGCGAACGTTCCGCTCCCTTACCAATTAGAAGAGGAGCCAGGCAAGGTTGTGTCTTGGCTCCTTTTCTCTTCAACCTATACACAAACGGTTTGGGTGAGGCCCTTTTAAAAGATAACCATGACTTCCCACATGTAGCGGGGAATCCTATTCCAGCCCTCTTATATGCAAACAATGCAGGGCTGATGTCCCGCACACAAGTGGGACTTCAGAGGGTTTTGAACAGTTTTACTAATTTTATGAATGAGTTAGGTTTAAGAGTTAACTCCTCTAAGACTTTTGTTATGCGTTGCGGTACTGGCATTAAGAGAACCAAAGATATGTTTGTGGCAGGACAGAAGATCGTGGTCATATCTGGGAATTCTCTTTGCCCACAATGATTCTTGGTCTCAGGTAGTGTCTGCGAAAAAATTGACATTATTGCACACTACATCTGCCCTTTCTTGCGAAAAAATGTGGTAAAAGACCACCTGAGGAGCTTATAAATATATATAAAGCAAAATGTGTCACAGCTGCAGTTTATGGGGGCCAGTTGACTTGCTTTCCATCCAAAGAGTAGAAAATGCTTTCCTGAACTGTATCTTGTCTGTCCCGAGTGGCATTGCAGCAAGTATCTGTCATGCAGAGTAGGGCCTCGCCTTTATTTCAGATTTAATTAAGCTCGAGCCTGTGCTGTTATGGCACAGACTTTGGACAAAAGAATAGACAAAACTAAACAGAGACATTATTTTGGATGTGCTGAAACTAGATGGGGCCCTGAGGATCCCATGGCTGAGCTATGTGCGCAACTTCCTACTAGATCTTTGTCATCTAGAGTACTTTACTAATCCTAGTAGTATTCAGAAAATATCTAGCAAGGAACTAAAAGCAAAGGGCTTGTCACTGTTAGATACTGCCAGATTGTCTTCTTAAATTGTAAAACCCACTGTCCTACACAATCAGATGATTTTAATTACTTTTAACATTCAACCCTACCTCACCCTTGTGACGAGTTAATATGGCAGATTCCTACTTGTTCGCTTTCGATTGGGATTTTTTCATGGATTAGTCACATTTCCTAAAGTGAATGACTGGTCTCAAGACCTTCAGTTGTGCCCATGTGATAATATTTATAAGCCAACCATGATCCATGTTATACTTTTTTGTAGATTTTATTCTGATGCCAGGAAAATGTGCTTAGTCCCTGTGTTAAAATGGTTTGGGCTCCGGCAATGTCGACCTGCCTTTTTGGCATTACAACAATTAGACAATGTGCATAGTATCTGTAGGATGGTAATTTTCTTTGAAAAAGTTCTGTGTTTAAGGAAACCTATGATTCTTTCTTAAATTGTCGTTTAATCCAAGGAAAGTTTGTTGTGTTTAATATTCTTTTAATTTTTCAATGAATTTTAACTAATTGCATATATGTATTTTATATGAATTTTCATATATGAAACCATGTTATTATGCTTTTTTGATTGTTCACAATCAAATAAAGCTTTCTTTGATTTGATTTGATTACTCAACAGTGTATGAAAAAAGTACATGTGTAAATTTATCTCAAATATAAGTTATGTTTGTGAATAGCCCCAACAGCATCTGTTGGTTAATTGTTGAGTTCTAAGCATCTGCTCCACACTACCTATCTGAGAAGTCTGCAACAGCTTTCCCTCACTTCCCTGAGAGTCAAGTCAAAAATAGTTGCACATGGCACAGGTTGAAGATCCATAGAAGAATGGACCCCAGGTCTCCAGGAGCAAAGAACTTCAAGCACCAAGGCCCATCTGCCCTGTGACCCACCCAAATGGGGTATGACAGTAACACATTCTCAAAGGATTAAGCAAGATAATCTACATAGATTAAGAGATATATATATAACAGAGTATCCTGCATCAAATGTACACACATACATGTACACACACACACACACACACATGCACACACTCCTCACTTTCCTCACACACTTCTTATAGGTTTGCAGATAAGACAACCAGTGCTCCACAGCTGTCAATGAGAGTACATCAATTGTTAGTTGTGCTGCCTCCTGCTCATGGTCAGATGCAGATCACCTTTGTTTTAACTTTGAGGGCACATTAACATCCAGCTGAGTCTGCAACAAATCAGAATACTTTAGAGCACAAACCTGCTGATTCTTGACCTAGATCAGATGTGCAGGGGAAACAACCTTTACAACGCAACATTTACACCGCACTACCTTTACAACAAAACATTTACAACGCAACATCCATTACAACGCATGCATTTACAACGCAACCATTACAACGCATGACACTACAACGCACACCACTACAACGCATGCCATTACAACGCAGTCATTACAACGCATACTATTACAACGCATAGCATTACAACACATAGTACCCTTACACTATCCAACACTTACCCTAGTGTTGCACCCCCTGGAGTTAGAATAGTAATTTTTACCCCTACACTATCCAACACTTACCCTACTGTTGCACCCCCTGGAGTTCGAATAGTAATTTTTACCCCTACACTATCCAATACTTACCTTACATGCAATGTAATGTTATGCGTTGTAATGGTATGCGTTGTAAATGTAGTATGCGTTGTAGTGAAATGTGTTGTAAAGGTAGTTTCAAAGAATTCGTTGTAATGGCATGCGTTGTAATGGTATGCGTTGTAATGGATGTTGAGGTGTAAAAATTGCGTTGTAAAGGTAGGCATTGTAAAAGTATGCGTTGTAACGTCATACATCCGATGTGCAGAAATCATGGACTACAGCTTGCTTTTACTGAATGAAACATTCACACACTAACTTTTCACCAGGAAATTATTCATCTGGTGATGTTAAAATCAATAGTTTTTGTGTGAGAGTCCTGTTGTATGCTGTCCTCAAATGTACACTTTCAAAGAAATTACAGAATCAGAGCAACAAGATAATGGCCTCTTGTAACAAGTTGCTTCAGTCCAATTAACATCTTTGATGTGCTAGTTGGAAGCCAAGAGAACCAGTGTAGCAAATATGGTCCCATACATCTTGGCTATGAAGGAATAACTGGTGAGTTATTGAATGGCTCTGAGCCTTAGAAATCATTTAGTCCACAGCAGCTTAGATTTTATCCTCAACAAAGGAAGGGCCTTATTACAGAAGTGTGTCAGGGTGAAATAGGTTTTTGTACCCGTTTGTGGCTCCTGTGGCTTTCTATTTTATATGTTATATATTAGGTGATGCCTGGATTATGGTTATGTTATGTTCAAATTATTTGTAGAGCGCACGTACACCGGCAGGTTTCTTGGCGCTTAAAATATGAGTAACCTGGGTCCTGATGAGTTATTGTTATGCCCGAATAAACAGCCATGTCTTAAGGAGTCTCCTGAATGTCAAAAGGTCTGTGCAGGATCTGATATCAAGAGCATTCCAAAAGTGGGAGGCCAGCACTGTAAATCTGTGTCTACCTAGTCTTTTCAGTTTTTAGGCCTGCGTGACCAGGAGGTACCTGTAGGCAGAATGCAAATGTGGGTGGGTTTATGTCTCTGAATAAGATTGGCGACGAATTTCAGGCAGGCGCCATGCAAAGATTTAAAATTAAGACACCAAAGTTTGAAAGTGCTTTGTATTATGGGAAGCCAATGTAGATTTCTCATTAGAGGGGAAGTGTGTTGCCATCTTGGCTGATGGAAAATCAGTTTGGAGGCCTGATTCTACACCATTTGCAGTCTTTTGACTAGATATTATTGCAGACCGAAATAGAGTGAGTTCATGTAGTATACTTGGGTAATGACCAAGACTAGGACAGCCTGAACCAGTGCTTCCTCAGTGAGAAGTCTGCTGATTTTTCTTATCTTCTGCAACTGGAAGAAACAGATAGAAACTACCATTCCAATCTGGGACTTCATGGACAGGTCACAATTGATTGTAACCCCGATGCCCTTTGAGGAGAGAGATCGAGTTGGGGATGAACCCAGCTTAGTTGGCCAAAAGTGTGAGCTCCAAGGGTTTCAAGCACCACCAGTTTGGTTTTATACGGATTTAGCTTTAAATGGTTGCTGCTCATCCAGTTGTTGATGTGCAGCATGGTAAATTGGAATTCAGAAATGGACTTGGGAAAATTATCAATGGTAAATATTAGTTGCAGATCATCTGCATAGTTAAATGTGCTCACATTTCTTTCTCAGACAGAATGAGAGGGAATAGATACAGATTGAACAGGTGGGGCAATAATAAAGATCCCTGTGGCACGCCACACGTTGACTTCACATTAGGTGCAGTAAAGTGGGAGAGGTAGACCGACTGGGAGCGGTCCTCCAAGAAGGATGTAATCCAGCTGAGAGCCGAACCCTGAAGTCCTTCGTACTTGACACAATCCACCAAATTTCCATGGTCAGCCAAGTCAAATGCCGCACATAGATCTAAAAGCACCAGAGTCTGAGGGGTGCCCTTGTTGGCTTCCTTCCACAGTTCATCCAGCACAGTCAGTATGACAGCCTTAGTTGAATGAGAGGGAAGAAAACCTGCTTGGTGAGGATCGAGGAATTGAGACTGTTTGATGAATGGACAGAGTCAGTTTGCCACATGAGATTCCAATACCCTGGCCAGATAGGGAAGCAGAGATATGGGGCGGTAGTTCAGTGGGATCATTGGGTCTGCCCCAGGTTTTTTTCAAAGGGGAACTATGATGGCTTTTTTGAAGGCTCTAGGAACACAGCCCTGTGTTAAAGATTAGTTCAGAAGAGAGAGGGCAGGGTTGGAGTTTGCAGTGAAAACTTCTCTTAAAATGTGAGGTGGACAGCTGTCAGCAGGGGAACTATACTTAACTTTAATCAGTAGTTCAAAAAGGGTCTCTCTGCTGATTGCCGGGATTGTTGCAGGGAGCAGTGGTTTCTCAGTAACGTTGGTAAGGCCTTATATGAAAGGCTAGCGGGAATGCTGACTTTAATCATAGTAATCTTGTCGATGAAAAAAGTATTCAAGGAGTTACAGAGCATGGGATGGGGCTGATTTTGCTGTGACTCTATCAGAATTGGATAACTCATTAACAATTGTAAATATTTATTTCGATTTATTGGTACAATTCAGGATCTTCGAAGAGAAGTATGTGGCCTTAGTAGATTGAATACATTTTTTTATATTCCTTAAGGTGAGATAGGTAGATGTCAATCAATCATCAATCAATCAATCAATCAATCAATCGGGCATTTGTTAAGCGCGACTACTCACCGGTAAGGGTCTCAAGGGGCTGGGGTTGGAGGGGTGCAGGTTCCAGTCTATCAAGGAGGTGGTCTGTCGAAGAGCCACGTTTTGAGGTTTCTTGCGAAGATGGGGAGCAATGTTGTCCGTCTGAGGTGGAGTGGGAGGGGCTTCCAGGTTCTAGCCACGAAGAAGGAGAAGGAGCGACCACCCAATCTGGTCTTTCTGGTGCGGGGGACCACAGTTTAGGAGAGCTGGGCTGATCGTAGGGTCCTTTGGGGTGCATTAATTTGAGTCCCCCGTTCAGGTATGTTGTCCGGTGTCGTGGAGAGCCTTGTGTGTGTGGGTGAGCATCTTGAAGGTGACAATAGCCTCGGTGGGGAGCCAGTGGAGTGTGCACAGGTGCTGGGAGATGTAGCAGTGCCTTGGCAAGTTGAGGACCAGTCTTGTGGTGGCGTTCTGGATGTTCTGTAGGTTGCAGGTGAGGTTTTTGTTTATTCCACCTTAGAGTGCGTTGCTGTAGTTGAGTCTGTTGATGACCAGGGCATGAGTGACGGTCTTTCTGTGTTCAAGGGGAATCCATTTGAAGGTCTTATATAGTCTTTTTTGTCCAGGGAATAGTTCCATCTCCACTTTCTTTCACTCTGGCGCAGGACTCATTTTTTAATTTTTAGGTCTTCTGAAAACTATCTCTGGGCCTCATGACGCCTGGCTGTATTTATTATCATGAAGGTGGCATGTTTATTACTAGCTGCTGTTAACAAAGCTGTGATGTTTTCCTAGCTTAGGATAATGGAAGGTTGATTGATGGGAACTGTATTCGCCAGTGAACAGCAGAAAGCAATAATATCAATGCTGTTCCATTTCTGTTCCATAGTCCTCCTTTAACTGTGGGCTTGACTGTGGTTATATTATTAATCACAAACTTTATTAGGAAGTGATCAGACCATGTGCAGGGGATACTTTCAATGTGGACATCATGAGGTTAGATGTCCAAATTTGAACTAGTGTGTGTCCTTTGATGTGTGTAGGGAATGTCACATGTTGAGTACAGTTCAACCCATTAAGTAGATCGGTCAATTCTGCAGAATGAGGTTTACCCGTAATGGATATATGACGTTACAACGCATGCTTTTACCACGCATGCCTTTACAACACGGTTTTTACAACGCATGCCTTTACAACGCATAGTGCTTTGGGGCGCTGGATAGTGAATAGTTTAATTTACTATTCCAACTCCAGTCCCCGTGGATAGTAGGGAAGGTGTTGGATAGTACATTAAACCTATTCCCTATCCTAGAGTGCGCCCCAGCGCAATGCGTTGTAATGGTTTGCGTTGTAAAAGTTGCGTCGTAATGGTAGTGCGTTGTAAAAGTTTCGTTGTAAAGGTTGTTCACCACCCAAAATGTCATTGGCCCAATATTTAAAGTCCCAGAACAACAGAGTTTTAGCATGGTTGATTATTAGATGGGCCAACTGCTCCCCTGATATTTGGAGGAAAAGGGGCATATTCTGAGGGGGCCTATATAGCAGTACACAAATTAAGGCTACCAAAGCGGAGTCCAGTTTATTAACTAGAATGTCCACCGAGGTCATACCTAGCATATTGAGTGTGGTAAATTTTAATACCTGGAGAATTACGGCAACTACCCCGCCCCCTATTTTCCCATCCGGTCGATTGGCCTGAAGGATATAATAGTTGTTGGGGAGGGCGCCCAGCATATCGGAGGAGGATGTGTGAGCCAGGTTTCGGTTAATAAGAGGATGTTTGTTTTAGTTGAGTCCAGTATATTACATATATCTAATTTGTGTCTTACCAGGGAGAGAGTATTTAGGTAAGTAATTATAAGTTTAGATGTCCCACTGTTATCCTGTCTGTAGGGGTTGCCTTTGGGGCACTTTTGGACCTCCACTGGCGTGCCGGTGAGTCTTTTTTAAAAACACACGCTCAAATTCAAATTGCAAACGCAACACAAATTCAATCTAAAAATAGCATGCACAGGGCAGCTGCAGTATCCTATGGTATCCGATCTACGACTCTGGCTTTTAGTCTGGATCTCAGCTAAAGTCCTTGTTTGAAATATATTATTGGTGGATCTGCACAAAACTTGCCAAGCCGGAAGTGGATCAACTCTTTTTATTGGAAATGGTCATGCAGATACATCAAATTGAGTCAAAGTTCTTAAGAAAACCATAAATGTCTTTCTGTGGAAAGTCTTACCTAACCATAAATACGCAGTAAATATGGGTTTACCACCTGTGAAATCTATGTATATATCTTTTTTTTTTTTAATTAAATCGCCATTATGAAGGCACTGAATTCTGGAAAAAATACTGAAGGAAGTCATATAGTTGAAGGGGGAGCAATTCATGATCTCTTAAATTTCTTGGGGGTCCCCAATGAGCTCCATAAATAAAAGTTTAAAAAAAGTAATTTGGCAGCATGATTTTCAGACATTGTTGCTGGGTTCCTGGTTTCCGGAGCAGGTCACAAAGTCCATGAAAACCGGCCATCGAATGTGAAACCTCAGCAAACTTCATTGGAAGGGAATACAAACACATCAAGCTTCATGGGACTGTGCTGGACCTTTCACTGGGCTTGCAGACCCAAAACCAAGTCCACAGACCTCATGGAAGATCCCCATGAGCTAGTAAAGTTTCACAACCTGTCCAAATTAAAAGGAAATTGAAAGCAGGGTCTACCTAAAGGCCAGGTTTAGTTAGTACCTACTGCACGTGTATTGGAGCTACACATTAAGTGATGGAATGAATTTCTGAATGAATGTTACCCACTAGTAATTACTATTGGCTGCATTCCAGAACATCATTGTTTTGCCCACCATGCCACTTTAGGCAGGAATTTGCTATACGAAAATCAGTCTTGGTCCTGCTTCAGTAGGAATAGTACAGCCCAAACTGTAAGTCAATGCTCACTCTGACTGGGAACAGAAGCACCCCAAGACAGGTAATGGCTTATTTGGGCATCTTCAGTCTGGTTTAGCTTGTGTCCTATGGCACAGTGAGGAGAGAACCCACCTCTGGGCATACCTGCCACACATAGGGAAACCGACTGAGGTGTGCAAAAAGTGATGGGTGGAATGCTTCAATCCATCTCAGCCAGGGGTGACTAATTTGGGCTGCATCTCAGCCCATCTTTCTTTTGCCCACCATGCCACCTGAGACAGGAACCAGCCAATGCAAAGTCAGTCTTGATCCTCCTCTTATAGGAATAGTTCAACCTGTACTGCAGGAGCAGAGTCTCTGTCTCTCCATGTCTAGAATGGCAAAGTAGGCGGAAAAAAATGTTCTGGCAAGCAAGCACAAATGATCGCCAGTGACTGAGATTAATTCAAGCCTTCCATCCATCACATTTTTGATTTGTGTAGTAAAGGCAATGATTGGCCGCCCACTGTGGGTTAGCCCTCCTGTCAATCCATGCTGTGTAGGGCCAAAGGTCATGAATAGCGTGCACAGCATGGGTTGCCTGCCCACAGCGGGTTGAGTGCAGGGCCTCGTCAAAGATTAGGCCTTGCAGCAAACCCTCTACACAAACTTATAGGCTGCATGCATTACAAAGATACAGGGGCAACCCGGTATACCTTGGAACTTTGGCATGTGAATCTGAAAAGTATTTTAGTTTCTGATAATTGTTAATATACATAAACATAATTAGAAACAAATAGGTGCTCAAAATCAATGGGTCAGGCTAAGTGCTTAGTGACAAAGGTAAAAACAGTGTGCAATTGTGAGACTACAATAGGGCTGTCTGCAATACAATTCAATAATGTAAACACAGGCTCTACTCTGCGTTCAGGTTTCAAAATGTTACATTTCTTTGCATGGTCAACATATAGATACATCATTTAGAACCCAGGGACAATATTTTTTGATTGAATCTTAATCGGTACAACAAAAAGCACCATCCTCTTTTTAACATAAAACTTGTGACTAACAATCGTACATTCCACGAACAGTGGTGGCTGGCATCTATCGAGGCCGGGGGGCAGACACACAAAATAAAAGTGAAAATAAAAACACTTACCGGATCCTGATGACGACATCCTCCTCACTTCGATCTCGTGTAGTGGGACTGCACTGCAGGACCCAGAAAGTTCCCTCGACCAACCCAGGCCAGCTCACGTGCTGTTAACCAGCAAGTGAGCAGTGCAGTGATTGGTGGGAGCAGCCGAGGACACTGGGTGTCTGCACTTGCTCTCAACCTAGCTGTCTTAAGACAGCTAGGTTGAGATTTTTAAAGTGCACTTGTGTGGCTGGCTGTCTCAAGACAGCTGGCTAAAGACACATGTGCACTTTAAACAAGTGCAAAGGCAGACACCTGCCCAAGACTCCGCCATGCTCACTTAGCAGGTCCCACCCATCCTGACGAGCGGTTCAGGGTGGGATGATAAAATATAAAATAGTAATCAATTACCATTTTACTTTTTATCTCTTGGGCTTTGAGGGGCACGAAAGTGGGGCAATACTCCTTCACTCCAATGGCGGAGCCGCCCCTATCCACAAAAGATCAGTCATTATTCTCATTCCACGCTGGATACTCTTTCTAAGATGCAATCAGTCAGGCAGTGTTTAGTGGAGAATGGCTGCCTGTACTGGGTTTACCCAGATCCTAGCGATAGCCCAAATCCTGTAGTTAACCCCTGTAGCATACAGCTCAAGGACTAACAGAGCGGGGCCTGGCCACCCTTAACAGGTGCGGTGAGTTGAGATTTAACAACTGCTGAATACGATTGAAAAAAACAATAAAATCAGTAAACAAAACAAAAGTTAAAAATAATGTATGGTGTGGTTTGGTTATAACACCTCAATATTATTTATGAAAAACGCAGAAATTCACTGAGAAAATCACTAAATGCAGCACTTATGACGTTACAATATTCATACAAAAAGTAAGAACACTTAAATGAACAACCTATTTTCTTTAACAATATATACACAAAGCAGTACATTAATAGCTGTCGCTTTTACAGCATTTTATTTTGTAGATATTTATTCTCACGTTTAAGATTATCTGCAACATTGCATCTGTAACATGAAAGATTGCTCATGTGCATTGCATTTGGTGTGCAGGCCATTATTACTATTATTATTATTATTATTATTATTATTATTAATTTATTTAGCCAGAACAAGGGGATCAGAAGAGGTGAGGTTTCAGAAGCTTCCTGTTCAGAAAGAGGCTCTGACAGTTGCGGAGCTGAAGGGGTAGCTCAGTCCAGAAAGCAGGGGCAATGTTTGAAAATGCTAGCTTAGGGATTGAATTTCTCTTGTGTGAGTTATGGAATGTGGTATTAACCATTACTTGTAAATGTCTGTGATCTTTAGGCTTTAATTCACTTGTGGTGTGAAACAGAGGTATTCTAGTATTTGTAGGCTTCTTTTGATGTGCCAAGTCACCACAAAGAGGCACAGACTCACACATTGAGGCCTTGAAAAACATGGTGAGCCTTACAAGAGTGACATGAGAAGAGTTGGCCTTTTCATATTTGCATAGGACTAACTTTGTGAGCTGTGAGCAAATAATGAAGCAGCAAGAGAAAAGTGAAGATTAAAACATGTCATATCAGTGTTTGGAAAGGTACGCTTGAAGTAGGCTGCATAAATTTAGGTGTCTGCTTTAAATGTAAATGCACTGTGTCAAGTTTGAATATCTGTTTGCTATCATGACTGAGGTATATGTCTACATATATTTTAACATTTGAGGAACATCTGATGACCCTAACTTAAAAAAATATATAGCTTATCCTACAGGTGCACACATCTTGCTACTCCTACTAGAGCATTCATTCACAGAAGCACTGTTCCCTGTGTAGGTGTCACAGAAGCCCTCGAATAGAGAGTTTAATACTGACCTGCCCTGTATAAAGAAGAGAACGTAATACATACACCTTTTTCTACACAAATCTAAGGAGCATGTGGTGTGAAACAGAGGTATTCTAGTATTTGTGGGCTTCATTTGATATATCATGTCACCGCAAAGAGACACACACAACGAGGCATTTAGAAACATGGGGAGACTTACAACAGTGACATGAGAAGAGTAGGCCTTTCATATTTGTGTAGGCCTAACTTTGTGAGCGGTCAGTGAATAATGAAGCTGCAAGAGAAAAGTGATGTTAAAAACATGTTGGCAGATGGATTAGTGTAAATGCTACTTCATATCAGTGTACACTTGAAGTAGGCCGCATAAATGTAGGTGTCTGCTTTAAACCCTTTGCCGTGGGGGTAAATCCCCCATGGTGTGGGGGGGAGGGGCCGCGTGCGGTCCCGCGGTGCTCAAGACGAGCCCAGCTCGTCTTGAGGCACAGTGGAGCTGTGCTCATGACGAGCTGGGCTCGTCATGACTCCGTCCACTCTTTAGAACGCCCGCATAGGCATGGAATTGGCCGCGTGGGGGAGTGGCGCAGCCGTTATGATGAGGCCAGCTCGTCATGAGCACAGCTTCACTGTGCCTCATGACGAGCTGGGCTTGTCATAAGCAACCAAGGGGTTAAATGGAAAGTGCACTGTGTCAGCTTTGAATATATCTGTGTGCTATCATGATTGAAGTATGTCTCTACATCTGCTTGTGTTCTGACATGTGTTGTACATCTGATGACCCTAACTTAAAAAGTATGTAGGTTTACATACAGCTGGACAAATGTCCTTAGTCCTACTACAGCCTTTATTCGCTAAAGTCTAGATGATTTACCTAGGTAGCAATCACAGAAGCCCTGGAATATAGAGTTAAAAATCTGACTGCCCTGTATAATGAGCAAAAGGTAATGCATACATCTTCTTGTACACAAAGTTAGAAAATAAAAGTGTACAGTAATTTATAAAAGTTTTCTCTCAGAGATTTAACCATTTACAGCTTTGCTAATGTACATATTTGGATATCCTTCATATTGTTTTGTCATGGAGAGAAGGGTGCATTTTGAATAGTAATACCTAATTCATTTAAAATTTGTAATTTGTGTAAAAAACTATTAAAACGTGTGCTTTGTTTTTTAGATATTTACTTTATTTGGAAAAAACTAAAATTGAAGATGGCAAGAAAACATGAAAGAGAACAAAAAAAATAGTACATCTCAAAGAAAAGAGGAAATTAGATGATGCGCAGAAGTCTATACCGGAAAAAAACTGTCTGGTAAGAGAACTAAACAGTTTCTTAAAGAAAAATTTCAAGAGATGGAAAAATCTGGAAAATGTTGAAAAGAAAAAGAAACGTTTTAGAACAAATCAGAAGCAAATTCAAATTGTCATGCTGAAACAACATGCATTTATGGAAAAACAATGAATATTAGTAGAAGGCAGAAAGAGGATATAAGAAGAAGAATGTTTAGAAGTAGAGTCATTCCAAATTTATTAAAACATTAAACAAATATAAAAGATCAGCAGCTTATAAGAAAAAGCAACATATTGAAAGTTTAGTAGATAGAGTTTTTAAATTGAAACAAAAAATACGTATATTAATATTGAAGAGAATTAGAACATTGGATACAACAATGGTGTTTATGAAGGAGAAAAGAAAAAGAAAAAGACTTGTTCATAGAAGTAACTTTTGTAAAACCTTTACTGAAAAATGGAAGCACACTTCCAGAACTGAGCCTTTCTTTAATGAAGAAAGCTATTTTCAAGAGAACATATTAGTGCATGCAGTAGATAGTAGTGGTCGATGTTATGAGATGAAAGATGGCTCTCCCATTCCAAAGGAAAAAATGGTTCCCAGGAATGTAGAAGAAGTAATAGCTGAAGAAGTTTGAGGAAAGCGTACACATGCTCTGGTGGGGTGCCAGAGAGCAGAATTGCGAGAACGCCAGAACGCCAGTGCCTCGAGGCGAGTGCAGTGCTGCTGCTGCCACAGAGGGAAGCAGAAAACCTCCGTAGTGAGAAAGTAAAGGAAAGCAGGCTGCCGGCTGCCGGGCGGCGGCCGGTGCTCAGCTTCACATCCGTCACTCGTCTCCATCTGCCGTTTCAACCATCACAAGGTAAACAAGGCAATTTACCAGCACAAACAGCGCAGCACAGCACAGCACTACCGGCGCCTCAGCATCCTGTGGCATCTTTAACCTCACAGCCTCGTGGCTTTACAGAACTTTGATTTAGATAAATTCTCCCCGACTGCACCACTGCCAGCCACCTGCCAGCACCTGCCACCGGGGTTGGGAACCCTCTGGCGGAACATCGAGTCTCCCCCTCTGCAACCTGCAATTTGGGACCCACCTGCTGTTTGCTGGCTTGGCAGTAGAGTGTTGGAGGACGACGTGTCGGACAGGCAAGGATTTCTGACCTAGCCCATTCTCTCTGGCCTCTTCGCCTCTCCCCCGGTGCGAGCGGTTCACAGGGTGGTGGCTTGGCTGTTCCCTGCCCCCCCGTCCCCTGTGCTGTGCAGAGCAGAGCAGAGCAGATGCTGGAGCGCGACCGCAGATCTCGCAGCCTTCGCAGCAAAAATCGGGAGCGGCCCGGTAGCGGCGGGAGCCCTCGGCAGGCAGCCGGCCGGGGTCACGAGAGCTCTTGGTCAGCATAGGGGCCAGTCTGGATAGCGGAGGAGGACTGCAGCATGGTCCCCTACAGCGGCAGGAGCATTCCAGAAGCCGCAGGAACACTCAGCAGCCCAGCAGCCCAGATATCAATAGCAGCCAGGGCTACCCCTGAGTTGGCGGGAGTCGCAGGAGCCACTGAGACCAGCTTGTGCATCTGTGCACCTGTCGACGCGGTAGACAAGACAAGAGGTAAGAGGTGGAGGCAAGCGCAGCAGCTGTTAGAGGCCGCCGCTAAGTAAGAGCCAGAGGGAGCGGTCTGAGGGGTTGGTAGACTAGGTCTCCAGCTTGCAGCCCCCCTCGCGTGCACCGCTTGCTAACCCTCCCTCCCCCCCAGCACAATCAGGCACAAACAAGCAAAGCCTAGCCCTATCCCCAGCAAACGGCGCAAAACGAGATGACGCTGAGGAAGACTAAATCCTGCACGGAGGATGAGGGGGAAGTGAACCCTGAGAGTTTAGCACAAAGAAGGGTAACCAGAAGCATAAGTACCCAAAAATCCCAGGACCTGGTCACTGGCAACTCCCGCCCCCAAGGCCTTATCACTCAATTCTTTCAGGCCTCAAACAGCCCCTCACCTTTGGATGAAACGTCACAAGATCCCGCGACCAATGCCATGCCTGGGATCCCAAAGATCCATCTGGTCCCAGGGGACTCTCACTCCTGCGAGCCTGTTAACCTCGAGTCACCTGGGAACCTTGAAGCTTGTTTTCAGCCTGAGGCCAGGACAAAGAGCCCGATTAGGGTCACTGCCGACATTCACGATAGGCCAACTCTGGGGGCAAACGTGGATTCAGACACTGGGAGGACAAGCGAGGCTGTCGCATCCTCCTCCCCAAAGAGCACAGGCACAGGCAAGGGTCTGAATGCAATTGTGACACCTAGGGAAATACAGAGGCCAATCCCTCAGGGTACGGAGGTTCCAATAACTTCGTTCTTACTAAAATTGGAACAGACCATTGAACGAACACTTAAAACTACCCCCATTAATTTAGGAAGAGCTAAGACCCCGAGAACTGCACAAACGGAGGGTTGGAGTCCGCTGAGTCTAACTCATCACCAAGACTTAGCCAACCCAATTGATGAACCCACCTTCAAAGACCTTAACTTGTCTGCAATAAGAGAAGCCCAGGACACAATGGCTAGGGCACTGCTATGGCAGTCCGCCAAGATGGAACTCCAATTCGATCTTTTGCAGTCGATAGCCCAACATTTGGTGTGCCAAGATCATAAGCTGGCAAAGCTGGAAGTCCAACTTAACATCCATCAAGCTCATGCCGCCAGCACCAATTCCTGTGACGTCTTAATAGATAAATGGGCAAGTCTACCTGAAGTCTTAAAAGAGATGCTTGCATTAGCCAGGGATCAGGGCGAGATAACCACGCAAGAACAAGCCGCACAAAAGCTACCACCACAGACGACAGAGCAAGCCGAAACAGCAACCCTCAGCACAATGGGCAATAGCGCCACAAAGGTTCCCCTAGTAGGGCCCCGCATTAACTTTACTTCGGCCAATAAAGGGAATGTTGACCCCGAGGACTCGGATCTCGAGATCGTTAGTCATGACCTGTCTGTTACTACCCCTCAAGTGGAAAGGGTCGAAGGAGCATTAGCAAGTGCCAAAGCTCCGTTATCAAGGAGAGCCAAAAAAAGACTTAAAAAACAACTTAAGAAGTCCAAAGCTAGAAGCAGAAACACATCCTCGGTGGTATTAACCCTGGGCGACACTGAAACTAAACGTATCCCCAAACCACTCTTCCCCATTTTCATACCCAAGCAGGTGTCTAAAATGGGCAAGCCATGTGACGCACCTCTTGCTCGCGGTGAGGCCCAAAGTCAACAAATCCCTCTCATGGAGGGTCAAACTAATGAGGCTCTTCAACAAAGGCCTTCACAGGTGGCCGTCTCAGCACCTTTAAGTGCCCCCAGCCCTTCCGGTTGGGTTCTGAAACATGAGTCTGTAACAAATCCCAAACTACAACAGGGCACACAACCAGTACTGTCAAGAGTGGTAGGTCTACCAACTGAGGGGCAAGGGAATCCGCAACCAGGAGTCGCACTCAAAAATTATCTAAATTCAACATCAGACCACGGGGAGTGGCAAGGATGTCCGAGTGTGGACGGCCAATCAAGCGAGGGGCCCAATGGGCAGCAGCCTGAATCCACTCTCATAAACCCTTTAAATTTCAATAACCCGAGACTAAAGCTCCAGGGAGAAGGGGTGAGTTTGTGCTCCATCACACAAAAAAACAAACAATCCACCTATGAGCTGCAGTTAACCCCAAGGTATACAGCAAAAGGCTCATTTGACATCTTGAACAGGTCCAATATCGTCCGCCTCTTTGGCCATATTGCCTCGCTGGCCCAAATCACCTCAGAAAATATTGAGTGGGTGATATTCAAGAGACTGGAGACAGACACTCATGACGATTCCACCATAATCGGACTTGCGAGTCAGCACGTCCAACAGGCTGTCCTTAAGGAAGCAATACAGTTCGCTGAATGGGGCATTGAAGTCGTTGCGCCAAGAACATTGAAATATCCACACGTCCTGTTGCCGCAACAGGACACACACAAACCGCCATCCATTCTTAAAGGCATAAGGTACACCAGCCCAGAAATAGGGGCGAAATCAGGGCGGGCAAAAACCCCGCTAAAAATCCAAATCCAGCAAAACGACGGGCAACGGAGCGTGCAGCGGCATCTCCAGACATCGGATCACCTGGAGGCCACATGGAGACAGCGTCCCTAACCTAATATAAAGCTATGCAAATAACGCCTGTTCAAACCCACTCAGGGGCCTAGTCCGCGAGTTATCCATTATTTCATGGAACATTGCGGGGGTGAGCAACATCTTCAGGGACATAACTACATCTGAATACCTCGCACAGGGGGACATACTGTGTATTCAGGAAACCTGGGCAAGGGCAACGACCGCCATTGGTGGCTTTTACGAACATTTTAAACCAGCGACCAAAAGGACAATCTTTGGACGCCCGTCAGGGGGTCTTTCTATCTACGTAAGTCATGCGTGCAAAATTAACACAACTGAATTAAAGTTGGGGTCTCCTGATCTTCAAGCCATCATAATCAGTGGGTTGTCACCGGGTCAAAAATATCGCCCCCTTCTACTAATTAATTGTTATTTCAATCCAAACAAGTATCAATCCTTCCAGGCCATGGAATCACTCATTTCAATTTTGGAAGATCTTTTAATAAATTGGAAGGACCAAGACGTAATAATCGCGGGCGACCTTAATCACAGAGGCTTGGGTTTAATTTCGGAGGCTCCATCAAGCAAGAAGTCAGCCCTACTGACTGAATTTCTCGCAAATTTTAAGCTGCACTCCACCCATAGAATACAAAAAAAGACCCAACCTGAATGGACCCCCATTCCGACCTTTAGAAATGTCTCTACTACAGACTACATCTTTATCAACAAAGGGCTTGTCCACAATCTTTGCAACTTCACAGTGGACGACAGAGAGGAAAGTGATCATAGGCCCCTCCGCGCCACATTCAATCTGGAGCGGGTACAAGCAGAATTACAAGTAGTTATTGGAACTACCACGGGGGAGGAACATCACAAAGTGCTTAAAAGAATAAAATGGTCAATCAATCTCAGACATAGCCTGCTAGACTATGTAGCTAGAAGAGAGGAAGAACCTAACCCAGTTCAAACTAAGAACCCCATTCACCTCTGGGAAACTCTGACCTCGTTTTTATTGGAACATCTGGGCAATAACCGTCACCCAAGAAGTCGCCAATTCCACTCTAATTCTCGCTGTGTAACATCGTGGTGCCTGTCACAGTGTAAGCGAGATCTAAATAAGGCAATTAGGGCACAAAAGAAAGGCACTCATCTGACAGGGAGATACTCCATTGCTGCTCTGCGAACTGACTATAAAAAGAAAGTCTGGGCCCACAAAAAACGGCAGACTGAACAGAATTGGTTGACTGTGTTCTCCTTAATTAAAGGAAATGACAATAGCAAGCTTTGGCGTTTCATCAACAGTCTGACCCCCAGAGGAGAGCAAAAGGAAAATAGTGTTGCAGGGAAAGTGTGGGAACAGCATGCCAAGGGGCTGTATACCTGCGAGTCAAATCATGCCACTGCAGGAAGTCGTGCATGGTCCAAGGTGGCGGCGGAAATTATCGAACAGAAAGAGTTACGTCGGAAGGCGTAAATCGGACCTGCACCGGATCGTTCACAGAAATGGAGGTACTAAAGTGCATCAATGCCATTAGAACTGATGGCGCTCCAGGCCCAAATGGGATTCGGGCCCAGGTTCTGAAAACTGCCTCAGCCTTTTTTGCATCCAGACTTACCCCTTTATTTAACCATTCTTTTGCCACGGCAACGTTGCCATCCTCTTGGAAAGGTTCTATTCTATTCCCCATCCATAAAAA
Source organism: Lissotriton vulgaris (assembly GCF_964263255.1). Taxonomy (NCBI): domain Eukaryota; kingdom Metazoa; phylum Chordata; class Amphibia; order Caudata; family Salamandridae; genus Lissotriton; species Lissotriton vulgaris. Next base: position 451,615,686 of record NC_141695.1, read on the forward strand.
GGGGGACCACACGAACCCGGCCAATTATAGGCTTATAGCTCTCCTCGACGTAGAAGCAAAGATATATGCCCGCCTTCTTCTCAGGGATCTGGAGGACTGGGTGGACAAGAACGGTATTCTTCCGCCCACACAGACCGGCTTTAGGGCTCACAGCTCCACTCTTGACAACATCTTAGCCCTTTCCTACCTTGCGAAGAAGGCCAATATGAGAAACAAACCGCCCCTGTTCTGCTGTTTCATAGACTACTCCACAGCCTTTGATCGAGTGAACAGGGGCCGGCTCTGGGCAAAACTTGACTCGTGGGGGTTACCACAGGCTCTACTAAAAGCTATAAAGGCGCTCTATGAGGGCACCTGGGTCAAGGTGAAGCTAAGCCCTACAATAACAACTGCAAGAATTGAAACCAACTCGGGCCTCAAGCAGGGGTGCGTCTTGGGCCCCATGCTTTTCAACTTGTATACTGAGGACATGGGGACAGCTCTGAAAGATGCCAACTTAGCACCTCCAAAACTGAGGAGGCTCGTCTTGGGAACACTCCAGTATGCAGACGACACGGTGATCATGGACCACACTAGGGTGGGGCTCCAAAGAGCCCTAAGCAGTTTGGCATCATACAATAAGTCAAATGACTTACGGATCAACGTGGGCAAGACCAAAATTGTCATTTTTGGCAAATACCCCCTCAAAAAAGAAGCTTCATGGTCTCTGGGGGAGCACCGTATCGTCACCACCCCATCCTACAACTATCTGGACACCTGGGTCTCTGAGAGTGCCTCTGCAGCCAGACATCTGAAGGAGCTTAAACCTAAAATTGACAAAACCATTCTGTCGCTAAGACGCTTAAGCCACCGCTTGGACAGTCCCTCAGCAGAACCAATGTTGACAGTGCTCCGGGCAAAACTGATCCCTGCCATTGCATATGGGCACATAGCCTACCCTGGTGCATTTGACAAAGTGGTCAACGCGGCCCAGGCGAAAGCCTATAAGTTGGTGCTACAGGCCCCTAGATACGCAAGGAACACTAGAGTAAGGCTAGAAATAGGCCTTAAGCGACCGGAGCTGGTATTACTGGGGGACCTTTTAAAACTCTATATTAGAGTATTGAAAGCACCAGTACATTCACTAAAGCACTCTCTAAGATCAATCTTTGATGAGGTGGGCTCCCCCTGGTACTTAAAGGTAGGACAAGCCATTGCAGCATTGAAAATCGAAAGAAGGAGTTTGCCCCTGCACGAAATTCCTTTCTCAGCCTGGGCCCAAGCTGTTAAGCGCCAAATCCGGATTATCTCCTTTGAACTTGACCTTGCATCTCTTCGGCAAAATCCACTAACTCAGGCCCTGGACAAATCATATATTCCAGGTAAACCCCAACCTTACCTGCAAGATCCAGTATCCACTTACGCGAGAAAGAAAATTTTGTACTTTCGACTTTTGGCCCTCAGGATCATGGACTTCAACCCCAAATGGGCCCGTACGGATGGCACCTTGGCCTGTCGCCTATGCAATTACTGTAGGGAATCCTGGCTACACTTACTGTGCTGCTGCACAAAGCTGGCCAATGACCGCCATCGCTTGCTGCTTCCGATGTTAAGGAACACGGCCCATAGAACTTGTAGAGAGGCCTCGGACTGGTGCCTCTCAGTCTCCACGACCTGTTTGCTAGCCAGAGTTGGGAAATTTATACACCAGGTAAAAATGGCACTCGACTCCCACTTGTATTGTCTGCAAAGTAACTGGAAGCCTTCTGCCCCAGTTATCGAACTTGGTCTGGTTTAAAGATCCACGAAGAATCCATCTTTCGTCAACAGCCCTTGGTACATGGATTGACTCTACCAAACTTTCATGTGCCCCCCTTTATCAGCTGGGAAACACTTGTATAACCTATGCATCACTCCTTTTTAAAAAACCCAGTTTTGGACAGCCAATCAGGACTAATATGTTAGTATTTTAACTTAAAGTGACTCTCACTTTTATGTTTGGATGGGACTTGAGAGTGGGGGAGTCGGGACGTTCATAAAGCTTTTTATTCTTTTCTTTTCTTATTTCTTTCATTTTTACACTGTGAAGATTTTAAGTAATCATGCAGTTTATTAATAAAATTGTCAAATTGTCACATGCTCTGGTATATAAGTGTGATTGAAGCAGTGTTTGCATTATTCTATTGACATATTACAATTTTTATTACGACAATATGCAAACAAAAGTGTTAAACAGAAGATTAAGATGTTTCAAGACTCATGCGAAATAAGAATATATACTAAGTTGCAAGGTCATTCTCTGGCTTGTCTTTCAAGAAAAGTTTACCAAAGTAATTTTCAAGATTTAAGAATGTTAGCTGTACATCACTCTTAAAAGCCGAAGTTAGTAAGGAGTCTTTACTAAGTTAAAACTCCTGCATTATGTTTAAGTGAAATTAATACAGTTATTTCGCATTGTTCTGTATCAGATGTACAGAAACTTTGTGATGTTGTACAGTTTCATTTTTTGGGTTCTGAAGAAGAGTTTAGAGAAACTGAGGGGCATTTTCTCAATCCCCCATCGCTATCACTTTCAGTGATGTTGTGGCGATAGGGGTTTAGCCCTATTCACAAGGCAGTGTTAAGCCACGCTAAGTGGCCTAACGTGGCTTATCACTGCCTTGTGAATAGGGCCCCCTTCCTGCTGTTTTTAGCGTGAAAGGGTTGTGCAGTGGGTGTTGCGGTGGGCGTTCCACCACAACACCCATTGAGTTTGACGCTACCTCCTATTCACAAGGGCAGCGTAAATAGGAGGTGGCGCCAAACTTAACACCTGGAAAAATCTGGTCTTAAGGTGGTAAAACCAGGAGAAATGCTTAATTTTTTCCTCGTTTTTGCTTTTTCCATGTGTGCTGCCCTGTACATAAACAAACCTCCCTGCTTGTAGACACCCTTGCACTCTGGTGCTAAGTTGTGAAACTTAGAGCCATCGCAGGGGGAAACACGAGGCTGGACCGTATCCTTGAGAAGAGGGTGAAGCTTCACGTTTATGAAGTGCCGCAGAGAGGCGTTAAGCCAAGAATGCTAACGCCTGCCTCCGCCACTTCCTTGAGAATATGGTCCTGAGTGTTTCATAAACGTAGGTGTTGAAGATCAGGTGAAATAGATTACTATTGATCATTTTGCAGAAGAAATTACAATATTTAACACCGTTTCATCTGAAAAAACAAACTATACATATGTATTTGTTCTCGACGTACTCACTATAGAAGTCAAACTAGGAATGTTGATTTATGTTTAACAAGTGAAAAAGAAAACAATGATAAGTGGCAGCAATTTGCTCTTAATTTGTTTTAAAAGGTCAGTTTGATTTATTTATTTCTTCATTAATTTATTGGGTGCACAAACCATCCCCAAAGGGATATCTAGGCGCCATGGCAGCTGTGGACAGTACACATTACAATGGCAACGTTAGAGGTTCAACATCTACATTTTTAGAAGTTTTAAAAAAAAAGAATAAAATCTGGGCAGGCACTGATGGACAAAGGCAATTGATTCCAGTGATGCCGGGCCAGAAATGAAAAGGAGCGACTCACAAATCTTGTTGTATGAATACGTTTGAGGTGTAACAGTAATAAGTCACTAAATCTGAGCTGGCGAACAGGAGCATACGGCTGTAGTTTATTGTTAAGGTAACATGGTCCCTTTCTGTGCAGTTTTGCAAACTAGACAAACAAGTTTGAAGAGCGCAAGTTTTTTTATCGGTAACCAAAGAAGAAGGTGCAGAGTGTGTTCCAATGGGAGCAAGGAGGGATATTCAGAATAAGACGCTGGCAGTGTTCTGCACCACCTGGAGCCTAGCAAAAAGATTTGAGGACAGGATTGAAAAGTTAGTTTTGGCTTCCAGAGATTCTAGAGTCATTGGTATCATGCAATTTGTGAACGAATTGTAGATGTTGTTAATTTTTTGGTCAAAATGCGCTGCAAGATTGTTGCAATGTAATTGGGATGTAGATATTACGGGATTACAACTGCTCGGATTCATAAGTTCCTTAAGGATTTTAAAGAACTCTTTGGGGGAGATTTTCGCAGAATTGATGCCATTTGATGGAGCCCCCGTGATTTCAAGTCTGCCAGGAGATGGATGGTATCCAGGTCGGCTTGATTGTCAATATGATAATTGAAATCCCTCAAGACCAGAAAATTATCTGCTGCTAAAATGTGAGGTGCTAGCTGTTCCATGAGCTTCGCACTAAATTTTTTTTTTTTTACCAGGTGGATGGTAGATCAGTGCCACCTTCCAAATTTAGTTTATTAAAGTTCTTAATCTGAATATTATTATTTCTAACCCATGAGTAGAACAGGAGTCCAGGGTGTCCACTCTTAAAGAATTTTGTGATCCTATAGCTACTCCCCCCCTTTTTGAGCTGTCTGTCAAACCTAGTTACACTATAGCCTTTAGGAAATACTCTAGCTATGGAGGGGGATGAGGACAGGTTTAACCAGGTTTCAGTAATGAAACATGTATCTGGTTTTCTAGAATCTAAAAGATTCCAAACTTCTGTTGCGTTCTTAGGGATGGAACGTGCATTTAAATAAGTGCACTGCAACTGGGAGGATGAGATTGGCCTTTTCCGGATTAATGCTACTGTTACTGACTGGAGATTTGCTGGTTAGTCATATATTGATGGCCCAAGGGGCTTATACCTGGCTAGGGGGTGGTATAGGTCCAGGAGAACTAGCAAATGTTGCATTATCAGTTAACTATTGTTTTGGATAGGTGAAGAGATGCCGAGAGTGTGCTTTCCAATGTCAGTAAGCTCCAAACTTGAGTACGGCTTATGGGATATGATTTACCCAAAAATATCAGTCTCCTGGCAGCTGGCGGGGTACAGATGTGGACGGGCACAGACGGGCTTGTCTTTGGCATGCCCGCTGCACGTCCGTGTTGGGATTTGATTAAATAGGAGAGCGGAGCGGAGCCCAGGGAGACTAGAATGTCAGTTGCCAAGATGGTGGACAGCTCACATCCTGGACGTCAACTTTTTTGTGTTTGCTCCCTCCGCTCAAATGGCACCCAAAAAGCCATGGTGGACTGGGGAGCAGCCCTGGAGCCCCGCAGGAGTATGTGAAGGTAGAAGCCAACAGAGAAAGAAAAAAAGCTGAAAATGCCAAAGATGATAAGATCCATAATTAAAACTTAACAAATGGGAGTTAGAAGGTTTAAAATTGGAGGCTACTTGCAGAGTATCATACCTATCTACGCTGCGTGTGTGCAATCATGTCAGGCTCTGATTAAATAGGAGAGCAGAGGGGAACCCAGGGAGATCAGAATGAAAAGACTAGAACATCAGTGTTAGACCTCGCATATCTTGGCGTGATTACCCCTGACTTTTTGCCTCTTCTACCTTTGCATTTAGATGTTTTGGGTACTTTGCCACTGCTGATCAGTGTCAAAGTACAGGAGTTTCCTATGTTTGCCTTACTAGTAAAAAGTCCCAAATGATGTGCACTGTGTGTGTAAGGGCTAGTAATTCAAGGACGTGCAGAGAAGTGAACTCAGGCCTTTAGTGTAGGTCCTGCAAGCATAATGCTAAATTAGCATGTTGTCCTGACAAGTGCAACCACTTGTCAGGCCTGACTTTTTCTTTTACATTCACATGGGGCACCCTGTGGTAGGTCTCAGGTAACCCCTGGGAAGGGTGCAATGTAGGTAAAAGGCAGAACATAAACGGAGGTGTGTGTTATGTTCTGGCAGTGAAAAACTCTCCATTTCGTTTTTCACTGCTACAAGGTCATTCTGCCCATATGATAGAATGGGGGAGGCTGGTTATTGTGTTTGGTAGCCTATCTTCCTGTCAGTTTATAATGGAGAGGTGAAGTTTGATATGTGCAAACTCGCAGTGCCATAATTCATCTTTCTGTAAAGGTGGTTTTATCACTGTGTGTTTGTAAACCACTCTTTTAGAAAGTGGCTGAGTTTTGTGCTCTGAGCATTTCTGTCTGTTTCTGAAATGTGGATTGTCTGTCTGGAATTGTAAGGTCAGAGGAGCTGGGAGAGGTCTTGACCCAGGGAGGGGTTGAGGTAGCACCAGGCTCCTGACTCTGGAGAGTAGGGGAAGGAGAGGCCCGATGGTAAAAAAGGCATGGGCTGGTGCTATAAATCACTTGACCCTTCTCCTACTGAGTGATTAAGGATCCAGACCCCCAGTATCAAAGAGAGAGAGGTGGCACTGGGAGGGAGACAACCAGAACTGATTTAGGGAGGGGTCAGGGACCCCTGAGCACATACAAACTTCAAACACATTAAGGAGTATAACTATGAGAGCTGAAACCCCTGAACATTGGAATGAAACAAATATGGATTGTGACGGAAAAGGCTTGGACCCATTCTGTGGTCAAGAGGAACCTCTGCTAAAGAAGGAAAAACTGAAGAGACTGTGGTGGATAGACCAATCCCTGCTTCGTGATCTGGGGCTGGTCTGCAGTTTGCTGTTCTGACTAAGGAAGAGGCTGTTGGGACTCTTGCTTGGAGTTGCTGGGTCCCCCTGCTTGAAGAAGACTGTGCTTTGTGCTGTGTCTTGTAACCCCAAGGACCCGAGGTGAGCTGGCTCCCTGTTTGGAAATACAGGATCATAAAAGTTTCCAGAGAAGTCCCAAGCAACTCGGTGTGCACATGCTTTGTGCTGATTCAGACCCTCAAAATTTGTGCCGTGTGATCGTAGGCACGCAGGAGTAAACAAAACGCGCAGATTGCATGTCATGGTGCAAGCCAAGACATTGGTGAGGAGTGGCTAGTTGTGGTGTGCATAGGGAGACAAAGTGACGCTCTGACGTGCAAGGGTGTGTGTTGTAGTGCAGCCCGGGTGCTAGTAATGAGCGCCTGGGCCTTGTGTGCACCAAAAGAAGGAGCAAGGCTAGGACGTGCAGTGTGCCTGGCGTGGTGCAGCCCGGACATTGGTGATGAGCGCCTGGACATTGTGTGCACCAGCAGGAGAAGTGAGTCTCAGAAGCACTGGGTGTGAGTCGTGGTGCAGCCCGGGTGTTGGTGAGGAGCGTCGGGGTCTCGTAGGCACCAAAATAAGAAGTGAGTTTCCGACATGCAAGGGTGCATGTCTTGGTGCAGCCAGGGTGGTAGTGAAGAACGCTTGGACATTGGCAGCTTTTAGTGAAATAAGAGGCTGCCTTTGAGATGTGGCTAGCTGGATGAATACAAACAAATTAAAATTGAACGCAAGTAAAACGGAGGTGCTATTTTTCGGAAAAAATACACACCCCGCCCCCGATCTGTGGTGGTCTCCTGAAATGGGTCCAGCACCATCCGCCGGCACCCATGCAAAGAATTTAGGAGTAAGATGGGACGAGAATCTCTCCTTCTCCTCTCACATACAGCAGGTTACCACCGGCTGTCTTCATAAACTCAGAAACCTCCGAAAATGTCTTTCTTTTCTTCCAATTGAGTGTAGTAAAACGGTAGTCCATGCGACAGTCACATCTAGACCAGACTACTCAAATGGCCTCTACCTTGGTCTGCCTAAATATCTGGTGCAACGACTGCAGATCGTGCAGAATGCGGCTGTGAGACTGATAAAGCATATTCCCTTTAGACATCATGTCTCTCCGCATCTGCACGAACTTCATTGGCTCCCAGTGGCGAACAGAATAAAATTCAAAGTTCTCACCCTGGTGTTCAGAGCACTAAAAGGGACTCGCCCTAACTACTTAAAACTTAGACTTCCCCGCTACCACCAGGAGCGACACCTGCGCTCTAACTCCTTGCTTCAGTTAATCGTCCCACGAGCTAAAAAAGCCAGACTTGGGGGCAGGTCCTTCTCTGCTGGCGCGGCGAAACTTTGGAACGCTCTGCCATCTGCCATCCAATCTGCTACGACAGAAGCTAGCTTTAAGAAGCTCCTAAAGACCTGGCTCTTTATGCAGAAAACCTAGAATTTCTCTACGGTTCCAGCCTACTGCTGAAGCACTCTTTCAGCGCCGGGACATCTCCTTGTGAGGTAGCTGTTCGAGCTATACAAGCATCAGTATTATTATTATTATTATCGTGTGCACCGTGAAGAAGAGGATTGCGCAAGAGTCATTTCGTTGTGCAGCCAGGGCGTTAGTGAAGAGCGCCTGGACATCGTGTGCACCAGGAGAAGAGGCGAGGCTCGTAGGGGCAGGGTGCGTGTTGAGGTGCAAGCGGAGCATTGGTGAAGAGCGCTGGATAATTGCGAGCACCAGAGAAGAGGCAAGTCTTGGACGTGCAGTCTGCGTGTTGAAGTGCAACCTGAGGTGCTGGTGAGTAGTGCCGGGATAGGTTGTGCACCAAGCTGAATTAAAGTCTCCACAGTGCTAAGCGCGGGTCTCGTGTGGACTGAGCCTGCCAGAGTGAGGGCCAAGTCATCGGGGCCCTCGGAGTCCATCAGTAGGGGCCCTGACCGCCAGCTACGGAAGAGCTGAGTCGCAAGCCTGAGTCCGCCAAAGCCCACTACGGTGTTCTGGATCAAGGCCCAAGTCGCTGACATAGGGGAGAAGAGTGGGATTGCGCCCTCCCAGGTACAATGGATCAAAAACTTGGGTGGGTGCTGGCCTGGAGGGACACTCTCTCGACCTCCTGCTCAGTCAGCTGCGCAAGCAGTTGCTTTGGCTTGGATCCCGGCACTTGCTGACCCAGGAGGGCGGAGCACTGGTGCCGGAGCGGGAAGCAGTACTTTGTGTGTCACCATTTGATACTGTTACTGGAGCACGTGAAACTGCTGTATTTCACTTTGCATTATTGCTGCTAACGAACTATTGAACTGTCGTATGATGCCTGACCTCATTTGTGCCTAACAAACTTTATGCTAGGTGCGCTACGCACTATATATCAGAGACATTGGTTATAGTGGTGCATCAAATGTACGACTAATAATCAATACAGCATATGTTAATTAATAACACTTCAGTGGTTTAGATGGATGTCAGAAAGAGAAAAAAGGACTCTACATATAAAGATTTCAACCATCATTGTAGTTCTATTTCATTTAAATAATCAGTCAATATTTACATACATATAGTGTTCACAATCACAAGTGCAAAAGTGACCCAAAGTGTAAAAGTGAGAACCAAGATTGCAATAAGTTATAAAAAAAAGGTGTAATATACAGGGTTTCTTCAGGGAATATTATACAGAGAGAAGAAAACGACCATCAAGTAGATAATAATGACAATACATGTCACAGTAGCTATCTCAAATCATAGGCACTGTTTGTAAGATTCGTTTTCTGGGGGCGTCAACGGCGTTTCGACCCTAGCAGAATAATGGTTCTCATCAGGACTGGGGAGTATGGGACTTCTGTGGATGAAAAGGCAAAGGGTGAGGTGTGTGGACACTAATTATGTTAATGACTTGTTGAAGGACTAGGGGACCATGCTGGTGGTGATACACATTGCATTATTCCTTCAATTGCAAAGCACATTGACTGTGGCAATACGTATGGCATTATTTCTCTATTGCACAGTATAAGAGAATATCGATACGCATTGCAGTATTGTTTTCTTTTGCAATGTGTGTGTTTCTAGCAATACGACTGGCCTAACCTTTTGGGAAATGGTTAGAGAAGAGCTTAACTGTTGGTTAGACTCGGTGGTTGGGATTCGAACCTACCAACCCACCAGAAAGAATACTACCCATTCTTATATGTTTATTTTGTATTGTGTGGTCGTATCGTGTAGTTTCTTATATACATATTATATATCCTTCAGCATTTGGTGGCAGTGGTAACAACAGGGAGCTCCACTTCCAACAATCTGTTGCCAAGATGGCGGACAGCTGACAACCCGAAAGCTATCCAAGGTTTGCTCCCTCCGCTCAAACGGCTCCCGAACAGCTGCAGTAGACTGGGGAGCAGCTCTGGAGAAGGACGTGAAGGTTGGAATGCAACGGAGAAAGCAAAAAGCTAAAAATTCCAAAGCTGCTAAGATTCGTAATTAAAACTTAACAAATGTGAGTTAAAAGGTTTAAAATAGGAGGGGTACTTGCGGACAGTCTCCACCTAGCTGGCTAGTGACCAAGGTATTTGTAAGTACTGTTACAACAAATTAAAAGAAAACAGAATACCAGCTAGAGAAGTTCATATCAACTTTGAGTTGGTACCTATTCCTCAGGAACTGGCAGATATAAATGTATATGAGTCTATTCTTATTTAATCTGTACACCCATTTCAGGACAGTTGGTATGGAGCCTAAAACATGTAAGCTGCCACCCAGAGATTTGCAAAAAGTTCTCAAAGGAAGAGTTGTGTACTAACCTTTATATTTTAAGTAAAACATTGAAACTATTGGTAAAAGAGCGAGGGAAATTAGCCAGTAGTTATTCTAGTACATGGTGTACCAACAAGAGTAGAAAAATCTGGCAAGAGTTTGTCGATGTTAATAAATTTCAAAAAGCTACATTGTACCTGGTACAGAATAATATTTATTATAAAACTGTAAATGTTGATGAACAAGTAATATGCTTACAAGATGAAAAATTAATCTCAAGTGGCTAAATTGAAAAGTTGAAAAGTCAGGGAGTGAAGAGATTTATGAACATTAGACTATACAACCTCTGAATTCAATTGAAATCATAGGAAATAGTATTGAATTATTTCAAATGATAGAAGCAAAGGGAACTCCCATGAGTGTATGGTAAAAAAAAACAGTTAGAAGCGTGTTGTTTTCCACAGCTATTCCCTATTGGAGGAGGTGGATAATCTGATGAGAGAGCTGTACGTATTCCAGCTTCAGAATACCGATCAACAAGAATGTATTGTAAAAATCCAAGATTTCGGCAGTGCATTCCATATATATTTCATCTTCTGTTTAAAAGTGATTTGTCTGCACTCTCATATGCAGTAAACAATATATTAAAAACAGGAGTTCATCTTCAACATGCTTCCGCAAAAGAGTTTATGGACAAGGTTCAAGAGATGAAAATTTTGAATCTCAGTTAAATAATTTGATGGCATGCCAACATGGCACCAATAAATATTGGTTTCAACGTCATGGTGAACCTAAATGTATGTTATGAAACCTAGGTACGCCTACTGGTTTTAACACTTAGCTGTGCTGAATATGTTTGGGATCTAGTAATCCCTATAGATTTAGTGGTGTTTGGGATGATTTATTTGAATTTCTTCGAGAAGCAATTAAAAAAAAACATTGAGCGGAAGACAGCTGGAGAACTCTGTTGTTTGGATCTTGTAAATGTCTGCAGATATTTTAACCATAGGTTTCAAGCTATGATGTCCTTTATCTGCAATAAAATTGTTCCACTGCTTGGAGAGGTAACTGATTTCTTTTGGCAAAAAAGAGTACCAGGCCAAAGGTGCTCCTCATTACAAATGCTATAATGGATAAAGAGTTCACCCCAATTTGGAACTGATGGTGAGGAAACTGTTTTGTCTGAGAAGGAGAAGGAAAGAGTTTGAGACAACAAGTTTTAAACTTTCAAAGTCATAGCTGTGGAAAATACTGGAGACAGAAATATAAATATTAAGGAAAATTTTAAACAAAATGTAATTTTGAATTCCCACATCCTTTAATTTCTAAAGAAAGAGTAAATAGTTTTTTTAAACAGTGAGACATTCAATGACTTGAAAATCTCCCAATAATACATATAACTTAAGAAGAGGGCGTGGCTTGGATGCCGAGGAGGTAGGCAGCGTGAGCCCGGAGCTCCGCGCCCGATCCCGACAAATATCCTGAAAATCCGATCGGACCCCGGCGTAATTGATATCATCCGACACTGGAAGACGCCACGGAGGGCCCGGTGCCCACGGAAGACGACGTCGGGCCATTCCTGACCCGTTTTTCGACTTCGAAAGTTGGACTCAGGCACGAAGTCTTCGACCTAAGATGGCGGCGGTGGCATGAGACACGGTGACGACGGAGTCGCCGGACCGGAGCCCCACCAAGAGCTGCTGCCTCTACAGTTAGGAGGTGTCCGCGGTTGCATCGCACCCCTCCCTGGGTGGTGGAGTGGCCCTCGGGCGCACCTCGGGCGGTGGCTGAGATCCGCCCCTTGGTGGTGGCAGCGACAGCATGGCTATGGCCCTGTGACGATGGCCCTGGGCCTCTGAGCACGACTGGCGCCACCCGGACTAGCGGCTGATCGGAGACTCTGCTCCCTAGAGACAGCCTTGGATCCAGAGCCCTGAGCGGCGCCCCAGGCGCGGAAGGGACAGGTTTCTCCCGCTGCAGCTGCAGGGAACCTCCCTGAGGACGAAGCCCGGCGACGAGCGGAGAGAGAGCAAGGACAGAGTTGGAGGCCATCGCTCGTGCCGGCCCAGATGGGGAAGCCAAAAGGGAAAGGAGATGGAGCGACTGATACAGAGGCCGCAGAAGGAGCGGATCGAGACCAATCGGCATTGCAGCGGATGCAGGATCGTATCCTGGAGGCCATCGCCACCACAAGGGACGCTCTACAGCAAGATATAGCTCAGGTGGCGACAGGCTTGGGCCTCCTGAAGGCCGACCATAATAAACTTAAGGACCGAGTGAAATCCGTGGAAATCACGGTTAAGGAATTAGCCCCGGGCCATGCAGCGGTGAAGGCGCAGATGTCGGAGGTGATGGACCGCCTAAAGGTGCTGGAACGGAGGGCCGAAGATGCGGAAAACCGGAATAGGCGCAACAACGTACGCCTAGTGGGCCTGCCGGAAAAAATTGAAGGCGACGACATGGTGGGCTACCTCGATAACTGGTTGCGAACGGAGGTGGCACCGGAGGGACTGTCCCCCTTCTTCTCCCTGGAGCGAGCGCATAGGGTTCCGGCGCGCCCGCCGGCCTCAGGTCTCCCTCCTCGCCCAGTGGTGTTCAAATTGCTTCATTACCGGGACAGAGACTGGCTTTTGCAGAAGGCGAGAGAGGCAGGGCCCTTTCAAGTGGACAACAGCAGGGTCACTATGTTCCCGGATTACACGTTTGAGACACAGCGGCTTAGAGCGAACTTTCTGTCCCTTAAGCGAGAGCTCCGTGCTGAAGGCATCAAGTACTCCCTGTTGTTCCCAGCGAAGCTGAGAGTGGTGGTGGATGAACAGTCACTTTTCTTCACGTCCTCTGCGGACGCTTGGACCTGGTGGGACACTTATAAAGCGGGAACGGACGGTGCTAAGGCCAGGGAGGAGGAGGCTAAGGTGGCACAACCGGTCAGGAAATCCCAACGGATCAGGAGGAACCGCAGGAGAACCGGCAAACCTTCGGTGTCGCAGACGGAGGCGGAGAGGCAGGCGGCTCTACAGGCGGTAGCGGACTTATCCAGGACCACCAGAAGTCAGTCCGGGAAGGGCACGGACTCAGAGGGCCCGGACACGGGCTCGGAGACGGGACAATCGGAATTTGGTGGGGCCCGAGGCCCTATTGTGACACCGCAGACTTCGGAGGAGATACTCGAGGCGTGCTGACCTGGACTAGTGGACTGGACTCGCTGGTTGGACACCGGGGCACTGGGCCCGTGGCAGTGGAACGCTGTGATTCGAGGTTTTGGGGCGCTATAATGTGGGGATTGTGGGGTGGAGTGCGCGGGGTGGATATGCTTTGAGGATCTATCGCATCGAGCCACGCCTTACTGGCCCTTAAGGTCACCGCAGTGGAGACTGCGGCCATTTTTGCCTTTCTTTGAGGGGAGGTTGGGAGTGTTAGTTTGGATGGGGGCACTTCCAGTTGCGGGGGGGCCTGTCCTGGGGGGGTGGGTGTTGCGAGCAGTTGGGGTTGCTCGGGGAGCAGTTGTTGTTGGAGGGGTTTGGCTTCCTGTTGGGAGAGGGAGGGTGGGTTGGCCCGTGGTCGCGGAGCACATGAGGACATGGTTCTTTATCGTCTGGTCCGGTTGTGTGGGGGGGGATGGCTAATACCGGGGCATTGAAATGTGTTTCCTGGAATGTGCGGGGTATGCAGTCCATGTCACGCAGGCATAAAGTTCAGGCATACCTCAAACGTAGAGGGGTTCATATAGCGTTCCTGCAAGAAACGCATCTTAATAAGGAGGAGGGGGCTGCACTGCAGAGGCGCTGGAGGGGGCAGCTGTTTCACACGACGTTCTCGGCCTTTGCGAGGGGGACGCTGATTTGGGTGCGGGCGGGGGTCCCCTTCCAGGTAACAAAAACGCTGGTGGACCCGGAGGGCAGATATGTGGCGGTGGAGGGGAGGCTGAGAGGCAGGGTGATATCTCTTTGCAATGTGTACGCTCCTAATGTAGATCTGCCCGCATTTTTATCTGCAATCTCGGGCAAACTGGCGGGTTATTTGGCAGGGCCGGTCCTTTTGGGGGGGGATTTCAACTCGGTAGAGGATGTGTTATTGGATAGATCCCATCCCCCACTGCGGGCGTCCCCAGTGCATAGAGTCGCCAAGCGCAGGTTGGAATGGCAGGAGAGCTGGGCCCTCACAGACGCATGGAGGGCGTTACACCCAACTACTAGGGACTACTCCTTTCACTCACACTTGCATGACCTACATGTGCGGCTAGATGCGTTTCTTTGTTCGCCATGCGTGCTCCCGGCAGTGGGAGGGGCGGAATACTTGGCCAAGACGATATCGGACCACAACCCGTTGTTGATATCCCTGAACTGGATGGTGACTACTAACAGCGTGCCAACATGGCGCCTACAACCCGACACCCTGGATGACCTGTTGTTCAGGGAGGCTCTGAGAGAACGTATTGAGTGTTACTTTGAGGAGAACAGTGGCACGGCCTCCACGAGGGCAGTGGAATGGGATGCGTTTAAGGTGGTGGTGCGGGGGCACTGTATGGGGCACACAGCTGGGGCCCGCAAGACTTTGCTGGACGACTTGGATAAGGCTGAAAAGCGGCTGAGGGAACTGGAGAAAAGGCGCCCGAATCACCCTGAGTTGCAGGAGGGGCTTAGTGGGGCCCGGGAGGGGCTGGCTGTGGATTTGGAACGGCTGCGCCGCTTTGACCATAAGGCGTACATGACGAGGGCGCATGCGGAAGGAGATAAGGCGGGATCTATGCTGGCGTGGCTCGCTAACCCAGTCAGGAGGGGCATGCCGATCATGATGATCCAAGAGATAGGGGAGGAGCCCTGCCACACTCAACCCGGGATCCTGAATAAGTTTTGTACGTATTACGAGGGGCTCTATGAAAGTGGTGAAACAGGAGGGGCGGATGAGCTAGGGAAGTTCTTGGACGACCTCCAACTGCCGAGTGTGGAGGAATCGGTGGCAGAAGAGTTGGGTCGACCCATCACTCTTGGAGAGATAGGGTGTGCAGTAAAGCAAATGGCCAGAAACAAGACCCCGGGACTTGACGGACTTCCGATCGAATTCTACAGTAAATATCTAGAGTACCTTGCTCCTCGGCTGTGTGAGGTGTACAATGAAGCGCAATCGAAGGGCCGGCTCATGGGCTCCATGAGTGAGGCCCTCATGATACCGCTCTTAAAACCGGGCAGAGAGTGGGTGGCTTTGTCCTCGTACCGTCCGTTGTCCATGTTGACGACGGACTACAAGATCCTGAGTAAAATTCTTGCCAACAGACTGCTGGTGCACATGACGGGCCTTGTCCACAAGGACCAGTGCGGTTTCATTCCAACACGCAACACTACCCATAATATCCGTAGGCTTACGAGACTGATGGGTGCGGACTGGCCGAGCACCGTCTCCCTGTTTGTCCTTTCCATTGACATAGAGAAGGCCTTTGACAGCCTTGAGTGGGGTTACCTGTATGAGGTGATGCGACGCTTCGGATTGGGGGACGGATACATAAACTGGACCAAGGTCCTTTATACTGATGCGGTAGCGAGAGTCCGAGTGGGCACTCTGATCTCGAGGCAATACCCGGTCAGGCGTGGTACCAGACAGGGATGTTCCCTTCCTCCGCTCCTGTTCGCTTTGGCTATGGAACCCTTCGCTGTAGAGGCCAGGCTGGGCCGCCACTATGCCGGTTTATCATTTAGGGGCAGGCCGCACCTCATTTCCTTGTACGCAGACGACCTGCTGATGTTTCTGGCCGACGCGGGCCCCGAGCTTGAGGGGGCACGGCAGCTACTGGGGCGGTTCGGCCGGTTGTCAGGCCTGAAGGTCAATTGGCCTAAATCCTGCCTGTTCCCCCTGAGATCAGGAGAACCGTGTCCACTCACCGCGCAAGAACTTAGGTGGGAGCCTCTTTGCTTGCACTATTTGGGGGTCTATATTTATCACACCCCGGCTGATTTGCTGGAAGGCAACATCACCCGCTGTATTACTGCCCTACGGGGGTCCATGGACTTCTGGTCGACCCTGCCGTTATCCCTGGCTGGTAGGATTTCCCTGCTCAAAATGGTAGCCCTGCCCAGGCTTCTGTATTACTTTAGGACACTTCCGGTGTGGGTCCCGAGCTCTATTTTTAAACGCCTGAGGTCCCTGGTCATAGCGTTCTTATGGGGCACGGGCAGGAGGCGCATAGCGCTCGATACTTTGCTGCGCCCCAAGGATGAAGGAGGAATGGCGGTGCCGGATTTTGACAGCTGCAGATTTTTACTCAGGAGGTTGCGAGAGTGTATAGAGGCCCTGAGGACGCGAGAGTAGAAGGTACCCCGCGGCATGTTCTGGCATACATCTCGCTGCACCAGAAGCTCCGGGTGGGAGATTTGACGGTCGAGGAGCAGACGTTCCGGCTCTGCTGGGACCGGGCCCGTAAGCGGGCAGGAGTCCGCCTTATGTATGCCCCTGAAATTCCGCTGGGTATGGTCACGGCCCTCCCGCATGGAGGTGACTGGTCGCGCTTGCTAGGTTGGGAGGAGGCGGGGATACAAATGCTGGGTGATCTATACGAAGATGGAGCGCTGCTGCCGTTTCAAGCCCTACAAGAGCGTTTCGACCTGCCGAGAGGCGACTACTTGTTACATGCAGCGGTCACGGGTGCAATGCAGGCCCACTGGGGGGAAGGCTTGCAGGAGCCGGGCACCTCCATGGCCTGTCAGTACACGATGATGGCCGCGGGGTCCTTTAAGGCTGTCACTTGCTTGTACTCCAGGATGCAGCGGGAGGCCTTGCAACCATTGACGGCCCTAAAGGCCAAGTGGGAGCTGGACCTTCAAGTGGAAATACCTGATGCGACCTGGGGTCAGTTACTGAGGCGGGAAAGGAAGAGCTCGAGAAACGCCAGGTTTCAACTAATCCACTTCTATGTCATCCACAGGGCATACCTCACACCGGGGAAAATACAACAGTATTTTGGGGTAGACAACGCTGCTTGCCCTAGATGTAACACGGTCGGGGCAGATCTGGGTCACATGCTATGGGATTGCCCCGCTCTGGGAGACTATTGGCAGGAAGTGGGGCGGGCCCTTAACAGCGCGACGGACAGAGACATCCAGTACACAAAAGCGGTTGGCATCCTCCACTGGTTCCCACACACGCCTAGAAACAAAACCACTAGCAAGTTTATTGACTTGGGGCTTATTCTGGCCAAGCGGGAGATAACGAGGAACTGGAAGTCGAGAGTGGGGCCCACGTATAAAAGATGGTATGGGGAATGCCTGAGGTGGGCCGCATGTGAAAGCACCCTGAGGTACCAGGTGGCCTGGAGGATGAATGACGAGAAGGCTCTGGAGAGGGCTACTGCATGGGAAATGATGGTGCAGGCGCTCCGAGATATGGATGCTGGGGAACTAGAAGATGAGGGAGAGCTAGATGGGGCAGGCCCTGTCACTTTGCAGGAGAGCACACCTTAGCGAATGATTGTTCCTCCTACAACACGCCAGATACTTTTACACTGCTGATTCAATGCAGAGCGACCACGGGGGGGGGGGTGGCAAGGAAGTCGGAATTGGCGGGCTGTTGGGGCACCGAAATCAGGGGGAGGGGGAGGGGTGAAAATCACAAAAGCAACCCAGCAATACTTGAATATCGCTACTGTCAGACATTGTAAGGTGTTACGAGGGACATTTATGGACTAGGCCACACGCCCCAGAAGGAAAGGCGGGCCCATCGGATAATGTAGGACTGGATAACACCACCTTTGTACACTGTGAATATATATTGCTGAGTGTTTATGTCTGTACATTTCTATTGGTGATGCAATAAAAATGATGTTAAAAAAAAAAATAACTTAAGAAGAACAGAAGCTTTAAAGTGCATTAATGACTACAATCCAGTTATTTGAAAAATGTGGAACGTAAACATGAATATTCAGTATGCTACAGATAATTCAATTGCTGTTGCCCATTATTTTATGTCAGTTATTACAAAATCTGAAAATTCAGAGGAAAGAAATGTGAGAAGAAATTCCAGCACAAAAGAGTCTTAGCAAGAAATTGTACAACTTTAGCTTGAAAATGCTTTCCCATAGAGAGATTGGATCCTACAAATGTTAGGATCATTTGAGCTCTGCCAGTTTTTATTCAATGTTAAGAGGAATCATTTGGATAAGTCTAGGCCTGGCCTCCACACAAAATAGAGTATTGAAATATTTACAAGAAAACAAATACTTAGCACAGTATGAGCCAGAAAGTGCTGATATCGTCAAAACTAATGTGTTGGATACATACTATCCCAAAAGGAGTCCACATCTTGAAAACCTATGTCTGTATGAAATGCTTCAGCATTATAGGTTTAAAAAGAATGTTAGATAAAATATAAAAGAAGAAAAATATGCAGTAATTGGATGTGATGGTTGTTTAGTGAAACATGTCAAAGGGAATCTCATTCACCACAAAAAACTCAGTTGTGAAACTGCAGATAAGAACATGTTTCTATTTAGCACTTCTGCAACTGTTCAAGACTTGGCATAGTGAAACAGAATTACTTGGAGTATTTGACTGCTATGAAGATTCTTTTAATGCAACTAAAGACACCACTCAGAGTACCATATTTCCAACTTACTTACAAATGTTAAATGATGAGATTGAACAAGAAGGTACTATTGCAGCCGAAATAGCTAGATAACGTTCACAAAGCAGTCAAAGTTCTGGCCCACTAACTTAAGATCCACTGGGACAACCAATTATTGAAAATGAAGCGGCATGAGGTAGAAACTGCAATGCAGGAAGCAAAACAGGATATTATTAAGTTTGAAAGGTTAGAGGAGAAACTAAATATTGAACAAAAAAATATATCTACAAGTCAAACAACAGGTAGAACATGGATTGCGCCTTGAAAAAAACGAATGCCAATGTTCATCACTTCAACCCATTCTATTGCACATTAGTGATCAAGCTGGGAGAGGAAAAAGTTTCTTAAATAAAGTTTTGATCAGTTATGTACACAAAGCTACAGAATCACATGTATCTTGTGTCATAACAGCTCCAACTGGATTAGCAGTGCACAACATTAAAGGTATTACTTTACATCGATTACTTATGCTACCTGTTGAACATGAGAAGCTTGTTATGAGGTCTCAGAAGTGAAGCAGGGTCCCGCTTTACCATATAACTGCCTTAGGACATTCCTGCCCCACACCTGAAGCATGATACCCTCATATAGCCCCACCAGCCAGCATATAGGAATTTGTTAATTTAACCATACTGCCTAAAATATTTACCAAACACAGGTAGGCCCTATGCCTCTTTGATAAACTCACAAAGACATCTCCCTGCGTAGAACACGAGCCCCAGCTCAATGTCTTTTTTTGTAAACCAGTTACCGAGCCAGTCTCGGAGCCCCCACTCCCTCATTGTACTTCTCTTCTCACACCCACTGAAATATAGCAATACCACAGAAGAGGGAACATCTCAAGCTAAGAGGAACACAATGGGGTACGATGTTGATGGGGGCCAGTTGCAATATTTCAATTCCTTCATCTTACTGTCTTTCTGCTTGCTTCAGGTTACCAAGACAAGAAAAATGGCATGAGAAAATGACCTCTAACCCTTTGAAATCTTCCGCTTTCTTATAAAAATTCAATGAGGTGACGCACATAGGTTTTTTTGTTGTTTATTTTTTCGTCACAAAGAAAAGCCAAAATACAAAGTTTCCATCACTTGTTTCCGGCACCCCCTTCTCCCCCACCACGACACCGTTCAATACCTTCCATAGTATTTCAAACAGGACACAAAGCAAAAAACAAACAGAGTTAAAAAAAGAATAGAGAGAGAAAAAAATAAAAAAGGAAAAAAGAAAAAGAAAAAAAGGAACAACCTCACTAAACAGTACACAATAATTACGAAAGAGGCAACAGAAGAGTAGCAAGAGATAAGATAACATTCTGTAGAGAGAAGCTGCTATCTTTCTGGGCAAGGCTGTCTGGTCAGACAGAAATTTGGTCTTGCACCCCATGTAACCAGTTAGCTAAATGCTCTCAAACCGCCAATCTAGTTTTTTTGGCCCACTTGCCTTTTTTCACGTAGATAGCTCTCTCTAGTTTGCAAGTCGCCAATAGCCTTGCCTGCCATTGTGCAAGCGATGGGGGGTTCTGATCTTTCCAATGAGCTGCAATGCAGATCCTAAAAATAGTCATAGCTACAAATATCAGAGGGCCCCCAATCCGGGAGGTGCCATCCAGCCCCAGTAAGATGGTTGATGGGGTCAGTTGCATGCCTTGTCCCAAAACCACTCCGAGAAAATGTTGTATTTGTTCTAAAAGTGGTTTTAGGTTAAGACAAGTGGCGAGCATATGGATCTGGTCAGCTGAAAATTCAAGGCATCTGGGGCATAGGGTTCCCCTTCCGGTTCCCCATTTTGCTATTTTGTTAGGTGTTATGTAAAGAAAAAACCCTGTTTTATAAAATTGGGCCTGTATCTTAGTAGATAATAAATATTTATGAGCTAGTTTCAGGGCCGTGCAGAAGAGATTCTGACTAGCGTTCAATTTTATCTGCCACTTTGCGTCAATTTTCACCAGGTCGTCTGGCATCTTAGCATTCAGGATAGAATAAATCGCTCCGATCTGGAGTGACTTCCTTTCCTGTATTCTGTCTATGAATTTCACTTTAACAAAGCCGGCCAAGCCACCAGTCTTACGGTTTAAAAAGTTCTTGACAGCGTAATAGAGGAAGATCTGATTTTCCTCTATCGAAAACTGTGTCCTGAGATCCGCAAAAGGCCAGATCCACTCTAGGGTAACCAGGTCCCCCAGTTTAGTTACGCCTGCCTTTTCTGCAAGTATGAATTACCAAATATTAAAGGTAGCATTGGGTTATTCTTTATAGGGGTATAAAAATTAAATCTGCCCAGACCGAAGAGTTTCCGGAAATTGGAAAAGACCCGGTATGCGTTCCTAAATACCTTGAACCGAACACTTTTATAGTACCCAAATTCAAGCTGCCTCCATAGGCATACCTTGCTGTCTTCTCCTAGTAAAGCTATGTACGGGGAGGATAGTCCTGAGGGTATCTGATCTGTATTCTCATCTAGTAAAAACAGACTGAATTGTAAAACAGTTGCCCAACAATATAGCTTAAGATTTGGCAGGGACCAGCCTCCTCTCTCCTTGGGTAAAGAAAGTAGTTTGTATGATCTCCTTGTATTTGAGTAGGCCCATATAAATTGGCAAAATATTTGTTCAAATAAATGAAGGATTGAATTATTAAATTCCAAGGGGATTGTTCTAAAAAAATATAATAGCTTCGGGAAGTAGTTCATCTTTATTACGTTGCAGCGGCCAATTATAGTTAAATGTAAATTATCAATTTTCTTAAGTGCCTTTTCAATGTGTAATGATAACGGGATCAGATTTTCCTCCAAAATTCCTCTCTATAGGGGGGAACTTGGGGGGTAATATTGGGGTGATTTTTACTGCCCACATTACCCTCATTAGCAGTTGTTGATGCAGTTCTCAATACGGGAAAGTGTTGGCTAATTGAGGGGGGCCGCCGGAATTGTCAGAGTCAGCCTCCTTGGTGAGGTTAGATTTGGCAACAGTTTTTTTATAGCCCCCAAGTCCCTTTTACCTTTCATTGGCTGATCTGGCTTCTCCTCTTCAGTCTGATCGAGATCAGCTTTGTTTTCTGTCCTGTAGTCGTCATCCTCTTTTCTGTTAGCTGTCTGCTCGCGCTTGCCTGCCAATCTTGCTGCCTCGTGGTCGCTCGTCTTCGTATACCGAGGGCCAAAGATACTGCCACTGTTAGATCGCCCGATTGTTAGAGGTGGAGCAGATGACCAGGCAAAGTACGGCACAAAACTCGGGTCGCGTCCACGAGGTTCGCGCTGCTTTGGATGTGTGCATGGGTCTGGGCCGCGTCTAGATCACTACTCCCCGCATCTACGGCTACTTTCTGACCGTCAATCAGTCAGGCTGCCGTTCAGCGTGATGATTGCCGAACTTCAAGTTTCTCCCAGCATGAAACAGTGGCGAGGTGGCTGGATCGCGGCTCCTCTTCACACAGGCTCCATGACTGCTCTCCATCGGTTCTGATAAATGTACAAATTGTTGTATGATTGACGATCAAACACCTGTCATAAGCAGGACTTGTGGTCAAGTATCTTGTGTCATAACAGCTTCAACTGGACACCCTCCCCCTGCTGATTGGATTGGTAAACTAGCCAATTTCTTCTACAGGAAGATCACAACAATTTAATCTTCTTTTGATGACCAGGATGAGATTGATCCAATAGTCTCTCCATGGATAGCCTCCCGAGTGATGAGGACTAGGCTACTCTTTCCAACTTTCCCCCTTGCCCCTTGAAACGTTCCTGTCAATCTTGAAGGGCCTCAAATCAGGATCTCCTGCAGATTCTTGGCCGGCCAAAGTTCTAGCAAAAATGGCAGAGATTTTGAACCCCACAGTAAACAGGGTGATGAACGCATCTCTCCTTAGCGGTCAGGTCCCGGCTGGCTGGAAGAGCGCAAAAATAATCCCCTTATTTAAAAAAACCTGCGGCTGATCCCATGGTCTTAACTAATTTAGACCTATCTCTCTGTTGTCTTTCTTTGCTAAGACAATCGAGAAATATGTCCATTCAGTGAGCAGCAACTTTGCTGAAACTAACAATCTGTTTCACTCGAGCCAATCTGGATTTAGACAGAACCTTAGCACTGAGACAGCGTTGCTGGAGATCTCTGATTCCATCAAAGAGACCCTGAGGTTGTAATTATATTATATGCCGACGACACCCAATTGCTGTTTACGTGTATCAAAGGCGAGGAATTCAACAGGGAGAAGATTAACAAGTGCCTGAGAGAAAATTTTGCCTGGTTCAGACTCAAACATCTCAAATGTAATTCAGAAAAGTCTGAAATCATCTTTTTCGGCACATCTCCCTTGGACGCCTGGAAACAATGGTGGCCCCAGTCATGTTTCCCCCCCAATCACCAGTTAAGATCGTAAAGAATCTGGGTGGGAAGATGGATGAGACCTTATCCATGACACCACAAGTACAGTCACATGTTTTGGTCGCCTAAAAATGCTCCGCAGGTTTTTATTCTTACTACCTATTTGGCACAGAAAGACAGAAGTACAGGCCCTCATGCCAACGTCCTTCATCTGGGCCTTCTGGAGCTTCCGCTCAGTAGACTGCAGGTTGTGCAGAATGCTGCAGCGAGGGCAGTGTTGAGCCTCGGTCCTGGAGATCGGATTTCCCACCATTTGAAGAATCTGCACTGGTTACCGCAGAATACTCCTCAAAGCTCTGGTCCTGACCTTCAAAGCTCTGTATGGCACGGGGCGCTTTACACCCGTAGAATAATCTCATACTATACTCCTGGTAGACTTCTTAGGTCATCTCACTAATACCTCATGGTGACTCCTAAGTGTCTTAAAACCCACTCTGGCGGCCGCTCTTTCCAGGTGTTGGTGGCTAGATTTTGGAATAGGCTCCATCTTCCGCTCAGGCAAATCACAAACATACTGGCTTTCAGGAAGAAACTGAAAACCTGGCTGTTATAACATGCAGGCTAAGCGCTCCACTCTAATTTCTGAGGCTTTTCCCCCCTATCTGGCATCCGCAACTTTTTTGTCTCAGAGCCGGGATACTCTGTTGAGTAGCTGTGTGCTCTACAAATCCTCTTATGACATAACATAAAATAACATTCGTGCATTCACTCAGCACTACCCATGGACTGATCCAATCACTCAAGCACTATCAATGGACTCATTAGTTTAATAATACACTAGCCATGCATTCATCCAATCACCCACGTACTATCCATGCAGTCACCTAATCATCCAGGCACTATCCATGCACTCATGCATTCACTCATACATTAATCCATGTACTTATCTATTTGTGCATGAACTACCCATGCACTCATGTATTCATTTACATACCACCCATGCACTCATCCAACCACTCAGGAACTATTCATGCATTCATACATTCACTCAGCTCTACTCATGGACTGATCCAATCACTCAGGCACTACCAATGGACTCATTGGTTTAATAATACACTACCTGTGCAATCATCCAATCACTCCAGTCAATACCCTTGCACTCATCCATTCACCCAGCTACTACTTATGCACTCATCCATTCACTCAGACATTAACCTTGCAGTCATCTATTTACTCATGCATTACCCAAGCACTCATCCATTCACTTGCGTATTACCCATGCACTCACCCAATCACCAAGGCACTAGCCATACACTGATAAATTCACTCACGTACTACCCATGCACTCATCCAGTCACCAAACCCATACCCTTGGACTCATTAATTCTATGAGATTCCATCCAACTTGTGGAAGCACTTGCCCCCCACATGCAGATGAATTCAGATTTCATTGTGGTAGGGGACTTCAATGTCCACAGTGAAATAGCGACATGTCTGGAGGCACAGATACTCCTGGCTGATCTGGCCACACTTGGCTTTAACCTAATGAATCAGGGACCTACACACATAGCTGGTCATACACTTGATCTTGTGCTATGTAATTCCACATATATTAAATGTCTCCCTCCCTACCATGTGGATTGGACTGACCATGCCATTATTGAATTCTACACCCGCTCCAATCATAAGGCAAAAGGTATCCGGAGGACTATGGCAGACGTCAGAAGACCCTGGAACAAACTAACTTCAGAGGGCTTTAGGGGGAAATACTTAGAACCCAACTGGGCTGAATGTGGGGACAATGTTACCTCTGCATTAACCAAATTCAATGAAGCTATAATCATAACCATTGATCATGTTGTTCCTTTGAGGACATATAAACCGCGGCCTGCCCCTAAACAAGAAGTTTGGTTTACAGACGATCTTAGACAGTTAAAGCTCACTACGAGGAAGTTAGAGAAACGATGGAGAGTAACACGTAAAGCAGAGGATAAAGAAAATCACAGGACCTCCCTAAAAAGTTACCACAAAGCTATTCGGGCTGCGCGGAAACATCATATCGCAGCCCAATTATCAGCAGCTGGTAATAACTCCAAAGTACTCTATCAAATTTTACAAACATTCACTAAGCCCTCGGCCTGCGAAACGGATGGGATTGAGTCCCAGGAACTTTGTAATAACATTTCACAGTTCTTTGTCAGAAAAATTGAAGGCATCTATGCTAAGATCTTAGCCTCAAAATCCACCGCTAATAATGTGGGTTCTGTTGATAGCATGTCTCAGCCTCTCCCTAGCTCAGCAGAAAATAAGATCAGTAAACTTGCAGAATTCCCACCGGTATCAATGGAGGAGATAACCACCTTAATCACCCAGACAAAGAGTGGGTGCCCTTCAGATATCATCCCAGCACGGGTCATGGCACTTTTGAGTGACGAGCTGGGGGCTGGAATTCGGCAGGTTGTCAATCTTTCCCTGAGCACAGGGGAAGTTCCCGTTGGCTGGAAGCATGCTTTGGTAAGACCTCTACGGAAGAACAACTCCATTCCGTGGACATATCTGACAAACCTGAGACCCATCTCCCTCCTCCCTTTCTTAGGGAAGCTCACTGAGAAGTTTGTAAACCGACACTTATCCAAATACATCAAAAGTGCGAGGGGCTCGATCCATCCCAATCGGGGTTCAGACCCAGGCACAGCACTGAGACCGCCTTGCTGTCCGTCGCTGACGATCTTCGTATGCTACAGGATAAGGGTTTTTCCGTTATCCTAGTGCTCCTAGATCTGTCAGCCGCGTTTGACACTGTGTCACATGATATCATGACCTCCAGAGTAATTGACATCGGTCTGGGAGGCAAGGCGCTGGCCTGGTTAAGGAGTTTTTTCACCAATCGCACTCAGAGAGTGATACTGGGTCCTTACCAGTCAGAGGAGGTTGAGATCTCAAAGGGGGTGCCACAAGGCTCCTACTTGAGCCCAACGCTTTTCAACATCTATGTGGCACCCCTAGCTAACATCATGAGATCTCATGGGTTTATCCCTGTATCGTATGCAGACGATACTCAACTCCTCTTCCCGTTTAAAATCTTGACTCCTGAGGTGCGTAACTCCTTTGCAAGGGGAATGAAAGAGGTGGCACATTGGATGGCAGCAAATTTCCTTCAGTGTTACGTCTCTAAGACTGAGGTTATGCTCTTTGGGGAAGCCAAACGCTTATGGACTCCCGACTGGTGGCCTCAAGATCTAGGCCCAGTCCCTGTACCCAGAGTGGTAGAGAAAGACCTAGGAGTTAAGCTGGATCAGGAGCTTGCCCTCAAACATCATGCTAATCAAGTAGTAAGCTCCTGTTTCCATGTTATTGGCCTTCTCCGACGGGTATTTCCCCTGTTACCTGATACCACCAGGAAAACACTAATTCAGTCGCTCGTGCTGAGCAGACTGGATTATTGTAACGGTTTGTTGTTAGCCGCCAATGAGGGGGTCATTGCCAGACTACAAGTCGTGCAAAATACAGCTGCTCGGCTTGTTTTCAATGCCTCGGCCCGCACTCCCTCAATTCCACTATTAAATAAACTCCACTGGCTCACTGTGAAACAGAGTGTGTTGTTTAAAACGTGCTGCACCATCCATAAATGCCTCACTGGTAAAGGTCCTGACTACCTAACTAAAAAGTTCATTCCCTACACCCCCTTAAGGTCTCTAAGATCTGGAGATCAAGAATTGCTATGTGTCCCTAGGTTTTGGAAGTCCAGACAAGGGGGAAGGGCTTTGTCAGTAGCTGGTCCAAAGCTCTGAAATGATCTCCCCTATGATATCAGAGTTTGTAAGGAACATTTTCCTTTTAGGAAAAAACTAAAAACTTTCCTGTTTAATTACTAATTCTGATAGGGCAATTGTGATACATCAGACAGGGCTCTTGTTCACAGATGTTGCCAAAGGCGCGGAGATACTCCTCAGGGAGTCGAGTTCCTAGCGCGGTATAAGTCTGTAAATAAATAAATAAAGATGTTATACAGGACTCATTCCATCACCCAGGTGCTACTCTTGTACTTATATAATAAACAAGGCACTACCCATACACTCATATAATCACCCAGGTACTACCCAAGCAGTTACCCAACTATCTAGACTCTACCCATGCACTCATGCACTCACCCAGACACTACCCATGCACTCATCCAAATACCCAGGTACTGTCAATGCTCTCACCCAATCAGCCGGACTATATCCATGCATTCATACATTTACTCACACACTAGCCATGCACTCATCCAAACACAAAGGAACTATGTATGCACTCAACCTTTCACTCAGGCACCACCTATACACTGATCTAACCACCTAGGTGCTACCCTTGCTCTCATTCTTTCCATGCACTCAACCATTCACTCAGGCACTGCCTATGCAATGATCTATTCACCTAGGTGCTAACCTTGCAATCATTCTTTCAATGAGGTGCTACTCATACTCGTTAAGCTCTTTGAGAACATACGTCGCCAACAACTACAAGACATCAACAAAATGCGTCAGGAGCAATTTGACACGGGATCAGAGATAGAAACAGAGGGTCCAACTAGAAAAGTAGGAGAAATATCCGAATTCTCAACATCAGACGATCTGCATTTTTCACAGGAAGATCAACGCAAGTAATTCAAGACAGAGAGAGTTTGGGAAAGAGCAAGAGGAGGCGCAAAAAAACGAGGGGTCGTGAAAGCCGACAAAGGAGCGCAAGGAGACTCAGCAGAGAGAGTCACACGCAATCAGAAGAAGAAAGTTGGCAAATAAGGAATGACAACACAACTATTGTCAATCTCAGCACTGCAAACTTGACGGAGAAAGACTTGAGAGTACTTGAATTTGGACTATCTGATTGCCATAGGACCAACTTTGATTATCCCAGCACTAGACTTGATCTCTACAAGTTTACAAAAAAATTTAAGCTTAACCAAACACATATGCAACACAATGGATCAAGTAAATCCTTCAATTCTGCTTTTCCGGACATAGATGTACAACAGATAGACAATGACATGTCGGAAGATGAAATGTTAGAGAACCTATTGACCCCAAAAGGAAAGGCAGTCAACTATGGAAGAGACAACTCATGGAACTGAAGAAAGGACACTTAGATTTATTACAGGGGCAGGCATTACCCTGTTCAGACCAGGATCTAGAATTATTCCGAATACACCAAGGGACCAAGGGACCATATAGATCTTTTTTTTGGATATTATGGCTAGAGAATTGTGATGTATCAATGTGTCTGCTAAACAGAATGTCAACACACTAAATAAGAGAGATAAAGATTTCTTTGATACAGTTGGGAGATAAAGACAAATGCATGAAGTGATTATGAAACCTTCAGATAAGGGAGTGTTCTGACCGGGTTTTCTGCCCCTTTTTGAGTGAAGGTGACTTTAGCCTGCTATCATTCTAATAGGAGGATTAGAATCTCAGACCTGGCCTATTTACCAGGTGTTTGACATAGTTCCCTACCCTTTTCTGCATCTTAGGGTCTATAAACTTATGTTAATGAATAGATTCCTTAGTATTATTATTAATCCGTACTTTTGTAAGGTTGCTAGCATATTTCTAATGGAGTTATGCTTATTTCGGGCCCTGTAGGCCTCGAAAGGGAGAGACTCCATCTTTCTTTCTGCCTCGGCTGCTTGAGATGCTTTTAGGTCAAATGTAATGTTTTAGTAGGCCGGCCGGCTGAGAACGTGTCCTTGGCACGTGGTGGTACAAGAATTTGGTGGGCGGCAGGTTACTGGCCGTAAATTTCCATGCATGAACACGGTTCCATATTAGCGAAAGCACGGAGAGTTCAGGAGTCAGTCCGTGAGTCAGTTAGTAGACAGCAGCTAGTCGTTAGCATTATTCCAGTTAATCAACTCAAGGCAGACAGTCGCCATTTTGAAGTCCGAGAAAGACCGAGGGCTGATACTCTCTCAGAAAGTTTGAAGTTATTTTAGTTGGAGCAGCTGGCGAGCTTTGATACTAAGATCAGAGCATGCAGAATGAAGCAGTTAGCAGAGCGAACGAATACTAGAGCGGCAGAACCTGATTTATAAGATCGAAGTTAGAAGGTGAAGATAGTCCGTGATTGAGAGGAGAGAGGAGTAGTGCAGAACAGCGAGAGTGAAGCAAACAAAGTAGAGAATAAGAAGGAGGTTCCAGTGACTTGGAGGGGAGCAGAGGAGACAGAGCATAGTGGTGCAGACGTGTATCCGTGACTGCAGGGGTGATCCTAAGATGAGCCAAGGCACAGACGAGAAGGGAACCCAGATGACAACTGAGCCCAGACTTCATACGCATAAGGTGACGTCGACCCTTTCTTATTAGCGTGCACACACATTCTAATTCTTTACTTTGCTTTTCAGGCTATGTGTTATATTGCAGTATTATATTGTTGTTATTGTTTAAATAAAGGGACCCCAATTCTTAGTGAACAGCTGTGCAAGTGTTATTATTCATAATAAAGTTAACCTTTCTTCTAGTCAGATGCTGTTATGTGAAAGGGTGCATCTCCCGTCCAGGTAAATGGTAACTGAGCAAGGGAGTAGAGGAGTACTTACGTTGGGATGTAACCTTTGCATGTTGTAATTTGGCCATTCTTGTGTGAAAGGATCGACCTCCCTATCTATCACATAATCTATAATATTATATTCCCAGTTGATATCAGATATATAAAGAGAAACTTCCCAACAGAGAGATTAATAGCTGAAGGTATTTATAGGACAGTGATCGTCGTTGTGTAGCTGCGTTAATGAGAGCATTGATTGTGATCGATGTGTATACCCACAAGATTGTGGCTTGAGAGAGCACTGATTGTGATCAGTGTGTAATGAGATCGCCTCTATGGAAAGTGGCGTTAGTGAGAGCATTGACTGTGGTCAATGTGTATACCCACAGGATTGTGGCTTGTGTATGTATGAAATAGTGAGAGCACTGGGAGATACAGTGCCTATACCCACAGGATTGTCGCTTTCGTGAGCACTGATTGTGATCAGTGTGTAATGGTAAGTAATCGGAACTGCCTCAGGGTAGTCTAGTCTGGGCCTATGTTGCCGCGAGACTATAAGGTATGAGTGTGGTGTGGAATAATCAGTGAGTATTTCTAGTAATCCCTATAGATTTAGTGGTGTTTTTTATGATATAAGCTTGTATATTGCTAATTCCCCATCCTCAGGTACGTACCCAGGTGCCTTTTGTAAGTAGGTCCTGAGGAGGGAGGTGATTACGTTTCGGCTGGGTTTGGTGGTGTTTTGTAAGCTGATTTTACCTGGTCCAAAAATCCGTTCGTTACATCTGGCGTCACGAACCGTTTACGAAAGCCTGTTAGCGCGGTATTGTTTCTATCTTGTTGGTTTGCGCTTGGCGCGTACGGTGTACATTTTTGTATATTATTTGTTTATAGTTGTATACATCTTTTTCTTTTGGCACGATGTTTTTGAGAAGGTCTAAATCTACTTTTAACTTGCCTGTTGAAATTCCCGGCTGGGAATCAACGCCTTACGAGGCATTGGCCCGTGAGTGGGGCGATTCCACTGGTTTGAGTGAGAATTGGAGTTCCTCTTTGGAACTGGCGGATCCGACCAATGTGATTACTTGTTTGCAGAAAGCGCCTGTTGTGAAAGGCGATGAGCTTCCTATTTTGGGACGCAGAGGTTGGATTGTTTTATCTGCGTACAGGATTGTACATGAGAAATTTTTGAAGTTACTGAAACAACATGTGGAAATGGAAGAGAAGTTTGTTGAAATGAAAAATGCTCATACTCTTTTGAGATGTCAAAATAAATTGCTTGCCGACAAACTAGAGACTTATCAGACTATTGCAGAAAGGGATGCTGTTCGTATTGCTAAATACAAATATAAGAATCGTTGTGGTCGTGTTTGCAAACGGAAAGTGCGTCTGGTCGTGGCGAAAGCCGGACTGGATTGGAATCCTGATGAGTGGGATGGTAATATTTGGGACTCGAATGATTCTGCCTTCTCGGCTGAGGAGTCTGATAGACGCGAGTATTCTCACACCGGACGTGACTGTACATCTAATACTTTTGACAAACTTGATGATTCAGGCGACCATGGTCGGTGTTCTAAATCTGACGACGTTTCTTGATCTGAATGGCCCTCTAAATCTGTTGATCGGGCTCCTTGTGCTGCTCGTACTGAAATTTCTGCGCATCCGGTTTTTCGACGTAAGTTGCAGCAGGCTCCTGGTAATCCGAATGGTGTTCCTTTGGATAGTTTAGAAGACTTTACTCAACAGGAAGTTAGTGATATTTTGCAACAATTTCGACAACAGCCCAGTGAGTCCTTACTTACATGGATGGTGCGTCTCTATGAACTGGGTGCTGCTGGCATCATGTTAGATGGGGGAGATGCTTTGAAATTTTGTTCTTTGAGTTCTGATTCTACTGTACAAGATAATTTCCATAATTATAATGGTGCTGGTCAAATTAGTTTGCTTCAGTTAGCGACTGATGGTTGTAATCACAAATACCCTACTGAATCTGATTGGCCTCTGAATGACAAGCCATGGTATACGTTACGCGATGCGGCACAAAGACTGAAAGAGGAGGTGAGGAAAACCGCTATTTTTCTGAGTACATCTGACAGATTGTTGGATGGTTTGCTGACATCTTCTGTGCGGAATCGCATTATCCGTTCTTCCCCTGTTGCGTATAAACAAGTTATGATGACTTTGTTGATCAATCAGACTGGCAATGCGTTGTCCTTAGTGCTCGAATCTGTACGTCAAACTTGGTGAATTGAGCAAATGGCTTAAACCTGAAAGACAATCCAGACCTGAGGGTCCAACTGCTGGAAATTACAAGTTTTCTAGACGTGATATGTTTCTTGCTTTGCTGGCTGATGGTATGAAGAGAGAAGACATTAATGGTGAACCTAATGTTCGCTTGTGGGACTTATTTCGCACGCGTGGTTTGGATCGGAAGGAGGGTGCACGAGGTGTGCAAAAGAATGAATGTGATCGTGAATATTCTGATGACAGTGGGGATGATCGACGTTGTGATGATTCGGATCGGCGTGATAGACGACGGAATGAGCGAGATGTGTCTCCTCAGCGTGAAAGAGAGAAGAGGAGAGAGAGGGAAAGAGGTAAGGGGAGAGATGACTATGTTGAGAGCAGATACAGAGATGAAAGGAATCAGTCCCCTGAGATGAGAAGAGAGGATCGACACAGATTTTCCGAACGAAATTCACAATAATATGCAGATGACAAAAATCCATTTCGTAATGGGGATGGATATGAACAGGACATTATATCGTCCAAGAAATTTGAGAGCATTTACCCTGATTTGTCTTGGTTGTCAGAACGCAATAAAAATGATTAGGAAATATGTCAAGCTTCAGTACGCAGTTGGGCTCACAAAGACAATAGACCCTATGTAGATATCGAAATTTTTTGGAGACATCGTAATATACAAAGGGCCCGAGCATTGGTAGATACAGGAGCGGAGGCCACTCTAATTCATGGAAAATCAAATAAATTTAAAGGACAATTTTTCACAATTACTGGTTTAGGTGGAAAGGAAACCCCCGCAGTACAAACAAATGTTGAAATGATAATAGGTAGAATTCCCCGAAAAGAATATTCTGTTTTAGTTGTGCCACTTATTGAATATATAATTGGAATTGATATTTTGAAAGGTATGACATTGCATTTAGATGATGGTTGCTATCAATTTGGAAGTAGAGGTTGTATTATATCTAGACCTGTACGAGTTGGTCGTTTGAGAATGCCTCCTATAAAGATTCCCCAGGCTACAAAAGTTGTTTCTCAAAAACAGTACCGTATTCCAGGTGGTCACAAAGAGATCAGTTCTACAATTCAGGATCTAGTAAATGCAGGAGTTATAAATCCGGTTACTTCTGCTTGGAATAATCCCGTTTGGCTTGTGCGCAAGAGTGATAATTCTTGGCGTATTAATGTTGATTACCTCAAATTAAATAAACATACACCTCCTTTGACTGTTGCAGTACCAGATATGATTACTTTAATTGAAAGAATTCAGAAGCATCCAGGAATATGGTATGCGTCTATTGATATTGCTAATGCTTTCTTTTCAATTCCAATTGCCCCTGAGTGTCAGGAACAATTCAGTTTTACGTGGAATGGACATCAAATGACGTTTAGAAGTCTTCCCTAAGGCTATGTCCATAGTCCTACGATCTGTCACCGGCTGGTGGCGGAACATTTATCTGAAATACCCATAAACCCACAAATACAAATTGTCATTATATTGACGACATTCTGATTCAAGGTGAGACACAGGATCAAGTTCAGACTCAGCTAGATCAGATTATCAATCGTTTACGTGAAAAAGGTTGGGAAATCAATCCCGACAAGTTGCAAGGTCTGTCACAAATTGTGAAATTTTTAGGCATCAATTGGCATAAAGGTAACAGAGAAGTGATTCCACAAGTGAAGCAGAAAATTCTTGACTTTGCGGTTCCTCAGAACCGAAGAGAAGCCCAAAGATTTATTGGTTTATTTGGTTTTTGGCGTCAACACATTCCACATTTGAGTCAGATATTAGCCCCTTTATAAAGAGTCACTCGTAAAAAGAATGCGTTTGAATGGAATAAACCGCAACAAGATGCGTTTGATTTGGCGAAAGAAGCAATTCAGTATGGTTTGGATCTGTGGCCCGTGCGTGATGGTGATGTGGATCTGAA
This sequence comes from Lissotriton vulgaris, assembly GCF_964263255.1. Lineage (NCBI taxonomy): Eukaryota > Metazoa > Chordata > Amphibia > Caudata > Salamandridae > Lissotriton > Lissotriton vulgaris. The sequence goes on from NC_141695.1 coordinate 451,649,511, forward strand.
TGTGTCTATGCAAGGTCCTTATGCAAATTGGAGTTTGTGGCAAAAACAAGGCAAAAATAAAGTACCGTTAGGTTTCTGGATGAAAAAGTTACCTGATGCTGGTGAGCGTTATACACCTTTTGAGAAACAGTTACTTGCATGTTATTGGGCTCTGGTGGATACCGAGCAATTGACTTTAAGACATGATGTGATGTTGAGACCTGAAATTCCTATTATGCAATGGGTTTTGAGTTTGCCGAAAACTCATCGAATTGGACATGCTCGAGAGTCGAGTGTGATTAAATGGAAATGGTACATATAGGACAGGGCACGTGTGGGACCGAAAGGTGTTTCGACGTTACATGAGCAAGTGGCGCAGGCGCCATCGAATGAGACTGGGAGTGATTGCTCCGTACCTATAGTGCAGGAATCCCCTGTTAAGTGGGGTAAGCCATTTGATGATCTGTCCACGGAGGACAGAAACCATGTGTGGTTTACGGATGGTTCAGCGAGGTACATAGGAGAGATGAGGCATTGGAAGGCAGTGTCCTATAATCCTATCACACAGAAATTGCTGAGTACAACTGGTGAAGGAAAAAGTAGTCAATTTGCTGAATTGTATGCTGTTTACCAAGTTTTAAAACAGGAACTACCTGGTACGTGTCACATTTTTACTGATTCCTGGTCCACTTCTAATGGACTGGCTGTTTGGTTACCAACATGGCATGCTCGTAATTGGGAATTGCATTCTAAGGAACTTTCGGGTAAAGGGTTATGGAAAGAAATTTGGGAACTGCTTCCACAAAGTACTGTTACAATCTTTCATGTGGATGTTCATACACCAATAGACTCCCTTGACAAATTCTTTCACAATATTGCAGATGAGAAATCTAAAATTGCTGAGGCAGTGGTGGACATGCAGGACTCTGATTTGGCGGGATTGGCGAAATGGGCCCAGCAGAAAGCAGGACATTTTGTAGAGAGAGCCACTAGCAGGTGGGCTGCTGATCGAGGAATTCATATTCCTTTAAATTTGATTAAAGATACTATACTGCATTGTCCTATCTGTCAACGTTCTAGACAACGAAAAGTACCCCAAATTGTCAGAGGACATTTACATCGAGGAAAATTGCCCGCTCAAATTTGGCAGATTGATTATATTGGTCCACTCCCTATGAGTAAAAATTGCCAATATATTTGTACCATCGTTGACACATACAGTGGTCTTTTGGTGGCCTTTCCTGTAAACGAGCTACCCAAGTAAACACCATTAAAACATTGGAATTGATTATGCTGTATTATGGTGTCCCATTTCAGATTCAATCTGATAATGCATCCCATTTTAAGGGAAGATTGGTGCAGGAATTTTGTGTGGAGAACAACATTGAATGGGTGTTTCATATACCGTATTATCCACAGGCAGCAGGCCTTATAGAGAGAATGAATGGTTTGCTAAAAGATCAATTGCGTAAATTAACTGATAATAAATGTAAGAATTGGAGAGAATATTTGTTTCAGGCACTGTTGATTTTGAATAATCGTCCCTTTTTAAATGCTGAATCTCCATTAATGCGTTTATTCCCTCCAGCTGTTGATGCTAAACCAAATACAATTCACAATACTGTACTGTATTGGGGGATTTCCCCTGGAGCCCTGGCTCCATGCAGAGCAACCCCAGGTTCGGCCGGCTTGGACCTGCATGCCATGAATGACATTGTTGTAAAAAGCAGAGATCGTGTTATCATTGAGACTGGCATTGGTGTCTGTATACCAACTGGAAATTTTGGCCTGATAGCTCCTAGATCGGGCCTGGCCTTAAAAGGTATTCAAGTGCTTGGAGGAGTCATTGACAGTGATTATCAGGGAGAGATTAAGGTTCTCCTGCTCAATAGCAGTAAGATTGATTTACCAATTCAAAAGACTGACCGAATTGCTCAGTTGCTAATTATGCCTGTTTTCAGTGGTGATATTCAGAAAGGCACTGCCCCAACTTTGTTAACTATTCGAGGACAAAAAGGTTTTGGCTCCACTGATAATCCAGGAGTGAGAGTGTGGGTGCAATCGCCTCAAAATCCCCCTGAACAAGCTGAAATTATTGCAACCGGTCATGATAATCCAGTACTTGTCATGAGACCAGGGAAAGATAGCTGGGAAGCTGTCCCGGCTGACAAATGTTACTTACAAGAATGAATAATGCCTGTATTTGATTTTATTTCAGATCATTCTCTGGACTGCTGTTGCAGGATGTGCCGGCGTTGGACTCCTTTTGGCTTGCTACGTCGGGAGAGGAAGGAACCCCCTGACTTTGGTTGATTCGATAATCAGAGTACAGCGTTCCCTTGCTGCGTGGGATTCATCATCTAACTTTTGGACTACCCTGGCACGAAGGGTGACAAATTCCCCACATTTCTGTTTAACACCGATGCGTTCGGTGACTGACATATTAGCAACCTGTTTGGTTGCCGTCCCGGCTTCTCTGGAGACACTTGCTCATATTTTCAATATATCAAATGCTCGTCCTAATATTATTCTTGGTGATTTTGCGACTCATGAGTACTGTCCTTTATGTACTGTGCTATTAGATCCAGTACCACTGATTCATTCTCAAATAACTACATATAATATCACGCAGGGTGATTTATGTTTCTTCCTTACCTGTGATCCAAGCGCAGTAACTGAATGTGTTCATTTAAAATTAAGAGGTGCTACTTCATTCACAGATCATGAAAAAACTTTATGTTCTCGGAGATCATCGAAGTCCTGTGTTTCAGTTAAGAATAATATGACCTGTAAAAGTCTTGTAGTTACCCCTCGCCATTATCGTACAATGCTATTACCTTCTGGATGGCTTTTCTCTTGTGGTAATACATCTTGGCCTTACATTCCTGCAAATATTACCGGAGGACCATGTGCTATCACTAGATTGAGCTTGCTAATGTTTTCTACACATCCTAATGCAAATTCCCGTATTGTTCGTGATGCAGTTATGTTAAAAGACGATTGTGATTCTACCCTACATTTATATTCTAAATCTGAATACCTTAGTTTGGATTTTTCTATTCTGGGTGTCCCCGCCTTAGCAGTCTACAATGCCAAATCCATTGGAAAAATGGCCTGTTGGATGGTTAAATCCATTAATCACACTTCTACAATTCTATCTGACATGCTACTGGACGCCCAGGGTGAACGCAGAGCTATTTTGCAGAACAGGGCCGCAATAGATTATCTTTTACTTAAACATGGACAGCACTGTTCTGACTTTGAGGGTTTTTGTTGTTTCAATTTATCAGATCATACTAGATCTATTCAGGCACACATTGACAAACTTCAGGACTTGACCAAAGAAGTTAGAGAACACATTGACCAGGGCTGGTTTGACTGGCTCTTTAATTGGTTACCAGATTTACATTCTTTACGTCAGATATTAGGGGGTATCCTGCTTACTATTTGTATCTTAGTTACTATTTGCTGTTTTATTCAATGTATTCCTTCTTTACTTCAATTTTGTAGACTTAATACTAGAAATAGATCAGTTAGTTTTGTTTCGTATTATTCCTCAACAGATGTTAGTTCCATTTAGCGAATGATTAGTAGTCTAAAGTCAAGGGTGAAGTGTTCTGACCGGGTTTTCTGCCCCTTTTTGAGTGAAGGTGACTTTAGCCTGCTATCATTCTAATAGGAGGATTAGAATCTCAGACCTTGCCTATTTACCAGGTGTTTGACGTAGTTCCCTACCCTTTTCTGCATCTTAGGGTCTATAAACTTATGTTAATGAATAGATTCCTTAGTATTAGTATTAATCTGTCCTTTTGTAAGGTTGCTAGCATATTTCTAATGGAGTTATGCTTATTTCGGGCCCTGTAGGCCTCGAACGGGAGAGACTCCATCTTTCTTTCTACCTCGGCAGCTTGAGATGCTTTTAGGTCAAATGTAATGTTTTAGTTATAAGGTGTTGTTCGCTTGGAGAGAACCGGCTCAGGCTGGCCCTTATCGAAGGATTGTATTTTTCTTCGTGTCGAAGACATAACATCAGGCCGGCCGGCTGAGAACGTGTCCTTGGCACGGGGTGGTACAATAATTTGGTGGGCGGCAGGTTACTGGCCGTAAGTTTCCATGCATGAAAACGGTTCCATATTAGCGAAAGCACGGAGAGTTCAGGAGTCAGTCCGTGAGTCAGTTAGTAGACGGCAGCTAGTCGCTAGCATTATTGCAGTTAATCAACTCAAGGCAGACAGTCGCCATTTTGAAGTCCGAGAAAGACCGAGGGCTGATTCTCTCGCAGAAAGATTGAAGTTATTTTAGTTGGAGAAGCTGGCGAGCTTTGATACTAAGATCAGAGCACGCAGAATGAAGCAGTTAGCGGAGCGAACGAATACTAGAGCGGCAGAACCTGATTTATAAGATCGAAGTTAGAAGGTGAAGATAGTCTGTGATTGAGAGGAGAGAGGAGTAGTGCAGAACAGTGAGAGTGAAGCCAACGAAGTAGAGAATAAGAAGGAGGTTCCAGTGACTTGGAGGGGAGCAGAGGAGACAGAGCATAGCGGTGCAGACGTGTATCCGTGACTGCAGGGGTGATCCTAAGATGAGCCAAGGCACAGACTAGAAGGGAACCCAGATGACAACTGAGCCCAGACTTCATACGCATAAGGTGACGTCGACCCTTTCTTATTAGCGTGCACAACCATTCTAATTCTTTCTTTTGCTTTTCAGGCTATGTGTTATATCGCAGTATTATATTGTTGTTATTGTTTAAATAAAGGGACCCCAGTTCTTAGTGAACAGCTGGGCAAGTGTTATTATTCATAATAAAGTTAACCTTTCTTCTAGTCAGATGCTGTTATGTGAACAGGTGCATCTCCCAGCCAGGTAAATGGTAACTGAGCAAGGGAGTAGAGGAGTGCTTACGTTGGGGTGTAACCTTTGCATGTTGTAATTTGGCCATTCTTGTGTGAAAGGATCGACCTGTCTATCTATCACATAATCTATAATATTATAGTCCCAGTAGATATCAGATATATATAGAGAAACTTCCCAACAGAGAGAGAAATAGCTGAAGGAATTCATAGGACAGTGATCGTCGTTGTGTAGCGGCGTTAATGAGAGCATTGATTGTGATCAATGTGTATACCCACAAGATTGTGGCTTGAGAGAGCACTGATTGTGACCAGTGTGTAATGAGATCGCCGCTAGGGAAAGTGGCGTTAGTGAGAGCATTGACTGTGGTCAATGTGTATACCCACAGGATTGTGGCTTGTGTATGTATGAAATAGTGAGAGCACTGGGGGGATACAGTGCCTATACCCACAGGATTGTGGCTTGCGTGAGCACTGATTGTGATCAGTGTGTAATGGTAAGTAATCGGAACTGCCTCAGGGTAGTCTAGTCTGGGCCTATGTTGCCGCGAGACTATAAGATATGAGTGTGGTGTGGAATAATCAGTGAGTATTTCTAGTAATCCCTATAGATTTAGTGGTGTTTTTGATGATATAAGCTTGTATATTGTTAATTCCCCATCCTCAGGTAGGTACCCAGGTGCCTTTTGTAAGTAGGTCCTGAGGAGGGAGGTGATTATGTTTCGGCTGGGTTTGGTGGTGTTTTGTAAGTTGATTCTACCTGGTCCGAAAATCCGGTCGTTACAGGGAGTGAACATGGTAATTTGGGAATGAGACCTTTATGAAAAAGAAGTTTTGTCACAACTAAGTGACAAGAATTGTTACATCCCTAACACAATGCAACACTATACATCCATCAAGGAAAATTTCCATGAACGTCTGCAACTCCTGCAGGACACAGGCCATCTTAGTTGGGATCAGTACTGTTTCCTGAGAAAAGACTGCCCTGTGATACCCAAGTTCTACATGATTCCCAAAGTGCACAAAGACAGCTCATGACCACCAGGCAGACCCATTATAGCAACCCAGGACAGTATATTTGAAAATACCTCCAAGTATATTGTTTTTTTTCCTTAATCCAACTGTCAGTTCATTTCCTTCCTATATAAGAGACACTGCCGATTTCCTGAAGCACATCTATGATGTGAAATGGGAAAGCAATATGTTCTTAATAACAGTGGACGTTTCTAGCTTGTACACTAGCATCCATCATACAGACGAACTACAGGCAGAACAACACTTTTTGCGCATGAGACCTTTGCGATTTGCCTTGCATAACAACATGCTTCTAGAAATGACTGAATGGTGCCTCACAAATAATATTTTCATTTTTGACAAACAACTGTATTAACAGCAGAGAGGGACTCCAATGGGTATCTGCTTCACCGCCATCTATGTGAATATTCACATGGCCCGGTGGGAGGAGCAGGTGCTGGGTGGCAAATAAATGGAACATTGGCTAAAACATACCACTCTATGGCTAAGGTATATTGATGACCTCTTTGTGCTGTGGCAGGGCACATAGAGGGATTCCAAACAGTTTGTTAGGGAGCTTAATGTGAATAACTTGACTCTTAAATTCACAGCTAACATCAGTTCCACCACAGTGGACTTTCTGAATGTCCGCATTGCGGTTGGACGCAAAGGCTTGCAGACTTCGGTATTCAGAAAGCCAACTGCAGGGACTACTATATTACATGCGAACAGTTCCCACCCACCACCACTCATCAGAAGGATCCCCTTTGGTGAATTATACAGAGCTAAAAGAAGTTGTAGCAGTTCTGAATCCTATGCCGCCATAGAAAATTAAATGATGAAAAGATTCAAGCACAGAGGATTTTCTGATAATTTCCTGAATGCAGCTTGTAGGAGAACCAGGCGTATAAACAGGGAAAAAGCACTCTTTGATCCTACAAAAGCAAGTGCAAAAAGAATGAACATCACAGACATACTCAGATTCATAACCACATAGAATCAAGAACATCAAAAGATACGTCAGGTCATGTCACAACATTTCAGAAAAGGGGGTGGTGATGAACAGAGTGTCTGAATTAAGCAGACCACTCTTACCCAGTCCAAAGATCAGGGCTTGATCCATCACCGTTATTAATCTCACTGCACCATCCCAGCTCAGAACCTGGCTATATGCAAATCAGTCTGTCCCTGGCCCAGTGCATCATGGGAACAGGGCAGACTAAACTACCAAGCCAATTCTTCACCAGAAAAGAGACAAGCAACCGGGGACCGGTTTCTGGCATTTCAGCCTTCTTCGGCCCGACTTGCTTGAATCCTGATGGTGCAGTGAGAAAGGGACTCATGTCTGAGTATACCCTGCCACACCTATAGTGGCCAAAAACGATTCAGAAAAGGGGGTGGTGATGAACAGAGTGTCTGAATTAAGCAGACCACTCTTACCCAGTCCAAAGATCAGGGCTTGATCCATCACGTTATTTATCTCACTGCTCCATCCCAGCTCAGAACCTGGCTATATGCAAATCAGTCTGTCCCTGGCCCAGTGCATCATGGGAACAGGGCAGACTAAACTACCAAGCCAATTCTTCACCAGAAAGGAGACAAGCTACCGGGGACCGGTTTCTGGCATTTCAGCCTTCTTCGGCCCGGCTTGCTTGAAACCTGATGGTGCAGTGGGAAAGGGACTCATGTCTGAGTATACCCTGCCACACCTATAGTGGCCAAAAACGATTCAGAAAAGGGGGTGGTGATGAACAGAGTGTCTGAATTAAGCAGACCACTCTTACCCAGTCCAAAGATCAGGGCTTGATCCATAACTGTTATTTATCTCACTGCACCATCCCAGCTCTGAACCTGGCTATATGCAAATCAGTCTGTCCCTGGCCCAGTGCATCATGGGAACAGGGCAGACTAAACTACCAAGCCAATTCTTCACCAGAAAGGAGACAAGCTACAGGGGACCGGTTTCTGGCATTTCAGCCTTCTTCGGCCCAGCTTGCTTGAATCCTGATGGTGCAGTGAGAAAGGGACTCATGTCTGAGTATACCCTGCCACACCTATAGTGGCCAAAAACGATTCAGAAAAGGGGGTGGTGATGAACAGAGTGTCTGAATTAAGCAGACCACTCTTACCCAGTCCAAAGATCAGGGCTTGATCCATCACCGTTATTTATCTCACTGCACCATCCCAGCTCAGAACCTGGCTATATGCAAATCAGTCTGTCCCTGGCCCAGTGCATCATGGGAACAGGGCAGACTAAACTACCAAGCCAATTCTTCACCAGAAAGGAGACAAGCTACCGGGGACCGGTTTCTGGCATTTCAGCCTTCTTCGGCCCGGCTTGCTTGAATCCTGATGGTGCAGTGAGAAAGGGACTCATGTCTGAGTATACCCTGCCACACCTATAGTGGCCAAAAACGATTCAGAAAAGGGGGTGGTGATGAACAGAGTGTCTGAATTAAGCAGACCACTCTTACCCAGTCCAAAGATCAGGGCTTGATCCATCACCGTTATTTATCTCACTGCACCATCCCAGCTCAGAACCTAGCTATATGCAAATCAGTCTGTCCCTGGCCCAGTGCATCATGGGAACAGGGCAGACTACACTACCAAGCCAATTCTTCACCAGAAAGGAGACAAGCTACCGGGGACCGGTTTCTGGCATTTCAGCCTTCTTCGGCTCGGCTTGCTTGAATCCTGATGGTGCAGTGAGAAAGGGACTCATGTCTGAGTATACCCTGCCACACCTATAGTGGCCAAAAACGATTCAGAAAAGGGGGTGGTGATGAACAGAGTGTCTGAATTAAGCAGACCACTCTTACCCAGTCCAAAGATCAGGGCTTGATCCATCACCGTTATTTATCTCACTGCACCATCCCAGCTCAGAACCTGGCTATATGCAAATCAGTCTGTCCCTGGCCCAGTGCATCATGGGAACAGGGCAGACTAAACTACCAAGCCAATTCTTCACCAGAAAGGAGACAAGCTACCGGGGACCGGTTTCTGGCATTTCAGCCTTCTTCGGCCCGGCTTGCTTGAATCCTGATGGTGCAGTGAGAAAGGGACTCATATCTGAGTATACCCTGCCACACCTATAGTGGCCAAAAACGATTCAGAAAAGGGGATGGTGGGGGGAGAATCCAAGATGGCGACCTGAGCGGACGTGTAGCCTCTCGGCACCGCCGGCCCTGGAGTCCCGCACCGAAATCCTGCTTGCCATCCTGAGGTTTCCTGGACCGAAATGTGCGGGAAGCGGAGCTGGCTCTGACAGCGTTCTTCCGAGCTCTCCACCCGCCCGGCGACGGAAGATATCGGACGGATCGCCCTTCAGCCCGGGACCCCGCTCACGTCACAGCGCCTTGCCGGACATCGCGGGCTCCGAGGCGGCCGATCTGCCTACTGAGGAGGCGAAAACTGAGAAGTGCTGCCTACACCGGGATACAGACCGGCCGACGCCTGCCGCCAAGGATTTACCGCGTATTCACTGTGTAGCGCGAGGACAAGCGGGAGAAGTGCTTTGTTTGCGGTTCCTTTGTCCGGAGCCGCCATGATGTTGTTTGGCTCCCATTGTTGCTCTGCCCGACATCGGTGAGCCCCCCTCTACTCTGCCTGCTTGACCAGACTGCCGCTGTTCCCTGCCTACACCGCAGACCGAGGGTGACACTGTTTACTCCGGGGAAGACAGTTGCAGATCGGTCGTGCCCTGCGACCCCCCTTCCCCCCCCCCAGCCTTCCAGTGGATCTGGGGCAAGATGGCGATGCCTGCTATTTTGCTATGTGGGGATGACTGCACGCCCTCATCATGGGACTGTGAGCTCACTTTCGTGCAGGGGGCCGGATCTCATTCATCCTCCGGGGATGCAGAGCTAAGGGAACTGCAGCCTGAATGGACTTACAAGGACGTGTTAACGATCCTGGGGAAACTACGATCAGAGATGATGCGTAACTACTGCATACTGGGTGAGAAAATTGACGCACGTGCCCATGCTCTGTGTCGGGAGCAGGGGATCCGTCCCCGACAGAGTTTGGATTTGCCTTTGCTACAGTCTACCAGCAAACCGCCGCCTCCGAGTGCTACTGTTGAGGCTACATGCAAATTAGTCTGTTCCTGTCCCAGTGCATGATGGGAACAGGGCAAACCAAACTACCAAGCCAATTCTTATACTGGGAAGGAAACAAGCTACCGGGGACCCTTTCTCACTGCACCATCAGGATTCAAGCAAGCCGGGCCGACAACAGCTGAAATGCCAGAAACCGGTCCCCGGTAGCTTGTTTCCTTCCCAGTATAAGAATTGGCGTGGTAGTTTGGTTTGCCCTGTTCCCATCATGCACTGGGACAGGAACAGACTAATTTGCATGTAGCCAGGTTCTGAGCTGGGATGTTGCAGTGAGCTAAAAAATGGTGATGGATCAAGCCCTGATCTTTGGACTGGGTAAGAGTGGTCTGCTTAAATCAGACACTCTGTTCATCACCACCCCCTATTCTGAATCATGTCACAACATTGGCATCTCTTATGAGAAGACCCTATTATAGGCCCACTAGTCCCTATACACCCCTATGATTACCTACTGGAAGTCCAAGTCCATGAGAGACAATCTAGTCAAAAAGCGATTTTGAGAGAAAACCCAGACCCCAATCATGGTTGATGAAATATGATGCATTTAGGAAGTGCTCTAAGTGGTAGGCATGCAGGAACAGAGAGAACCGAAATTGCATAGAAGATAATCATCAAAATAAGGGGCAATCTATTATGCAAATCAGATTATGTTGTATATTTTCTGTTATGTCACTGCAAGAAAATCTATGTGGAAAGTACCACATTGCCGGCACATAAGAGAATATTGCAGCATCTCCGTTCCATCATACATAAGGATCGCAGCTACCCAGGTGCACACCATTTTGAAAAAGTCCATCATGGTGTTCCCGCTACCCTGAGATATAGCTGTGTGGCACAAATACCTCACAAATGCCTAAAAAGAAAAGAAGACGGGACATGGAGAAAGAACTATGTAAACTTGAAACTTGGTACATTTTAGAACTTGACAGTAGGGGAACCTATGGGTCTCATCATGGACGAGGAATTGCACACCTGTCTTCTCAGAGTCAAACAAGAACTATTATTACACATTTTATTTCTGCATATTTTCATTCTGTATGTGGAGTTATAATCTGTGATTAGATATGACATTTTGCAAAGTGTAATGTTTGGAATGTAGGTTCCCAAATCCATAACAGTTGTTTGGTGAGCTATGTTGAACTATGACATTTTGAATTTTTACTTTCTTTCCTGTTTATCTTCTAAGGATTATATCTCTATGTTCACATGTCATGATGGGAAGATGTTACATTTCCTCTATCTGCAAAATCTTCTTTTTGATACATTCCTGTGGCTTAGGCTTTGTTAGGTTTTCCTGCCCCAAGCTGGACATGTAAACATTTGTGTTTATAAGTATTAATTTGACACCAGTGCACAATACAAAGGCCATTCTTGGTAATTAGGAAAATATAATCTAGTGTTACATTAATTTGATTTCTTGATTTCAAATTTTGTAAATATATTTTTTTATGCTGACAACAAAAAACCTGAAAACCCCTTCCCCAGAGTAATATAGATAATATTCAACAAATGTCATGTCTGTATATGTGTGCATTTCAAACCACATATGTTTTATATGTCTTTTGCACCCTTTGTCTATGCTGATCACATGTATTCACCACTGTAAAACTATTTTAAAAAATGGCACCCACTGTTGTGATCAAGGCTGCTGTGAGCAGTTGAAATGCATAGACAGTCACTCTTTACGCTTTTAAATAAAGCATTTGCTAAACAATTTGCTGAGGAGTTCATCCGTATCCTTTGCTCTGGAGTTGGGATACATTGTTGCACATGGATATAAATATGTATACATTTTTACATAAATATATAAACAATATCTCTATATATATGGAGAGTTAAAGAAGTAAAGGACTAAAGTATGATAATATTATGAATTAACATGTAAAAAAAACATTTTAGGAAGGGTATAGTTAGCAATTAACATTTAAATTCATGGAAAAAACAAAAGGTTACATAAATGTTATAGTTAGGCTGACATTCCACTTGTAAAAAACCAGACTACAGGTACAGCTCCAATTCAGTGAATTTCTAAGGTTTTTTAAATGCTAATTCCTAACTATAACATGCCTGAAACCTATGGTTTTTTCAGTGAATATATATATATATGCACTAGAAAACTAAACACCCACTTCCTTTACAAAGAAATGAAAAGTTTGCATCTCTACAACCTCTCTAATTTTTCACCTTAGTCATCTTTCACACAATCAACACAACAACCACGAATACACACACCTACTTGCTACCAGTCTTGCCTGAGCTTATCATTTATTCTTCTTTAATTCAAATTCAAAGTGCAGGCCCTTTATTCTGCCTTCTTGGTAACTACTACCCCTGAATAGCAGTGGGTAATTTGCACACTTCCGTCCTTTCTTGCGTCTTTTCTACCACACACTGCGGCAGGTTTACAAACCCCTTGCGCCCCATTTGCATCATTTTTCTCACAACCTTGTAAAATTTGCCCAACTGTGTGTACTTTATGCACCAGCTTTCTTCCTTAGATATGGTACCAGTTTCTATTGCTCCCACTGTGGAATACAACACTCTATCTGTGTAATGACCTGGAAATCCAAAGAGCCACTTCACTGACAATGCAGTGGGTAGGTTGCGTCTCTCCAGCCTTTCTTATTTTTCACGTTTTTCATCTTCCACTCAATCTACACATAATCTACACATACACACATCTAATTGCTGCATTCCTTAGCTGTGATTATCAACTATTCTTCTATTTTATATTCATATTCAAAGTGCAAACCCTTTATCGAGCCTTTTTGTTGTAACTACTGTTCCAGGAATTCTTCTCATACACAGAACTGTGCATAAAGACTTAGGACCTCAGTGAATTACGATGTACCAAAACCCACCTTACTACACAAACTCTCTACCAGACTAGCAATCAGTGACTCATTTGTTCTTCACCCTCTAGAGCAAAAACACCAATGACTAGTCAACCCAGAACATGAGACTTAGATTACATGAAGTGACGTGGATAACAAAAGCACTCTTTCATTATAGTCTTACACCAGTCCAATATAAGAAGTAAATAAAGACACGTGCAAGTTTAAAATGTTTATTTTTAAAGCCAAAATCTCATGCACAGTACCTTAGATAATACAGCCAAACATATTACCAGAAATAAGGTTGTCAGCATTGTTAATATTCTATAAGATACAAACGGAAAAAGCATCCTATAACGCTAAATGTAAACAAATTTAAAATATACCTACATTTCACCCTCCCTACTTAGCAGATTAGTTTATAACTACAGAAAGTCTCATAGGATTACATGGTCAGACCCATACATCTGGTACTCAGCAGTAATATATCACATTCAGTGCTCCACAAACTGTCAAGATACGAATGTTCTCCAACTGTGTGTAACTTTGCCTCCACAATGCATTATGAAACTCGCAAGTATCAGAGGTGGACACAGCTGCATATGTATTATGGCTTGCACTTCCGAGGATCATTCTGAATAACAGACACACTATTCAAGATAACCATCATGTTCCATGCTCTCATTATACACACAAAACTAGTGAGGCTGTTTACAAATCTAGCATACCAAATAATTCTCATATAAAACAAAATATTCAGCCTTCTCTTAACAATATCACAAGTATGTGTCACGTGCAAAGCAGAGCAGGAAAGCAAAAATAGCGTGTAAGCTTCTAATAAACCCATGCTAACTTAACAGGATGTGAGTGCAAGCCTCAGCCCCACGGCACCCTTTCTTGATCAAAGCACGTTATATAAATGTGGGCGAATTAGGAACGCACACTCCAAGCCTAAAAAGCAGAGTCAAGTTCACATTTCCCCCAAAAAGTTATTCACTCTTTGATAGAAAGCAGTAGCTAAATAATAAAGAATACGCAGAAAAATCAAAGAGTCTTAATCCAACAGCGTGTAAGCACAGTATGCAGCAACAGCCTCCAAGAGGAAATCATTGTTCTCATGTGAAAACATTTCAGCCATCTAATTCAATAGTGGGAATGAACATACATATTCCTCAACGACCGGAGCCTCTATCACCATCGGAGTAAAACTTACGTCATCTTCAATGCAACTGCGTGCCAAGAACTCATGCGCCGCTGCAAAAACATTCCAACGTCCCATTATTCCATGTGTAGCTGCTAAGGCCATAATCCCGCCGCCAGAACAGAGCACGTCATGAACCACTAAAGGATTCATCAGCTGGTCATAATCCGCACTGCAGAGACACAAATCCAGGGCCCAGTCGAAATCACAGCGCAGGCAATGGAAGACAGGCTGAACGCATGTGAAAAAGAAGAATCGAAACGATAATCCATAAGCTGCACTCAACGTTGCAAGAGGCAGCGCTCCATAGTAACTAAGCATTCGGTTGCGGACCAGCAACAACTGAGAAATATTGTCGTCTGCTGCAAGATGTGCATCCATTTTTAAGTAAACAAATTATTACAAGCACACCGGCAACTAATGTGACCATTAAACATTATTCACCAAAGATGCTGGAAAAAATTGAATGAAAAAACACCGACAAGACACCAAATATAGTTTCTACAGAAGTCACAAGGCCAATTCTTATAACTTTAAAAAAGTAAGCTAACTCTCTATTCGAGGATGCATTAAAGATAGTCTAAATTAACTCCCTAAAATTCCACGGCACGTCTGTATTTAACAAAGCATACACTTCTGTGCGGGTGTTTGCTACGTGAAGGACAAATGTTTCTCTAGCAGATGTAAGAGCACCTCTTTTTGAGACAATAGCGCTCTTATAATGCTCATTTGGTTGACTCTTCTTTCAAGGTCGGAATCGACAGCCAGATGGAAACATCCAGCTTCCCATGCAGAGGAGTAAACACAACTTTTTGATAGCAAACCACTCTCTCAGTTACGGTAATCATGTAAGCGATGCCTGCTAACATCTCACAATAAGCCACACAGCTGAATCGGATCTCCAAAGAGTGACCACTTCTAACTATTCTCATAGCTCGCCCTGTGCTCTCATTTGACAGTGAGAGAGTGATCGCACCATAGTTTCTACTGCTAATCATTCTCAGCATACGCTACAAATACGATAAAATAGCGATAATTTTAACACTGGTCCTTGATAATATGCCACGAATTTCGTAGCGCACCCTGCATCGCAAAATGCGATGCAGGGCACGTAACGAAGGGGCATATTATCAACAACATAAGGCGATACATTATTGCTGCTTTTAACAGCAGGAAACTGCTGATAAAGTGGTGATAATGGGCTTGATAATAGGCCCTTATAAATTCCTATAGCAGCCCAGGTTCTGGTGTTAACCTGGGCTGCTATGGGAATTCACAAGGATATTATCAAGCCCATTATCGCCGCTTTATCGACAGTTTCCTGCCGATAAAATCTGCGATAATGTATCGCCTTTTGTTGATAATATGGCCCATTGCTCTTTTTTTAACCAGTAAACTTAGGTGCATATTATCAAGCACCAGTGTAAAAATTATTGCCATTTTATTGGCAGGAAACTGGAGATAAAACGGCGATAATGAGCTTGATAATATGGCCTTATTATTTTGCTTAAAAGCCCATGTTATCACCAGAACATAGGCTTCTACGGGAATTTACAAGGATGTATTATCAAGCCCACCCTCCCAACATTAATAAAAAACTCCAGAAAATGCAGGTTCCCGGAGCTGGAAGGTCAATTTACATATCAGTGCCCCAGAAAGGTGGCGTTCCCCGCGACGTGTACGGAGAGAGAGAGAGAGAGAGGGAGGTTGAAACATACTTTTCTTTAAAAAAGACCAGAGGGGTGCCACTCATTGAGACTGCGGGGAGTAGGACCGTAACCCCCCCACATACTTCAAAATAAAACCAGAGCAGTGCTGTTCCCCAGTGCTCGGGGCACCTTACAAGTCCCCATTATGCAAAAAAATTGCCCCCGTAATTTGCCCCCCGGGACCTAAGGAATAAAACGGACTTCTAGTTTTTTTTCACCTTGTCCACCGCGTACAAGTACTGAACGAGCACCCCGCCATTTTTTATTTTTTTTAAATAAAAATTGAGCCTAAAGATCCATGTGCCACACTCTGTCAAGACTATACCGTCAGAATGTTTCTACCCTGCCCCCTTTCCTTATTTCTCAACTTTGCTTTACTGTTTTCTTGTAACTCTGCTCTCCCGATAAACAAGGTGTCTGCCAACACTTCCTGGTTTGGAGTATTGACAGCCAATCAGCATGCAGCTTCTGCTTGTAATTGTGTGTATTTCCATATGTGTATGCCGTGATTTTGCTTTAAAAAGAAAGAAATAGAGCCTAAACATCCATGTACGACCCCCTGAGCAAGCCTAGAGGGTCAGAATGTTTCTAGCCTACCCCTTTCCCTTCTTTCTCAACTTTGTTTTACTGTTTTCTTGTGACTCGGTTCTAGCGAGGCACAAGATTGCCGCCAACACTTCCTGGTTTCGAGTGTTGACAGACAGCTCACAGCTAAACAGCATGCAGCTCGCGCTCGTAATTGAACAGATTTCAGTACGCGTGTTGAACTCCGTCTCTAGATATCGCTATGATTTTACTTGCAATTTTCCCACAAGGACCCCCAAGGCCCCCCCAAATGTATTTATTTTTATCAAAAATCACAGGGTGCACGTACGGTACGCGTACGGTACTCGTACCCCGCGATTTAAAAAAAAATATTATTTAAAAAAAATATTTTAAAATAATGTAGTAAATCAGTATAAAAAATATAACAATGAATACATTTAAAGATTATCATTTACAAAACCATTGAAATTCACTGAAAAAAACATAGGTTTCAGCCACGTTATAGTTAGGAATTACCATTTAAAAAACCTTTGAAATTCACTGAAAAAACCATAGGTTTCAGCCACGTTATAGTTAGGAATTAGCATTTAAAAAACCTTGCAAATTCACTGACAAAAACATAGGTTTCAGGCCTGATATAGTTAGGAATTAGCATTAAAAAAAACTTTGAAATTCACTGAAAAAACCATAGGTTTCAGGCCTGCTATAGATAGGAATTAGCATTTAAAAAACCTTAGAAATTCACTGAAAAAACTGTAGATTTTAGGGGTGTTATAGTTAGCTGGACATTTCACTCATACAAAACCATTGAAATTCCTCCTATATAGGGGCCTATAAGGATGGCGGATGGACCTGCTTCCGTCCGCCACCCCCGAGGTGGAGGGACTGTCCGCAGGGGTAGCGGCGGTCCCTCCGGAGCAATTAGGATGTGACCGCCACCCTGGTGGTCACATCCTGTATCTTTAACCTTGCGGCAAGTGCTGCTTGAAACAGTACCTGCCGCAAGGTTAAAAATGCATGTTTAACATTTACATGCACCAAGCGGCAGGCACCGCGCGGTGCCTGCCACTTTGTGCATGTAAATGCTGGGGGGTACCATAGGTACCCACCATGTGCACCCCCCACCCCCAACACCCTGTAGGCCCGCAACGGGCCCCCAAACACCAAAGACCACATGCTTTTCCAAGGCAGAAAACCCACCGTGGAAAAGCATGTTTCCGCATGCATCCTAATATGGCTGGCGGTGTCTGATAGACACTGCACCCATATTAGAGCTTTTTCGCCGCCGGACCTTCCCGTCTGCAGATGACCCCCCTGCCATCCTAATCTGGTGGGGGGGTCTTTGCAATCACCGCAGCAGTGAATCCGCATCCTCCGGGCCGGCGGTGGCTTCCGCCGGCCTGGAGGATGCGGATTCACCGCAATCCTAATCGGCCCCATAGTTAGTTGTACTAACTATATAACTAACTATATTTCACGTGCCCGCAATCCACTGCTGATGATGTCACATATTACATCATTCATGACATGGTCAGTGACATCACTGATGACATCTCAAGTGACATCACTGATGACATCATCCACGTGACGATACACCTCATCATACACTAGTATAACCTTTTGTCACTCACTGTAAAATACAGAGTACCATATTTAAATCCATTGACACACCGATACACATTTCTAAAAATCCACTCAGTGATTTCTAGATCTATATACACATCTAATCACTTACCTACAGATTCACTCATACATGCAGTCAATGATCAATAGAACACTATCAAATATACTTATACACCTATATCGACATTACACACCAGCACACATCCTATTCACTTATAAAGTCATCCAATTTACTTATGTAAACAATGGATGATACTTACATATACTTAGCTATACACTTATACAAACACCACTTGATCTATTCATATAGATAGTAAATTATACTTGTGTTATAAAATCACTATTACAAGTATACAGTTATCTATACAGTCACGCATACAATCACTGAGTCTTACGTATACTTATTTATAAACAACAACTGACACATACATTGCCTTTTATTTTTCTACTTTGTTGGGCATGTACTATTAAGCGAGATATTTGCTCATCACCACACCCATAAAGATATTTACTCACCCAAACAACTGTTATAACATGCAGTCATATACCTACTAAATCAACTATTTACACATCTTTGGGCAGTCACACACCTCCCACCGAACCACACACACATTCACTCTCCCATACAAATACTCAGTTAACTAATCAATAACTAATATAGACTTTCAAATAGCTAGTAGCCAACTGGAGAAGTAGTTTTTACAACAACTGACAAAGTGATACAGATGTTCACACAGTTTAGTCACTATCCAATATATTTAGAGAGACACTTTAAATTAGTCAAGCAAACAGTCAATCACACTGCTACTAAATCCTCCATCCAGATATTTATATTTATATATATATCAACTCATTCTTCAATGCAAATTGCTATATATATAATACATATTTAAATAACAAAGCAAACCACATTCACTGGATGATGTCATCAGTGATGTCATCAGTGATGTCACTGACCATGTCATGAATGATGTAATATGTGACATCATCAGCAGTGGATTGCGGGCGCACGAGTTATAGTGAGTCCAACTAACTATAACGTGGGAATTTCAATGGTTTTGTATGAGTAAAATGTCCAGCTAACTATAACTGGTGTTAAACCTATGGTTTTTTCAGTGAATATATATATATATATATATATATATATATATATATATATATATATATATATATATATATATATATATATATATATATATATATATATATATTATATAGTTAGTTATAGTTAGGGCCTATTATCCATAGGAAATCCACAACATTCTATTTGGAATAACTTTGGCGCCGGTTGACTAATCTTTGCGAAAGTTTCAAAACTCATGGCCTGCTCCGGTCAGCTCCTATCCTGAAAGTCACGGGGTGATTCGTCAATCTGGGGCCAAGAAAAAATAGGGGTCCCAAAACGTGTTTTCCCATTGCAATTTCCCATGGGAACCTTTAGTCGTAGCTACAGCCCGAACTGCTGAACGGAAATACACCAAATTTGGCAAAGAGGTAGCCCTTGGTTCAGACTCGTGCCTTTTGCTTAAATGGTGTAAATCCGTTCAGTGGTACGAAATTTTAGCAAGGGTACTCCCAAAACTCCACAGACACTACACTCTTGGGAGTTACTGAGAACTTACGGCACGATATCGATCGCGGGGAAACATCTGCACTTATCCTTTTGGATTTAAGCGCAGCGTTCAATACCGTGTCCCATTCCATTCTTCTCACATCTCTCCAATCTCTGGGAGTTGGAGGTTCAGCTCTGACTTGGATTGCTTCCTTTTTAAGTGAGCGTTCCTTCCAGGTTTTCTCGGCTAAAGCATCCTCAAATATTTGTGTGCATCGGCGTATGGTGTTCCCCAGGGGTCTATTCTTAGCCCATTACTTTTTAACATCTATGTTAGACCCCTGGCCATCATTGTGGAGGAAGCCGGTTTAACTTTATTTTCTTGCACCGATGACACACAAATTATTTTCTCCCTTTCTAACAGGGAAGGCAATAATATTTCGGCTCTTAAGCAGGGCCTGTCTCAGGTGGCAAGATGGATGCAGGAGAATTTCCTTAAGTTAAATGGAGATAAGACCGAGATTGTGATCCTGGGCAAGGATAAAGATCTCTGGGGCCCTCAACATTGGCCCGAGAGTATGGGTTTTACCCCCCAACCTGTGACCCAGGTTCGCAATCTTGGATTCTTAATAGATGAAAAGCTTACAATGCGACAACAGGCCGTTAAGGTGGCTTCTATTTGTTTTGCAACCTTATGATGGCTTCCAAAAAATTTTGTGGATGCTCCCTGCCTCTACACAAAGGTCGGTGGTCCAGGCTTTGGTAATATCTCGCCTGGACCAAGGGAATGTCCTGTATCTTGGTGCCGATTTGACAACCTTGAACAAACTTCAGGTTGTTCAAAACGCGGCCGCAAGGGCTGTTATGCAATGTTCCTCGGAAAACATCTGCTTCTCAAGCCCTTCGTGACCTGCACTGGCTAAAAATAATGAATAGAATCAAATTCAAGGCCTTATGTTACATTTTCAAGATAAAACAGGGCTCTGCTCTGAGGTATCTATAGAATCTCATCCATGCTTACATACCTAGTCGCAGCCTGAGATCCTCAGGAAAAGGAGATTTCATTGTTCCTAGATTTAGGTTAGTGAACATGGGCGGTCGCTCATTTTCCCATCTGGGCACCAAATCCTGGAATGCCCTGCCTGTGAGGCTGAAGTTGGAAACAGATCTTCTTCGGTTTCGCAAGGGCTTAAAAACTTGGCTTTTCTAGCAATAACTTTGAACAGTCTTCTGGTAGCTCCACTTATTGATGCCTGGTAGTTCTTTCTTCTCCAGTCTATCCCTTGGCGCCGGGAAACCCACTGTGGGTAGCCGTGCGCCTTATAAGTTTAAATAAATAAATAAATAAATAAAACTATTTAAGGTCTAGAGGGGGAGTAAAGGTAAAAACTGAAATATAGAACCTCTGTACTGACCTATTTGTTTTACAAGTTTAGAATAAATCTAATTTATTTCAAAAAGGATGCAACATGGATGAAGATATTCACATAGACATGTAGTACTTTAGTTTTCCATTTATTTTCCTTTTCGTAATTTAAGATCAAGAAAACATTTTTATCACACTTTTATATTTTTTAAGACAAAAACAGATAAATATTACAGTGCAATAAAATCATTATTGACAAAAAAGAAAAGAAATTTTAGTTTTGACCCCACAAAAAAGAACTGTAAAGTGTTATTTAAACATCTGTCATTCATTCCTCATCATTCATTCTTAATCTTACATACTCTCATTTATAACAAAGTGCAATAATAGACAAACACAGGACAACAGTACATCTGAGATCCCAGTTGATTTTTTGCGGCTAAGTGTCAATTTCTTATTCCTTTTTAGGGCTCGTCCCTTTTCTATCTCGCAGAAATAGAACAGGGGGAGCCCTTATGTCGCTGATCTGCTTCTTTCCCCAAAGGCTCTCTTCAGGCAGCTGATTGGCTGTCCTCAAGGAGGATTCCCAACAGTTCACGAGCTCGTAGACGAGCTTGCCCGATCCTTCCCCCTGCCAGCAGTATTTGGCACATCAAAGGCTTCGCTGCCCCGCCCCCCGCCATCACTTATTCACGGCCGCAGGCCGTGCCTCCCTTCTACTTCCCCATCTCTGCTTCCCCTGCCTGTCATTATAGATACTTGGAAACATGTCACCGCTCATTTCGGTAGATTGCCCTCGATTGAGCCAGCCAGTCCTGCTAAAATAGAGCTATGTGCTCTTTCTATCTGTTCTGGATCTTCCCAAACTCAGACTAGTGACCTTTGCTCTCCAACTAAAACAGATGTGCGTATATTGATCCCTTTACTCTTCAGCGGTTACCCTGAATCGACTTGCAGCCCATTCTGCTCATAGCTTCTTTTGTGTGCAGATTTTATATAACGGGAACACGACCCGCAGGTATTGGAGCGCTTCACATGAGCACCAGTTATGTTACACAAGGACACTTTCACTGTGTGGTAGGCGCTGGGAGATAAAGTGATTTGATCAGAATCTCAGGATGCTGAGCCCACGCCGAGGCTCCAACTCGGTTCCCCAGCAGCATTTGGCACATCAAACGCTTTACTGCCCCGCCCCCTGCCATCACTTATTCACGGCCGCAGGCCTGTCCTCCTCTTGCTGTCTGTAGTTCCTTTCACCCCCGCCGTCGTCCTGCTGTC
Organism: Lissotriton vulgaris; assembly: GCF_964263255.1. Taxonomy (NCBI): domain Eukaryota; kingdom Metazoa; phylum Chordata; class Amphibia; order Caudata; family Salamandridae; genus Lissotriton; species Lissotriton vulgaris. The sequence goes on from NC_141695.1 coordinate 451,671,581, forward strand.
CGTGGTAACTCTCACTCATTGCTTCTGTTGCATATTTTTAAACTTGCTGTTATATCGACCCTTGTGTAGCACAAGCAACGGATTACAAATGCTATAGGTGTCACATTTCCACAAGTTAACACTATTAGCATTGTAAATGACAAAGTTATTAATTTCCAAAATTTCGAAACAAGAACATAAATAATAAATGTGTCATTTACAATACTAATCCCTCAAACTTTACTAATGCGAGCCCTATTGCATTGCAAATGCTTGTTATTGTATCCGGTTCATGAGTCACTTAATCATAAGCTTCTTCCTCCTTTTTATCTTTTTGTATGGGGGTCTCAGGTGTATATGGCCTACGTACGTTTCGGTGAGCTTAATTTTATCACCTTCATCAGGGCCGACAAAAACAAAGACTAATACACATATATTTAAAATCAGGGGGTCCTTTACATCTGAAATTTAAAAAGATATGCAATAAATTACATGTCAATTTGGAAATGTCCGTTGCATCCTTTGCATGAAGTTTCCTTAATATACATTTGTATAGTGCTACTGTGCTAGAGTACTAGGCTCGCTAAGCGATGCCTGTTGGAAGACACTTTGAGAGCAAAGTAGTTAAAGTGGCTGGATAGATGCGCCATAGATTTTCCAAGCTACACCGAAATGATTAGAATGAAATATAGTTTAGCTTATAAGGAAAAAGAAAGATCAGAAAGACAAAGAGATTCTCCTCGAGCGTGTTCTGAGTCAAAAAATAAAAAATAAAATTGTGAGTCGACAGACCCTCCACCTGAAGATGTTTTTATTAATACCTACTTTGTGAATAAGAGAACCGCTTTCCTTCGTACAGTTCAATGGAGTGCCCTGTGCAGGGTAGAGTAATTTTAATCTGCTAGCGCAGTATTCTGAAAAAAAGGTAGGCATAGTTTAGGCTACGCTATGGGGTTTGACTTTCTAATGATTTTCGATAAGGGGTGACATACTACCTCTAGATTATATTGTAGCACAACGTGGATCTGATGGATCAGATGTAAAATCCTTGTCAGGTGTCTCAGGGAACTGGGTGCTGGGTTGTAGGCGTGCTCATTAATATTTCACTGCCTAAATGGAGCGATACATGCCCTTAGTATTAATTTAACCAAAGATATGGGCATATAGGATGTTTATGTGTCAGCTATTTAGCAAAGGTAACTGGTGCCCTCTTACCTCTAAAATTCTGTCACATATTGTTTGTATTGCTTCTAGATGGATTTGTGCATGGGTCATGTGTAGCGCAGAGTAGTATAATCCTGTTCGAAAGACCAAAGAGAACATATGTAGTATCTCTGCTGTTCAAGTTCAGTGAGAAGCGACATAATACCATGCCAATGTTACTCGAGTCTAAATCATTAAACATATGTTTTAACGGTTATCTCAGCACATATTGGAGCTTGCCTCATAGGAATCTATTGTCTGGTTTTCACCAAAAAAGTTTCTAAGTGTCGATTTTCACAAACTACAAATATTCCTTAAAAATCGCCTGTGTCACTTAAACGCATTCTTTCAACTGTTTATAGGAGATGCACCAGTGCTTGATCCAGGATCCACCACTGAGTAAGAAACAGTAACAATAACACTACTTACCTGCTAAGTGAATTTTCTCCAATAGGATCATTCACAGCATGGTTTCAGGAAGGGGCTCAGTATGGAGTCTGCCCTCACCATTGTGCTCGTCAACATCCGCACTAGAGTGGATAGGGGTCAGACTACCCTGCTCATCCTCCTGGATATTACAGCTGCGCTTGACACCCTCTCTCACTCGGTATTAACATCTCGACTGAGGGAGATAGGGGTGGAGGGGTCTGCACTTAGCCTACTGACCTCCTTTCTTGATCGGAGAGAACAGAGAGTCAAGCTGGGAGAGTTTCTATCTCCATCCCTTCCTGTGCACTGTGGGGTTCCTCAGGGGTTGGCATTAAGTCCGACCCTCTTTAACATCTATGTAACCCCACTGGCCAGGCTTATTAGATCTTTTGGGATGGAGGTAGTCGCCTATGCCGACGACACGCAGATTCTGATGTCTCTCGCCCAGTCTGTCACTCTGACTGCCTCCAATTTTAGACTATGCATGGAGGCAGTCGCCCAATGGATGATCAGCAATTCATTGAGGCTTAACGGCTAGAAGACGGAGATTCTGGTGTTCGGCGGAAAGGAGGAGATATGGTCGGCGGAATGGTGGCCCACTTCGTTGGGAGCCTGTCCAGCACCTACGGGCCTGGCTAAGAATTTGGGAGTCCTGATCGACCCCTCGCTTAGCATGCAGCAGCAGGTGAACAGAACAATTGCCACCTGCTGGGGTGTTATCCACATTCTAAGGAAGATCAAACAACTACCTGCCCCCGCAAGCGAGAAAGCAAGTCGTGGTAGCCCTCATAGGGTCGAGATTGGACTCCTGTAACGCGCTGTATGCAGGGATCAACAAGGGCCTGCTGCAGCGTTTACAAATGGTTCAGAACGCAGCAGCGAGGTTTGTTTTAGACCTGCCCAGACGTTCATCAGCCACCGCTGCTAGGAAACTCCTTCATTGGCTCCTGATGGAGGACAGGATTCTTTTTAAAATTCTCTGCCTGACATATGGAGCCTTGGCGAGAAATAGGCCGTGAGGAATAGGAGACCTTTATGGTCCCTTATAGCCCTTCCAGAAATTTACGCTCCGCCAAGAAGTCTCTGCTACAAGCGCCCCGCATTCGTAGAGCTAAGTGAGGGGGCATAGCTTTCTCGAGTCTTGTGCCTAAATGGTGGAACACCCTACCGGATGAAATTAAGTCCCTGCCTACTATGCAAGCCTTCAGAAAGGGTTTGAAGACTCGTCTTTTTGCCAAAGCCTACCTGTAGTTTTTGTCTCCGCCTTTTTTTGAGGACTTTTGTCTGTTAGGCGCCTTGATGCCTTCGGGTTTTAGTTGCGCATTATAAGTTGTTTTTCATTCATTCATTCAGGATAACATTGGTGATTCTATGTGAAAAGGTTTCTGTCAACTGTTAAAATACAATAATATTTCTTACAAATCACTACTGTAACCAAAACGCTTTTACTCAACTGTGTAAAGAAGATGTCCCCGGACAGAATATAGGATCCAGTCCTGTGGTTAGAAAAGTAATCCATAAAGTAACTAATTGCATTTAACTAGAAATTCCCATTGAGCTCAAAGTTGCATTGTGTTTGAAATTGTGTTGCCCATTGCAATAACAGTAACTACAGTACTTAAAAGTCTACTGCCTATTTGCAAAGTATTTAAACTAAAGTAATTCATTCTGAGAAAGTATATTTTGTAATGTAATGTATAAAGTAATTATAATGTCATTTAAAACAAATATCTTAAAATAAATAGTTTAAAAAAATGTAGTAAATCAGTATAAAAAAAAATATGACAAATAATACATTAAAAAATTGTCATTGAAAAAATTTTTGAAAACCACTGAAAAAACCATAGGTTTCAGACATTTTATAGTTAGGAATTAGCATTTAAAAAACTTTGAAATTCACTGAAAAAATAATAGGTTTCAGGCCTCTTATAGTTAGGGATTAGCATTTAAAAAACCTTAGAAATTCACTGAAAAAAACATAGTTTTTAGGGGTGTTATAGTTAGCTGGACATTTCACTTGTACAGAACCATTGAAATTCCTCCGTTATAACTCGCACGCCTGCAATCCACTGCTGATGATGTCACATATTACATCATTCATGACATGGTCAGTGACATCACTGATGACATCACTGATGACATCTCACACTTATGTGGCCAAAATAATAGAAGGACACATTATTTGCGTTCATGTTGTTCCTTTATTGTAATGTTTATTTCTTTGTTTGCCACTTGTCTCGTTCGTGATATGTTTAGTTTGTATACCAGCATTTTGTCTTGAGCGTAATTGTTCTAGCTGTTTTTATTATATATAATAATTTTTGATATATAATTTTTTTGACTTAGAGGCTACTTCTTCTCCTTTTTTTTCTACTTTATCTTCTGATTCGCCAATGTTTGTAATTTGGATATTGATATGTTGAATTATATGTTTTAAGCAATTTTTCTCTTGAACCAATTTAGAAAGCTTGCACTCCGCTCCGTTTGTGGAGTTTGCAGAGTTTTTTGCACTCCTCATCTGTGGAGCAAGCAGAGTTTTGAAAAAACTCCTCTCCACTAAGTAGAGTTTTTCCCTCCTCATTCTCGCCAATGGTAAGTTGGTGAGCATAAGCAAGGAAAACACAACACTAAACCACTTCCCAGCAAGATGTTTCAATGTGGGTGGTCACGGATGGCCGCTACCACTGGCATTCAGAAACGTTCTGTTCGCATTGACGAAGCTGCCACTCAATGATGCTGTTTGTGCTGATTTTACAGTGCAGAACAAACACCTGGCACTAAAAATCAGTGGAACGGTGCGAGTTAACATTTTGCGTAGCAGGACTCCATGAACTCTGCCCAGGCCTACGTATATCCTCACATATGACATCACTCATGATATGTTCTACTGTTCTAATCCTATGACTAAAGACTTTGCTGTAGAAATGGCAAAAGATGATGTCCCTTTCCAGATCCACGTGGATTTCACTCTGTTAATTCGATGCTTAAAAACGTTGCTATGGGGGGTGACCGGGCAAGATGGGCGGGTAAACGTGCTTTTCCTCGGCTCCTGGTCCGCGCCAAAATCCAAGACATCGCAGTGCCATCACCGATTGTCAAAATGGCTCGCTGTGCTCCTTACCTGCTAGGGAGTGCATGGAGATGAAGTGACAGTCACGAGGAAAGGTCCCAATCCCCTGTTGAGCAGAGCCGAGGTCCAGGAGACAGGTGTAGACAATGCGTTAGTAGCGGCCGTGAGATGTGATCAGGTGGCTCCCACAAGACAGCCGGCTGAAGACGGAGGTGGTCACTCCCTTCTTGACCTTAGTGCTAGTTATGTGGTGACCGCGGCTCGCTCCGACTTATTCTGCCGAGCTTTGCCGGAGTGTGGGGCCAAAATGGAGGACCGGCCCTAGATGGCGGCCGCCACCAGAGATACAAGGTAGGCCAACTCGCTTGGGGCGGCCGCTTTCAGTGAGGCCTGTAGCAAAGATGGGCCAATTCCTTATGTCAAAGCATCTTTGGCGTTGGTGATCGTGCCGCAGCCGGCCTCACCGCTCTGCAACCTGCTGGGAAGCTGTAACTCAGGATCCTGTGGTGGCAGCCTGCAGAGGGGAGTCGCACTGCCTGCATATTAGGTGAGCAGAGTGAGGAAGATGTGGAGGCCCTAGGGGGAGTTACCAGTGGCTGGGGACCTCTAGATTCTGGGGTTGCGGTTCACTCCTGAGACAGAGAAAGCGTCCTGGAGCCTTGCCTGACTTTAAAATAGCAGCCGAACTCACGCTGCCCTTTTAGATGCCACTTGGTTCTTCTCAACAGACACAACAAGTAAGAGAGGATCCCTGCAACCCGTGCTCTGGTCATAGCTTTGCCACCGTGCAGGACTTCTTCTATTGCTCCAGTGTACTAGCTGACCCAGGATATATGGTGCAGCCCCGCGTTCGGACCATAGCCCTGAATTACAGTAAGCAGGAGGCAGTGACCACTTTTTTGCTACCAGCACCATACTCACAGACGGTGGGAGGGCCACTGTAGACGCCCCTATGCTACCAAAGACGATGCCTGCTAAAGTCTCTAACTACTTTCCCCAGCTGAGAAAAGTCAAACTCCGGTGTAGTAGGCCTCCACGGATTTTTAGAAAAAGGGGACCCCTACTTACTACTAGGTTTGCTATTCGTAGGGAATACGTAAACAAGTAGGAAAAGAGGCTGTATAGCAAACCAATTATTGTTGTACCGCCCTAATGGTACGTGAAATCAAAATATTTAGCGACCTTATATAATTCATGAATGATACAAAAATATATATCCAAATTCAGAGACCATTTTATTTATATTTTTTTCTATTTGCTGTAAATATTATTTATCATTTTTAAATATCTTTTCATCATTAATAACAATTAATTTGACAAAATACATTCAGCTACATATATCACATATAATCACATAACAAATAAACAAAGATGCCATGGCACTCACACAAGAAGATTTCATGGCATCCCTCTGCGAGTTCAAGACAGAGCTGTGGGCGGAAGTTAACCACAACATCAAGGCTTCCATCGAGCAGCTCAAATGTGATCTGACTAGGCGGGTGGCGACGCTCCAACAGGATGTGGACTCAGTCGGCACAAGAGTGTTGGATCTGGAGGCCCACTCCAAAGACCTCGATAAGCGATCTGCCGCCACCCAGCAACAGGTGCAGGATTTACAGAAGCAATTACATCTATCACTGCTGGAATTGGAAGATTTAGAAAACAGGGTCTGTAGGTATACTATTCGGATTTGAGATTTGGAGGAAGGGGCGGAGGGGCAGAACCTGAAGGCCTTCCTTGAGGGACTCTTTGCAGAGATACTCATTCCATGGCAACTTAAGATTAAGCTGGAGAGAGTCACCGAGGTGGGGGCAGCCCTCCGGGCATTGACAGCAACCACGCAATATTCTGGCAAAGTTCCACTCCTTCAAGATAAAGGAAGCAGTACTGCAAGCGGCCCAGACAGAGAGTGACATCTCCTTCCAGAGTTTCCGTTATAACGTTTTTCAGGATTTGGCTCCTGCAACGCAGTCTAAGAGGTAGCAGTTCTGTCCCATCACCACGAAAGTCCGAGACGAGCACATCAAATAGAGATGAACTTATGTATTTGGCCTGAGCTTCGAGTTTCAGAATTAGATACGCCAATTCACAGAGCTAGAGGAGGGGATATGGATACTGGGTCTCAGCCCAGGAGATTCCGAGACCACGCAGGATACACTAGGGGGCACAGACCAAGAGACCAGGAGAAATCGTCAGTGGAGCACAAGTCTGAAGGGGGGACATAAGTCATCGAGGCCACACAGGTAGTCTGTTTACAGTCTGTTGATGAATACAGGTTGCGATTGCCTACACACCCAGAGGAACTCACTGGGGCAATGACCTCTCAAGACTCATGGGAGAGGGACAAGATTGCCGGAGCCGGGGGACCACCAGGAAAATTTCCGCTGGTCTTAGCCTGTGTGCGAAGGAGTGATGATCTCCCCTAGTTGGAAGTCCAGGGCGGGGAACCTACAGTGCCAACACCCTATTTGTGATATGCTGGTTCGACGCAACACTTCAACATTGAGAGATGGTTCCTTTTGCTGATATCCTCAGTTGCCGGGATGGGTGTGGGCAGGGACTCCGGTTGAGTCACCCTCCAACCTGCCCAGTCGTGGGGCAACCCACATCGGCAAAGATCCAGTTTTCATCCATCACAACTGGTTGTTGGTATTGTTAGCACTTTCTTCTTTTTTTTGTTAGGTTTTTGGGTGTCAGGTCTGCCTTCCTACTATTTTTTTTCTCTTTTTGGGTTGCTGACGCAGGAGGTGGGGAGGGAAGGGGCTTGTGAAGGGCAAGAGGTGGGAGAGGGAGGGGGGTCCTAATGGATCGGAGTTTACTGTCCAATGGCGGGTTGTAATTGTCTGACATGGAATGTCAAGGGGCCTAATGCCCCTAACAAGAAGCAGCGTATCTGGAAATTTTTACAGGACCACCAGATTAAAATTGCCACCCTCCAGGAGATGTACCTTCCTCGCACAGAGGATCACCGACTGAGACACAAGGCTTACCCTCAAATCTTTCGCTCTTCTGCACGCACTAAACACAATGGGGTGGCACTGCTCTTTCACTCGTAGACCCCCTTTCTTCACCAAGACACTGCCACTGATAAGGAGGGGAGGTCAGTGATGGGCTGGGGGTAAATACGGGGCAGACAGTGTACCAATGCGACTCTATATGCCCCCAACATAGGGCAACTTGATTTCCTCAATTCCTTCTTATCTACCCTGGGGTGGTTTGCACGAGGCGACATTGTACTTCTTGGAGATTTCAATTTGATATCGGACTCTTTGGTGGATACCACACACGTCCACAGAGCAGTTGGGGGGGGGGGGGGTTTAGCAAACCTTTGCAAGCAACTTTACAGGGGCTAGGTTTGGTATATGTATGGAGAACTGCCCACCCCAAGACCGGAGGTTATTCCTTTTTTTCTCATGCACACAGGACCTACTTCAGAAACAACCATATCTTTCTGAGCCAGTCTATCCTCCCCTCCGTGCTGGGTTCTCAGTTGCACCCAATCTGCCTTTCAGATCATGCACCGTTGGAAATGACCCTCGACTGGCCTGCTCCACACTCCAAATTTGTCAGGTGGTTACTTCCCCAATTACTTGTGCAGAGACCGACTCCTCCGAGATGAACTTCGAAAAGCTATCAAGGACCATTTTGACCTTTAGGACCTTGACCATACTACGTTAGCTAACAATTGGGATGCCTTTAAGGCCATCATCAGTGGGAAATGTATTGAACTAGAGGCCATGCTTCGGACTCAACGTAAAGGTGAACGCCTCCTCCTCGAGCGCAAACTCAGCTCCACCAAGGATGCTCATAAGGCCTCCCTCTCGATGCAGATACTCCGTAAAGTCACCCAGGTTAAAGGGGAAACTCCAGGTGATCTACACTAATGGGGCTGAATAAACTTTTTTTCGCATCCAGGCACGCAATTATGACGGAGGAAACAAGGTAGGCTCATCAGTGGTTAGCCAGTTATATTTAAGGCAGGAGAAAAACTCCATTAAACATATAGAGGATAGGGCGGGGTCCTTCACCAGATAGAACTGGATAAGGTCAAGGCTTTTGGGGACTTCTATCGCACTCCATATACAGCGGACCAGCCGGACTTGCACGCTCAAGATCAATACTTAGGGGACCTTCTCCTGCTTCAGGTATCTGCTAGCACGAACGAAGAGCTGAGTAGCCCCTTCACCGCAGAAGATGTTCGGAAGGTGATTGATGCGCTCAAGCTTCAAAAAGCACCAGGGCCTGATGGTCTCAATGCCTATTTCTATCGTACTTTCACTTCGGATCTCGTCCCCCATCTGGTTTGCCTCTTCTAGAATATCGCTGCTATGCAACAGGTGACTCCCTCGATAGGTGAAGCCCTGATCTCTGTCATCACCAACAAGGGAAATACCTCTCCAATTGCGACTCGTACAGGCCGATTGCGCTTCTCAATTTGGACGTCAAACTTTATTAAAAAATTTGGGCCACACGCCTGGAAAACATTATGCCTTTTCTTGGTTCAGGCCAATCAAGCAGACTTCATTAAGGGAAGCAAACCCATGACAACCTAAGATGGGTCCACATCACTGAAAAAGTGCAAAGGACAGCAATTCCCACGGTCCTTCTTGCTCTTGACATGGAGATGGCCTTTGACCGGGGTCGATTGGTCCTTTCTGACCCGCACTCTCTGACGGTTTGGCTTTGCTAAATTCTTAATTGGGATGGTCAAGGCAAACTATCATGTGCTGTGCTCTAAGGTCGTGGTAAATGGGGTGGCTTCGGAATCTTTCCCACTTCCACGGGTGACCCGCCAGGGGTGCCCCTAACCTCCCTCCTGTTTGCGCTCAGCATTGAACGCTTTGCGGAGCGCATTCGGTCCAATCTGGACATAGGGGGAGTCCCATTTGGCTCGTACGAGCATAGGGTATCCCTCTTTGCAGATGATGTGCTCCTCCTGGTCACAAGACTGCTATCTTCCCTTCCAGCAATATTGTCAGGGCTCACGGCATATGAGCAAACCTCGGGCTTCAAGGTGAACCACTTGAAATCTTTTCTTTTGAACCTCACTGTGCTTATGGACACTATGCGGGCTATTGAGGACACAACTCCCTTTTGTAGCACTAACAAAGACATCACATACCTGAACATAAAAGAACCCACAAGTTGGAGCATCTCTATAGGGAAAACTTTCCCCCGCTGTTGAGCTAAATTAAAGCTGACTTCGCTAGATGGTGAACGGCCTACCTCTCGTGGATTGGTCGGATAAATGCTATAAAAATGAATATCCTTCCACTCTTATTGTATCTCTTCCAGGGCCTTCCATTTCTGGTGGATAGGGCACTGTTCTCCGAATTGAAAACAATGGTCACTAAGGCCAGACTCTCAAATCGAATGTTGACGCAAATGAGGGGGGAGGGTAGGGTTAGCCCTTTCGAACTTCCTGGGCTACTACAGGTCGCCCCATCTGAGGGTCATCACAGAGTGGTCGCTCCATGAGGTGGATAAACAGTGGCTGCATATGGACAGGCAAATAATGGACAGAACAATATTGGATCTACTGTGGAGACACAAACAGCATCGCTCATGCAATGCCTACATTATCAAGCCTACGTCGACCACATTGGGGGCCTGGGACCTCCTGAATAGATCTACTCTGCTCACCACTTTTCCACCCCCATTCACTCCTATACACTTTAATCCAGAAATCCCCCCGGCCATGCAGGAGGGTCTTGTCGATGTCTTTCGGGATGGAGGCTGGCTTGCACTCTTTCACCTGTTCAATGGGGGGATTTCTCTCTTTCCTGGAGTGTTCCAAAGCTTTTCAGCTCCCACGAGCTGAGGAATTCAACTATCTACAACTTAAACAGTGGGTGCTGCAACCGCAGGTTCGGCTGGCCGCTACTCGGGAGCTGCTTCCGATTGAGAAATGTGTCTTATCCGGTGTCTCCTCGAAGGGAACCATCTCCTTTCTCTACTCCTTTCTACAGAAGCGAAACTCCCTGCACTCTTTGAGACATCAAAGGTTCTGGGACTCGTTATTGGATACTTCACTGCAGGAGGAAAAAATGGGCCTCGCTGACAGGGATATCTCCACGTATAACCGCTCAATATTTCCCTGAGTGGCCCACTATAAAATCATGTTTGATTGGTATCTCCACCCCAGAGGTTACACTGCATTTTTCCTAGCACCTCTGCCAGATGCTGGAGGGGTTGCTGGCAGCTGGGTCACTTTAGACATATCTGGTGGGACTGCCCCCACATCAAGCCTTTTTCGAAAGGCGGTCCTAGCACAAATCAAGCAAATCTGAGGTTACCCGCAACCAGACACCATTGAACACACACTCCTGGGAATCCGGGATACCCAGCTCAAGCATTACACCTAGGGGGACCGGTCGATAATGTGGCTCTGCAAGATGGCATAACGGACAGAACGGTATTGGATCTACTGTGGAGACACAAACAGCATCGCTCATGCAATGCCTACATTATCAAGCCTACGTCGACCACATTGGGGGTCTGGGACGTCCTGAATAGATCTACTCTGCTCACCACTTTTCCGCCCTCATTCACTCCTATACACTTTAATCCAGAAATCCCCCCGGCCATGCAGGAGGGTCTCGTCGATGTCTTTCGGGATGGAGGCTGGCTTGCGCTCTTTCATCTGTTTGATGGGGGGATTTCTCTCTTTCTTGGAGTGTTCCAAGGCTTTTCATCTCCCACGAGCTGAGGAATTCAACTATCTACAACTTAAACAGTGGGTGCTGCAACTGCAGGTTCGGCTGGCCGCTACTCGGGAGCTGCTTCCTATTGAGAAATTTGTCTTATCCGGTGTCTCCTCGAAGGGAACCATCTCCTTTCTCTACTCCTTTCTACAGAAGCGGAACTCCCTGAACTCTTTGAGACATCAAAGGTTCTGGGACTCGTTATTGGATACTTCACTGCAGGAGGAAAAATGGGCCTAGCTGACAGGGATATCTCCACGTTTAACCGCTCAATATTTCCCTGAGAGGCCCACTACAAAATCATGTTTGATTGGTATCTCCACCCCAGAGGTTACACTGCATTTTTCCTAGCACCTCTGCCAGATGCTGGAGGGGTTGCTGGCAGCTGGGTCACTTTAGACATATCTGGTGGGACATCAAGCCCTTTTGAAAGGCGGTCCTAGCACAAATCAAGCAAATCTGAGGTTACCCGCAACCAGACACCATTGAACATACACTCCTGGGAATCCGGGATACCCAGCTCAAGCAGCAGACCTAGGGGGACCGTTCGATAATGTGGCTCTGCCTCGGGCGTCCAAGATGGCAGAGGCCGCAACATGGAAGAAGTCAGAGGCCCCCTCCCTCATGCAATGGCACGCTAGATTGTGGCAGGCATTGGCGATGGAGAGGTTGGCAGACATCATTGAAGACACCCATAAGGGATTTGAGTATGTGTGGGCCCCCTTGGTGGAATACTTATCAGAAGGCTTACCCCTGTTTGCATGCGGTCCGAGGTTATGAGCTCTTCACCTCTTCCATGTTTAGATACCCGCTAACACTCTCCAATTCTAGAAGAGCAGCCCCAGACAGAGGGGCTCTCTACCGGCTAGGCTATGCCCTAATAGGGAATCTATCTGTGCAACTCTTCTAAGGACCGTGACACCCTAGTTTTTGTTTTCTATGTTTATTGGTTGGGGGGTGGGGGGTTGGGTGACTGATTGATGATCTACGCTTAAGCTAGATGGACAGTCCTGCTCATTCACCAACTGTGTATATTCTATTAGCACACTGTACTGTTAGGCTGATATTGTACAACGCTGTTGTCTTCCCCTATATGTTATTTTTGCATATTTGTCAATTTCAATATCTTTTAAAATATATAAAATGATACTTGATAAAAACTTTGCTCGAAAAACAGACATTTTCGTGTAGTTCCTAGGACCCACCAGGACCTGCACATTTTGGATGACCTAAACTTATGGCTTGGTGTGCAGACAGATTCTTGACACTCCCATAGGATGAGTCAACCATTAGACCTGCTAGCACTTCAGTGCCACTATCACCCCTCTGTATTCTACAGAGCAAGATCACCGCCGACCAACTCACCACCTCCCTCAGCCAGAACCCGCTCACCAACATGAGGGACCCCAACGAAGCAGCCCGCAACCTCACACAGTGGCTCACCAACTGCGCCAACGTCCTCGCACCACTGAAGAACCCTCCCAGCAGACTCGGCAGCAAGAAAGCCTCATGGTTCACCAACGACCTCAAAAATTCCAAGAAAACCTGCCGCATGCTCGAGAAAGCCTGGCGCCACGACCAGACAACAGAAAACATGACAGCCCTCCAGAACGCCGCTCGCAAACACCACCAGCAGCATTGTTAAAGAGCTCTCCAACCCCAGCGCCTGCAACAACGACATCACACTCTCGCAATTCCTCTGCGACTCACTACCCTCGTTCTTCGACCGCAAGATCGTCGTCATACACAACAGCTTTGGCGCACAGACCACGCACCCGACCACCGAACCAGAGCCCCCACAACCACCCTGTGCACCTGGACCCCGGTCAGCACCGAATACACTACCCGCATGATGAACACCATCCACTCCGGCTCCCCAACCGACCCCTGCCCACACCACATCTTCAACAAAGCCGACTCCATCATCGCACCCCAACTCCGGGACATCATCAACAACTCCTTTGCATCCACCACCTTCCCGGAGAGCTGGAAACATGCAGAGCTCAGCGCCCTCCTGAAGAAACCCACCACAGACCCCACGGACCTCAAGAACTTCCGCCCCATCTCACTCCTCCCTTTTCCTGCCAAAGTCATCGAGAAGACCCTCAACAAACAACTCTCCGGCTTCCTCGAGTCTAACGGATCTCTTGACCCCTCGCAGTCCGGCTTCCGAGCAAACCACAGCACTGAGACCACCCTCATCGCAGCCACCGACGACATCAGGACCCTGCTCGACAAAGGGTAATAGCTGCCCTCATCCTCCTGGACCTCTCAGCAGCATTCAACACCGTATGCCACTGCACACTAATACAGCGCCTCAGCAACACTGGAATCCAAAGGAAGGGCCTGGAGTGGATCATCTCGTTCCTCGCCGGAAGAACCCAGAGAGTCCGCCTCCCCCCTACCGATCCGCTGCCACCGAAGTCATCTACGGCGTGCCGCAAGGATCCTCGCTCAGCCCCACCCTCTCCAATGTCTACATGAGCCCCCTTGCAGCCATTGCACGCCAACACAACCTAAACATCATCTCATACGCTGACGACACCCAGCTAATCCTCTCCCTCTCCAACGACCCCGCCACCGCCAGAACCAGCCTCCTCGAAGGAATGAAAGATGTCGCGGAATGGATGAAGCTCAGCCGTTTGAAACTGAACTCGGACAAGACAGAAGTCCTCATCCTAGGACCATCCCCCTCTGCCTGGGACGACTCCTGGTGGCCCTCGGCCCTGGGCACTGCCCCCAAGCCAACTGACCATGCAAGCAACCTGGGTTTCATCCTGGACTCCTCCCTCACAATGACCAAGCAAGTCGACGCCGTCTCGTCATCCTGTTTCAACACCCTGCGCATGCCCCGAAAGCTCTTCAGGTGGATCTCCACCGAAACCAGGAAGACGGTCACCCAGGCCCTCGTCACGAGTCGACTGGACTACGGGAACACCCTCTACGCAGGAACCACAGCCAAACTCCAGAAAAGACTCCAGCGCATACAGAACGCTTCTGCACGACTCATCCTGGACATCCCCTGTCACAGCCACATCTCTGCCCATCTGGGAGACCTACACTGGCTACCCGTCAGCAAGAGGATCACATTCAGACTCCTCACCCATGCACACAAGGTTCTCCACGACATGGGCCCCAAATACCTCAACAGCCACCTCACATTCTACACACCAACCCGCCAGCTACGATCCGCCAGCCTCGCCTTCGCCACTGTACCACGAATTTGCAGAACCACCGCCGGATGAAGATTCTTCTCCTACCTGGCGGCCAAGACTTGGAACTCCGTCCCCACCCACCTACGGCTGACCCATGGACCATCTCTCCTTCAGGAAACAACTCAAGACCTGGCTGTTCGAGCAGTAGCGACTCCCCCCTCCCCCCAGCGCCTTGAGACCCTAGCGGGTGAGTAGCGCGCTATACAAATCTGCTGATTGATTGATTGATTGCGGTAAGTAGGTAGTTTCTAGCAACCAGTGAACATGACAATCCGATTCCTCAGGTATTGTGGAAACAATATGGTATCTTTCGCTCAGTCACTCGTGCTTGCTTTTCTCTCAGAATACATAGAATGACGATTGGAATGGTTTCAATAATTATGTATTGGTCAAGCGTTAGTCTAGTATGAAACACGTTGGCGGCGACAAACAAAAGCCAGGAGCAGACATATGTAATCGCTAGAACCAATATCGTAAAAAGTAGATACATTTCTACTAAGATGGATAAAAGCATATTACATAAAACAATAGCATTGGTGTACTCCTACGATGTGTAGTCTACCTAACCGTGCCTAGCCTAGAAGTATAGGTAAAGCATGTATATGTAAGTGCTGGGATATGTCCTAATTGAACCTATTGGAACCTAATGCAGCCAAGAATTTTCCAGGGTAGTCCTAACCCCTCACTTGATGGTTCTAATTGAAGGACCCCGTCTCTGCGTCGAGGATGGTACCCTGCAATGGATGCCAGGTCTCTGCCTGTCGAAGGATCAGTCTGCAGAGTCTCGATCCTGCTTGGAAGGAATGTCTCCTCTGCCTTAGTAAGGGGGAGTGAGAGTCTTTTATACTAAAGTGGTCATCCAGGGTTTTTCTAAAATTGATATGTTTTGAAAACATTTACTAATCCCCTTCTAATGCTTTTCTAAACAAACATAAGCAAATGCAGCTGACTGTTGGCCATAAATAAAAAAAAAGAGGTTACCTTTGTACAGAATATATCTACTGTAGCTGGAGACATGTTTTTTGTACGTCTGGTACAAGGATTAATATATGGTATCAAGAGCCTGAAGTTGAAGAGACAGAAGTAAGCTTCTGGGTAAAAGGTCACCTGTGTTATGTCATGTATGCAATCAGTATGTACATGATGGAACTAACCTAAGGGAACTGACACATTATGGAGAGCAGTGTATTACTGGTGTTGTAGGGTACCCTATATGGGAGCTGGTGTTCCACCTAAACTTAGGAACTGCCCAGAACAAAAGTTACAGATATGTTATAGTTAGGCTAACCCTTCACTCATACAAAACCAGTAAAATTCAGCAGTTATAGTTGCCTGAGCTAACTATAACTTACACCCTTGCAATGCTCTGCTTATGACCTCACATATTACATTACTCATGACATGGTCAGTGACATTACTGATAACATCACTGATGACATCTCAAAGGATATCACTGATGACATCACCGATGGCATCATCCAGTGATTGTAAGTATGTTGTAGGAGTTTATGATTGTTAAACATATCTACTAAGGTACTAAAAAAGTTAAATTAGTATACTAGATGTACTACTAATGAGTGACACTACTTCTAATATATATTGTGTGAGTGGCTGTGTGATTGTGTGTATGCATATTTTAGTAGGTTTGTGATAGACTGGGTGTGTGAGTGGCTCTATGGGTGAGAGAGTTGCTGTATGGGTGGATGAGTGGATGTCTGAGTGACTGTATGGATGAGTAAGTGGGTGTCCGAATGGCTGTATGGGTGAGTGATTGGCTCTTCGAGCGGGTGTTTAGTTAAGTGAGTTGGTGTGTGAGTGGCTGTATTGGAGAATGAGTGTGTGAATGGTTGTATGGGTGAGTAAGTGGATGTGGGGGTGCTTGTACAGATGTGTGAATGGGTATGTAAGTAGTTATGTGGGTTTGTGAGTGCTTGTATACATGAATACGTTGCTGTGTTGAGAGATTGTGTGAGTGTCCAAGTGAGTGCATGAGTGACTCAATGGGTGTGTGAGTGTCTAAGTGGGCCTGTGAGTATCTCCGTAATTTTCTCATTGGATGTGTGAATGGGTACGAGTGTCTGAGTGGGTCTGTGAGTGGGTGCATACAAATGTGTCTGGGTCTGTGAGACGGTGCATAAGTGTATGAGTGGATCTGTGAGTTGGTGCATGAGTGTCTGAGTGGGTCAGTGACTGGGTATGTGAGCCTCTAAGTGGGTCTGTGAGTGGGTGCATGAGTGTCTCAGTTTGTCTGTGAGTGGGTGCATGAGTCTCTGAGTGGGTCTGTGAATGGTTGCATGATTTTCTGAGTGAGTGGGTGCATGAGTCTCAGAGTGAGTATATAAGTGGGTGTGTAAGTGTCTAAGTAAGAATAAATTTGGATTTATACAAAAATTATTGTTTACGCTTTTTTCACTGATATTCAAGAATTTGTCAGAATGTTACACGGGGGCCGCGCTGATAGGTGCGGCGAATTTGTGAATATTACAAGTAGAATAAAATGCCAGTCTTAAGGTGTATTCTGCTTATAAGGGGCTCCTCAAAAACCTCTATCCCGCTCATGGTTCTAAGGCACATGCATCCTGATCTCTTATAACACTTTAACTCATGTTATGTTAGCCCCGGGTACTCATTGCTAATTAGCCGTGGCCACAGATTTACAAAAATGGCTTCAAAGCCTTGTCAGTAGTAATAACGCTATATAAATACATTTACAATTACAATATAATATGTTTACTGAGCCAGCACTTTAAACATTATGCCTCATCAAACCTTCAGTGCTGTGAAGGGAGCTGTTTCTGTGGCAACAAAACTTCACAGTGCTGATATTCTACCAAGGCAGACGTGAATTTCTAATAGTACAGACAGAACTTATTGGAAATTGGGTTACTAGTTGATTGGGGTACGGGCCATGGTCAAGCAGTAACCACACAAGTAAACCTCAAATGAACCTGTGCTCAGCTCCCTGGCAGC
Organism: Lissotriton vulgaris; assembly: GCF_964263255.1. Lineage (NCBI taxonomy): Eukaryota > Metazoa > Chordata > Amphibia > Caudata > Salamandridae > Lissotriton > Lissotriton vulgaris. The sequence continues at coordinate 451,689,151 of NC_141695.1, forward strand.
TTGGCACAGAGCAGTGAGGCTTCACTTAGTTGCAATGTGTAAAGTATTTGTGCAACAGTTCAAACAGTAAAACAGTGAAAATACCACACAAAAGATCCCCACCAAGATAGAAAAATAGAGATTAATTTAATAACGAAAGCAAGACCAAAATGACAAAAATCCAATCAGAAGAACTGGAGATACCAAATGTTAATGTTTTTATGAAAAATTGTGCCCAAAGGCATTAAGAGCCAACTTTGGATATATGGTCGCACTGTACCTGGACAAAGTAACAAATTCAGGCCAGCTGTGATGGAGCGTGGGCCAGCAACAGAGGTGCATCGAATAGCGGAAGCGATGTGTCGTTTCAAAATGCGGCAAGGATGAGGTATGAGGTCCAGTGTTGTCATCGAGGATCCCGTCGACCAGAGCTTGTGAAGTGAACTCCAGCAACAAGAATGATTTAAGCAGTCTGGGTGATGCATCCGTCCTGCAGAGCTGCAAGACTGCGATGCAGAGTCCGGCATTGTTGTCAAGTCTGCTGTCGAGAGATGCAATGGCCTGTGTTGGGGGTGCATTGCGCATGGAGGTTCCGAAAGGTGATGTGAGTTGTAGCAGCAGCGTGAGTCTTTGCAGCCGGTCCAAGCCATGCAGCAGGAGAGGTGAGTGGGTCCTGCTCAGCATTGCACTGCGCAGCTGAGGAGGTTTGTCTGTTCAGTTGGTACCACATGGGCTAGCAAAACACCTTAGACCCACTTCCATGGGTCCAGGACTGGGGTGGCACCACTTGGCAGGGAAGGCTCACAGATGCAGTGTCCAGGTGCAGTTGAAAGATAGTTGGAAACCTGTTATGTCCCTATTGCTTCAGATCAGGTGGCCAGCCAATGAGTCTTTGGAGTCCCTCCGGCTTCTTGGTTCAAGAGATGCAAGCCCAGTCCTTAAAGGGCAGCTGGTCAGCACAGAAGGGCAACAGTTCCGTCAGAATAGCAGTCCAGCACAGTGACAGACTTGTTAGCAGCACAGCAGTCCTTCTTCCTGGCAGAGTATCAAGAGGTCTGTATTGAGATGGTGGTGTTTGAGGTCCTTTTTTATACACAGTTATGCCTTGAAGGAGGGAGAAGCTTCAAGAAGCATGCCTTTGAAGTGCACAGATGACCTGCCTTCCTGGGGCTGGCTCCAGACTAACTACAGGGGGATATTCAGCCCTTTGTTTAGAAGCAGGAGACAGCCTATTAAGGTGTATGTGATGCTGGGCCTAGCTCCTCCCTTCCATCCTGCCAGTGGTAGCCAATGCAGTGACACCTAAGCTCCTAACGTGTGTGACTGTCTTGGAGGAATTTACAAAGTTCACCTGCTAACTACTTCCAGTCATGTGACCAGAGAGAGGCTGCAGACATTAAATGGCTACGGCAAGAAAATGCCAGCTTTCTAAATTGGCATTTTCAGTATTTTACATTAGGATTCGAGAGACACCAAACATGACCCAGATATCTTTTCCGACTTGGAAATTACACTTATAAAATTTAATAAGACAACTCCAATGTTATACTATAGGAGAGATAGGCCTAGCAGTAGTGAAACACGAATCTAAGAGTTTTTTACTACCAGGACATGCAAAACCTAAAGGTAAATGTCCAACATTTAAACAAACTACACCCTGTCTTTGGGGCTGTCCAGGGCTATCTTAGGGGTGACTTATACGTAATAAAATGGAAGGTTTGGGACTGTCAAAATGTTTATTCTGCCAGGTCAGAATGGCAGACAAGGGCTCTGCAATGGCAGGCCTGGGACATTTTTAAAGGGCTACTTAAGTGGGCCGAACAGTCAGTGCTGCAACCCCACTAGCAGCATTTAATTTACGGGCCCTGGGCACAGGTAGTGCATGTTACTAGGCATGTTTAAGTAAATTAAATATGCCAATTGAGTATTGGCCAAGGTTACCATGTTTTAAGGGGAGAGGACAAGCCCTTTAGCACAGGGTTATCAGTGGGAAAAGTGTGCAGAGTCCTAAGGCCAACAAAAACGAATTCAGCAAAAATAGAAGGAAGGCAAAACATTTGGGGATGACCCTTCAGAAAGGGCCAGGTCCAACAGACCTCCTCTCCCTTGGTTAACCTATGGACTGCCCATTGTGGTATAAATTACCCTCTACACATTATGTCCAACTATACCTTACTCCATGTAACCTAGCAAAAATATGAAATCCTCACCCACTCTTCTTCTCCATCTTCCACTCTCAGAGACTCCTCATTATGTGGTGCTCAGGTGTGTGCTGGGCTCTATTGCCCTTCCTTGTCTCCCAGTCTGCTTTCCAGTCTAACTGTATCTTTGGGGGTTGAGACCTTCAGTCATAATTACCTGCCCTTGACCTTTCCTCCAAAGCAAAGGCATTTCATTCAGGAAGGAGATTCTGATGGCTTTTTGCAGGGTTGAAGACATCTTACCACCAGTCTGCCAGATTGGTGCTGTGGGCCTTAGGTCCTTCGTGATTTCTGGCCTATTTTTATTTACATTCTCCATGGTCCCTCCCTCCTTTATGCGGGGGAAATAATGTTTGTACTTTCTGTTTCCTGCCCTGTCTGTGGATCTTAACTTGGTTGCCCCTCCTGCTCTGCCTCGACTTTTGAGACAGATGGGTCCATATCTTCCCCTTTGTTTGTGCCTTTATTGGTGGAGCTAGGGTTGTCTGCTGCTTTTTTGCTTCTTGCCTCTGTTCAATCTCTGTCTGGTTCAAAGCCCACAGGGGCAGAGTGTGAGGGTTGCATTTGAGTTTGCTGGACTACGGGTGGATTCCTGATTTGGTAGTCATATAGTCCTGTATCTACTGGGTTTTCTGTAGTGTGGATTCATGCTTTGTGTATTGGGCCTATTGTTCATTGCTCCCCAATGCATTAGGGCTTGTGGGCTCTTGTTTCCTTCATGGAGGCAAATTACCTTTCAGCCCTTTCTTCTGCCTATTCTGGTGGCTTAGTGTTTCTCTGGTATTCATCCCTTCTTCTATGATGTCTATTTCAGTGCTTCTGGCCCTGGGCTATTAGAGGTTTCATTGGTGAAACTTTTTTTTCATCCTCAGTGAGGGTCTATTTTTCTTTTAAGGCCTGTGACACTTTTTGCTGTTAGCTTAATTGCTCACTCTCAGCCTCTGACCTAAATGTGGTTCCTGGCTTAGAGTTCCTGCGTCCTCTCTCCCTGTGGGTCTTGGTATTCCCATGTCCCTAAAGGACTCTTCCTGATCAGGCCAAGCATCCTTAGGTGATTGTGTCCCTGGCTTCTGCCTTGGTTGGGGTCTTTCTTGTTGCTCCTGTGATGGTGTTTCTGTGGTCTGGCTTGTTTAGTTTAGCTGTGTTCCTGGGGCATGTGGTGCGCTTGGTGGTGGGTCTGTCTGGGATGATTCTGTTCCTCTGCATGGGGGCTACACTCCCCAGTTTGTTTTTTCTCACTGTTGCTATTTAAGGCCCTTGTTTTAGGGTGGTTGGTACAGGTTTGTGGGGCATTACGATGTTGTGGACTTCAAACCAGAGACTGAGAAAAACCAAAGTATGAAAAACATCTGTAAACGAGAAATACTCGAAAGCGTATTTTACCAAACATGCCAGAAGCACCATTGCTTCGAAGGTGTGAAGGGCTGAACAAAATGCCACTTTCAGAATAACTGTAATATTTACCACTTACCATATTTAACACAGCTGTTCACTTATAGGAAATGATTGCAGAAGTGCAAGCTCATGCCTGTACTGCAGTTTAAAAATAAAAAATAAACCTTTTTTCAGATGTAAACCCTCCTTTTTAATATGTTAACAATGGTGACATGAATTTCTGGAAATTGCACAAGATTATGTCGGTTTAAACCAAATTATGCCCAGTCCTACTAAGAACTCACTGGCAAAGAACTGTCTGTGGACTGGAAATATACATGAAGGTTGCCTGTTTAAAATTATGAAGATTTTTGGTGGGCGTCTCATCCAACGAAAGTTAAAAGCCTTTGAGGGCATGGCAAACATGAACTCCTTGGCATGGTATTCACACAAAATCTTTGCCTTCACCCCTCCTGTTGGCTGCATTTGATTTTGTTAGGCTTAGGACTCTGTGCACTTTTACCATTGCCAAGCAGCCTTAAAGTGTTAATGTTCTCTCCCTAAAATATGTTAAAATTGGCCTAAACCTAATTGGTAAATGTAATTTACTCGTACGTCCCTAGTATAGTCTACTACATGTACCAAGAGCCTTTAAATTAAATTCTATTAGTGGGCCTGCAGCATGTGTCTTGCCACCCACTAACGTAACACTTTAAAATATGTCTTGAGCCTACCATTGCAACCGGCAGTACAATTTTAAAACTGCCATTTTGATGTAGCAAAATAAAGTACAATTTTAAAACTGCCATCTCGACAAAGCAAATTAAACTACAATTTTAAAACTGACATTTAGACCTAGCAAAATAAACTTTTTGTTAGGTCAAAATCTTCCTATATAATACATCAATTGACCCCTAACGTAGGCCCTAAAAACTCACAGAGCAGGATGCATAGTATTTAAAACAGAGGACATCTGGGTTTAAGTTTTATATGTCTTGGTAGTGAAAAGCTCCTAAAGTTGTTTTTCACTATCCTAAGACCTATATCTCCTGTTGGTTAATATTTAGTTGCCTCATTACATTTAATAAGTGGTAACTGTGGATTGGGAGCATAACAAGATATGCTGTTTAGATACAAATTAATTGGAAATTAAAATCCTCTTTGATAGTAAAGTCAGGTTTTAAGTCACAATTCTGAAATTGGCACTTTTAGGACGTTTCCATTCTATTCTCTTAACTATTTGAACGTTTTGCAAGTGTCCGGGGTCACACGACAGTGAATGACTCTGCTGTTGGAGATTGTGTATTCCTCCCAAGCCGTGGCGAAAAGGGGACTAAGGGCCTGATTGATTTATTTATATATTTATTTATATAGCGCCTAAATCGACCCCTGAAGGGGTATCGCTGAGCTTCGGGCAGGCAACGGAAAAGCTGAGCTACTTGCTCATGATCAGAAATTGAAAAGAATAGTCTTAAGATGCTTCCTGAATTGTAGGTAGTCGGGGCATTGCAAATGCATGGGGAGCTTATTCTAATAAGGAGGGCCCAGGTAGGAGATGACCTTTCCACCCAGCCTGGCTTTTCTTACTCGGGGGACCACAAGAAGAGATTTAAATTCAGAATGAAGGGACCTAGAGGGCAGGCAGGGTGTGAATTTCTCAGACAGATAAGCTGGCCGAGATTAAATATAGATTTGTGAATGGTGCAGCAAAATTTAAACTCGACCCGCTCACGTATTGGGAGCGAATGAAGCTGACGAAAAAGAGGGCGGGAGGCAGTCCTGGGAGGGGCATTATGGACCAATCGAGCCGCTGTGTTCTTGACCACCTGCAATCTGCAGAGCGAAGACTTATTAGCAGAGACCAAAAGGCCACTGCAGTAGTCCATACGGCTTAGTATGAGCGCCTGACTCAGGGGCTTCCGAGTTGAGTCAGGAAGCAAAGGAAAGCATCTGCATAGTAGGCCCAACATATGAAAACAGAAGCCAGCTTTATGAGCAGCGTGCTCCTTCAAAGTGAGAGCCTGGTCCAAACGAATGCCTAGATTCTTGACAAGGGACTTGGGACGGGGGAAACACCAAGGTCCGCCAGCCACCATTAGGGGGTCCATAGAAGAGCGGCATCTCCAAAGAGCAAGATCTCGGTCCTTCCAAAATTAAATTAGAGGAAATTACTTCTCATCCAATTTGAGGTTGCCCTCGTGCCAGAGGAGAAGGCCAACTGTATAGATGGAGTAAATTTGTCAAAAGAAAATAGCAGCTGCGTATTGTCTGCGTAAGAGATGGGGATAAACCCACAGGTTCTAGGAAGGTTGGCCAAGGGGGCAACGTAGATGTCAAACAACGTGGGGCTTAAACATGAGACCTGAGGCACTCTTTTGGTCAATTCCATAGACGCTGAAGGATGCTGGCCAAGATTGACGGTTTGGGAGCGAGAAGATAAAAAAAACTCGTCACACACTGGAAAGCAGAGTCTCTGAGTCCAATCTCCTTCAATCTCCTGAGCAATACCTGATGTGAAATCGTGTCAAACACAGCAGAAAGGTTAATAGCACCAGAATCATAGATTGACCCTTGTCTAAAGTCATCCTGATGTTATCTGTGACCACTAGCAGGACTGATTCTGTGCTGTATGGGGGCCTAAAGCCTGATGGGGACGGGTCTACGCTGCCCGTACGTTCGACATGGTAGCATAGATGTTTCTTAATATGCTTCTCCAGTAATTTGCTCAGGAAGGGGAGTAGTGAGATAGGGCGGTGATTGGAAAGATCTGTCAGAGGATCCTTGGATACCCTGTGCTGCTTTCCATTCTAAAGGAACATGACCCTGTCTCAGAGAGAGATTAAGAAGACACTCAATGAAAGGAGACATTCGATAGGACAAAGAGGCTACGACTTTAGCCAGAATAGAATCTAGAGGGGAGCCTGATTTTACGGTGCAGAACAATGTTTCTACATCTATCATGGTCACAGGGGGGAAACTCTCTAGCAACTGGGGAGTTGCCTGTTCTGGCTGATCAGATGCCATGGGAACCGAAGGCTGGCTCCCTGGCAAAACAATTCCATCGTAGATAAGCTCTATTTTCTGCAAGAAATATTGTGCACTGTCATTACAAAGCATTTGAGACTGAGCCTCTAGATTGTCACAAGCCTTAGGATTAGTTAAAGACTGGAGGATTCGATAAAGGATTTTGGGAGCGTTACCCACCTGAGCTAACTGGGATACGATGTGAGCTTTACGTGAGGCCTTTATGTTTTTATGGTCAGCAGACAGAATGACCATGAATCTGTCTTTATCCCTCTTGTCATGGGTACTATGACAGGGTCTTTCATGTTTTCTGCATAGATGTTTTTGAGCTCGAAGCTGGGGGGAAAACTAAGCAGTTTAGGGACGCTTAGAGAGATTAGGAAATTATTTCAGTGGTGCGAGTTGGTCAATGGGGCAGGAGACAGCAGGATTCTATTTAGCAAGAGCATCTTCTATGTTTTCTGGTGCAGTGTCCTAAGGAGCCAAGAAGGAGGTTTGGAAGTGCTCCGGGCTGACTTTCTGCCATTGTCTACAAGTGTAGTGAGTGATAGGGTTGGGGCCTTTCATCTCTCTCGGGTCTTGAATGAAAAATTCAATTAACGTATGGTCTGAATATGTCAGTGGCTAGGGAGGTTCAAACAGAATACTGGAAGACTTGGAAAGGATAATATCCAGTGTGTGTTCAGCTGTGTGTGTTGGACCTTCGTTGAGCTTAGATAAGCCCATCAGAGCAAGGTCTGCCAAGAGCGTCAGTGCGTCGGTATTAGAAGTACATTCTCTATGGACATTAAAATGATTACGTGTTTGGCAGACAGGGTTACTCCATCACAAACGGTACGGATATCCCATCCACCGAAATACAATCCCATTATATCCTATTGAACTTGTAATTTGGCTGATGGGATATCCGTCATGTTTGTGATGGAGTATCCCAGCTGCCAAGCTTGTTATCAAGCCCTAAGTGTGGGCAGGATGGACCATCCTGCAAGGATGGCTGTAACAATAGAAGATTTAGAAGAAGGACCTCCCTGCTGTCCTCCTTCCATAAGGACTGCCCTGCTGCTATGCTGCTGATAAAACTGCCTTGCTGCTGTGGTGTCGAAGGAGAACTATACCTTTTCTTTGAACCCAGGACGACCAGAGTGACTTCAAGGGCTAGGTGGCTGACCTGCTCTATGAGCTACATGAACATAACAAACTCATGAGTCCTTGAACCCTGCTGCTGGCCTCGGATGATGTGAGTCCTAACCCTCCAAGTTCTGTTCTTGTACTCTTGGAAGTGGTGGTAATGGTCCTGCACCTGCCTAACCATATAAGCTGGAACGTGGAAGTTCTATCCCGAAACACTACCTGGAGAACCGACAGAAGACTGGGAACTACCTGCCAACCAATCCACCCAAGGTGCAACACCATTCTTCCTGACTTCGCAGTAGCTACCGCTATGTTCTTCTTCCCAGCAGTAAATCCTTATCAGTGGAACCTCTTGACGAAGGTATCTGGCCTCATGGAACACTCTTCAGCTGCAGCCTCCAGCTTTGTCCCACTGGAGGAATCCGACTTCCAGAAATTCATGTAAGTACGAACGTAACAATTTTAACTGCAACCTCGTCCAGCTCCTCCCATGTGACCATGCCTCCTAATTGGACACAGACGTCTGCCTTGCCGCGCTGAAGACTTGACCTTCTCCGGAAACTTTTAAAATAATTTTTCTGTGTCCAAAGGTAAGCCGAGACTGGGCCCAAGCCACCCCTTGTATATGACCCATGCTCCATCACTGTCAGTCTCAAACTTTGACTTTGACCCAGTCTCGTGCGACCAGATGGCCACAGATGGTTCCTTTAATCTTTTAGGCGTTAGATTTCACACACACACACAAAATAACTCTAGTTCTACTGGGTGGATTTAATACATTTTGGTGTTGTTTCATTTATTAAAATTCATTCGATTTGTTTAATGGATTTGTGAATCTTATTGTATTGCATTTTCATTTTATTACTGTTTGCATGCTGCATAAATACTTTACTCATTTGCTTCTAAGTTCTAAGTTAAGCTTGACTGTTGTTGTACCAAGCAATTAGAGGGTTATGCACAGGTTAATTTAGTGAGTTTTTTCATGGTTCACCCTGACCAGGACTGTGGTTGTTGCCTGAGTGGGGCTTCTGCCCCTCTCAACCAACAACCCAATTTCTTACATGATTTAGAACTGAAACGCTAAATAAATGTTCAACATCCCTAGAGTACAACATAGGAGTGATTCATTTAGTAACATCATTAATACATTACTGACTGACAGCTGGTACACTTTAATTTATAATAAAATAGAAAAACTCGGAAATATACCTTCTAAAAATCCATGTACAGAAACCTAGTAATATAGTAGTGCGTTCCAGATGGACATCAGATTACTCTAATGCAGGGAGGTGGCAGAGAAAGGAAATCACGGTAGAGGTATGTTTGAAAGCGGGAACATCTATTTTTATGAACCACTTTACCCCATAAACTTGAGGCTTCATACATACACGGAGAAACCATGATATTGCACTACCCCACCACTCATGAACAAATGCACTCCTCACCAACCCCAGTCAAGAAACTTTCGACTGATTTACCTATGACAGACTGAAGGCAAGCTCCTCATTTTAGGGTGCAGGTAAAAAAGGGGCCTGTACCCCATAAGGCTCAGTCGACTGCCATTAACCGTTAGTCACGTCATGGCCTGGATATTGGTACGCCACCCTTGTTAGAAGCAGTTTGGGTGCACCCGTACACATACGTCACTAATGTTAAAAGGAGTTTGGTTAGACCCCTACACACTAGGGAAACCTAATACTCCGCCGGGGCCCACAATAGAATAATGCAAAACATAAGAGAATAAACTCAATTCAAACATTTCTTTTCCTTTCATTGTGCAGGTTAAGCTTTTTTCCCCACTTTCATTTGCTTTGAACTTATGTAGATTCTTTACCTACCTGGCGGAGTTGATTTGATGTGAAAAGCCTATTTCCTCTCAAAATGTAGGCGGTTCAATGCAATGCTAGATTTAAACCAGTTTTAACAGAACCTGGGCGGCTGGGCCCGATCTCCCGAGATACCTCGCGCGCGCAATGTGTGACAAGAGTCACCTTTGTAAGGTGTAGATATATGCCAGGGACTTCACAGAATGTTGCAATGAAGAGCAGGGCGGCACACGGTCGGAGTGCTACAGACTTTCAATAATGCACTAATCAATACAATATCTTTCATTCAACACATTTCTTTTAAATTCATTGTGACAAAGGTGAAAGCTTCAAATGAATTACTGCAGCCAATCAAACATTCCTCGAATCCCAGGAGGTGAGGTTACTGTCGACAGGCAGCAGTAGTTCGTCAGATTCCCAGTGACTAAAACATACATTTTAATATCACAACGGCTTGAGGGCTGACAGCATGGCTCAACAGGGTGTGGGCAGAAAATGTGCAAGACAATGTACAGGTTGCACCAGACTTCATAAAGTGCCCTCGAGTTTCCAATATCAACAAAAGACCTATTCAGAAAGATCGGATAGCGTGTATTATTTTTGTTCATTTCATTTGGTAAACGATGTTTAGCGGCATTCAAAAATGGTGTTACTGTTGGAAACCAGCACCTTCCTATAAACGAAATGAAGCAAAATAGAACACACACAAAGTGGTGCTAAATACAACTATTGTAAAGTCCACCAATCCGTGCATGTGGTCTCCTCATGAGAAGCTCGAAAGATGATGCTTACGATTGGAAAACATAAGAGAATAAACTCAATTCAAACATTTATTTTCCTTTCATTGAACAGATTAAGCTTTTTTTCCCCACTTTCATTTGCTTTGATCTCATGCAGATGCTTTACCTACCTGGCGGAGTTGATTCGATGGGGAAAGCTCGCCTCCTCTCAAAAAGTGGGTTGTTCAATGCAAAGTGCTGCTAGGTTTAAACCAGCTTTAACAGAACCTGGGCGAGATCTCCCGAGAGAACGCGCGCGCGCAATGCGTGACAGACACTCCTGGCATCCTTTGCATTTATTCTGTTTTTGGTTCCTCTGTGGTCGATGCAGAATGGGGAAGTCGTTGCAAAGGTCCACTGACCACGCGAAGATATAGTTATCGATTCTGTAGAATAACCATGTAGTGAATTCCTCAGCAATTAAAAGTTAAATGAGTATATCAAGCTAAATATTTTGTTGCAAATGGATTGCTGGGTGATGGGGGGTATGACCCTTTCTAGAGCATCAGCCGCATTCCCTGTCAGAGTGAACCACAATAAGTCACAAAATTAACCCGTGCTTAACCCTCTGGTAGCTTTGCGCACAAGCAGTCAGGCTTAACTTAGAGGCAAGGTGCAAAGTTTTCGTGCAAAACACAAACAGTAATAAAGTGAAAGCACAAGACAAGAAAAATATCACAAAAATTTAGAAAAATAGAGTAAAATATAATAACGCATTTGACATCAAAATGCTAAAAAATCCAATCAGAAGAGCAAAAGATATGCAATTTCAAAACTTTAAGGTAAGTATAGCACCTAAAAGCACAAAGCGCCATTTGCGATTACCTGGTCGAGCAAGACCGGGTGAAAGTCACAAACTCAGTCAAACCATGATGGAGCACAGGCCAGATACAGGAACCAGGTTAGTCCAGCTGAAATGATCACCTTCTAAAGTTCAGCACAAAGTGTTCAATTTGCAGTGGAGGAGGCTGTGAGGTGGAGGGAGAGCATCACGGATGCTTGTCGCTGTAGCACGATGATCCTGATGGGCGCTGCGGACAGTTGTTGCTGTAGATTTGCATTGGCAGTCACCACATGCAGTTGCACTTAGTGTAGGTCTTGCAATGCCAGTCATTGCTGGCTGTCAAAGTAGTGTGAAGAGTCAAGTTCACCCGAGTTTCGCATTGGTGGTCGGAGCGGGCAACAAGATCTTGGGTCGAATGGGCCAGTTTGTGGTCGCGAAGACCAAAAAACTTCAGGATTTTTCATTTTCCTGGAGGTGGAGGTCAACTGATACCACACCAAAGGTTGGGGACTTGAGAGGCACCACTCAGGAATTCACTCTAGCAGAGGCTGGGGCTGAGGCAGGTCCAGTTGCTGGTACAGGCAGGTTCAGGTGCAGCAGGTCAGCTGGACAGTGGTAGAAAAGCCTCTGGAGCTTTTCTACTGGTAGCTTGGAAACAGAATGCCAATCAGCTGACCCTTGGAGTCACTTCAGCCTGGGATGAAGGGTGCAGGTCCATATTTCATTCCCAAACAGTAGGTAGACCCAAGCAGAATGTTAGCAAAGCAGTCCTTTTTTAGGATTCACAGGTAAGTGAGTGTACTGAAGAGAGAGTCTGAGGGTCCTATTATTTTACATGGTGCCTCTTTTAAGCGGGAGAAGCTTATGGAGGTTTCTATCTACAGAGGTGTCTGGAATTTCCTGCCTCCCTGCCCAGGTCCCACTTTTTCTGGGGACACAATAGACTAGTGTCAAGCACTTTTTGTGTAGGATGACCCGATGCCATTAAAGTGCAAGTGTAGTGAGCGACAGTTCCACCCATCCCAAATCAAGTCAGCATGGCCTATCCTGCCAACTCCCAGACCCTCGATTGTGATTCTGTCTGGGAGGAATACACAAAAGTATACTGCCAATAGTTATGTAGCACAGGAAACAGGCTGCAGGCACCACATGGTTAGGACAAGAAAATGCCAACTTTCTAAAGGTGGCATTTTCAGAATTATGGCTTAAAATTCAACTTTACGATTAAAGAGGGGTTTAAAGTACAATTCCCCAGATACCAAACATGACATTCCTACCTGTTCCAAACAAAATATATCACTTATTAAATGTAATAAGGATAGGTCTCACAGTCGTGAAAAAATCATTTAGGACACTACCAGGACATGTAAAACTTTAGACTGCTTGTCCAAATTTTTAAATGGATTGCATCTTGCCATTGGGTCTATTTTGGCCCTGTCCTAGGGGCACTTCAGAGCCTGTTCTAATAGTGACATATTTCTTTCAAAATGTAGGTTTAGGCCTGGAAAAAGGTTTATATTGCCAAGTCAATAAGGCAGTATAAAACTTCACATACAGTCTGTTAGGCGTAAGACACATTGTAAAAAAGCCTACTGAAGTAGATGGCAAAGCAAGTGCTGCAGGCTCACTAGTAGCATTTTCATTTACAGGGCCTGGGTAATTGTAGTACCACTTTACTAGGGTCGTAAAAGTATACTGAATTTGCCAAATGAGTGTAAGCTAATTTTTTCATTTTGAAGTAGAGAACCCAAGCACTTTCGGACTGGTTATCAGTAGTAAGGTGCACTGTGTACTAAAGCCAACAAAAAACAAATTCAGCAAAACAAAAGGGGTAAATTCAAAAAGTTTGCAGGACCACATGCATGCCCGGTCAAATGTGTTCCCCCAGCTGAAAGTAGGGAGAAGTGCAAACTCTCATGGGACTTCCCATCAATAATCCCAAAGAACTGGAAAAGCTATCAGTAGTGGAGTGGTCAGTCCCAGGCCCTTATACCATCATATAGTCCACTCCCTGTAGGGAGATTGGCCAACTCAACAGTTTGGGATTCTCACCGCTCTCTAGCATGAGCCTTCTGAGAAGTCTGTGGTCTATCTAAATGCCAAAGTGAGTCCCAAACAGGTATGGTCTCAACTTTTTAAGTGCTCATACCAGTTCAAATGTTGTATTCTAAAGTACTAGCAGCCCTTCCCGACGTTGTCCGGGTATGAATTGTTGCCGGCCAGTAGTATATTGTTTTGTAGGATTTTGTGTTGATAGCATTTCTTATCTGTGACAGGCCTGTGAAACGCTCCAATTCACAGTGCACTGCTGATGCACTTAAGAGTGTGCGTTCAGTAGTGTGTGAACTCGAGTTTCCCTACTTTATTTTTCCTTGCAATATTATTTAGCGCAAACTCACCAACATGGCATGAGCACAATTTACATTACAGAAGAACACATTTATTTGTGGTAGGCACGGGGAGACAAAGCGATTTGCCTGGAATCACAGGATGTTGAGCTGATGCACAGATTCGAACGTAGCTCTCCAGCTCTGAAGTTCGCAATTCTAGAACTTGTGGCGGGAGGTGTGTCTAAAAGTGGATGTTGGTGCTGGCCATCAATAAGAGAGACCTGTGCATTTTTCAAATGGGTGGTGAAAAAATATGAGTATGTTGCTGGAGATGTGGGCCGCCGTGCCACCAATGTACTTACCGGGGGAGGGTAAACACCCATTATTCGGCAACTTTCTTTCCCCATACCATCACTCCGCATACTTTCATTGCGAAAGTACCATGACTCCGCAATGACATTATAACGCATGGCATTACATTTTATATGCTTTTACCATGCAAACATTTACAACGAAAAACGTTGTAAATGCATGAATGGTAAAAGCATGTTTTTTTAAATGTTTGGATAAGGTAAATATGGGTATTGGGGTATATGTTTTGGGGTACTGCGGTATATGTTTTGGGGTGTTTGGGTATTTTAAGGGTTCAGATATAGTTTTGGGTTATGGGTTACAGGGGTAGTTTTAGGGTTTAGGGAAAGGTTTGGGTTTTGGGGTATAGGGGTATTTTTAGGGTTCAGGGGTAGGTTTGGGTGTTGGGGTGCAGGGGTATTTTAAAGGTTCAGGGCTAGGTTTGGGTTTCGGGGTATAGGGGTATTTTTAGGGTTCAGGGATAGGTTTTAGTTTTGGGGTACAGGGGTATTTTAGAGTTCAGGGGTAGGTATGGGTTTTGGGGTACAGGGTTATTTTTAGGGTTCAGGGCTAGGTTTGGGTTTTGGGGTACAGGGGTATTTTTAGGGTTCAGGGGTATGTTTGGGTTTTGGGGTACAGGGGAATTTTAAGGGTTCAGGGCTAGGTTTGGGTTTTGAGGTACATGGGTATTTTAGGGTTCAGGGGTAGGTTTGGGTTTTGGGGTACAGTGGTATTTTTAGGGTTCAGGGCTAGGTCTGGGTTTTGGGGCACAGGGGTATTTTTAGGGTTTAGGGGTAGGTTTAGGTTTTGATGTACAGGGGTATTTATAGGGTTCAGGGCTAGGTTTGGGTTTTGGGGTACAGGGGTATTTTTAGAGTTTAGGGATAGGTTTGGGTTTTGGGGTACAGGGTATATTTATATGGTTAAGATGGGTTAGTGTTTAAGGGTGTTGGGGTATTTTAAGGAGTAAGGGTGGGTTATGATGATGGGGTGCAGGGGTATTTAAAGGGAGCAGGGTGGGATTAGCACACAATATGAGACATGGCATGAAGGGCGGAATGTACCACACGCCCCCAGCATTTGTCACGCCCCCAGCACACGCCCACAGCACAACGCAGACACGCCCACAAGGGACTACTTTGCTGGCACGGTTCTTTTACCTTTTAAATGTATATGGTGGGTGTCTGCATAGCCTATGTCCTTCTGCTGCAACTGCCCTTTCCAACGCTGTATTGGGTGTTGTGATTGGTGCTGTGGTTCCTAAGATTACCCGCCTCAAAGGTTTGGGCTCTCTCTTTATTATATTAGTATGGACTCCACTTCTGTTCCCTGGGTAGTAAATTCCTGCTGCTGAAGGCTCCAGGTTGGTTTAGGCTCCCTTTATTTAGCTGTGAGAGAACTGCTCCTATGCTGTGCTCTAAGGTATCTGCTTAGACAACAAGTTCCCTAGAGAAGCCGGGTGTCTTGAGTACTGTGCACATTGCTTCCTTCAGGGTGTCATACACTTTTTGGCACACCAGTCAGGATCAGCTTCCTGGGTTGCTTTTTAAAAATCAACTCAGTCAAAGGTGCAAAAATGGTGCCATAGCCCTTGACAAATGTCCGGTAGTAGCTGGTGAGGCCCAAGAAGGCCCTCACCTCTTTCTGGGTTTTGGGGTGTTTCCAACCTAGGATGGTCTGAATTTTGAGTTAGTGAATCTTCACCTTGCTGTCACCGACCTGGTAACCCAGGTAGACTACAGACTCCCTGCCCTAACAGTCATTTACTGACCTTTTGTATTGAGGCATGCCTTCTGCAGGGCCTGAAGTACTGCTCATCAGTGGCTCAGGTGGTCCTCACAGCCAGAACTTAAGTTTTGTCATCCAAGTAGGAGGCACTGAAGTCCTCCAATGGACATAAGGCCCAGTTGACCAATCTCTGCAAAGTGAGATGGCAGGGGCATGCTTTAACCCAAAGAGCATCACCCTGAACTAGAAGTGGCCCTCTGGTATGGAGAAGGCACACCTCTCCTTGGCCCCTTTGGTCAAAGCAATCTGCCAGTACCCTGATATACAATCGAAGGTATTTAAGAACTTGGTAACTCCCAATTGATCAATGAACTCATCTACTATGGGAATGGAGTGTGCGTCAGTCTTAGTGATACATTTTTACCCTCTATAATACAAACCAAAATGGAGTTCTGGGGTGGATCCTGGTGGAGCACCTTGGGTACCAGGACCACTGAGCTGGACCAAGGGCTGCTAGAGTATTTAATCACCTCCAGCATCTTGGACACTTCTTCCTTGATGCTGGCCTTCACTTTGTCATATAGCCTGTAGATGCTATTCTTCATAGGCATACTGTGCCCTCTGTCAATGCCTTGGGTACACCAATGGGTTAGCTTAGGGTGAGAGAGAACATCATGTGCCGGTCTCTCGCTTGTTGCGGGTTCATAGTCTGATCCATCATGCTCTTTAGAGGAGAGGTGATCTGGGAGAGGTTCATTCTGTTCCTCCTCACTTTCATCTGTCACCAACAGCATAGTGACCTAAGACCTCTCATAATCTGGCTTGAGACGGTTAACATGCAGGACCTTCAAGAGTTACTGGGGGTCTAGAGGCCCACTAGGTAATGACCGTGAGCACCTTTGCTTCATATGGTCCAATCCACCTCTCCTGCAAGGACTGAGGTTCCATGAGGTATACCACCCACACCTTCTGACCAGGTTGAAACCGGATCTGAGTGACATTATGGTCATAACAGAGTTTAATGACTTCCTGGCTGATGGCTAAGATCTCAGTAGCAGTCTTCCAGAACCGCTTCATCCTGGATTCTACTGCCAATATGTAGCTGACTTTATCCTGAGAGGGTTTCATTGGAGCTTGCTCCCATTCCACCTTTACAAGGATGAGAGGTCCTCTGACAGGGTGGATATATAGAAACTTGAAGGGGCTGAACTCAACTCCCTTCTGAGACACCTCCCCGTTTGCAAACAACAGGCATGGCAAGAGAATGCCTCACTTTCACCTCAGGGGCTTTCATCATGCCTTCTAAGGTCTTGTTAAATCTCTCATCAAGCCCATTGGTTTGGAGATGATAGGGTGTGGAGAACTTACTCCACACTCATCACACATCAGTGGCCTGGCCACAGCAGGCACAGTCACTTTTCTTAGAGGGATGATGTCTGGGTATCGAGTGGCATGGTCCACCAACACCAGATTGAACCGACTGGCCAAGGCTAAGTTGGGGTCCAGAGGCCGCACAATATCAATGTCTACCCTTTCAAAGGGGGTCCCAACAATAGGAAAGGGAACCAGGAGAGCCTTTTGCTTTTCCCCTGTCTTTCTACTGACCTGACAGGTACGGCAGGACCTACAGAATGTATCTGAGTTTGTTTTCATCTGGGGAAATAAAAGTGAGAGACCAGCCTTTGAAAGATCTTGTTCTGTGCCAGAGGTCCGGCCAGGGGTATGTCATAAGACAGTCCCAGTAAGAGGGCCCTGTAGCATGGGAGGACCACTAACACATGAGTTGCCCCAGGCTCAGGAACCATAGGTTCATTGTACAGGAGATCATTCTCCCAGTAGATGAGTTGATCACCAGACATGTCTCAATTTGCCTGGGCTTTCTCCTGTTGCCAAATGCCTTTGAGAGTGGGGACGTTTTTCTGCTGTAGGCAGAATTCCATCTATGAGGGGCCTCCTTCTGCTTGCCAACCAGCTAGTTCAGGTAGATCTCCCAAGGCAGCAATGTTTTCCCCTGTTTTCCCCTGTAGGTTTCAGAGCATCTTCCTCATGTTCCTCATGTTCTGCTTCCACCTGAACCATGGGAATGTCTGGGGCAGGTTCCCTAATCCTCTTGCCCCTCCTATTTTTGGCAGGTGCCTGGACCATTGTTCTAACCTTCTGGACCTTGGGGTTTTCCTCTCAGGTGGCCATAGCCCATGTCGTCAGCACATCCACTCAGGTAACCCTAATATCTCCAACTGTCACCAGAACGCCAACCCCTACCAGATCATTACCCAATAGACCATCGACCAGCATGGCTGGCCTCACAACTACTGCCAAGGAACCTGAGACCATTGAATGAGAGCCACTGTCACTGGGTAGGGATTCTGGTGTTTTTCATCCGTAATCACATAATGTAGTAGATTGGGAAGTGCCTGCTCTGAGGACACCAGATGCCACCTGACAGTAGTCATACTGGCTTCTGTTTCTCAAAGCCTCCACCATCTGCCCATTGATAGGTACCCACTGCCCGTACTTCTTAGTATTACTGCCACATGAATCTTGGTTACCACATTTCTGTCTCCCAGGAAAACTAAGGTGACCTCTGCACTACCACCCCCATACTAACTAGAACAACTTCTTTCCCGAGCACTACATTAGCCATTCCTGTGTTGTTCCCACCAGTGGGGTACTACTGCCTCTTTTGGTAGTTAAGGTCTCCCTGTAGTACACAAAGCACTCAGGAGTGACGTGACCTGCGAGCTTTTTCCCATAAAGCCTTCCTTTCTTTTGGTCAGGATTGGTCTGGAAATCTTTTCCCTGGAAACTTTTGGGTGTCTTTTGAGAACTCTGATGTTTTATCTCTGTCTCCCCCCTCTTTCTTTTGGTGGGGACCCTGTATACCCTGATGGATCCCCTCATGGGAGTTCTTGGACACCCAGAAGTGTGCCTCTTTTGCTAGCTCCCGGGGTGATGTAACCCTGCAACCAACCAAGTACTAGTGCAGCTCTGTAAAGCAAGTATTAATCAAGTGCCGCTCAAAAGCAGATCATGTAGGCCTTCATAATCTATCATTTTGCTGCCCTTCACCCAACCATTCAGCTCATTACTGATTAATCAATTAAATCCACCCAAGACAAGTTAGATAGCTTGTCGCTGTCCCTAAACCTCATGTGGTACTTTTTTGAGGTGAGCCCAATGTTGGTGATAAGAACAGCTTTCTTGGGGATATACTTTATCTGGTCATCTACCTCTAGTATCAGCAGGGTATCTTTTCCACATGTTAGCATGTGTCTAGGGAGACTTATCCCTAATCTTCTTGTGGGAACATAGGCATCATTAAGGCTGCCTCATAGGCAGAAAACCATTTGTCAATACAATCCCCTACCCCATAGCAAGGCACTCATTTAAAAATACATGATGAGGCGTGGTGCCGAAGCCATTTTGCTGCGCCAAGCTGAGTCATTTTAATAGCAAAAGGATGCATTATATTATAAACAATCCAACGCATCTGTGTGCTTTTCCATGTGCTGAAGCATAATTGGCTGCTGTGCACCGGAGCAGGCACCCTTGCATCAACATCAAAGCTATGGAGGACTGTGCCCACTCACAACATCAAAATATGTTCATATAGTTCCTGGCTAGCTCACAGTGTGCCATCAGTACCCCTAAACCTTACAGGGTACCTGATTTTGCTCGCAACCTGTGAACATGACAACCCTAATTTCCATAAGGAAATTGTAAAAACAGATCTACTCTTTTGTTGTTAACACAGGTATGTCCCAAGGAAGGCATAATAAATACTCAAATAAGCAATTCAAAGGATTTATTGAAGTTGATTTCTTATGGAGAAATTTCTTTTCACAATAGTGAAAAAATTATCAGGCTCATCTTGCCACCCCTCATCACCTGAGCTGAATGCAGTGCAATGTGAAGAGCTGGCTGAGTTCTTCATTGATAAAATAGAAAACATCTACACTGAATTTAATTCCATATCAACTAATGTGGAGTTGCAATTGAACATCAATGCCTCTACATCAGGCTGCTCCTGTCCTTCTACAACACTGGCCACTAATGCACTAAGACATTGGAAAACCGGCTGCGCCTAGATATTCCATCTCTCAATCACATCCTTACTAGTCTTAAATCTGGCTCCCCCAAGGACCCTCTCCCCATTTCCATTCTTCAAAAACTGGAATTACCTTTACTCAATGCTATTATGGAACTGCTCAATGCGTTGTTGTGTGAAGCAACAGTACCAGTGGCTTGGAAACATACCATGGTCCTACCCTTGCTAAAAAAGGCGAACTTTGATCCAGCTGAACCTTCTAATTTCTGCCTGATTTCATTACTCCCTGCCTTTTCTAAAATTTTGGAAAAACATATCAACCATCAGCTAACGCAGTTTGTGGACTCCCAAAAAATCCTTCTCCCATCACAATCAGGAATTTGTGCGGGCTTCTATACAGAATCCACGCTCTTAGGCATCACAGAAACTCTTCACCAACGTCTGAACATGGGAGAAACGATGGCACCTGTACTGCTTGCCTTGAGTGCTACGTTCAACACTGTGCCCCATACTGCCCTTTTACACACTTTAAACTCTAGGGGTATTGTCGGACCAGCACTTAAGTGGCGGCCGAGTTTTCTGGCTGATAGGACCTTTCAGGTTTTCTCCCCATCTGCTAGTTCCAAGGCCCACACTTCCCCATATGGTGTGCCACTAGGATCCATCTCAAGCCCTTTACTCTTCAACATCTATGTCTGCCCCCTGGCAACAGTCGCTGACCATATTTTCTTATGCTGATGATACCCATTTTATATTCTCCCTGTCTACCAAGAGACATCGAATGTGTCATCTCTCCAGGTTGGGCTGCACAAGATAGCTAGCTGGATGCACACTAACAGGTTGAAATTAAATGGAGGGAAAACCAAACTTGTAATCCTTGGAAGAAATAAAGATCTTTGGGGTCCCCAACATTGGTTGCCTTGCCTCAAATGAGCGATCTCCCCAACCATCTCAGTCAGTCCGCAATCTCGGCATAATCATAGATGACCAACTCTCTTTGAAGCAGCAAGCGGTTAAGGTCATCTCAACCTGTTTCACCATCCTCAGATGGCTCAAAGAAATACTTTGGATGCTGCCTAAGTCTACGCAAAGGACAGTTATCCAGGCCCTAATCGTGCCCAGACTGGACTATAGCAATGTCCTGTACATGGAGCCAACAAGGAGGTGGGTTGAAAGCTGCAAGTAGTCCAGAGTTCTGCAGCCAGACTTCTTTGCCAGATACCTAGTAAAACCCCTGTTTCAGGTTTTCCTTTCGAATTTCATTGGCTTAGGATGGAGAACCGCACAAAATTTAAACCCTATGCTATATGCATAGGATTAAATTAGGCGCAGTACTACCGTACCTTAGTACTTTGGTACACCCCTATCGCCCCACGCGCCTTCTTTGATCTTCTACTCAGGCAAAGTTTCAAGTACCCAGGATTAAACAAGCACACATGGGTGGCCGATCTCTTGCCTGCTTAGCACTGACACTGTGGAATACTCCCCCCTTACGACTTCGGCTTGAAACCTCTTATCATAAAATCCGCAAAAATCTAAAAACATGGTTATTCAACCAATAGGGTAGCTCATTCGTCTTGCGTGGGTCCTGTTGGCGCCGGGAAACCTCCGGGTAACTGTGCGCCTTAGAAATGAAATAATAATAATAATAATACATGTGCTGTAATGACTAGTAGAGGAAATCAAAGCATAGTACCCAGCCAAGACCTGGAACGAACTACCGGCAGCCATCAGACGCGACCCCTTGATGAACACCTTCAGGAAGACCCTCAAGACCTGTCTCTTTGCCTACACAGATCTGCGGACCCTCCCACCCTCAGCAACATGAGACCCTAACGGTTGAGTAGTGTGCTTACAATTCCCTGATTGATTTATTGATTGAACCAACATTACAAGAATGGTAAAGAAGAAGAATAATTCGACCCTTATAATTATTACATTCATTATATGGATACATATAATTGTACTCCTACCTAACACTGCCTATCCTAGAGAGCATAGGGTGGATGTGTTTCTGCCAGATACCTTAGAGTGGTCTAACTACTCATACACCTATGTATGTGGATCATCTGGTAGCAGGCCTTAGTGTAGGACAGGACAATGTTCCTCTCAAGATAATGATAGCATTCAGCTGAGCTATAATTCAGGCACAATATGACCCTGACATTCCATCAAAATTCTTCTCTAATTAACAAATGCTTGGTGCAGTTTATATAATAAAACCGGACCATTTCATTCTGTGCCTAAGCTCTGGTCTTGCTGTACTTGTTGATAATACCCACCAGAGCTGAGCCAAAAAGACAACAACGAACAAGTCAAGTTTGTGCAGTGTACTCAGGCCATGTACGGAATATATTTTAATATTCCTAGAAATGTATTTGTAATCAAACCTTTTCTGAGTGCAATACCTCACATGGGCTGGCAAGCAATAGGTGCTAAAAGTCATCATTTTAAAAACATTTCAACTTTAAAAGGGAACATGTACAATGAAAGTGTTTGTGCACAGGGCTATCAACCTCACAACAACCACTTCTTGTCTGTAAGGTGACTGAAAATATTTATATTAAACCTAAAAATATACTAAAAACAAACATTACATTACTCATGAAAACTAAAAGTAAAAACATATTTTCACTTTACAGATGAAGCATAAAGAAAGCCAAATTGCATTAAAAGCCAAATTAAAAAATGTGTAATTAATATCTGCATAATAAAATCAATTTTCGTCTAAAAAAGTTGCAGAATTTAAAAGGTTCTAGAAACTGCACGAATGTTTAAATGCTCTGAGAGTTAGGGGACATAATGTTGTTTCCAGCTTCTGCAGATGATGTTTCCATTGGCATCCAATTACAAGTTCCAAAGGACAAACATAGTTGCATCCAACCCAATCAACAGTCGTTCAAGGTGTGACAGTCAGTACTGCATCTGCAGAGGATGAGCCAAGATCTGAAAATTAATGAGCTGAGACACCCAGAGAAGGCTCATGAAATATTTGTAATGAGGCACAAATAATCATTGCTGAAACAGGATAATCCTGTGTGAAGTCTGTGTAGTACAAGACAATCTCATGGGCAAGAGGAAAGAAGATATATCACACATCTGTGAGACTGACAAACATGGCCATACATAAACACAGCAATGGTTACCTTAAAAAATGCAGCATAACATCACAATTCATATACACACCTCACATCCAATAGGCACAACATGTAAAAAATTGTGTTGCCAAACTCACTACAGCCGTCATCCAAGGTCCTAGACTGTGCAGCAAGATGCCCCCTTATACAAAAACTACATCCCCATGACAGTTAGTTAGAAAGATATTGGGTTAGGAATTGGCCTGTTACCCATACATTGACACAATAAATACTTTTTAGACGTTTCCATACTCAGTGTCAAAGAACCTGTCCCCATTGGTGAATAATCATCACCTGAAAGGCATTGTCACTCAGCTGAATGTGCATAATAAAGTAATCACAGAGGACACCACACTTGTCTGTGTTGCTCTGTGTCAGCCATTACTAGTACTAACCTGTTTACAAGCCACACATTGTCATTTAATGTGCATGACTGTAGGAGTGTATAATTTGCTTCTTATAGTTACCCTCACTTTTTTCTTATGTTTCACAGTTTTTTTACTTTAGTCTGGCTGGGGCCCTGCTGTTCATGACCCCAGCCTAGCTGCTTCCTCTCTAATTTGATTCCCAGTACGTAAGGTACACTCCACATTGGATTCTGTGGTACCCTTGCGAGTCAGTCAGTCAAAATATCTTTATTCGGCTTATTTAAAAACCATACAAAGAGACAAGGAATAAAATACACTTCATGCATGGATTTCCATAATACACATAATAACCAATATAAACAACAAATTTTAAAAATGTAACAAACAATTAAAAGGTTGTTTGACATAAATAACTAATCTCGGCAGACGGCATACGCCCTTGTTTAACATAGATAACTAATCTTGGCAGACAGCTTTTGCCCTTGAGGCGGCTACCAGAAATTTAGCAACGCAAAAAGTTATGTGGGGGTTAGGTAATAATTGTAGGAAGAGCAAGGCCGGTCTCACCTGTGTGAAGCCGGCTTCTTTAAGAATTGGTAACAGAAATTTTTTCCTTGGCTCTAGATATAACCCACAAAACATAACAAAATGCATTGTATCCTGAGCTGAGAACTGGTCACAGCTACAGGGCGGAGCTAATTCTGGCTTCTGCCAATTATTAAAGGAACCCAGGTAAAAATGCAGCAAATTAAATCTAAATTTGGTTAAAAGAAACCTGTGGAAGGGAATTGTAAAGAAGCCAAGATATGGTGCAAGTGATGGCGAGCTGACCAACAGGGAATGGTCCCTAACTGCCGGTTTTACTAGTTCACGTTCTTCACGGCGCGCTTCCTTCCGTCCCATAAAAGACTTTTTAACAGAATTAAGATCTTGGTTTCTAATATTCTCCGGAGAGGAAAAAAGCTCCGGACGGCCTAGGTCTGAAAAAGCCCTGGCTAAATAGGCCAGCCAAGGGATCTTATTTGATTTATCAAGGTCCAGAACGTCGAGCATGATTTTATGATTTAGTGGGAGTTCTTCATTCATCCACATTTTTAACCATAAAATCAGAGGGGCCATGCTCAGCTTGTCAGAAAGAAACTGTAACCCAACTTCTTTGTGAATAGAATACGTTGGGGTTGATTGGGGTACAGAGAGTAGGGATCTAATAAATCCATTCTCCGCTCTCTGGATTGGTTCCACATTAGCATATCCCCACAATGCGGAGCCATATAGAGCAATGGCCACAGATTTGCTATTATAGATTTTTAATATTGCTTCCATGGGCCTGGCCCCCAGCCTACCAGCAAAACTCAAGAGTGCTGACGATGATCGAATAACGGCCAACCTCTTAGCTCTAACCTGTGGGCCCCAGGACCCTTTCTGGTCAAACAATATTCCTAAGTATGGGAATGTGTGTACCCTAGAGACCGTGTCCCCCCTGCATGTGAATGTTATATTTCTCTTCCTGCGACACTCTCGGCCCACCACCATTGTGTGTGATTTGGCTACATTTATTTTAAGATCTAAATTCTCCATAAACGAGCCAAAAGCGTTCAATAGGCGCTGGAGGCCAACTCCCGTGCGGGCTATCAGCACGGCGTCGTCCGCGTATAGGAGCGCCGGGATCTTTGTTGCTCCTACGCGCGGGACGTCGGCTTCCTGCCCCCCTAGATGTGCCCCCAGGCCATTAATGTAGATGGTAAAGAGCAAGGGGGCTAGGATGCACCCCTGCCGCACACCCCTTAATGATCTAAAAAGGGCGGTGCGCCTACCCTCATTCGTCACTCGTACACTCGAGAAGAGTTCTTGGTGCAGGGAGGCCATAAAGGTGACCAAAGCCTCATCGATACCCATCTCCCGCAGGATAGACCACAGCTTAGTCCTATTCACTAGATCAAATGCCGAGGAGAGGTCCATGAATGCAAGATACACGGACCCCTCCTTGGCTACAGTGTATTTAGCGATAAGCAAATGTAGGTTCACACACTGCTCGATAGTCCCCTTTCTTTCCCTAAATCCGTACTGGATTTCGGATAATCCACCACAGCCCTCGACGTTTTCCCTCAGCCTGGCTAGAAGAACTCTGCCTAGGATTTTTACTGAAGAGTCCAGGAGGGATATAGGCCTATAGCAGCCTGGGTCGCCTCGCTGACCTTTTTTAAAGATAGGAACTATGGTAGAGGTGTTCCAAGATGCAGGTGCAGAATTACCATTAACAGCATTGAACACATTTGCCAAAACTTCAGCCCACAGTTTTGGGGAGTACATAAAAAAGTCGGCAGGCACACCGTCAGGACCAGGTGCCTTGTGCTTTGTGGTGCACAAAATGGCTTTTTCCACCTCGTCTCGGTTAAATGTGATGGGGCGGATTGCTGGGTTTGGCGACAGGGCGTCATCAACAGTTGCATCAACAGTGTCCCCATAGACATTTTTAAAGTGAGATAACCACTTTTCGTCAGGAATGACGCAGTCCATGGAATCATTATTATCATCTGAAAAGAGAGGCTGTTTAATAATGTCCCAACATTTTTTGCTATCCTTCAGGACTGCCGCCGAAAGGAGGCCCTCCCATGCTTCTTGTTTTATAGTATCCTTCCGTTTTTTTATTGCTAGTTTATAAGCTTTCCTGAGTCTGGTGATCTCATCTTTTACCCTGGGAGTGTTTTTTAGGGCTGCCAGTAATAGTCTATGTGCTTTTGAACATTCTGAATCGAACCAGCGCTTTCTCCCCTGAGATCCTTTATTTGTTTTTGCTAAAAGATCCTGTGACACCTGCCCACATATTACCTCAAACGCCTCTACAATTTTTTGGCCCTGTGCGCGTAGATTTTTACATACCTCAACCTGCCCCTTAATCTTTGGGAAATTTTTGACGTAGAATTTTTCCGGTACCACCTTTGCCCATTTCATACGTCTGCCTTAGTCGGTAGTCCTCAGGGGGTGGGTAATTACTTTCAATGGGGATGGTCCCATATTGCCTCCCCACGCCACCTCCAGTTCTACTGGGTTGTGGTCACTGAAATGTAATTGTGTAGTGTGATAGACGATGACCCGGTTGAGCATTCCTAGGGATACGAATATATAGTCAATAATTGTGCCTTGAGGGATGCCAATAAAGGTTGGCAGTCTAGTGCCACCATCTGGTTCAAATAAGTCAAAGTTGGCGAGAAAATCCTCCAACTCCTCTCCCTCAGAGGTATGTTCAAAATGAGGTCCCTCAGGTTCGTCATCCCCTTCCACACTACTTCTCCTATGGTTCCTGCAATTTTGGTTACATGGGTGAATATTAAAATCTCCTAGTAAAACATAGTCTGTATCGAACGTATTATTCTGACTGACCGAGTTTAAAATGTTATTTAAATCGTTAATATTACGGCCTCTATAATCACTATTCCCTGTGTTATAGAAATTTATATAAATGGTCCTACTGGTATTAACCACTCTTTCGACCATCAAAATATTAGGGGAATCGGTGCTAATCTGCTTGCAACTTCCTTTTAAGCCAATAGAAAACAGGAGTAAAAGACCTCCTTTAGCCCTCCCCATGCGACTGTGTACAGCTGCTTTAGTGAAGTTAACGAACCCATCCCACCACAGTTTATCAGAAGTATCCCAGGCTTCCTGGAGGGCAATAATGTGGTGGCCTAGAACGAAGCTTAACCAGGCTTTATCCTGACGCTTACCATTTAACCCTGCTATATTCCAGCTTAGTAATCTACAGGTATCTTTAGATGTCATGGTTTCTAGGTGCTGCACTGGTGCCCCTTCAGGCTGTCGCGATATTTGGGCTACTTCGGTAAATGCCACATTCCGTAGGCTATGTGGGTTAGCACTGCCCTGGCCCTGGATAGTGCTATGGTCAGGCAAATGTGGCGAAGATATGGTCTGATCATGCCCGAATGTGATTCGGTCTTCGTACGCTGTTGGAGGGATGGACTCATTAGGCTCATTAGCATCTAGGCCGTTGATGCTTAAACTAGTCTGGTCTAGTTGTTGGATTATATCATCATTCCCCTGATTCGTAGCCATTATGTGTCAGTCGCAATCATTTAAACCGGACAAAACTCCGTATCTATTCCCCATTCCTAGTCCCCAATCAAAGGGAGTGGACATCTGACCCCATCCATTTGCTACTGAGTTCCACATGGGTTGAGGGGTACTGGGTCGCATCGAGAAGTGTTCATTCCCCTGCCTATGTATGAACCCATTTCCCTGGCCTCTATTTTCATAACCCGGAGTGTTTTGGCCCCACCTATTTGTGTTAGGCCAAAATAGCCCTGGTGTTCTGGCCATTTGCCCATTCGGGAAGTTATATTGACCTATCCCGCAACTAGTCATGGGGTGGAAACGATCATTATTAAATCTGGGTCTAGTTTCCCCACCCCAGTAAGCAACTCTGGCATTCCTTCTAGGCCTGGGATAGTTAGAGGAGCTCGCCATCTGGGTCTCATTATAAAAGAATTTCAGGGTAAGGGGAACTATAGATCCGGTTCTACGTTGGGGTGGGAAGATATTAGCAAGGATATTAGGTAGTACTTCTGCACTAGCAAAGTTTAGTATGACACAGTCCCCTTTAAATTTCTTAGGTTTATTCCCGATCCATGGTACCCTCCTTGTCCTGACTATTTCCCCCGCTAGCTGGTCAACTCCCTGCTCTGCCATACGCATATTATTGGTGAGCCAATATAAAGCTTTATCTTTTAATCCTTGAGCGGATTCTTTTTGGTCCTGAGATAAGACAGGGACATTCGCCAATACCAAAACTAATGGCGAAGCTTCCATCATAAATTGAGAAGAATCATCCCCTAAATGCAGTGGGGCTGCCATCGTGGGCTGCAAAGTAGGTGGCTGCAAAGTAGGTGGCTCTCTTATTAAGTCCTGTGTGGGCACAGGTGGTGCTAATTGGTCTACCACTTCGGGCTGTTGTAAAGCTTCCGTAGGACCTGTTTCAGCTCCCAAATCCTCCTCCACAATAACTACTGGTTTAATAACTTGAGTAGCTAAGTTCTCCAAGTCATCAATCAGCTTAATTTGCAACCCGCCCATCTTTTTAACTTCTGCAGTTAGTTTATCTATCTTCCCAATGAGTGGCTTGATGATGGTCTTAATTTTAATGTCTATCATGTCCGAGATCCTATTAAATAGGTCATCGTCAATGATTTGTTTGAACTCATCAGCATCTTCATGCTCCGCTTTTTTCCCTTTATGTCTAGGGGGTGAGACAATCTTATTCCTTCCTTGCTGTTTCCCCCCCCCCGTTTAGATTGAGCTTTTCTGCAATTTCTCACAGGCCGCAGGACAGGCGATGACTGTGAAGAGATTTCCGCAGCGGTGTTTTGCTGTGGCTCGACATCGGATACTACATTTAGTGACTGATCAACTAGCTGGTCGGGAGTTCCATCTTCTACGCCAATACCTAATAAATTGGTATCAGATATATGAATTGTAAGGTCTTGTAGTGATGTATCAGGCATTTGTACACTAGGGTCAGGACTCAATGGGGGCAAAATTGGTGATTGGCTCAAGCCTAGAGATTCCCTTCTTTCATTATTTATTTTTTTGACCACTTGGACTAAGAAGGAATCTAAGGTTTTGAGTGGTGCTGGGGTAACAGGAGCCAATTTTTTAGACATTTTTACCGGTAAGTATGAGATGATATCAAAGATCAGAAACTACTACACGTGTATATAAAAGTCGGGTGATAAAAGCAAGTCGCAAATCTAACAAAAATAAAACTATGCCAAACATAGACAAATTATTAATGCAATAAATTCGCAGTCCTAAGGTAATTGCAAAACAGTGCTAGGATTCAAATATGGGATGGTCTCAGTGAGGAGGCCTAATGGCACTCCAAGTTGGACTCAAGTGGGTCCCCTACAAAAAAAGATCATTCAACAGAAAAAGCTGTATGGTCAAAGTCTGATCCTAAACTGTAGCTTTTTAACCCCTCCTACTACTCCGTGCTCCTGGGCGATTCAGTAAGAGCTGACCAGAGCCGGCTTCAAACTGACCCCCGTCTGGTAACTAGGAGAAGGATGGGGGGTACGGAAAGCTAATGGGAAAACCAACACAGATCAAATATTGCTGACAATGTCAGTGAGACACGAGATTATCCACATATGACACAGTACCTTAGGCAGTCCGTAATGGAAGATATCAGGGAATGGGCCCAGCCCGGCCGCCTTCGGCCCCGGACGGCCACAGACGGTCCCGCCCTTGTCCCGGGCTTCTCCCGGGCTTCTCCCGGGCTTCGCCCGCGCGCTCCCACGCTGCGGAGCACTGCTGCTAGTTTTAAATGGCCGAGGGGGTAAGGAGAGGGAGGAGCCTGCAGGGAGAGCTGCCCAGGTGGCTTCAGTGTGGGCGGGCGGACAGGCGCTCCTGGGACATGTAGTCCTGCGCCTCCGCCTGCTCGCAGCCCTGCAGGTTTAACAACAAACTTCTTAATCCGCTTTGCAGGTAATTTCAGGCCGGCTACCCAGGCGACGCGGGAGCCGCGCAGCGGGTACCGCTAGGTGCAGGTTTCAAAGCTCTGGCTTGATGAGAAGATTAACTAGGTCAATTCTGCCGCCTCGAACAAAGTGCTGCCAGAGAAACGCTGGGCAAGGTGTCCCAATGATTTCCTGATGCTGTCAGCTTAAAAAACGGACCAGTGAGGGAGGAGCCTGCAGGGAGAGCTGCCCAGGTGGCTTCAGTGTGGGCGGGCGAACAGGCGCTCCTGGGACATGTAGTCCTGCGCCTCCGCCTGCTCGCAGCCCTGCAGGTTTAACAACAAACTTCTTAATCCGCTTTGCAGGTAATTTCAGGCCGGCTACCCAGGCGACGCGGGACCCGCGCAGCGGGTACCGCTAGGTGCAGGTTTCAAAGCTCTGGCTTGATGAGAAGATCAACGAGGTCAATTCCGCCGCCTCGAACAAAGTGCTGCCAGAGAAACGCTGGGCAAGGTGTACCCTTGCGAGTCCCTAGTGTATGGTATACTATGTACCACTGAGTCCTACCAAGGGCTAAAGCATGTATTATGCCACCCCTAAGAAGCCTTCCAAAATGACACCACAGGACTGCTACTGCAGCCTGAGTGAGGTGGTGCATGCACCTCTTACTGAGAAATAGGTTCACTATATCTCACACTATTGCTGCACATATAAAGCTATAGGTCACCCCTATGGCAGGCCTTATCAATTGTAAAAACATTGTGCTTGGTTTTATGTGAGGAGGTGCCCATGGGTGAACTGAGCCCCTCTGCAGCCTTCAGAATCTATACTCCGGGGTTGTCTCTGATGCAGCCTGACCATATACGCTTAAGTGCATTATAACCTCACAGTAAATGCTAACTTTGGGATGGCTGCAAGGAAACATATCTTGTTTGGTGTCAAACACCTGGGAATCATACCCCCACACCAGTAACTGGTGTGGGAGTATGATCCCACCCTTCTAGAGGGCGAGACATGACAGCCTTTTATACCCGGTACCAGCTTTACAGGGCCCTGGCACCACAAAATGGATGCTGCAGCCACAGGCACAAGTCTGACCTTCTGCTGCTGACCAAAACTTTGGGAGGGGAGGCCTGGACAATAGGCTTCCTGTCACAGGGTGGTGTCACCACCTCCCAGACAGGCTTTAGTGTATTAGGTCTGGGTGGGAGCACTCCAAGAGTGCTTTGAAGTCTGCTCTGGGGGTACATTTGGTGTCCCTAGGCATAGTTCAGTTCAAACCGGTCCCAGCGGCTACCAGCCCCTGCTATGATGAAAAACTGGATAAAGGAAATGGGTGTAGCCACACCTCTTTCCAAACTCTCCCATAGGTGGGTCCCCTGAGTTAGTCCAACCCCTTCCCTGGGTATAAATAAGGAACCTCTGTAACCAGAACTTTAGGTATCCCTGGACACAACTCTGACACTGAATCCTGGACCTTCAACAATCTGTTCAATGTCAAATGACTGAAGAATCTTGCTTGGAGTAAATGAGTTACTCCCCTGCTTGGCAAGCAACAAAAATACGCATCTGACCGGTCTGCTTCTCTGTAGCTCCCGTCTTCGGCGAAGACTTTGCAACACAGGAGGTGGTTTTCCAGACTTCCCCAAGGCTGACCCGAGTACCCAGCAAAGGTGAGACCCATAGCCATTGTGGGTGCCGTGGAACCGGAACCCCTTTACAATGTGCACATTTGCAAGTGCATCAGCTTCTCGAAGTCCTTTGAGGCTGTGCATTGGGTTACTTGTAGCTCAGACCCCAAGCAAAGAATCCACCAAACATTGGTGGCCTACCCACTCCAAGTGACCCGTGGGCTGCCATTTTGTGATTCCTGTTGAGGTACATTTGCGATCCCTTGTCTGTCAACTTGTCGGTCCCTGAGAAGGCAACTGTAACTTTCTTTGGGCTTTCCTTGTTGCTCCAGACATGCCCTGACTCTCCATTGCTTGGTGAACCCCCTGGCCTTTGCAGCGCCTCACCGAAGCCATTGATCTCTTCCTGCATGGGTTGCTGTTGCCAAAGCATAATGTGTCCAATCCAGGCCCGACACTACAGCACTTGACATCCTTCGTGGGACAGCTCAAATCGAACTCCTAGTCATTGTCGACGCCTCCTGGTCTTTGTGGCAGTAGAGTCAAGCTTCTTCTCATCTCACCTGAAGCACCCGACATGGGAGGGCATTTGACTATCGTGCCCCTGGTCACTGGCTAGTGACCCAGACACTGTAATCTCTGCTTTCAGGTTCTTCTCATCTTCGATCCAGGCTTGGATCTCTTTGGACCCTTCTGCACTTCCCGGCTGCAGCACTTTGCAGCAACTCGCCATTGAAAACAACAAAGCGACCCAACACTATTTGGC
Source organism: Lissotriton vulgaris (assembly GCF_964263255.1). Taxonomy (NCBI): domain Eukaryota; kingdom Metazoa; phylum Chordata; class Amphibia; order Caudata; family Salamandridae; genus Lissotriton; species Lissotriton vulgaris. The sequence goes on from NC_141695.1 coordinate 451,721,078, forward strand.
ACCTATGCACCTGGCTTCCCTGGGTTAGGTAACACGAGTACTCCGGTGCTTCCGTCGGTGTTGGCCCTAGAACCATCTACGTCCAAAAGCGTTTGTTCCTAGTCAAGACCTAAGTGTCTTTACACGTTAAATTTCCAAACCACAACTTTCCCCATATAAGCTGCTCGTGTCCCACGTGGGTCCCCTATGTCACTACCTTGGGTGGTTCTATGGGGTCCCAGCGATTCTACAGGCTCTAGGCCTTGTGTCTAGTCAAGTTGTGGTTCTTATACCACTATTTTAGTATATGGTTTGGTCCCCCCCCTTGGGGCCATCAAAAACTGTGCTATTTACGGTTGATATTTGACTTGTAACTTGTGTACTTCGACTACTAGCCTCATAAAGTGACTAGGGGGGTGTGTTTTAGAATAAATACATATATTTTATATATATACCTGGTGTGGATCTCTTTTCATTTGGTCATTCAAGAGATTATAGACCGTTAAAATGAGCTTCTTTACATTCCTTCTAGACTTAGCCTGAAGGCTGCTCTCCATAGCTTAGAACACAAAAGGAGGTCCCAGGGGAATTTTTAACGACTCTGACTGCGAGACCCCCTAAATAATAATGAAACCAACAAAAATTAGCAGTGAGTCAGAAGGGCCAACTGAATTATGTATCCAACAGAAAAAACAACTAAAGTGTTGAAAAATAGGGAAGAGCCGTTAATGTGAGCGAGTTCCCATCAGTCCACCATCGAGACCACCCTTTATCACCTGGGATCTCTTACTCGTTTAGAGAACTGGTAGACCACAACAGACCGGCAGATTTTGATAACCAGGTCTAGGGTGTACCAAACACACTAACTCAGATGTGAACAGGGTGTGCCTAGTGAGGAACTGAATAGCAGTGCTAAAAAGTGAAAGTGTTGAAGTGAAAAAAGAAAAACAAAGAGAAAAGCTCTAAAATTGGATAGTGATAGGGGAAACAAACTTTTAATATGCACCCTTTCACTCACAAATCAATAAAATCAGTGCAAGTAGTAGTATAACAAATGACTACCAACAAGAATGTTAGGTCGACATGTTTCTGCAGTCACTGGAGCCTCTCGGTCTCCTGCTGCTTCCTCAGGACCATTAGTGCTACTGCTATGTGTTAAAAAATGTAAAAGATATCAACTGATAAGTGCAATATACATTCGTCTTCCCAACTTTAAATCCAGATGTTCAGCATGGGAAATGTATGGATACATAAAAAAAGACCAAAGAAAAGCACAGTCAGTGGTTATCCTAACGTGCATTAATTGTAATGTTATCATCTTAATAGACAACATGCTGGTTATAAAAGACCAGCCAATTGTGGACAATAACAATTTGTCATATTATCTTGTTTCTCACTCACCCATTTGCTGGGAAGGAACAACCCCACCTCACCTGGCACCAGCTCAGGTAGTGGGTGCACCGCTCTGCAGTAAAAATGGAAAGGTTTTTGCTTTAAATAGGGTGAAAATTCTTCACACTCCACATGTCACCGGTCTCTCGCACGCCACACATCCGGCGCTGCACTCTCTCACAAATTAGATCGTGTTTTTACGTTTGCGAAACACAGCTTTAGATGGTAAAGAATCGCTGGTTTCACTCTCTGTGTCACTGATTTAAATGTGACACCTAGATGGATGTCTCTAGTTACACTTGAGTGACGAAAAGGAATCGTCAGTATCCCCCTTTAGTTAAAATGGTCTCAAGTGAGTATGCTTGATTGCCTACAAAAGCGCAGCTTTGCCCCTTAATCCGCATGAGCCTCTTACCTCTCCGTCGGTACACCGGTGGTCCCTCTGAAGCTGTTTCGTGGGGAGGTGCCGACACGGTGTACCGACGGTCGCTATATTGGTTCCTGCTTCCGCGTTGGGCGTCGGCCACGTGCGTTTACGTGGCGTCGTGACGTCACGACGCATAGCGGTAATCGGGAGATGTAGTTCCCGTTTTAGTTAGCCGAGACCCGGGACAGGTCCCAGCGAGAAGAGTCACTGTAAGCAATTTTATCAAAGGACTAAAAACATCATACTGTTACATAATCTTATCTGTAGATCACAATCACAACAGAATTGGCGACTACGAACCACACAAGTTATATTCCCCAACTACAAAAAGCTGGTACCTGATTGGTTACGGTCTACCAGGGGGGCTGTTATGATTTGTCAAGGAGTGCTATTCCGTGCTCTTATGCAGGGTATAGCATCTTGCTGAAACTAGCCTTGACCTTGACTAGCCTTGACCTTATGAAAATCAATCGAAGATCCAGATTCCAGAGCTGTGCAATCTATGACCATCATAGTCAGTCTCAAAAGAAAATTGATACACCACAGGGCTGTGGAATCTATGACCAGTCTCAAAGGAAAACGAGGTATTGCTACTGGAACATACCTTGTGATGTCAATTCAGCACATACAGCGATATCACTCGCCACAATAATCATATTTTATGTAATTACCTAAAGTTCATGTACTAGACCTGATCTTCATAAGCTGAACTTTGTAGATAATCGTTTCCAAGATATACTTAAGAGATATCGTTCGGCCTGCATAGGATGGAGTAAGGGATTCAATTAAGATAAAATAAAGCCCCGTAGACTAAATCAAAAACTAAGTTACTCCACAAACAATATATCTGCATGCGAATGTTCTCCAAGTGTGTGTGATCATGCCTACGCAGTGAATTATTAAACGTGCCAAAATCAGAGGTGGTCACAGCTGCATATATGTTATATCTAGAACGTGCACTGATCAGTTCGAACAACAACCACTGTGTTGAAATAACCTTGAAGGCCTCGGCACTCACTGTTCAGACAAAGCTTACCAAGCAAGGCTGCTAGTATAGAAAAACATATCATTCTTGTGTGAAGCAAAACACTCTGCAAGACTCTAAACATTTATAGTAATGTGTGCCATTTGCAAAGGCAGCAGAAAGGGAAAATGGCTTTTAGACTTCTAATAAGCTCATGTCAACTTAACACAGTGTAAAGGCAAGGCTCATCCCCATGACACCCTCCCTTGATCTGAGCACGGATAAGAAAAAGGGGCAATTTTGGAATGCAGAGTTCAAGAACGACAGTCAGAACCAAGTTCAAATTGCCAATGTGGAAAAACAGGAACTAACTCCATAAATAAGCAATTTTCGCCATCGAAATATGGAAGCCAATAGGGCTGGGTGGGAAAAAAATGAAATCGAGAAAAACAATTTAAAAAAAAATATATCAGATGTCCAACATGTGACCTCGGTCATGTGAGAGAGAGAGAAGCTATAACACATCTTACTCCAACAATGTATATGCAAAATATGTAGCAACAGCCTCCAATAGGAAGTCACTGTCCTCATCTGAAAACAGTTCAGCCATCCAATTCAGCAATGGGAAAGAACACACATGTTAATCAATTACCGGAGCCTCTAGCACCATCAGAGGGCAATTCTGTGTTTCTTCAATGAAGCTGGTGCCAAGAAATCTTGCGCCACTGCGAAAACATTCCAATGTCCCAGGACTCCATGCATCACTGCAAAGGCCATAATCCCTCCGCCAGAACAAAGCAATTCATGAGCAACTAAGGGGCTCATAAGCTGATCATAATCCGCATTGGGAGACACCGTATTGCAGAACCACAAATCCAGGACCCTATCAAAATCGCAACTCAGTCAATGAAAGACGGGCTGGACGCATGTCAAGAAGGAAAATCGAAACGATAATCCATAAGCTGCACTAAATGTAGCAAGAGGCAGCGCACCATAATATTCAAGCATTCGGTTGCAGAGCAGCAACAGTTGTGACAGATCTTCTCGCAAAACAGGACGTGCATCCATTTTGAAATAAACAAAACAGAAGTACACCAACAACAAGAGCAAGCATTAAGGGAAATCCACCAAACAGGCTGGAAAAAATCGAATGAAAAAATGCTGGGAACACACCAAATATAGTTTGAAAAGACGTCACAAAGCCACTGCTAACAACTTCAAAAAAGTGAGCCAGCCCCGTGGTGGAGCATACATTAAAGATAGTGTGAATTAACTCACCAAAATGCAAGGGCAAATCCGTATTTAAAAAAGCATGCACCTCAGTGCGGGTGTTTGCCACGGGAAGGACAAATGTTTCACAAGCAGATGTGAGGGCGACTTCTTTCTGAGACAATAGAGCTCTTATACGACTTATCTTGTTGAACTCTGCTTTCAAGGTCGGAATCGTCGGCCAGATGGAAACATCAAGCTTCCCATGCGGAGACGGGAACATTACATTTTTACAACAAACTACACGCTCACTGACTGTAACCACGTAAGGAATTCCGGCTACTATCCCACAACAATCTTCATTATTTAAAAATAAATAACTCCCGTTTGCCAGTAATGGGAAAGTGGGTATGACAGCAGGTGCTGGTGTACCTTTTAAAATACATGCTAAATTTGGCTAGTTTTGGTTACAAGAGCCTTGTAATTGGATATTCCCACACATTAATGAGCGATCCGATGTTGTGCAGTCCTCACCATGTAAGTAAACCTCTTTTCCCTCCCTAAGGCACCCATAGGTAAATGGTAGTGACCAAGCTTCATGAAGATAAGTGGTGCCCAGAGGTTCATATCTTCCTATTGCATAATATTTCATACAGGCCTTGAACTTGAAAAGTGGAAAAGGTAAAGTTATCAATCCGTGGATAAGCCACGTTGCCGAATTTGTCTCATCCACTGAAAATGGTAACGGCCCTAACTTTTCAATGTGTAACATAGAAAAAGTCGCATCTTTCATAGACATAAAACTTTGCTTTTCAGTGAAATTGAACATGTAGTGGCAAGCATCAGCAATTTTGGGCCACAGCAACCAACCCTTATGATCCAAACTGGATATATTAAAGGAAGAATTCAGTAACAGAGTCTGTAATTATCTGATGGAAAACTTGGTATTATTATTCCAACCGGAGTATTCTTCTAATTCAGGAAAAGAAGGAGCATTTCATTTTTTAGTAGTAGCCAATCCAAAGCAAGCTGTTTGTAAAATTGTAGAGTACAAAAACAACATATGGTTCGTGATGAGGCATGCTCGATGCAAAGCCTCGCTGCCTTGCACTTGCCAATCTTTAGAACCCCCAAACAGATTTAAGATCAATAGTATCTTTCCACAGGGCATAGCCCCCAACAGCAAATTGGTCTAAAAAGGACTTGGAAAACAATAATTTTGTGAGGGTAAGTCTAACCTTGGAAGTGGACTTTTCGTCATTTTAAAATAAAATGCATTGGGATTTGACTGATTAAAATCAGTAAAATAAGTGAATCTCTTTAAAAGAGAAGCGGAACTGCCTTGTACTGGAGCGGAACAATGTTCCCATTGTGTATAATTAAAAGTATTTCTCCTGGTATTAGCTTTATGCAGGTAGTGATTGCCAAAATGTTGATAACAAAACAAATCACCATAATTTGCAGAATCTAAATACAAATCTTCAGCATCAAAGACAGCCTGAACATACCAGTCATCAGAACTTATACTTTGTTTCATCACATCTCCCAGAGAAACCCTTAGAACATTTGGGACATTTATAACCTCTGTGGGCCCATGGATTTAAAATCTAATAGCATCCCACACAATCCCTTCTAAGACAGGCCAAGCAGGGATGTTAACAAAAGCTAGGTCCCTCCTCAATCTGTGTGACGAGGAATGGGGAGCCAATGTTCCAATGATATGTCGAATGCATGTTCTATCTTCAACATAGTGTCCGTTGACAAGGCAGAAAAAATACACCACAAATCCAATAGACATGAACAGGTAAATCAACAAAAGCACCAACCAAATGTAGGTCCAAGGAGGAATCAAAAAATGTTTTTTAAACCATGTTGCAAAAACAGAAATCTTTGAAAGGGGCTTTGATGTGTGAGAGTCAGTGTCAAATGAAGATCTGGATTCAGTGGCTAAACAAGTTTGCAAATCGGGCATCGATACGTCAGTGGGGTAAGTATATTCAGTCTCATCAAGGTGAGCATCAGGTGGTGAACTCAATAAAGGACCTGAAACGGCAAGCATCTCGAGGGCAACATCAAGCCTGGGGTTAGGAGCCAAGGCCAAAACAGAATTTCTCAAAATCGATGGACATGAGACTGCTGGAGTCCTACGTAGAAACGGTGACTTTGTGTAGTTTGACATTGTCAATGGAGATGTACTTTTTTTCTTTACGACCTGGAAGTAGTGGTAAAATGACTGTTCTTGTGCCCTTTACTCCAAGCACTGGAACTGGAGCTCGATATGAGGGACCAAATTCTTTCTGGTCTTCGATCTTCTCTCGAACCAGTTCTCCAACTTGGGGTAGCCAGCCAACTACCGGAATCTGCAACGCAGCAGCAGATGTGGAGGGCAAGTGTTCCTTTGCAAGACTGTCTCTCGTCTTTTGTAGATCCTGTAAAACATTACAATGTTCATCTACGTCAAAGGAGGCAGCAACCGCTGCCTGGTCTAGACCGTCAAGGTCCGGGACAAACATCTTGATACCAAAGAGCATTTTGGATGGGGTCCGCCAACCCAGAGACCTTCTAGGGAGATTATTAAGGGCACGCTGCATGCTATTGAGGTGGGCCAGCCAGTTCCTGACAGTGCCTATAACCCTAGCTGTCAAAGATTGCTTTAAATCTCGGTTCATTCGTTCCACAACACTATTACCCTCGGGTCTGTATGAAGACGAAAACTTGACTTCGACCCCCAACTAAGTCATGTCATCCTTATACACCTTAGAGGCGAAAGCAGGACCCTGAGCAGGACCCTGATCCGAATGGAAGGTGCCACAGGCCAAAATACCTACAAAAGATACGCATGTCTCTTATGACAGTTCGCGAATCAGCGCTGCCATATGGCCACACCACACAAAGCTTGTGCATGAATCAACTACAACTAAGTTGTACTTATACGCAGTATCAGAGGAAAAAGGACCAGAGTGATCTAAAGAAACACAACCAAGTGGTCTATTAGAAATGTACCACTGTGTCTGGGTCGGACGCGCAGCACTTGAAGGCTTAATCTGCTGGCAAATGTCACATTGAAGGACATAATCGCGTGTCTGTCTGTACAGTCCCCGCCACCAGAAACGTTGTTGCAACTGAGATATAGTAGCGGAAACACCCGCATGTGCAGACGTAACACCTTTGTGGGCAGCTGTAATCACTGTGGACCTGCGGTCCGCGTTGCGAATCAATCTTTCACCAACGTCCGGCATTTTCACATAAGGAACTTTATCAGGACTTAAGTGATATGAATACTTTGAAGGGAACCCCTTAGGATATTTACTTCCCTTCTCAGTCATGGCTACAGCCGCCACAATGTTATCATCAATCTTACTTTTGGAACGTGTAACTGCTGCAACCAAATATGTCGATACTGCTGATTTTGCGGCCTAATCGGCCAAACTACCGCCAACAGCGTGAACTCCCACGTGCTGATGACCGAGAGCATGAATTACATACGCGAGTGGCAACTGCTCTTTAAGCTCATCCACTCGAACCCAGATCATTTAATGTTTTATCGTGCTACCTCTGGAATCACGAAAATCATTCTGCATCCAAAAGAACAGGTGTTCATTGTAAGACTGGACACAGTAGTAAGAATCACTCACAATAAGAGTCGTCACACGAAGGTCAGCGTACTCCAATGCAAGCATCAGAGTTCGGAGCTCTGCCAATTGTGCGGTACAGTACCCTAAAGTCTGCTTATGCACGACTTTGAACTTGAATTCATCATTCACCATGGCACCTACCACATTGGGGCAAGCTGAGACACTTGCATGTTTAGACTTATGCGCAACCTGCGCTGAACCATCAGTGTAAATGATACAATGGAAATCCTCCAAAGGTCGCATAGTCAATGGCGCAGGATGAACAAATTCATACTGCAAAAACTCATGTGACTGTAAGGAGGCATCAGAAATAAACGTGACATTCGGAGACCTCAATGATGCAGCCCATTGTATCCACCAGGGGTGCAAAGCTTTAGAATTTGGTACACTGGCTTTCATCACTGCCTCTAGTGCAGGATACGGGGTAACAACCAACATGCCTTTTCCCTGAGACAGTGCACGTTCGTTAAGAATCGCCACTTGCACTGCTGTCAAAACTTTTTCCACAGTGGAAAACCGCTTTTCAGCCGAAGTGTACAAGTGTGACTTGTAAGCGATAGGTACTGTGTCACCTTCGTTAAAAGTAAGGTAAGTGAAACCCACCACTCCAGGGATGATTCTTATCACCAGGTTGATGTGGTCATCACGAGTCAGTAAGAATTTATATTCTAGATGATCAGCCTGCAAAGATTGCAAAACGGCTGAATGTTCAGGCAGCCAGCACGATTTGGTAAAAGTAGGTTGTATCAAAGCATACAAAGGCTTAATACGCTGGGCATATTCGGGAATGTAAGTACCCCCGAAATTCAAAAAACCCAGCAAGGACTGTAATTTTTTCAGTGCTGTGGGAACGCACAGTTGTGTGCATTTCTCCAAGAACTGAGCAGCCAATCCTCCCCCCTCATTGTTGAGCTCATAGCCAGGAACAACACTGTGTACTCTGCAATGTGAGACTTTGCCAAGTCGAATTTGAAACCAAAGTCCACAAAGTTACAAATTAGAAATTATGTGGTCAACACTACACAGAGGCGCCCAAATTTCGTCGTCTGTGAGAAAGATGTCATCCACATACAAACACGCATCCGGGTCAACTCTCTCTAAGAGAGAAACGATACGGGCAGCAAACACACCCAGACTATTCTTATAGCCCATGGCCAGGCGTTTAAATTGCCGTTGTTTGCCGCCACTGGTAAAACTGGTCCTTCGGGAACTTAGACCATCCAAATTGTGGGCAAAAAAAACTTTGGATATGTCAAGTGTGGTATTAAACCGTTTTCGCACACGACCATCCACCAAAGCAGAGCCATGAGTATTCTGTACTGCACAGGTACAACAATGCAAGTTCAAATGCCAGTAATCCAATACCAAACGATACAAACCGTCAGACTTGGTCACAGTAAAAGAGGTTTATTCATCGGTGACACACAAGTTTCAATCACTCCTTTCCGCAACGGAAGCCTTAGCTTCACGCCAGATGGGATATTGAGGTTGAGGCTGTGGCATAGACTGTAAGGGAATCTCGTGGTGCGGGGAAAATTAGCCCACTCTTCTGCAAAATTCAGCGTATGCTCCTTTGAGACAGTGTGCGCAAAACTATGGAGGATTACCTCCTCCCCTCTTGGAGCTGTGAGAACAGAGGTGGGGGTAGTCAGCTTCCGCTAACAAAATGTAATAGGTAGTTGTGAGATTTTCCCAAAATATCCCTTTTATGGTACGTTGTAGGTCACCTTCAATTAAAAGGACAGTTTCATAAAGCCTATCAGGGGGAGCCACTCTGGTATCAGCTGTCTCTACAACAACATATTGGTCAGTCGCTGTCACCTTCAGTAGTGGACACAGGGCCTCTCACACTATGGTAATAGCCCAGGGCTGTCCAACGTCAGCGCCCATGTCTGATTCCGAAGCTGCATTCTCACTATCTGTGACATATCTCCCTGTTAAAGCTGCAGCTTTCTTTTTCTGAAACTGGGGTCTTTTCTGTGAAGAATTGTTCTGCTTGCCTTTTCCGTCTTTTGAGCAGGGCTGGTCGCAATTCTGCTGGCCATCCCTACCTCTTCTGCTGCTTCCACCACCGGGCGATGAGGCTGATGTGTCCTGTATAGAACGAGGAGAGCGTTGATCAGGAACCTGAAATCTATCAGGCGACTTAAGCGTAGTGCGGTCGAGCAAATCATAAACGCGCTCAGTGGGCGCAGGCACGGGTGATGGGGGACTGGACTCCTGTTTCTGTTGTTGTTTCTCCTGTTTTTTATGTCTGTTCCAATTTTTCTTTGGAACTGTGAGTTGAACGTCTGTCTCAGACTTCGCACCCTGGGTTTGCTATTTATCTTTAGCAGTAAAGGGCTTGACACCTAAACTATTGCGGCCAATGGTTTTATACGCCGCCGTAATAATTCTCGGTAACTTTCAGGGTTTGTCGGCATCGGGGACATTGCGGAAGGCATTAGCCACTTGAAAGTTCACCGCATCTCCCTTAACATTAGAAAGGACGAGATCGGCAACTATGTCAGATGTGCCAACTAGTCTTATTCCCAATTCAACCGCAGCCTCAGGTCCATGTTCGTCCTGAACATGCTTAATGACCGTCGGAAGGACAGCCATTGACTGAGTGCCGAAGCACCTCATGTACACTGCCGCAAAAAATCTCCCCCACGACTCAGCCACCGGCTTCTGGTACCAAGTCCTTGGGTAAACTAATTGTAAGAATCCTGTGTTTTTCTACAGGAGTCGAATTAGGAAAATACTGCTTCCAGCTGGTCAAACTTCTCGGCAAGCCAAAAAGGCATATCATCCTTATCCTGGGGACGCTTGCTCGGTCCAGCTGGAAGGGCCGCAACACCAGGGGTCCTCCCTGAAAATTGCGGGTAATATATTGAACTAGGGCCCAAATAACACTAATAGAAGAGTCATATAGGGTCCGTAATTCAGCAACGGGAACTTGCCCCGCACGAGGATGCGGGGTGAATCCAGCCAAAACTGGCCAAGGAGTGCCTGTAATGAACAAAGGACCCAATCTAATCGCCGTTACACTGTGGGGAAGGGTGCCAACAAACCAAACACGGTGCTGCCATGCAGAAATCGGAATCTCCTGTGTCCTATAAGGGACATATCCCTGGGCACGGCTGAGTCAGTGTAAGTGTGAAAAACCTGCGTAGCCGCAGCCACTCCAGGTAACATCACCCAAGAGTAGAAAATCTCAAATGGGTAAGCAACCTCAGCACTCACTACCAATATCAGTGCCATGCCCTCCTAACCAACAATATATGCTTACAAATGATTGTGAACCGCAATGCGACTATGTTGCGGTATTACAATGTTAGCCATAGTGACATAGAGAATAAAAGGTACAATGTAAAATGAAGTAGCACGCCTGGGTAGTAATTCAAAAGGAAACCGTTTTGAAAGATTCAAGCTCGAAAAGACCTATGTAACTATAGGTAGATTTGTCTGACACTATTATTATCCAGAAACAATAGTGAAGGGGTTAAGAACGGATTGAAGTACTACTCGAGTGTCATGTAATAAGACCACCAGCATTGTGCGCCATGTAGGAGGGATTCTGCTCGTACGCAGAACTGTGCATAGAGACTTGGAACCTCAGTGAATTAGGGTGTACCAAAAGTCACCTTAGCAGCCAAAATCCCCTACCAGACTAGCAATCAGTGTCTCATTGGTTCTTCCATAACCCCAATGATTAGACAACCCAGAACATGGAACTTAGAATACCTCAGGCAATGTGGAACACATGAACACTCTTTCGTTATACTGTCATACCAGTCCAAAACGGGGAGTCAATGGAGATGCATGCAAGTTTCAAATATTAATTTCTAATGTCGTGTTCTCAGGCGCAGTATCTTAGCTAATACAAGCAGACATATTATAAGCAACAAGATAATCAGCATAGTTACTATTCCATAAAATACAAAGGGAGAAAGCATGTTATAATGCTGAAAGGAAAACAGGTTAAAATACACCTATATCTCATCCTCCCTTGCTAGTAGGGTATTTTATATCTACAGAAAGTATCTTGGGATTACAAGGACGGCCCCATACCTCTGGTACTAGCAGAAATGGATCGCATCAGTTTCTGCACCAGCTCTCTGTATGCGAATGTTCTCCAAGTGTGTATGATCATGCCTACGCAGTGCATTATTAAACGCCTCAAAATCAGAGGTGGCCACAGCTGCATATATGTTATGTCTAAAACGTGCGTTGAACAACTGTGTTGAAATAACCTTGAAGGCCTCGGCACTCACTGTTTAGACAAAGCCTAACAAGCAAGACTGCTAGTATAGAAAAACATATTATTCTCGTGTGACGCAAAACACTCTGCTAGACTCTAAACAATCATAAGGATGTGTGCCGTGTGCAAAGGCAGCAGAAAGGGAAAATGATGTTTAAACTTATAATAAACTCATATCTACTTAACTCAATGTAAAGGCAAGGCTCATCCCCATGACAAGTCTGCCTGTTAAAAATAAGATTTACAGGTGACCTGATCATGTCAGGGACTGTATCAGGACAGAAGTCCAGAAGATGTTGGATTTGAGAGTTATTGAACCCTCAGTTAGCCCTTGGGCTAGTCCAATAGTGCTTGTACCTAAACCTCACACCAAAGATGGCAAGAAAGACATGAGGTTTTGTGCGGACTATAGGGGTCTCAATGCAGCAACTAGGACTGATACCCATCCAATTCCCCAGGGCAGATGAGCTAATAGACACTTTGGCCTCAGCCAAATATCTAAACACATTTGACCTGACAGCTTGCTACTGGCAGATCAGACTAGCTGATGATGCAAAGCCAAAAAATGCATTTTCTACCTCTAATGGGCATTACCAATTTCTGGTGATGGGCCTTTGGTTTGAAGAATGCACCTGCCACGTTCCAAAGGTTGGTGAATAAAGTCCTTACAGGTCTGGAAGCCTATAGTGCAGCATTTCTAGATTACATTGCTGTCTTTAGCTCCACCTGGGATTACCAGGCCCACCTGAGGAATGTTTTAGAGGCCCTGCAAAAGTCAGGCCTCACTATCAAGGCCACCAAGTGCCAGATAGGGCAGAGTCAGGTTGTATACCAGGGCCACCTTGTGGGTGGAAGCCAGGTTCAACCATTACATAGCAAAATACAGACTATCATGGACTGGGTTGCTCTAACTACCCAGACTCAGGTGAGAGCCGTCTTAGGCCTGACTGGGTATTACAGAAGATTTATCAAGGGGTATGGATCAATAGTGACACCCCTGAATGACGTAACCTCTAAGAAAATGCCCAAAAAGGTTCTGTGGAAAGTTAGCTGTCAAAAGGCATTTGATGACCTGAAGCAGGCCATGTGCACTACTCCCATTCTGCAGAGTCCTGATTACTCCAAAAAGTTCATTGTGCAAACAGATGCATCTGAGTTGTGGGTAGGGCTTGTACGGTCACAGTTGAATGATGAAGGTCAGCATCAGCCAGTAGCTTTTATTTGCAGAAGGCTGACCCCCAGAGAGAAACGTTGGTCAGCCAAGGGGAGGCCTTTGCTGTGGTTTGGGCTCTGAAGAAGTCAAGGCCATAATTATTTGGCACTCACTCCATTGTTTAGACAGACCATAAGCCCGTCTTATGGCTAAAACAGACGAAGGGTGAAAACCCCAAACTTTTGAGGTGGTCCATTTGCGTACAGCGGATGGAATTTACAGTGGAACATAAATTCAAGTTCAAGTTCGGGCATTTGTATAGCGCACTACTCACCCAGAGGGTCTCAAGGCGCTAGGGGAAGGGGTTCATTATTTGTCGAATAGCCAGGTTTTAAGTTCTTTTCTGAAGGAGATGTGGTTCTGAGTAAGGCGGAGGTGGGTGGGGAGTGAGTTCCAGGTCTTGGCGGCCAGGAAGGAGAAGGAACTGCCACCCATGGTGGTTTTTCAGATGCGCGGGACTGCGGCAAGGGCTTGATTGGACGATCTTAGTTGGTGGGTGGGTTTGTAGAAGGACAGTCGAGTGTTGAGGCATTCGGGTCTTAGATTGTAGAGGGCTTTGTGTGCGTGGGTGAGAAGGCGGAAAGTAATTCTTTTGTTGACGGGAAGCCAGTGGAGGTCTTTTAGATGTCCGGTGATGTGATCTTGGCGAGGGATGTCTAATATGAGTCTCGCTGACGCGTTTTGGATGCGCGGGAGTTTTTTCTGTAATTTTGCTGTGATTCCGGCGTATAGTGTGTTACCATAATCCAGTCGACTCGTGACCAGTGCGTGGGTGACAGTCTTTCTTGTTTCGAGGGGGATCCATCGGAAGATCTTTTTGAGAATGCGAAGTACGTTGAAGCAGGAGGACGAGACTGTGTTAACTTGTCTGGACATCGAGAGAGAGGAGTCTAGGATGAAGCCGAGGTTACGTGCATGGTCTGTGGGTGTGGGTGCTGTGCCCAGAGCGGAAGGCCACCAAGAGTCGTCCCAAGCTGAGGGGGAGGATCCTAGGATGAGCACCTCTGTTTTGTCTGAGTTGAGTTTTAGGCGGCTATGTTTCATCCATTCGGCTACTTTTTTCATGCCTTCGTGAAGATTGGTTTTGGCGTTGTTGGGGTCTTTGGTGAGGGAGAGGATTAACTGGGTGTCGTCGGCGTAAGAGATGATGTTGAGGTTGTGTTGACGCGCGATAGAGGCGAGAGGACTCATGTAGATGTTGAAGAGGGTGGGACTGAGTGAGGATCCTTGAGGTACGCCGCCGATGACTTCGGTGGCCTCTGAATAGAATGGGGGAAGTCGGACTCTTTGAGTTCTCCCAGCGAGGAATGAGATGATCCAGTCCAAGGCTTTTCCTTGTATGCCGATGTTGTTGAGGCGATGTATAAGGGTGCTGTGGCAGACTGTGTCGAAAGCGGCGGATAGGTCGAGTAGGATGAGGGCCACTCTTTCTCCGTTGTCCAGGAGTGTTCGAATGTCGTTGGTCGCTGCAATGAGGGCGGTTTCGGTGCTGTGTTTGGCTCGAAACCCGGATTGAGATGGATCAAGGGAGTTGTTGGATTCAAGGAAGGCGGCGAGCTGGCTGTTGACGGCTTTCTCGATGACTTTGGCCGGGAATGGGAGGAGGGAAATGGGTCGGTAGTTTTTGAGTTCAGAGGGGTCTGCTGTGGGTTTCTTCAGAAGGGCGCTGAGTTCGGCGTGTTTCCAGCTTTCTGGAAAGGTGGCAGAGTTGAACGAGCAGTTGATGACATCACGGAGATGGGGTGCGATGATGGAGTCAGCTTTGTTGAAGATGTGGTGGGGGCAGGGGTCGGTAGGCGAGCCAGAGTGGATTGAGTTCATGAGGCGAATGGTGTCTTCAGTGGTGATTGGGTTCCAGGCGCTGAGGTTGTTGGTTGGCGGAGTAGGATCTGAGGGGGGTGGGGAGGGTTGATCTCTGGGAGTATTCTCGAAGCTGTTGTGGATGTCAGCAATTTTGTTGTGGAAGAAGGAGGATAACGCGTCGCAGAGGTCTTGGGAGGGAGTGATGTCGTTAGATGCTGCGGTGGGGTTGGTGAATTCTTTGACGGTGTTGAAGAGTTCCTTGCTGTTATGGGTGTTGTTGTCGAGACGATCCTTGAATGCTAATTTCTTGGCGGATCAAATCAGTTGGTGGTGTTTGCGGGTGGCTGTCTTGAGGGAGGCCATGTTGTCGGAGGTTGGGTTTTTTCTCCATATCTTCTCCAGGGTGCGGCATAGCTTCTTGGATTTTTTAAGTTCGTCATTGAACCAGGGAGCTTTTTTGCTGGCTGATTTCATCTGGTGCTTTTTCAGGGGTGCTAATTCATCAGCACTGTGGGTAATCCATTGCTTGAGGTTGGTAGCCGCTTGGTTTGGGTCCATTGTGAGGGTGGGGGGGTTTAGGTTGAGTGATGTGAGGAGTTGGTCGGAGGTGATTTTGTTCCAGTTTCTCAGAGGAATAGGTTGTGGACGGTTGTGGGTCAGGGTGGTTTTGTAGCTGAAGTGAACACAGCTGTGATCCGTCCAGTGGAGAGCTGTAGTGCGGTCGAAGGAGATGTGCTTGCTTGAGGTGAAGATAGGGTCGAGCGTGTGTCTGGCTGTGTGGGTGGGGGTGTCAACAAGTTGTTTGAGTCCGAGATTGGCCAGGTTGTCCAGAAGGGAGTTGGTGTTGCTGTTGTGTTTGTTTTCAAGGTGGTAGTTGAGGTCTCCTAGAAGAATGTAGTTCTCGGAGGCGAGGGCGTGTGGGCAGACGAAGTCCGCGATGTCATCGCTGAATTGAGTGCGGGTGCCTGGAGGCCTGTAGATGAGGGTGCCTCTCAGTGTGGTCCTGGGGTCGGTGTGGATCTGAAAGTGGAGATGTTCGGTGGTTGCAAGATTGTCGTTGGAGTTGGTTGTGATTTTGATGGTGTTCCTGTGGATGATGGCAATGCCTCCTCCTGTTTGATTGGTGCGGTCTTTTCCGATGATCTTGTAAGAGTCCGGTATGGCTATGGTGATGTCGGGTGCTGATGATGTGTTCATCCATGTTTCTGAAAGGAAGGCGATGTCCGGTGATGCAGTGTCGAGTAGGTCCCAGAGTTCAGTGGCGTGTCTGTGGACCGAGCGGGTGTTGAGCAGGATGCATTTCAGGCGGTTAGAGTCGGGGCTGTGTTTTGGGGACGTGGATTTGGAGAGGGTCCTGTGGCAGTAGAACTTGCAGGAGAGGCAGGCGAATGGGCCGTGGGTACGTCCTGGGGTAGCTTCGTAGCATAGTGGTGAACGTCCGGGGTTGAAGGCGTAGAGAGTAGCGGCATCATATGTGATTCTAGAGGGTTGGGTGCGGCGAGGACCAGGGGGACAGGCGCTGGGCGCGGTCCAGGCACGGACGGGCGTAGACGGGCTTACCTTTGGCGCACCTTCGGCGCGACTGGGGCGCGACCTCTGCGCGTGAACGCTGCACGTAGAGACATCAGTCATATTTGGATAGTGGAGGGGGAGGGGCGAGGGCGGAGCAGCTGGGAGGCGGGAGGCGGGGTGGATATCCGGGGAGGGAAGGCTAAACAACAACAACAAGAGACTAAACAAGATGGCAGTCGGCCAAATCCAATGCAGAGATAGGGGCACAAAGTATTAATGACACGCTCAAACTAACAAACAAATTCGGGCACAGACAATCAAATTATTGAAAGGCAAGGCAATGCAGACAAAGCTCAGCGTTACAGCACGTTATGGAGGCTAGCGCTGTGTAATTATGCTAATTGGTGCAAGTGGGACAAGCGCTACGCTGCAAAACAAACTGCGCAACTACTGAGGTGTTGGAGCGCTATGGGGATGAATAATTAAAGATTGAAGTCGGGCGCTATGGGAGTAAGTGATTGAGATCCGGTGCAGCTCAGAATAAATCAAGGCAGGGAATAATAATTAAGATCGGCCGCTATGCAAGTCAATAGTTGAGATCGGGCGCTGTGGGAGTTAATAAAAGCAATCGGGTGCAGCTCAGAGCAGCTCAGGGCAGGTTACAATACCGCACTTAGGTCGGGGAGGCAGCTTGAGGTGGAGCGACCGCTTCTGACGAGACCTGGGAGTAACCATGCCAATGCAGAAGGACTCTTCAGATATTTCCACTTAGAACATGAAGACTCGACTGGTCAAGGTTAGTTTAATGTCCCTGTATTGGGGGGGGGGATTGTGTAGGAGAGTATAATCTTCTTCTTATGGTTACCTCCACTTTCTGCTGATGTTTTACTGTTTTTTCGACTTTAGTCTGGCTGGGGCCCTGCTATTCAGGACCCCAGCCTAGCTGCTTCTTCTCGAAATTGATTCCCAGTACTTTAGGTACACTCCAGATTGGATTCTAGGGTACCCTTGTGAGTCCCTAGTATATGGTATACTATGTGCCCAGGGCATAGGTACCCCAGAGGCTTACCAGGGGCTGAAGTATGTATTATGCCCCCCCCCGGAAAAGCCTTCTGAAATGACACCAGAGGACTGCTACTTCAGCCTGAGTGAGGTTGTGCATGCACCTCTTACTGAGATATAGGTTCAGTATATCTCACCCTATCACTGCACATATAAACATAGCGGTCACCCCTATGGCAGGCCTTATCAATCATGAAGGCAGGGTGCTTGGTTTTATGTGAGAGAGTGCCCATTCATGAGCTGAGCCCCTTTGCAGCCTTCGGAATCTATCCTCCAGAGTTGTCTGTGATGCAACCTGACCATATACTCTGAGGTTCCGTGAAAATTGTTAGGGGTGCATTCGACTCACACAAATATAGTCGAGTCCGGTATCTATGAACCGCAAATGACGAGTTTAGTAAGTGTGCGCAGTTTCGCTGTGCTAACTTACACCGTTCGTTTGTTACGTGGGTTTTTCATCTGTACCCACGGGTTCCATCTTAGATACGGCATCCATTTTGTCTCTTGCCCTCAAGTAGCCAGCGAACGGACGTTGTCCCCTTCGCGACCCTGGGGCTCCCAAGATATTTGCGGAAGACACATGTTCTTTGTAAGTGTCTTTATGACGAGGGGGATGCTACTGTAAGGCAGATGGCGCCGCTTGAGGCTCATCTTGCCGCACGGGCTTATTGTCTCAGCCGTGCATCTCATTAGGCACGTCCCTTTGATGCCTGTATCTCGTGTTTCCTGATACCTCCCCTTTTACACCCTTTCCGATCTCCCCACTGTCTCCGTCTTCCTTTACACCTGTCCTTGTCCCTATTTCGATCTGTTTTACTGCTGATTGGAATTTGCTAATGGTGGGAAGATGGGTTTTTACAGTTGGGAACCGCCAAATGTTTCCGCACTTATGTTCCGGACCTCATGTGTTTTAAAGTGACCAAAGCGACCCCTTTGGGGGATAATTGTGGGAACCGGGCTGTAAACTTTTGTGTTTAATGTTATCCTATGGGTAAGAACTGTATAAAAGGAGCGATCCATAGAACCAATTTGAAGCAGTCTCTCCAAGTTGCACGCTGTGTACTTGTCGTGATCTCTGTGTTCCCTGCAGCAAATAAACCTTGAATCTTTGACGCCGAAGGAAGTGTCCCGTGTCTCTGTGACTTGTACGCCGGAGCAGGTTACCCACGAAGGTTTCAGGTGTTGTGCCCTGGCACCGCTGGGTCTTACAGAACCCAGTCCTTCAGTTGGCGCCCAACGTAGGGCTGCATCAGTGGTACCGGTCCAAGCCCGACGATCGTGAGGAACTTCGTGTGAAATCTCCGAGGGAAGGTGCACTCCGCTTCATCGATCCTGTTGTCGAAATAAGTGGCCCGAAGACTTTTCCCGCGAAGATTCCCGCCTCCGGACGGCTGCGACGGACTGCTGCCCTGACTGTAGACCTGTTTTGGCGCCTGGCGTAGACCTTGGTATAGCGAGACGATTGACGGGCCTTCCTGGTGACGCCATCGATTTTTGAGTTAAGTATTTGTGGGTCGCTCCCATAGCTCTTGGTTGTTGACACTTTAGCGAGTGTTTTTGTTGTACACGCTGTGTGAGTGTTTTTGTCGGTGACACTTTGCTAGCGTACTTTGTTGTGTTGTTTGACGACTGCAGCCGCCAAAAACCGAGGGTTTTGTTCTTTGCTGGGACTTGGTAAATCCCGTAACCCTTGAAGTTTGTGAAACTCGGCTAGTGTGCAAGATGCCTGGTCGCAGTACTTTGTTTAGTTGTTTCAGACCTTGTGGTGCGGATTCCCGACTGGAGGACTCGTGTCCGATACCTCCGGTTGGAACTCCTACTTATGACTTGTATAGCAAACATGGGCTAGGCCCAATTACCTTTAACGATTATTGGATTAAATATACAAAGAAGGACGGCGACCTTCGTTGGCCACCTCACGGTAGCTTCGAGGCGTCGATCTTAGATAATCTAGAAATGAAGTTGTTCGAACGTAAATCAAGGCCGGCCATGTTTGATGCCTTTCGGTTGTGGCGTAAAGAAGCCCGACAGAAAGAGATCAGACAAAATAAACGTAGTCAGCGAGATTATGTTGCTACCATAGTGAAGAAAGCTGAGCAGTTCCAGCGTGATAAGGAGGATAAGGATAAGGAAGTGTTTGAGAGACTACAGCGTATGACCATAGATAAATGTTATCCTGCTTTGCCTACGGAGTCGGATAAGAAGGAAGAGGTAGTTGAGGATCCTTTAATGTCCTATCTTATGAAGTCACCACCTCCGTACGTACAGGGTGCCGCAGCTCCTGTGGTCCCTGCCGTACCTGTTCTTCCACCTATTCCTCCTCCTCCTGTTCCTCAACCTGTACCCGTTCTTCCGACTGTTCCTGCTCCTTTGTCTGTTTCCATTCCTACTGCTCCTCCGCTTCCACATACTCCTGCTCCCTCTACTGCTCCTGTTTTGTTAACCCCTGTTGCTGCTACTGTTTCTACTCCTCCTCTTGTTAGCCCTGTGTCTTATTCTTCTCCCTCTACTCGTAGTCGCAATTCTCCTCTTGCGGCTAGCTTCTTTCATTCGCTCGGACCTGTCCATGGGTCCGCTGGTTCCGATGGTCCCCAGAGACGTAGTCAGCTTCCTGGAAACAGAGAACGCGTTGCGCTATATAATATGGCGATGGGTTGGATGGTAAACCCGCAGAGAAATCCACCACGTGTTGTTCTCGACACGTTTTGTCAATTCAATATACCAACCCAGAGATACGTGTTTGATGAAATGTGTAAGTTCCTTCATGATCAGATAGCGGCCGATGCGCCTGACGAGGTGCTGACCGCCCTGTCTGAGCTTCGGCTTCAGTTCGCAACTGGACTGATAGTAGATACCAATGTCCGACGTGCTATCGAGCGGTTGCTATCTTTTCGTCCCGCTCCGATACCTCATGCATTGTTTGTCGAGGATATTGAAAATCAACCAGATGAGTCTGGCCAATATCCCATGCGAGAAGTTCCACCGGTTTGGATGCCAGGTAACCCCGCAGCTGCCCCTCCGGTCCCACCGTATTTTCAGAGAGTATGGATACATCTCCCGTGGAAAAGATCGGAAGTGTTACAGGTGAAGCAATCTTTGCCTGACCCTCGCAAAAATCCTGCAGGGTATTACAAAGAATTATCGCAGCTCGTAGATGCTACGATAATGAATCTTGCCGATATCGACATGTTGTTTGGCAATGTCGTACCGCAACCGGTATGGGCTAAGATTCGCCAGCAAGACCACGCAAATGAATTAGGTGGTGATTGGGCGGCCATCTTGGCGGCAGATGCTTTACAAACTGGTGGAGCTAAACCTGAGCAGTTGATTGCTGCCCTTCCCCAAAGAATAATAACGTTAATGAAGACTCTTATGCCGGCTATGAGGGTAAATTGGGACAAATTGTCAGCCTGTAAGCAAAAGAAAGATGAGAGTGTTTCCGACTTCTTTACGAGGTTTGAGGAAGCATTCATTGACCATAGTGGACAGGATATGGGTACTGAGGGTGGACAGAGGTTGTTTGTGGATAAATTTGTTTCGAATTTATTGCCCGATTTGAGCAATAAATTGAGAAATTCGGAGAGTGCATGGGCCGTTTCCACCTCAGCTCAGATATTGGCTACGGCACAATATTATGAGAATAGAGAGAAAGAAGAGAATGACCGTGCTGACAAAAAGACGAAAGAGCTGAAAACTAAAGTGTTGTTGCAACAAGCGTATCCTCCACGGTCAAATCAGAATAGTTCACAACAGAGTCGATCGCAGTCGCAATCGAATCGGTCACAGCCGCGTAATGATTCCTCCTCCCAAAGATCATCGTTAGGGTACAATCAATGTGCTTATTGTAGACAGGAGGGACACATTAAATTTAACTGTCCTGTTTTAAACGAACGTAATAGTGGTAATTCGTCCAAAGGAGGTCGTGGTGGTTCACAGCAGGCATCACGTGGTAGAGGTCGTGGTGCTCAAAACGATCGCTCTGACAATTCATCTAATTCTAATAATTGTTTCGATCAACGCGGATCATCGCAAGGACGATCTGCGCAGTACAATGTAGACGATTATTACGTCGATCAGGGAACTGACGACAGTAATTACTAGGACAGCCAAAGACAAAGAGAGGGAGTGGTATCAGTTCCGGTCGATCAGAGAGGGCCTTACGTCGCAGTTGCTACATCGGGCGTCGTTGAGCCTTTTCTGTTGGACACTGGTGCAGCGAAAAGTTCTATCATGCATTCGAAACTCCCTGGCGCACCTTTGTCTGGCTTAACAAATGTTTCCGTTGGATTCTCTGGCGCCCCCGTTAGCAATCCAGTTTCGCGCCCTTTGCCCCTTCAAATTGGGCCACGTGAGCTAGAAGCTCCGTTGATTTTAACCACGGGATGTGGCGAAAATCTTTTGGGCCTGGATCTGCTTAAACGGTTGTACGCAACTTTGTATTGTTCTCCTGCGGGGGTAAAGCTTACGTTAGGAGAGAGGGTTGTCTCTCCTATGTACTTGTCTCTTGATAAGCTTCCACCGGAATTGAGTACTCTTCCTGCGTCTTTGTGGGCGACGGGTCCAAATGACGTGGGCCTACTTGATATCTCCCCTTATGTTGTTCAGTTGAAATCTAATGTACGATTGCCACGTATTCCCCAGTATCGTATCTCTCTTGATGGTGAACGAGCACTGTTGGCGATCATCTATGATTTGATCGAGAAAGATGTTATTGAAGAGACTCGGGGAAACGTGTGCAATAGCCCTGTACTGCCTATTCTTAAACGCGCAAATCCTACAAAACCGTCTGTTTATCGTTTTGTTATCGATTTACGGGAGGTGAATAAAATTGTGGTTCCTCAATTCCCTGTTGTGCCTGACATCACGGCGCTACTGACTCTGATTCCAGCTACTGCATCATGGTTTTCGGTGATTGATTTGAAAAATGCGTTTTTCAGCATCCCGATTGCCGAAGAGAGCAGGGACCTTTTCGGTTTCTCTCTCGGTGGACGTAGCTTCCGGTTTAAACGCGCTCCTCAGGGCTACTGTGAAAGTCCATCGATTTACAGTCAAGCCTTGAAAGGTCAACTGGATGCGTTTCGGTTGCCAGTTGGTGCGGCCTTAATCCAATACGTCGATGACTTATTGGTGGCCGCCGATACTAAGGACATTTGTAAAATCGCTACGGTGTCATTGCTGCAACATCTCTGTGAGTTAAATCATAAGGTGTCCCCTTCTAAACTCCAATATTGTTGTCAAGAAGTAACCTATCTAGGTCACTTATTGTCAAAGGAGGGAAGGAGATTGACCCCAGAGAGAATTGCAGCGATTGCGCGAATGGCTGTGCCAAAAACCCAAAGAGATGTGCGTGCCTTTCTAGGTATCACGTCGTACTGCAGGCAGTGGATTCCTAATTTTTCATTGCTAGCGAAACCATTGGTGGCTCTTACGTGCAAGGATGTTTCAACTCCTTTACCATGGACGGAAGAATGTCAGAAAAGTTTTTCTGAGTTACGTGATTCATTGTGTTCGGCTCCTGTGTTGGGTACCCCTGACTACAGCAAGCCGTTTACGCTATATGTTCACGAGAGGGAAGGTTGTGCTTTGAGTGTCTTAACGCAACCTTTTGGTGGTAAACAGCGTCCATGTGCATATTTTTCCTCGACCTTGGACCCAGTAGCTAGAGCATTGCCGAGTTGTTTGAGAGCAACTGCGGCAGCTGCGGTCTCCATCCGACAATCAGCAGGATTGGTCATGGATAATGTGCTTACGGTGATGGTTCCGCATGCAGTCGATACTCTTTTAAATCGTACGAAAACTCAGCACTTGACGAGTGCGAGGTTGTCTGGGTACGAATTGACGTTATTGGCAAGCCATATTCAGATAAAACGTTGTAATGTCCTAAATCCGGCAACTTTATTACCAATTAGTGCAGAGTCAGATGAAGTAGTAGAGCATGACTGCTACTTGAGGACTGAAGAGGAAACGAAAGGTCGAGTGGACCTTAAAAACACCCCATTGGAAGATCCGGATGGCACTCTGTATGTGGATGGGTCATGTTTTAAGTTGCCGAATGGCGATGTGACTACTGCTTATGCTGTTGTAACATTGAATACTGTTGTTGAGACTGCAAGATTGAATCAGAATTCTGCCCAAGCTGCGGAGCTGATTGCTCTTACTAGAGCGTGTGTGTTGGCGAAAGGGAAACGTGTGAATGTGTACACCGACAGCCAATACGCTTTTGGTGTAGCGCATAGTTTTGGACGATTGTGGCGAGAGAGAGGTTTCTTGACGTCGCACGGTACGAAGATTCAGCATGGCCAGCTTGTGAATGATCTTTTGGATGCATTGACTTTGCCTACGCAAGTCGCGATTGTTAAATGTAGTGCGCATCGTAAAGTGACGGATGATGTTGGTCGTGGTAACGCGTTTGCGGATGAGATTGCTAAGGAGACTGCCCGGAACCTTAGCACTCGAATGTATGTGACGAGTTCGGTTAGGTGGCCTACAGAATCGAGCATGTGTGAAAACACCATTGAAAGCGTGAAAGAAATACAGAATGAGGCCACCGAGACTGAAAAGGAGAAGTGGAAAGAAAGTACGGGAAAGTTGGATGCGAGTGGTTGTTGGATTGATTTGTCGGATCAGAGAAGATGGTTGTTGCCTGATGCGTATGTGTTGGCCGTTGTGACAATGGCACATGGGTTAGCACATATTAGCGTGAAAGGCATCTGTAAATTGTTGTCGCCTGTGTGGAAGAATGATGGAATTACGAAATGTGCTGAACGTTTGGTGAAGAATTGTATGGTGTGTATGATGTACAATCCTGGCAAAGGAACCCCAACTCCTCCTGGCAGTTTTGCTCCCCCTTCGTATCCTTTTGAGGTGATTCAATTGGACTTCATCCATATGGAGCGATGCAATAACCTAAAATACGTTTTAGTTGTGGTTTGCGCATTCTCCCGATGGATCGAAGCCTATCCTCTCAAAGACAATACTGCCTTGTCTACTGCGAAAATCTTACTGAAGGAATATTTTCCTCGGTATGGAATGCCTAGAGTCGTGTGGTCAGATAACGGAAGTGAGTTTGTTGGAAGTGTGATGAAGAGTGTGTGTAAGGGCCTTGGAATAAATCAAAAATTCCATAGCGCCAATCATCCCCAGTCAGCTGGATTGGTTGAAGGGTACAACGGCACCCTTAAACTAAAGCTAGCGAAGATTCAGGCTACGACTGGTCTTTCGTGGCCTGACGCTTTGCCCTTAGCATTACTGTCAACTAGGGCGACTGTACACTCCCGAATAGGGCTTAGTCCCTATGAAATAGTGTTCGGCCGTCCTGCGAATGTGTGGGGGGTTCCTAGGCCAGGAATGTTTTCTGATCTTGAGTATCCAATGTTGATTGACTATTTACATGACTTGACTGCTAAACTGAGGTTAATTCACCAACAGGTTTACGACGCACTGCCGACGCAGACGGAGGGTCCAGGCCACCAGCTCCAGCCTGGAGACTGGGTGGTGACACGGAACTTTTCACGCAAGAATAATCTGGACCCGAGGTTCACCGGACCTTACCAGGTGCTCCTGGCCACGAGGACTGCCGTTCGTCTTGAGGGGCGTAAAAATTGGGTGCATGCCACCCATACGAAGCGAGTCCCTATTCCTTTGCCGACAGACCCGTGGGTAAGGAAAGGCATTGCGTCAACAGAAACAGAAACATTGCCGGCGTTTGTACCTTTCAGCGACGCACAGCCTGTTGGAGAGTCCTCAGCGCAGCAGAAAGACACTGTTGAACAATTGTCAGCAAAAGACTCAAGATCAGAGCAATCGACTGATCAGCAGGACGCTGTCTCTTCAACGGATCCTTTGTTCGACGAGCAGACACGTCCCGGGAAACACCGATATTCTTTGCGATCTCGCACTAAGGACAAATAAAAATATTTTGTTTTGCTGAATTGACAACTGCATTATCCCCGTTTCCCGTGATCAGTTTTGAACATTTGTATCACTGTGATTTTTGTATATATATATATTGAGCTTCCTCCCTTGTATCTTTTTACTTCCACAGCCGAGAGACTTTGTGCTTGTATATACATATTGTGTACTGAAGGCCGTAGGGCCGCGCGCGTACTTCCTTCTGGATAGTAGGTCTTGACGCTAGGTTAAAGGCCGTCGGTTCCTGGGAACTCCTAGGGGTTGACTATTGCTACACAGAACGAAGTGCGTCAAGAAACGTTGCGGACGGTCGTAGGGAATGGCATTCTCGAGGCTAAATGATTTGGAGGGAGCTAATGCGCACGGACTCAAGCTGCAGCAACTCAGTCGTACCAAATGTTTCATATTCCAACTGTTTGTGTTATTTTTGACTGCTTCTGCATTATTGGCGGGTGGGGTGTACTACATGATGTCTTACTTCTTACCTGCTACACCTGCTCCTACTCCTTACCCTAATCTTACCTCTACTGTTTCTCCTCATTCCTTTCACATGTTACCGGAACACGAGCAGGCTAGACGTGTAGAATTCCGCAACAATTCCTTTATTCAGCTCCTTCATCAGCATCAGTTAGTGGTTAACACTACTAATTGTTGGGTGTGTGGGTTGATGCCACATACTACGGATAAGGGAATTCCATATCTGGTGTTACCGTATAGTTCCCAAGGGTCAGCTCGAGCATTCCAAACAATGTTTCGAAGCGCACTGGGTTTCCACCCCATTCGAGAACCACGTTCCCCCTACTCTGGTCCTACCTCGTATCAGAAGCCTTTGTCGATAGCCATAGAGGATTTAGATAGCGATATCTATGATCCCTCGCTTATTCCTGAAGAAGAGGTACAAGCCTATAAAGTCCTAAGTAGAGGTGAATATAGTGTGTTCACTAGCGAAAAGCAGCTTAAAAGCTCGCCTCCAATATGGGTCGTACCCCACACTGGTAATTTTTGTCTTATGGGTCGTGGCCGAAGATCGCAAGCCCGACTTGGAGCAAGTGCTTGCACTGAAAATTACATTTTGCCGATGTCCTCGTCCCCTGTGTTTCTGGCTGCCAAGGGTACATACTTTATTTGTTATGATCGTGCATATGCATGGTTGCCCGCTGACTTCATGGGCTCATGCTTCATTGCAAATCTGTTGCCCCCGACGTTCACTGTAGATGCCGATTATCACAAGACTAGAGTTGTGCGAGGCGTAATTAGCGAAGAGGATACTGCCGACCAAGAGGCAGGAGACTTTTTCAAGGGTTTCCTCCCGTTTTGGGGACCTATGGTTAATAGTAGGAACCTGAGACAGTTGACTCGAGTGGTAGAATCGACAGCTAATATTACTGCCAGTGCCCTTGGTAATATCACAACAGAACTTCAGGCGGAGAGACTTATGACGTTACAAAACCGTATGGGTTTAGATGTCATCTTAGCAGATCGCGGTGGGGTATGTAAGGTGATCCATTCGAGCTGCTGCATTTTCATTCCAGATAATGCTCCAACTGTCTATCAAGCCATCTCGAGGTTGCATAAGATCTCCGAATCCATACACGTGGATGTAGGGGATTGGACGCTGCTAGGATGGTTTTGGGGCCTGATGTCGACTTGGGGTTGGAAAATTCTGATGATCATTGGAGTTGTTGTAGTGTTCCTGTTCACGTGTTGCCTTTGTGTGCAGTGTGGTCCTGCCTTATGTGGCCTCTGTGCTACAACGTGTATGAGACAACCATCTGCTACCAAGGGGACTCGGTCGGACAGAGCTATGCTACAGCAACATCTCGATGGCCTGATGAATATCGAATATGATTCCGACTAGTGCTTGCCTACATGAGGGCAAAAGGAGCGTCTGAGGTTCCCTGAAAATTGTTAGGGGTGCATTCGACTCGCACAAATATAGTCGAGTCCGGTATCTATGAACCGCAAATGACGAGTTTAGTAAGTGTGCGCAGTTTCGCTGTGCTAACTTACACCGTTCGTTTGTTACGTGGGTTTTTCATCTGTACCCACGGGTTCCATCTTAGATACGGCATCCATTTTGTCTCTTGCCCTCAAGTAGCCAGCGAACGGACGTTGTCCCCTTCGCGACCCTGGGGCTCCCAAGATATTTGCGGAAGACACATGTTCTTTGTAAGTGTCTTTATGACGAGGGGGATGCTACTGTAAGGCAGATGGCGCCGCTTGAGGCTCATCTTGCCGCACGGGCTTATTGTCTCAGCCGTGCATCTCATTAGGCACGTCCCTTTGATGCCTGTATCTCGTGTTTCCTGATACCTCCCCTTTTACACCCTTTCCGATCTCCCCACTGTCTCCGTCTTCCTTTACACCTGTCCTTGTCCCTATTTCGATCTGTTTTACTGCTGATTGGAATTTGCTAATGGTGGGAAGATGGGTTTTTACAGTTGGGAACCGCCAAATGTTTCCGCACTTATGTTCCGGACCTCATGTGTTTTAAAGTGACCAAAGCGACCCCTTTGGGGGATAATTGTGGGAACCGGGCTGTAAACTTTTGTGTTTAATGTTATCCTATGGGTAAGAACTGTATAAAAGGAGCGATCCATAGAACCAATTTGAAGCAGTCTCTCCAAGTTGCACGCTGTGTACTTGTCGTGATCTCTGTGTTCCCTGCAGCAAATAAACCTTGAATCTTTGACGCCGAAGGAAGTGTCCCGTGTCTCTGTGACTTGTACGCCGGAGCAGGTTACCCACGAAGGTTTCAGGTGTTGTGCCCTGGCACCGCTGGGTCTTACAGAACCCAGTCCTTCAACTCTTAAGTGCAATATAACCTCGCTGTAAATGCTAACTTTGGGATGGCTGCACGGAAACATGTAGTGTATGGTGTCAAACACCTTGGATTCATACCCCAACACCAGTAACTGGTGTCGGAGTATGATCCCACCCTTATAGAGGGAGAGACAAGACAGCACCTGTATACCCGGTACCAGCTTAACAGAGCCCTGGCATCACAAAATGGATGCTGCAGCCACAGACACAAGTCTGGCCTCCTGCTGCTGACCAAAACTCTGCAGGGGAGGCCTGGACAATAGATTTCCTGTCACAGGGAGGTGACACCAACTCCCAGACAGTTTTAGTGTACTGGGGCTGGGTGGGAGCACTCCAAGAATGCTTTGAAGTCTGCACTGGGGGCACATTTGGTGTCCCTGTGCATAGTCTAGTTCAAACTGGTCCAAGGGGCTACCAGCCCCTGCTCTGGCCTAAAACTGGACAACGGAAATGGGTGTAGCCAGCCCTCTTTCTAAACCCTCCCATAGGTGGGTCCCCTGAGTTAGTCCAACCCCTTCCTTGGGTATAAACAAGGAAGCTCTGTAACCAGAACTTTAGATATCACTGGATGAATCTCTGACATTGAATCCTGGACCTTCGACGATCTGTTCAACACCAGAGGACTGAAGAATCTCCCTTGGAGTAAAGGAGTTACTCCCGTGCTTGGCAGGCACCAATGACGCATCTGACCTGTCTGCATCTCTGAAGCTCCCGCCAGATGCCGAAGACTTTGCAACACAGGAGGTGGTTTTCCAGTTTTCCCCGAGTCTGACCCGAGTACCAAGCAAAGCTGAGACCCGTAGCTGTTGTGGGTACAGTGGAACTGTAATCCCTAGACAACGTGCACATTTGCAAGTGCATCCACTTCTCGACATCCTCTGAGGCTGTGCATTGGGCTACTTGCAGCCCAGACACCGAGCAGGGAATCCACCAAAGATTGCTGGCCTACACACTCCGAGTGAGCCGTGGGCTGCCATTTTGTGATTCCTCTTGAGGTACCTTTGTGATCCCTTGTCCGTGGACTTGTGGCTCACTGAGAAGGCAACTGTAACTTTCTTTGAGCTTCGCTGGTTGCTCCTAAAATGCCCTGACTCTCCATCACTTGGTGAATGCCCTGGACCGTGCTGGTCTACACCGAAGCCATTGTTCTCTTCCTGCATGGGTTGCTTTTGCCAAGGCTTGTTGTGTCCAATCCAGGCACAGACACTGCAGCACTCAACATCGATTGTGGGACAGCTCGAATCCAGCTCCTGGTTATCGTCGATGCCTCCTGGTCCTCGTGGCTGAAGAGTCAAGCTTCCCCTCATCTCACATGAAGCACCCAACATCGGTTGGCATTTGACTATTGTGCCCCTGGTCACTGGCTTCTGATCTATACTCTGTCCCCTCTGCTTTCATGTTCTTCTCATCTTTGATCCAGGCTTGGATCTCTTCAGATACTTCTTCTCTTCCTGGTAGCAGAACTTTGCCGGAACTCGCTATTGAAAATGACGACCTGACCCAACACAATTTGACAACTATGCACTCGACTTCCCTGGGTTAGGTAACACGAGTACTCTGGTCCTCCCGTAGGTGTTTGCCCTAGTACCATCTACAAGCTACCAAGGGGGTGAGCATTAAAAGGGTTTGTTCCTAGTCAACTCCTAGGTGTCCTTAAACTTTAAATTTCCAACCGCGACTTTCCTCATAGAAGCTAACAACGCTTGCGGCTGTGTTCCAATGCTGCACGCCTCCCCACGTGGGTCCCCTGTGTCACTACCTTGGGTGGTTTTTTGGGGTCCCAGCGTTTCTACAGGCTGTAGGTCTTGTGTGTAGTCAAGTTGTGGTTCTTATACCACTATTTTAATATATGGTTTGGTCCCCCCTTGGGCCTATTGTAAACTGTGCTATTTATTGTTAATATTTGACTTGTAACTTGTGTACTTCGACTTCTAGCCTCATAAAGAGACTAGGGGTATGTGTAAATACATATATTTTATATATATATACCTGGTGTGGATCTCTTTTTATTTGGTCATCGAAGAGGTTATAGACAAGTAGAACAAGCTGCTTTACATTCCTTCAAGACTTGGCCTGAAGGCTGTTCGCCATAACTACCACTAGGATAGCTTTCAATAAAGGTTGTCTTTAACCTATCATCAATAAGGGTTGTTTGGACTGGTGCAAGGTGCCCACTATAACTAGTAGACAGTGTACCAGGCAAACTTCTCACAATGAATGTTTGCAAGGTATATGAATGTTAGACCTGGCATCTATTGATGTGTTTCCCCTAACTTTTTGCTTTCTGACCTCCTGTTTTTTACTCTGTTTTTGCTGGTGTAATGATTCTGCGCACTTTCCTCACTACTGTCCGTTGGTAAAGTGCAAGTGCTCCTAGTTAAAATGTGTTATGGATTGGTATTTCCATGATTGGCTTATTTGATTCATGTGTCAGTCCCTAGTAAAGTGCACTGCGAGTGCAATGGCCTATAAATCAAATACTGGTGGTGGGCTGCAGCACTGGATTATGCCACCCACGCAAACAGCCTGTAAAGTGTAACTCTGGCCTGCAATTGCAGAGCCTGTGCGCAGCCTGGGGTGGCCATGTCGACTTGGCAAGTGCACCCACTTGCAAGTCCCTAAACCTTCCCTTTTCTACATGTGAGTCCCCCCTAAGGTAGGTCCAAGGTACCCCCAAGTTCAAGTTCAAGTTCAGGAATTTGTATAGCGCACTACTCACCCATAGGGTCTCAAGGCGCTTGAGGGAGGGAGTGTGCATTACTTATCAAATAGCCAGGTTTTTAGCTGCTTTCTGAAGGAGAGGTGGTTCTGTGTAAGGCGGAGGTGAGAGGGGAGAGAATTCCAGGTTTTGGCCGCTAAGTAGTAGAAGGATCTTCCTCCCGTGGTGGACCTATGGATGCGCAGAATTGCGGCGAGGGCTAGATTGGATGATCGTAGTTGGCGGGAGGGTGTGTAGAAGGACAGTCGTGTGTTGAGGCATTCGGGTCCTAGGTCGTAGAGGGCCTTGTGTGCGTGGGTGAGGAGGGGGAATGTTATTCTCTTGTTGACAGGAAGCCAGTGGAGGTCTTTCAGGTGACCGGAAATGTGAGCTTGACGGGGGATGTCCAATATGAGTCTGGCTGAGGCGTTTTGGATGCGTTGGAGTTTTTTCTGTAGTTTGGCTGTGGTTCCGGCATAGAGGGTATTTCCATAATCCAGTCGGCTAGTGACCAGAGCGTGGGTGACCGTCTTTCTTGTTTCGGTGGGGATCCAACGGAAGATTTTTTTGAGAATGCAAAGGATGTTGAAGCATGAAGATGAGACGGCATTGACTTGTCTGGTCATCGAGAGGGAGGAGTCTAGGATGAAGCCCAGGTTACGTGCGTGCTCTGTAGGTATAGGTGCTGTACCCAGGGCCGGTGGCCACCATGAGTCGTCCCAAGCAGAGGGGGATGATCCTAAGATGAGGACTTCCGTTTTGTCCAAGTTTAGTTTTAGACTGCTGTTCTTCATCCATTCGGCTACTTCTTTCATTCCTTCGTGTAGATTGGTTTTGGCGGTGTTTGGGTCTTTGGTGAGGGAGAGGATCAGTTGGGTGTCGTCTGCATAGGAGATGATGTTGAGGTTGTGTTATCGTGCAATGGATGCGAGGGGACTCATGTAAACATTGAAGAGGGTGGGCCTGAGTGATGATCCTTGTGGTACGCCGCAGATGACTTTGGTGGCCTCTGATTTGAATGGGGGGAGGCGGACTCTCTGGGTTCTTCCGGCGAGGAACGAGATGATCCAGTCCAGAGCTTTTCCTTGTATGCCGGCGTTGTTGAGGCGTTGGATGAGGGTGCTATGACAGACTGTGTCGAAGGCGGCCGAGAGGTCAAGTAGGATGAGGGCAACAGTTTCTACGTTGTCCAGTAGCGTTCGGATGTCGTCTGTAGCAGCGATGAGGGCGGTTTCGGTGCTGTGTTTGGCTCGGAAGCCGGACTGTGAGGGGTCGAGGGAATTGTTGGCTTCGAGGAAGGTGGCGAGCTGGCTATTGACAGCTTTCTCAATGACTTTGGCAGGGAATGGGAGGAGTGAGATGGGGCAGTAGTTCTTAAGTTCAGAGGGGTCCGCTGTGGGTTTCTTCAGGAGGGCGCTGAGCTCGGCATGTTTCCAGCTTTCTGGGAAAGTAGCGGAGTTGAAGGAACAGTTGATGACATCGCGGAGATGGGGTGCAATGATGGAGTCTGCTTTGTTGAAGATGTGGTGGGGGCATGGGTCGGTTGGCGATCCTGAGTGGATGGAGTTCATCAGGCGGATGGTGTCTTCAGTAGTGATTGGGTTCCAGTTGCAAAGGATGTTAGAGGGCGGTTTTGGTTCGGGGGTGGGTGGAGTTGACTGGTCTTCTGACTGGTTTTCAAAGCTGTTATGTATGTCGGCGATTTTGTTGTGGAAGAAAGAGGATAAAGAGTCGCAGAGGTCTTGTGAGGGAGTGATGTCGTTGGTGCCGGCAGTGGGGTTGGTAAATTCTTTGACGATGTTGAATAGTTCCTTGCTGTTGTGGGCGTTGTTGTCGAGTTGATCCTTGAATGCTGATTTCTTGGAGGATCGGATCAATTGGTGGTGTTTGCGGGTGGCGTCCTTGAAGGTGGTCAGGTTGTCAGTGGTAGGGTTTTTTCTCCAGGTTTTCTCGAGAGTATGGCATGACTTCTTCGATTTCTTAAGGTCGTCGTTGAACCAGGGGGCCTTTTTGCTGCCTTGTTTGATCTGGTGGTTTTTCAAGGGTGCTAATTCGCTAGCGCTGTGGGTGATCCATTGTATGGTGATCCAGGTGATCCAGGGTGCATTGTATGTGAGAGATAGGACATGCCCATGTGTGTGTGGCATGTCGTGATAATGAATTACAGCCTACTTCGTTTTCGCTATTGCAAAGCTACCTGTTCTCAATAGGCCAGAATGGGCAGTTTGATCGTTGCAGCCTATGATCCTAACTGACCCAGGGACCATGGTAGGAATTTGGGTTTTGGAAGCCTGAACTCAGAATGATAAAACACATCTTTTAGTGAAGTTGTTTTTAACATTCTGGGTCTAAAAATACCACTTTTAGAAAGTGGGTATTTTCTGACCTAACCATCCAGCCTGCCTCTGCTAGCTCGTGTATTAGCTGTCTGGTTTGTGAGTGACTGGGGCTTGGGGAGACAGGGTGAGTCAGCACGGCTTAATAGGCACATCTACACATTGATGGGTGGGAGAAGTAGCACCTGGGTCTGAATAGGGCTGGGCTCTCCTTCCACAATGCTGGCTCCACCTCCTGTGGTGCGTCTGAGGACCCTGGCCCACACTGGCAAAGGAAGAAGGCGCAACCTGGCAGAACACACCCAGACTGCTTTTAACTAGGTCCAGGCCCCTCAGCCTTCAGAGAACAAAGGAATTGCTGGTATAAATATTGAGTCCCTTACCCAAAGACTTTAGAACTCGCTGGAATCAAGGAACCTGCCAAGAAGAAGAGCTGTAAGAGCTGCCAGTAGGAGTACTGCCCCTTTGCTGTGTTGTTGCTTTGTTGGGTTGGCCTGCAGATGCTGCTTCTGCCTTGGGCAGTCGAAGGACTGGACTGAACTTTCTCTACTTGTGCTGAGAATCTCCAAGGGCCTCAAACTGACCTGGCCTCCTGTTAAGAAGTCTCCGGGACAGCAGAGACTTCACCCACCTCTGGGTACCGCTCCTGGAACCGCTGTTTCAGTTGCCCCAGAGAAGAGGAAATCGCGACTGACTCCTTCATCTGACTCTGCCGCTGGCCTTGTGTCCTGAAGGCACTGCAGGCTGCATCGACTTGCCCTGCACTGCACGCCTTGGTCTCACCGATGCCGCCTGCACGACCGTGATCGAGCCGCTGCCTGCACTGCATCGAGAGGCACTGCAACCAGCACTGCCTCACTTCACTTCGCTGGCCTGGTCCCACGACACGGTCGCCGCTGGCTCGACACCTGTGATAGCCTCGTCACGCACAGCTCTCCAACTCGGTCAGCACCGATTCCCGCCAACCGCAGCATTGCAACTTCAATGCACCGCATCGAGCACCGTCACTCCCTTGGTCTCACCGATGCCGTCTGGACGATCGTCACCAAACCGCTGCTCGCACAGCATCAAGGGACAGCGCACCATGCACCTCTTCCACTTTGCACCGTAACCGCGACAGACGCCAGACGCCACGACTGGCTCTGTCACCTGCACCGCAGCCTGCCAGCACTGCATCGAGCACTCTCTCACCCTGCTATGCCCACCTTGGGTTCACCGACCCCGTCTGGTGACCGTCACCGAGCCGCTGCTCACACCGCATCGTGGGACACAGCACCATGCACCGCTTCCACTTTGCACTGCAACCACGATGGATGCCAAGACCGACTTGCACCTCCCTGAGGGCCGCACCAAGAAAGGTACTGTTAACAAGTCTGTCCCACTGTTGCTGGCCAGTACCGATGCAGTCAGCTAGAACTGTGAGACTCTGTTGTTTTCAGCATCAAGGAGAGCTACCGACTCATACCAACTGTGTTTTCAATGTATTTTTGCCATTTGAAGACATCTGGTGAAGAAACTATTTTTAAAGTTCTGTATTGTGGATTTTTATTGTATTTGGTCTTGTTTAAGTATATAAAAATATTGGATATCTTTCTAAACTGGTGTGGAGTCCTTTTGTAGTGCTCACATTGTATTACTGTTGGTTCTGTGCAAATGCTTTACACACTGCCTCTAGCCTGACTGCTCGTGCCAAGCTACCAAGTGGGTGAGCAGGAGTTATTTTCGGAGTGTATCTCCCTTATCCTGACTAGAGTGGTGGTTTCTGCCTGGCTTTGGTGCACAACTTAGCCAACCAGAAATCCCATTTCTAACAATGTAGAAATCTGGAAAAAGGCCACAACAGAGCTAATTTTTGGACTCAACCTCATCATGAGTGGCGACTAATTTCACACCTTCTATCTTTGCAGCTGACGAAGGTTATGCACTGATGCCGTCAGTCATGACAAAGGTGAAGTTCCCACAAAACCAAGCACAGATGACATACAACCAAGCCCTTTGCTGCACCAGTTCTGTGGTTGAGCTGACTTTTGCAGGCCTCAAGTCATGATTCAATGCCTTGATTTATCTGGGGGAAGATTATCTACTCCCAAACCATTGTCTGTAAGATCATTTTGGTATGCTGTATCCTGCATATCGTATACATCAGGACCAATGTGCCATAGCCAGAGGATAATGTGGAACAGGAAATGTCAGATGATGTAGAGGAAGCAGATGAGGAGTCTTTTCAACCTGTAACATCAGTGACAGCAACAAGGCAGATGATCAATATTATTAACCATTTCCTCACAGAATAATCGTTTACATGATTCAACTTAAAATTTGGTAAAGTGACACAATGTACCTCTCTCTATGAATTAATATTCAGAACATTAACACCTTGTATGTATTCTATATTCACACTACATTGCTGACATACTACATTTGTTCTACTGATATCTGTCACATTGACTAGTGATCTAGCAGAGTCTATGGAACACCCTAGAAAATCATCTGGGATAAATGAAACATGGTGCACGCCAACTACCTTTAGCAGATGGTTCACCATTGGTAGCCACCATGATATTGGTGTGGTAAGGTAGATGGTGACACCAACTGTGTCTGTGTCTCTCTTGATGATAGCCATGTACTAGGCCTCATGTTTGTGGTTAACAGCGGATGCCACTTGTTATATGAGTACTTTGCAGTGTTCCAAAAAGGATGTGCTTAGGAACATACTCCCAAAATTACAGTTCACAAATGCCATTAAGGAAAACAGACTGACATTGTCACATCCTGGAATTTCCCACCATGAACACAAACTAACTCTATATATCATACGTTTTCAGTGCTATAGTGTTGCATCTTTGCATCTGTACACACTGCGATTACACACCATTATGTGAATAGGTGCACATTGAAAAACAATGAATGCGCTGTTTATACAAAGAAATGCACATTCCACCACTTTACTTTGGATGCAAGTTAGCTCAGCCCTTGCCACGGTCATACTCCCCAACCATTGTCTGTAAGATCATTTTGGTATGCTGTATGCAGCATAACATATGCATCAGGACCAATGTGCCATGGCCAGAGGATAATGTTGAACAGGAAATGGGAGATGATGTAGTGGAAGCAGAGGAGGAGTCTTTGCAACCTGCAACATCAGTGGCAGCGACAAGGCGGAGGGGCAATATTATTAACCATTTCCTCACAGAAAAATCATTTACATGATTCAACTTAAAATTTAGTATAGTGACAAAATGTACCTCTCTCTATGAATAAATATTCAGAGCACTAACACCTAGTAAGCATTTGTATGCTATATTCACACTAAATTGCTGACATACTACATTTGATCTACTAATATCTTTCACACCGGCAAGTGATCTAGCAGAGTCTATGAAGCACCCTAGAAAATCATCTGGGACAAATGAAACATTGTGCATGCAAACTACCTGTAGCAGATGAATCACCAGATTTAGCCACCATGGTATTTGTGTGGTAATGTAGATGGTGGCAACAACTGTGTGTGTGTGTCTCTTGATGAAAGCCCTGTGCTAGGCCTCATACTTGTGGTTATCAGTAGAGGCCATTTGTTATATGAGTACTTTGCAGTGTTCCACATAGGATGTACATAGAAACACACACCCAAAACTACAGTTTACATATGCCATTAGGGAAAACAGACTGACATTACTCATCCAGAAATGTCCTATCATGAACAGAGTTTAACTCTATATAGCATACGTTGCCAGTGCTACAGTGTTGCATATTACATCTGTACACACTGCAATGCACAAGCTACACCGGTTTGTTGCATACTGAAAATATAGAGTCATATACGTAGACGTACTGTCACCTAAATGTTGGAGAATACACCAAGGCATGCATGATGGTCTACCATAACACAATCAACATGAATAATGGTCATGGTGGCCACAAATGTTGGCACTGTCACTGTCCTATAGGATATGGCCCTTGGATGCAAAAGGATCTCATGC
This sequence comes from Lissotriton vulgaris, assembly GCF_964263255.1. Taxonomy (NCBI): domain Eukaryota; kingdom Metazoa; phylum Chordata; class Amphibia; order Caudata; family Salamandridae; genus Lissotriton; species Lissotriton vulgaris. Next base: position 451,758,265 of record NC_141695.1, read on the forward strand.
TTTCCATCAAATAGCCCTTCCATACCCCTCCTTGCATGTGTGTGCAGGAAATAGTTGCACACTTACTCATCATACACATCAGGAATACAACCTGATGCCTCCATTGTGCTACATTTGGCCAATTGCCCTTGCACAGAGTAGTCATACATGTATAACATTGATCCCATTGCACAGGTTGACTCTTGCATCATAGGTAGAAGCACATACATAAAGTTAGGTTATTCTCAGTTTAGGGGTCCTAAAGTTAGGAGTGCTTATTTTACTACTCCTAAACTGGGAAAAAACCTAACTTTAAGACTTTCGGCATTCACAGAAGGCAATTCGGTGTCCTGAAGTTAGGAGTCCTAACTTTACTACTCCTAAACTGAGAAAAATCCTAACTTTAAGACTTTCGGCATTCACAGAAGGCATTTGGGAGTCCAAAAGTTAGGACTTCTAACTTCTGTGAATACCGAAATGAGTAAGTACCTTCTGTGAATACCAAAATGAGTAAGTGCCTTCTGTGAATACCAAAATGGTAGTAAGTTTAGGATTTTGTCTTAAGTTAATTCTGTGAAATGGGCCCTACGTTCCAGCAGCCACATCAGAATGTCACCCACAGCACAGGTACCAACACCTTGTGGCATCGTGGGGAATGCTCACAAGTCCCAGCACAACAGAGGACATGTCTGCCTTTGTCTGGACTCTGAATGCATGCGCGTGGAACTTCTGGTGTGTACACACAGTCAAACATGCGCAAGGGGATGCAATTCCATGGTCAGAGCAGCACAATGTCGTCTGGCAACATTACCAATTCGGACACACTGCTGGGGGGAGTGTACATGCATGGCAATGTAGCATGACATGTGAACTTGTTGGACCCCTTCAACTGAACACCGTCAGCAGAGCAGACAGTCGGCGCAGTCCGGTGGCAGAGCACTACGCAGACCTCATGGGCTGTTGGTCGTGCCCCCTCACACGGGGCAATCGGCAGACACCAAACAGCACATGACTTGTCCAGCAAGGCATGGTGGGCCGAGACCATTGCCATCCGTGATGATTGGCTTCCATTTTCTGCCTCCCCATTTCCTGCACATCGAAAGGTTTGCATGCTGCGTGCAAGTGGCTGTTGCCTTGTCCATACTGACATGCACATGCCAATAAAGTCCATGCAACTTAACTGTGATGAGTGCTGATTAAATAGACCACTCGTGTTCCACAATGAGCATCGTCCCTACACAGGGAGGGTCTGACCGACGCATGTACGATGGGGGTGGGTCCCTTCTGACAGCTAAACCTCTGTGAGCCAGACAACATTTTGGGATTGTTGCTGCCACACCTGTGCACTTACGTATCTTCAGCAATGTGAGTATGGTGTACAACCTCTGACCATGTGTAGCAATGTCATGAATCGTAACAGAATGTGTTCACACAGATGTGTGTGAGTAGGTATGCGAGGTGAAGTTATGTTGTCACATGATGTAGGACACTATTCCTGGACTGCTACCGAATTGGTCATTCCTACACACAGCCCTATTTAATACATGGACGTGTGCCTACATTGGGGGGATGTGAGGTTGCTGGTAATGTGCAAGGGGGACACCGTTAGTACTCGCCTTCACAGTCATCCAATTGGCCATGTGTCTCATTGGATAGACATGTGCATTTCTGTCATTCACCAGGGTGAACCTTCTTGTGCAATCATTGTCCCTACATCCAGCCATGCTTACATACATGAGTGAACATAGTCATTAAAAATCTGTGTGATTTAGAATGTTTTATTCACATTCTGGTGTATGACGGAGCATGAGCTGCACATTGTCATCCAAGCCCACATAACATGTAAGCCCAGTGGTGGGCCAACAAGAGTCCTTTGGGGATTTGAAAGTGATTGGTAAGAGTGTGGGTGCAGTCTGCAGCAGGATTTCTGTGTATTTGTCAAGCAGTGAAGATGTGGCAGTTCATGTCTGGGTCCGGGTGGATGTCGCAGAGCTTTCCAGGGGACAGTGGGAGGTGCTGAACCAGGCAGGGACATGCCAACTGGCGGGGATGGATGCTACTACCTCCTTCCTCACACAGTAATTACCATTCGCATCTTACTCATCTGATACAGGTTCAGTGTCCGATATGTCAGGTGTGTGTGGTGGTGTAATGGCTGCAGCACTGGGTGCCACTGACACCTCTGGCTGAGAAGGTGATGGGGGTGCATCACTGGGTGCCACTGACACATCTAGCTGAAAAGGTGATGGGGCTGCATCACTGGGTGCCACTGACACACCAGGGGTTGGAGATTTGTGTGTCAAAGCTCCTGCTGCCGTCATCTGGGACTGACTCAGTGGCAGGGCATGGTAGATCCCAGCTTCATCTCGCTGGTGTTCAGCCATGGCAGACATACTTCCAGCCTTCATATGTTCCATGGTCTCCAATGTCCTCCGCATCTGTGCCAACTATGTGCTGTCATCGCAGGCGCCTGCCTGACTGGACAGTTCCTGTACCAGAGTAATGGCCCCAGCGAGCTCAGCTAAGGATTGTCTGTGAGCATGGTGCAGACAGGGGGTATCCGATAGAGACTGTACGTGGTCTCTGATGGGACTCAGACACTCACGTACGAGTTTGGCTGCAACGAGCTCGAAACCCACCCACAGCTGATCTGGCAACTACTCCATCTGGGGACCCAACACATGGTGTTGAAATTACATGTATTGTTTGTGTGAATCCTGCAAGACAGCCTTGGTTGTGTGTGTTTCCTGCTATGTGGTCTGTGCAGGTGGTGGAGTCACCTCGAAGCAGCTGGCCTGCCCTGCTCCTGGGGGTGGGCTGCGGAGGCTGTCAATTAGCTGTTGGAGGGTTTCTTGACATATGTGCAGGTTGTCCTCTTCATCATCAATATGCTGTTTGTGGTCTGCTCTGCAGTAAGTGTTGATTGTCCCTTTGCAATGTTAAGTGGAGATGCAGGTTAACAGAATTACCCCTGTATGTTGACGTGTAACAGATCTTTGCATACAGACTGCATGACAATGCACATTGTAACTGTTTTGGTGGAGCTGGCTATTTGATGGCAGACAGTAGAATTTTAGATTACGTAATGGATATGTGGTAGTACCCATACATTATCATCATACAGTGTCAATCAATGCCAGATGTGAGTGGCCAGTTACTGTGCACAGGAGGAGCCTGTTGTGTCCTCTGTCCTGTGGTGTAGGTGTTGCACTTTAAACCACATTGGCATCATTTATAAGGGTCTGCGATTGCTATGTGTGTGTGCTGCATTGTCGGTGAGTTGCCGCTGCAGATCTGATTTCATTTACCCATATCCCTTTGAGGCGGTGTGCCTTTGAATTGTGTGCTTTTTGGGGGCTGACATGTTTGCGACTTGTGTCATATGTGCTCTTGGACAGATTTTTTGGCCTTGTGCATTGTTCGTCTGCTGCGTATTTTGGACGGCATGGGTTGTGGGTGCACGTAGATATGTCAGAGTGGACCTGATCCTTTACAGATATGATCAGCACTGGGCCACCGCCATGTCGAATTGTGCACCATGTCATTTATATTGGCTGCTGCCATGCTATGGGTCATGCAGTGTCATTTGCATAGTCTGTGTGTGTGGCTCACACAGCCACTATTTTTTCTATATTCCTCACTTGTGCATGGTTGTGTTGCGTCATTGGTGATTTTGAGGGGGCCCATATGTTCACATGGTGGATGAGGGCCTACTTGGTGTTCCTTTGTGTGCTGCAGCGTGCCAAGGGTATTAGGTACATGTCCCACAGTCATTGTGGGTATGCAGTGTGCTACACATACTTGTGCATGTGTGGCATTGTGCCCATCTCCCACCTTCCCCCTATCCCTGGTGGTTTCTCACCCTGTTGCTGTTGTGTCAGGTGATTTCAAGCTGTGTCCAGGCCCCCAAATCCTGCCACCGTCTCCACACTGATGACTGTGGCCACCATTTGCTCCAGCTCATCCAACTCCTCCTGTGGCGCAGGACTCCCACATCCAGTCGCCGTTGCTGCCTTCTTTTTGGTGGCAAGCTTCTCCTTGGTTTGGCTATGCACTTAATGCCAGAGCCGCTCGGTCTCCTCCATTGACCTCCTCGACACTCCAACCGCATTGATGTTGGTGACTATGGCCTGTCATATTTCTGTTTGTGTTGCCGGCGCCGCAGTGGAGGTGCCGAACAGTTGTTTATGGTGTTCTATCACCTCCGGGACGATGATCCGGTCTTCCTGCAGACTGAACCTGGTCTTCCTCTTCCTCTTCTCCTTGCCCTTCCCCGAACACAGGGTTCCTGGATAGTCCTCCGATGGGCTTGTGGGGTTTGGCATGTCCTCTGCACTCGGTCCAGGTGCATCCATGGTGCTACGCAGTTTGAATGGATTTTTCTTCTTCTTCCTTTTACAGTGCATTTTCCTGCATAACGCATGGGGATTGCAGGCCTGTCGCTGGTTTTCTCTGATTTTGGTATCGCGCTTTGTGGCGTCGCAACTTTTTGGGCGTTCGTGTTTCGCATTTTTTGTTTGTCGCATTGGTTTTTACGCGATCATTTAGCGCGTTCTCATGCTGCTATCGCATGGTACCACTGTGTTCTGAATTCCACATTTTCCCACAATATGCTGAGATGTGTAAAGTTGTGCTAGCGTTTTTTGGTGTTGTTTAGCACACGTTCTTGTGAATATACCCCTAAGTCTTTAGCATGGGATAGATAGGTTTAGAAATAGTTACTTGAATTTTTGCATTAAATCTCTTAGTTTGATAAATATAGGTGTACGTCATGATTTACTGTGTATCAGTTATATATTGTGCTCAGCTGAAAATGCATACTTGCACTAGTCTTACCTTGCAACATGTGTGAGTGTGTCTGTGGACAGGGATACGCCACACTGCCCATTACTTTACATGATCTTACATGCAGACATTGTTGACCAGGTGACGTGGCTTTTATCGAGGCATGATGATAGAGTGCTCATTTTGTAGTCACATATGAGATCAATGTATGTTGCAATTACAACATGTCCCGAAGGGATATTGAGCCCTGTGACTTCTGCACATATAGTTGGCATATGAAGTGATTCACTGATGGCTGCCTCGTAACCCCTTACACCTGCTACTGTCATATAGCATATAACGTACGCTGTTGGCCTTATATCATGACACTCGAGTAGTATATCATTCAATCCTTAACCCCTTCACTGCCGTTCCCGGAAAACGGTGGTGTCAGACAAACCTACCTATTTTTAACATAGGTCTTTTTCAAGCTTGATTCTTACTAAAACGGTTTCCTTGAATTACTACCCAGTTGTGCTACAAAGTTTACTTTGTTTTTCATATTTCCTGTGCTGTCATGGCTGCCGTGGACATTCCGCAGCATAGTCGCATCGCGGTGCGGGATCATTTGCAGATGTACAATGTGCCTTTGGAAGGCTTGGCTGTGATAATGGTGGTGAGTGCAGATGCTGCTTACCCTTACGAACTGTTTTATTCGTGGGTGACATTTCCGGAGGTGGACGCTAATTCTCGTGTGTTCCACACGTACACTCCCACGGCTGTACCTAATGAGTATACTCCGCACAGGGCACAGGAAGTTCCTATTGACCTTTAGCTAAGCATGGGCGAATTTTGCGAATCTCGCGTTCGCGAATTTTGCGGATTTTTTTTTTGTGTTCGCAAGTGTTTCTACCAGTTCGCGAGGATTTGGTACTAGTTCGCAATTGCGAACTTACTTGTCGGCTCGCAACGGTCGCGACTATGTTGTTTCTACGTCTGGTTCATCATCACAGCCTCCCAGCAGCCTCTGTTTCACCACTGGCACCCTCTCTTTGACCCATGCCACCCTCTGTTACATCAATGCCACCCTCTGGTTCATCATCACTGTAGAAGATGGGGGGTGAAAGCAAGCCCACCTGCCCTGCTTGAACTGACATGAATTAATTTGGGGTTAGTTTATTAACAACACCTGCCCTGCCCCAACTGACAATAATGAATTAGGGGCTAATTAATGTGTCACTGAAAGAATTTCAAGTTCCAGCCTGGCACCTGCTTGTCTGCTCCTTTAGCTGTAAATCAGGACCTTTGTGGCATACAGTTAAGGTCAGAGCAGGGTCACACAATAGTTGCAAGCAGGCAACCGAATTCTGGAGGGCCTCCTCAGGAAGCACTACAGAGAATCGTTACAAATCATGAGGTTGACCTTTTGCACCTGCTCATTGCTTTTGCTTTTGCTGAAATCGTTTTTCGGTTTTTTTCGCGCTATTCGCGGGGCGCGGCGTCGTGCGAAACCGACCGCGGAAGCCGCCAATTCGTGCAAATGAGCATTTTATTTTTTTGCGGTTTGTTGTTTCGTGAGTTTTTTTGCAGTATTCGCGAGCCGCTTGCAGCGCAACACGCGAATTTACCCCAAGGTCGAGTACGGGCACGGCCATTTTGTTTGCGTGACGTATTTCCGTTTCCGCCCGCTATGTATAATCTCGCGCAGTAAGCGCATTGCGAGTAGAGGTTCGCACGAGATCGCGCGGGAAATCTAGAGGTTCGCACGAGATCGCGAGGAAAATCTCGCGCGAACTTACTTTCGCGCTCGTGAACGGGCGCCGGCCATCTTGTTTTTAATTCATTTCCTGTGTCTGGGCATGGTGTTTAATCCTCTTGGTATCTTTGCCATCCTTTGCTTGTTTTCAGTTTTTTTTTACGATTTTGCTTCTTATCTATCCCTCTCTTTTCCTAGCTGTATATTTTTGTCTTTTCTGCTATTTTTCTTTACTTTTAAACTACTTTTTTAAACTCTTTTCTTTTCTTCTTCCCTATCCTATTCTTTCTTAATTTTCTACTTCTTCCTACCTTACCTGCCCAGACCATGGTCAAGCCAGGCGCCGTGAAGCTGCCCAGGCACTTGAGGGCCGCAGCGGCGGCGGGGAGTAGTGCTGGACCCAGTGCCAGGACAGCATGCGGGAGATTGAGGGGGGAGCAGGTGACGCGACGGGAGATATTCAGCCCGGAGGAAGTGGGCGCGCTGGTCTACTTCGTCCAGCGCCGCCTGCCCAGGACCATCGCGGGAGGCGGCAGGATCGCGGCCGGCGGCTACAACATGCGGGAGCGCCGGAAGCGGTGGGAGAAGGTGTGCTGGGCCATATCCCACCTCTACGGGGTCCAGCGCACCTACAGCCAGGTCACCCATCGCTGGACGGACCTCCTGGACCGCGAGCGCGACCTGCTGGACCAGCTCGGCTTGGAGATCCCCGGGCTTGGTGAGTAGTAGTAGCCATTTAATCACTCACTACTATGATGTTTTCTCCTGCTCTGTGTTGTTGTATTGCAAATATTTGTTTTTTACATGGAGCAAGCCAATAATGCCGCTGATGACTATTACATTGTAGTTAAATTATATTTCAAAATCTTCTGTGCATTTCAGGTGCACTGCTCTCCTTCTCAGTGGCGTTGCTACTATGCTTATTTGTTTTCTATTTCGTGGTCTCATTGGCCTGAGTAACTATTATGTATGAGTGTACTATACAGAACTGCGTAATGCTAGACACTAGGGGGCAGATTACATTTACAAGCCCCTTGCGCCACGTTTACGTTGTCTTGCGTGACGCAACAGCGGCGTAAACGTGCCGCATCCCTGCGAGTCATTTACAGCATGACGCATCTAGGGAGATGCGTCACGTTATAAAGCCATGGGCCTGCACCACAATGGGTGCGTTCCTAGTACGCAGGGTGGGCGGTCCGGCGGCTGTGCGCCTCGCAAAATTGCCTGCATGAAATCTACAAGATTTAACGCAGGCACTTCTGCGATGCTGCTACGTCAATTCAATTCCTTATGTCTGCTCGAAGCAGGCGAAAAGACTGACACAGCATGTTAAGTATTGGGTGGCCCGGAGCATTACTGGAGTTGCATTGCGTTGGCGACGTGACTCCAGCGATGTGCCGCTCTTACGTGACGAGATGCGTCACGCAAGTGCCTACCCTTGCGCCAGGGCGCGCCGCATTGTAAATGAGGCGCATCTGCCGTGTCGCAAGGGTAGTTTTGCGTGACGCATTTGATCTGGCGCATCTCTGGAGATGCGCCAGAACGCGTAAGTAAGTATGCCCCTAAGGGGCAGAATTGCAATTACCGTCGCATCCCTGCAAAGTAGCAGGGATGCGCCATTAATTGTGCGGCCCGCTACCACCACCAAACATGGTGCGCCGTATTTACAATGCGGCGCACCATGGGCCCAAAACGTCACCGAAGCTTTACTGCTGGAGTTGCGTCGCAACGATGGCGCAGCTCCAGCAATGCTCTGGGGTACCCTATCTCCCCAATGCTGGGTCAAGCCGTACGTCTGCTTCAAGCAGGTGCAGGGTTTGTGTGACGCATCATTGTCCTAAAGGTGACTGATTGAAATTTTGTAGATTTCCCTCAGCCACTTTTAGGATGTGTTCCAGCGCAGGAATGCCCTCCCTTGCGCCGGAACGCCCCCTGATGGCGCAGGGCTTTATAACGGGATGCATCTCCCAAATGCGTCACGTTGTTATAATATTATACGCCGCACCATGGCGCCCTTTTTTGTTTAGCTGCTGCGTCACAAAAGTCACGCAAAACCGGCGCAAAAGAGCCGCAAGGGGCTTAAATCTGCCCCTTCCTTTGTACCCCTGACAATAAGAAAAATAGTGGCGGTGGATTGATAGTTTGACTATTTAAATGACTGGTAATGTAGCAGGCAACTGTTAGTGTTGTCACTGATCTGACTGAAATCACAATGGAGTTTGTCTGTCACTTTGCGTCTTGCCTGCGGACTGCTGCCTGCCAGTCCTAGGTGAACGTTTCAGTACTTTGTTTAGTGAGTTACGTGACTTTCGAAGTCACAGGTCCGCAAATAAATGAAAACTAACCCTAATCAATATAATTTCGCGGAAATATTTTGTTATTGTTCTTTTGAAATGTTTGATTTGGTTGACATTGACAAGCAACAATCATCCATGTTTTCTGTTCTTTCTTTCATGTTGTACGTCAGCTCCCCCCAGGGGCGAGAGGAGGACATAGGAGCAGCAGGCGGCGGATGCTGTTCAACAGGGCCAGGATCCGGCACGCGAGGGCTCCTCTGCTGGCCCCAGTAAGTTTTCATTTTAGACTAGTACCTATTTTTCCTAGCGTTCCTCATTTGACTTTTTTCAAAATTGTCTTTGCTCTTCTTGTAGACTGTATCTAAATTCTTATCCTGCCTCTACTATGACTCCCTGTGGTATTACTAGATTATTCTTATTAGTCTGTCTGTGTAGCTAACTAAGATTGCACGGTTGGCGAAACTCCCATGATTCTAGTCAGCAATAGCTCTATCAACTTAGTGCAGTCCTCTGGGATTGTCCATAATGTCTTTTGAAGTGTTCTATCTGGACTCATGCTTGCAAAAATTGCAAAACCTTTCGCTCAGTCACTGTAGTCTGGACCAAAAAACACAGATTGTATTTAAGTTTAAAAGCTTTATTAAAAGTAAACACATTTATTAAAATGAAGTCATAATAAAACTAAACGTTTAACTGATAATGGAAAAGTGGTTAGTGCTGACGATTAATTGAAGACATTTCTTGTGGTCGAGCCGAGCTCTCACCTGGTTTCAACTTGATCTTGTTGTTAGAAGTCCATCTTCTGTCTGTGTGGAGAAAAATGGTGAGTGTTAAAAAAACAGCCTTCATCAGTTGTGCCAAAAAGTGCAGCAAGACAACCTTCCCTGGAAAAAGGGACATTTTTTTTAACTTTAACGTAGACAGTCACAAATTACATTGTTTTCACATGTCTTCATTCCTAGACCAAAGCATGTGAGTGCTTTATTCTAACATTCTTAAATGTACTTTGTAGGTGGAACATCTGGTGGCGGGGCCAGTGTGGAGGTGGTGGTGCTCGACACGGAGGCGGAGGGCGATTCTTCAGGGGAGGAGGCGGCGGCTGTGAGAGTTGAGACGGTGGTGGTGGCGGCCAGAGGTAAGCTCTTATATATTCCTTACTTATTGAGATTGAAGACTAGCTGGGAAGGCAAGAATATGAGATGCATGGCTGGGTGAATGATGAAGCAATGATGGGTGGAAGGACAACAGCCTGGGTGGGTGACACAGAAACTGTATGTGTCCATATACCTGGATCATGCTACTATCTGACTCTTAGATAGCATATGTGTATCTAGAGCAGGGGTACTCATAGTAAGGCCCGCGGGCCGGTGGTGGCCCGGCAAGCCTTCCTTGGCGGTGCGCAGACCTTGCAGACAATCACTGCTCCCCCGGCCCCCACAGAGCAGAGGCTTTTTTGTATTTCACATGTTAGCGCCCCTGCATCTCCACTCTGACAATCACTGCTCCCCCGGCCCCCACAGAGCAGAGTGGAGATGCAAGGCCACAAAGAGGTGAAATAGAACAAAGCCTCTGCTCTGTGGGGCCGGGCAAGCAGTGATTGTCAGGGTGGAGAAGCAGGGGCGCTACAACAAACAAAGCCTCAATGATATGTTAATGGTCTTTTAAAGACCTGTTAAGTACTTTGGTGTTGTTGTCTGTGTGTGCGCGTTGAGGAAGCGGTCTCAACCCGGGCTGAAGGCTGACACAGATAGACACACACACAGTGAGATGACAGAGGGGGAGGGAGAGGGAGGGCAGGAGGGAGAGAGAGATGGAGAGGGAGGGCAGGAGGGAGAGCAGGAGGGAGAGAGATGTATGTAAATGCTGGGTCTGGTGGCTCAGTGGATGAGGGCATCTGCTGCAGGGACCTGTGTGCAACCTCATGGTCACAAGTTATCGTTTTGCTTTAGCCCCACCCCCTCTGACTCCGCCCCCACCAGTGCGGCCCTCAGCCCCAAACTACACTGTAAATGTAGCCCCTGAGAGAAAGTTTGTGAGTACCCATGATCTAGAGAGAGTAGACGGTCAGTGGATGAACTAAGTGTAACTTTGAAGAGCATGTAACACTGCACCCGCACGTCCGTTCCAGTGTAGGAAATGCAAGGAAAAGAACTTTTAATTTTGTCCAAATACTACCATCAATAGTAGCAGTAGTTTGTATTGCAAGCTCTGCATAGATCCGGTTATTACGGTGGCCACTCCCTACCTCTCTTAATAAGTTTAGTAGTACTCAGTCATTCATGTGTGGATGTATCACTGGTCACTCAATAAAAAGCAAAGCACCTAAAGTCATCCCATATATAAGCAAAAACATCCCATGTGAAGTGATAGATAATCAGATTATTTATCTTCTTCAATTTTCCATTTCTAGTACTCATTTCCACTGTAGGGTGAAAGTTAAATTAATTAAGCAGTAGCCCTTGAGTTGTAACAGAGTATTCTCAGTGCCACCCGTGATAGAAAAGTAAGAGCTTCACCACCTGCATTTACTGGACGGGTACAGTAACACAACGCAAGTCTAGGTCACTCCTCATGGCGTGCGTCTCTTTTTCTCAGGTGCAAGTTTACTGCGCTGGCATTATGCCGGCTTGCAGAAGATAACGTACCAATTTTACAAAACAAGAGACAAGAAGAAGAATAAGACTGGTGTACTTTCATAGTCGACTCCAATGGAAGTCCATAGTGCTCGTAGAATTTGTTCCTTAAACTCCCACTAATGTTAGAGCAAGGATGAAGAAGTGTGAGGTTAGATAGATACTGGCCTCAATAGTTATGTAATGCGTTTACAAGTTGCTAGTTGTAGTGCAACACAAATTTCTGCTGAATGATTGAGTTAATCTTAAAGAGCATTGGTTACAGACTATGTCTTTCTTTCTTCATATAGGTTCTCCTTCCAAACGAACAAGGAGGAAGGAGCTGGCTAGAGCGGCCCGGCAACGGAGGATCGATGCCACTGTGGCCGAATATCGGCGGCTGGTGGCCCTGGAGGACGAAGAAAGTGTGCAGTCGACCACAACAACTACGTCGTCTGCATCGGCCTCCGTTCCCCCACGGGCTGCCAGTGCCACCCAGCACAGTGGTCCACCCAGACTGAGCCGGGCTGCCAAAGCCAAACGCCACCGCCGAGTAGCAAGGACAACAGCTACAGCTTCCTCTCACCCTGATGGTGTCCCGCCTCCAGCAGGAGCTCCACCACTTTTCCAACCAGTTGGAGGGGCTCCGCGTAGAGCACGCCTTGCTCCGCCAGGAGCATGATGCCCTGGCCCAAAAAGTTGACAGCATCCACCCATAGTGTCCCTTGCCCCTTTTTTAGAGACTTTTGGGGGGTGGGAATTGGGAGTTGGGTTTTTGGGGACTTTTGAAGGACAATCGTTGGGGTTAGGGAGGGTCTTGCGGGAGATTATTTTGTTAGGGATATAAATATACTTTTTCAAACTTTATCTGAGCATACCCGTTTCTTACTGCTTGCCTGGTGGGTGGGGGTTTGACAGTGACTTTGTTTTCCTGAAAGTTTAGTTCCATTTTCTTCCTTTAAGTGTAAATGCCCAAATGTTTTCAACACTAAGTGCCTCTCACAGACTAAGTGAAGTGAATCCAAGAGTCCTAGGACTTTAGTAGTACTACCTTCAGTCTCTCGTCTCTCCTACTAATACTCCATTATACCCCCAAACCACCAAACGCTTATCTTACCTGTAATTTGTGTTTGAAAGTAGGGCTAGACCCAGGGCTGGCTCCACGGGAAACAGCGAATAAGGTTGGCAATCTTGGTCCGATAAAATTTCCTCATAGCGGTGGTACTAGTGGTGTGACACAGTGGCAGTTGCATGCCTATGAAAAAAAAGAAAATGAAATCTGGTTTGTCCTCCTGACCAATTCAACGGTACAACTGAGAATATAGCAGGTGACAGAAGTACAGTAGAACAGTGCCACATTGAAGCCTAACAAATGGTAAAGTATAACTACTAATTCGGTTGAAGTTCTTTCACATTAGCAATGGTTCTTTGTCAAGCAGAGTAAGAATATATCCTCGGATTTCTTCACCAGCCTGTTGCTATCACCTTATCCTCCCCAGCAAGTGTGTGGATTTATTGCTGTAATTTAGTCACACATCAATCAAAACCACACAGCCCGGGGTAAGAGGGTTAGGGTTTGAAAAATGGATGGGTACGGGGGTTTTTGGAAAAGGTTTTGGGAGACAAGAAAAAATAGCACAGCATAGACAAACAATTGTGAACATAAACAAATCTTTGGGTACAAACCTATCCATCAATCTTTGAAAGTGCATGCACTACTGCATGCATGTCAGTGAAAAGTAAGTAGTACTTTCGACAACTGTGGAAGAAAGAATGCGACAGTACAGGGCCTGTGTGGAATTATTGATAACGATATTCAACATAAAGTCTCTGTAGCCAGATACCCGAGAGCCTTGCTGGTCACTATAAATCCATTCACAACAACACTCAGTGGGGTTGGTCTGGAAGGTATAGTAGATAGAAAAGGAGAAATTGCTTTTTTTCTAGGTGTCCCCTCACTCACCAGGGTTGCCCCTTGGTGACATGCTTCATCATTGGGGCCATCCCAGTCCTCTACGGCCTGGGGCGTGCTGCGACTTGCGAATGACGTAGGAGCACTTACAAATGACTATGTGTGGTGCAGATGTGATAGTGGAGTGGAGTAAGTGATGTGTTAAGGGATCAATTTAGAAGCAGAGAGAGATCCAAGAAATGCAGTCACAGTCAGAGAAAAAGGCAAGGGATACTGTATCTATGTGGTTGTAGTGGTCCTGTTGGAAGTGGTAAGTAAGTTGCCTGCAGAAAAAAAATCCTCTTATTAGCGGCACTCCTCCATTGCAGCCGACGCTTCGTCCATCGATGTTGGTCACCAGAAGACACCCTGTAAAAAAAAGCACAGCATAGACAAACAACTGAACATAAACAATTCTTTGGGTACAAACCTATCCATCAATCTTTGTAAGTGCATGCACTACTGCATGCATGTCAGTGAAAAGTAAGTAGTACTTTCGACAACTGTGGAAGAAAGAATGCGACAGTACAGGGCCTGTGTGGAATTATTGATAACGATATTCAACATAAGGTCTCTGTAGCCAGATACCCGAGAGCCTTGCTGGTCACTATAAATCCATTCACAACAACACTCAGTGGGGTTGGTCTGGAAGGTATAGTAGATAGAAAAGGAGAAATTGCTTTTTTTCTAGGTGTCCCCTCACTCACCAGGGTTGCCCCTTGGTGACATGCTTCATCATTGGGGCCATCCCAGTCCTCTACGGCCTGGGGCGTGCTGCGACTTGCGAATGACGTAGGAGCACTTACAAATGACTATGTGTGGTGCAGATGTGATAGTGGAGTGGAGTAAGTGATGTGTTAAGGGATCAATTTAGAAGCAGAGAGAGATCCAAGAAATGCAGTCACAGTCAGAGAAAAAGGCAAGGGATACTGTATCTATGTGGTTGTAGTGGTCCTGTTGGAAGTGGTAAGTAAGTTGCCTGCAGAAAAAAAATCCTCTTATTAGCGGCACTCCTCCATTGCAGCCGACGCTTCGTCCATCGATGTTGGTCACCAGAAGACACCCTGTAAAAAAAAGCACAGCATAGACAAACAACTGAACATAAACAATTCTTTGGGTACAAACCTATCCATCAATCTTTGAAAGTGCATGCACTACTGCATGCATGTCAGTGAAAAGTAAGAAGTACTTTCGACAACTGTGGAAGAAAGAATGCGACAGTACAGGGCCTGTGTGGAATTATTGATAACGATATTCAACATAAGGTCTCTGTAGCCAGATACCCGAGAGCCTTGCTGGTCACTATAAATCCATTCACAACAACACTCAGTGGGGTTGGTCTGGAAGGTATAGTAGATAGAAAAGGAGAAATTGCTTTTTTTCTAGGTGTCCCCTCACTCACCAGGGTTGCCCCTTGGTGACATGCTTCATCATTGGGGCCATCCCAGTCCTCTACGGCCTGGGGCGTGCTGCGACTTGCGAATTACGTAGGAGCACTTACAAATGACTATGTGTGGTGCAGATGTGATAGTGGAGTGGAGTAAGTGATGTGTTAAGGGATCAATTTAGAAGCAGAGAGAGATCCAAGAAATGCAGTCACAGTCAGAGAAAAAGGCAAGGGATACTGTATCTATGTGGTTGTAGTGGTCCTGTTGGAAGTGGTAAGTAAGTTATCTGCAGAAAAAAAATCCTCTTATTAGCGGCACTCCTCCATTGCAGCCGACGCTTCGTCCATCGATGTTGGTCACCAGAAGACACCCTGTAAAAAAAAGCACAGCATAGACAAACAACTGAACATAAACAATTCTTTGGGTACAAACCTATCCATCAATCTTTGAAAGTGCATGCACTACTGCATGCATGTCAGTGAAAAGTAAGTAGTACTTTCGACAACTGTGGAAGAAAGAATGCGACAGTACAGGGCCTGTGTGGAATTATTGATAACGATATTCAACATAAGGTCTCTGTAGCCAGATACCCGAGAGCCTTGCTGGTCACTATAAATCCATTCACAACAACACTCAGTGGGGTTGGTCTGGAAGGTATAGTAGATAGAAAAGGAGAAATTGCTTTTTTTCTAGGTGTCCCCTCACTCACCAGGGTTGCCCCTTGGTGACATGCTTCATCATTGGGGCCATCCCAGTCCTCTACGGCCTGGGGCGTGCTGCGACTTGCGAATTACGTAGGAGCACTTACAAATGACTATGTGTGGTGCAGATGTGATAGTGGAGTGGAGTAAGTGATGTGTTAAGGGATCAATTTAGAAGCAGAGAGAGATCCAAGAAATGCAGTCACAGTCAGAGAAAAAGGCAAGGGATACTGTATCTATGTGGTTGTAGTGGTCCTGTTGGAAGTGGTAAGTAAGTTGCCTGCAGAAAAAAAATCCTCTTATTAGCGGCACTCCTCCATTGCAGCTGACGCTTCGTCCATCAATGTTGGTGACCAGAAGGCACCCTGTCCACTGCCTGCCTGATGCTGAATTGTGGCTCGCTACTGTGAAGCCTGACTCCATCCTTTTTTCCCCATTGCAGAGACTGAAACCCGGCCTGTAATTATTCAACGAAAAACAGGAAGTGATATAATATTACAACACCACTGATAAATAAATATAAGGTATGTAGGCTGTGGAGTGCAAAAAGTCACAATTTGATTTTCCTAGTAGACAGTACAATATTTTTGAAAGTGCGTACTCTGTCTGAGTCACCTTTTGAAGGATAAATAAGTATGGGCAAATTAATGTAGCGGATCTTTCCCCTCAAGCTAGGTGTACTGTAAACTGTGTTTTAGAACAAAATTAGATCTTCCTAGCAGTGCTCCCACCCAGACCCTTACTAAAGCCAGTCGGAAAAATGTAGAAGACCCCCAATCAAATCTCAAAAAACGAGGCCTAGCAGAAAACTGGTGACAAAACTTACTTTGAAAGTAAAAGTAGGCCTAGATCATCACCAAATTCCTGCATTAAACTTAAATATATAGGGCCTATTCGAGGTTTTCTTTGTAAAAGCTCTAATAAAGAATTTTTTATCGGTGACATAAGAGGGTGGCCCTGTAGAAAACTGCGAAGTTGTAGGTATTTAAAGAAATCATTTCTACCCACGGAAAAATTGGTTAATAATTCCTGAAACGAGATCATTTGCCCATTACAAAATAAGTCCCCCAAGTGCTTTATTCCTTTCTGCTGCCACCTGTGCATAATTAAATCAAAGAAAACTTCTGGGAATAGCTCAGTTGATATAAGAGGAGTATAGAAATTTAATTTCGCTAGTTTAATATGTTTTCGAATTTTCTGCCAGATTCCAAAAGCAGATTTCAAAGTCTTATATTTAGTTTTTTTATAGTAACTGGGTTCTACTATTCTCAAGAAGCTACCCTTAACTTTCTCACCCAAAAGCAGTTGATAAATTGATGAGGTCTGGCATTCTGCAAGTTCAATTCTTTCACCCAAAATGAGGGGACCAATATATTGTAAAACAGCAGAAAAGTAATAAAACAGAAAATACGGTACATTCCAACCGCCACATTCCTTACTAAGAATCATTTTTTAGCTGCTTTTCTATGGCGGTCTAAATGGGCCAATAGTCTAGGTATAGCAAATGTTGATGTCTTATTGTCAATTAGAATGGCTGCAGAATGTCTCATAACCGGGATGATGAAATCCCAACACTTTATGTGTATCCACAACCTTTATTATACTCCCAAAAAAGTAGTTAAATGGAGTACGATGGCAGGCACGAACTGTAGCCGATGCAGACTGTATGCAGCTGATGAATTACATATGTTTTTCTTTTGTCCTAAGTTATCATTATTGTTTCAAGAAATTGAAATTTTTTTATTTACTATTCTGAAATGTAACATAAAGATAACTAATGAATTAGTACTGCTTGGTATAGATCATACTGTAACTTGGCCTAGAACAATCTCTTATTTTCTTTTTCTGTGTATGGCTGCAATTAGATCTTGTATCACCAAAGAATGGATTAGCCAGGATCCCCCTACGTTTTTTATGTGGAAGGAAAAATTATTATTTATGTTTAATATGGATTCGGCTATCTACAAGCTCAAGGGGGTTAAAAAAAGAACCATGGGAGAAAAAATATGGGCACCAATTGCTGATTGGATTTAATTTAAATCTATGTATTCTACAGTCGCTATTCTAATTTTGTTTTCTGCCAAAATTTTGCCATATAACTTGCTTTTTTTCTTGGAAATAATTTGCCCTTTTATTTACATGTTCTTTTTCTGTCTATGTTGCTTATTATACCGCCTTGCTGTATTTCCTTGCAATAAAACAATAAAATAAAAAATAAAATAAAAAAAAAAAGAAAGTAAAAGTAGGCCGAAGTACCCCCTTCCTAATTACCCCTTACCCACCGTGGATTGCATTCAAACCACTTGCAAGCAACCAAGTAAAAATTAGCCATAGCCAGCATCGCTCCAAGACTCGAAATCCCCCCCACTCAAACACATGCAATAGAAATACTGCTAACCCTAACGAACCCTAAGTTAAGAATAGTGGCAAAGGCTTTCTTTAACTATGCCAAATCCCCCCTTTCCCACCATGGATTTTCTTCAAATGACTTGCAACCAAAATTACACATTCTCACGAGTGCTCTAAGAGAGAACACCCCGAAACACATGCAATCCTGCTGCTAGGGCTAACCCTAACGAACCCTAAGTTACAAAAAGTGCCAAAAGGCTTTTCCGCGAGGATTTTGTCCCAACCACTTCTACCCGGTATTAGACCTTCCCAGGAATGCCCCAAGACCCGCCAAGCCACCAGCCAAGAAGCATAACACCCCCAAACAGGCCAAAAGCAAAATCTCATACTTGCAATATTTCTCGGCCTTCGGTCCAAACGCGCTGCGTAGCTAGGCCATAAGTCGGGGTTGCCACGACGGATTTCCTGAAAAGCAAATGCAATCAAGATTAGAGTGTCCCAGCAGTGCTCCCAGACCACGAAACTCACCCGCAAACACCAGGAAGCCCCCCTAAGAGCACCTCAAAGGCAAGCAAGTCATCAAAAACACAAAAAAATTTCCGCCTGGGATTTGGTCAAAACACTTTTATCCGGTATTAGAGCTTCCCAGCAATGGCCCCAGAGCCGTCAACCCAGGAGAAAACGAGTAGAAGACCCCCAAACAGCCAAAGAGCAAAAGTACAAAAATGGGGACTTAGTCAATTTTTCACAAATTTCCCAAATCACTCTGCGCGCGCTCTGCAGCTAGGCCCTAACTCCCCTCTGCCACCATGGATTTGCTTCAAACCTCTTGCAAAGTAAAGTATATATAGCCAGCAGTGCGCCCAGACCCCGAAACCCACCCACAAACACCAGGAAGCCCCCCAAACAGGCCCCCGAAAACGCTACATTGAGCAAAATGTCAGAAATAGCCAAAAAAAAAATCGGCCTGGATTTTGTCCCAACCACTTCTACCCGGTATTAGACCTTCCCAGGAATGCCCCAAGACCCGCCAACCCACCCGCCAAGAAGCATAACACCCCCAAACAGGCCAAAAGCAAAATCTCATACTTGCAATAATTCTCGGCCTTCGGTCCAAACGCGCTGCGTAGCTAGACCATAAGTCGGGGTTACCACGACGGATTTCCTGAAAAGCAAATGCAATCAAGATTAGAGTGTCCCAGGAGTGCTCCCAGACCACGAAACTCACCCACAAACACCGGGAAGCCCCCCAAACAGGCCCCTGAAAACGCTACATTGAGCAAAATGTCAGAAATAGCCAAAAAAAAAATCGGCCTGGATTTTGTCCCAACCACTTCCACCCGGTATTAGACCTTCCCAGGAAATCCCCAAGACCCGCCAACCCACCCGCCAAGAAGCATAACACCCCCAAACAGGCCAAAAGCAAAATCTCATACTTGCAATATTTCTCGGCCTTCGGTCCAAACGCGCTGCGTAGCTAGGCCATAAGTCGGGGTTGCCACGACGGATTTCCTGAAAAGCAAATGCAATCAAGATTAGAGTGTCCCAGCAGTGCTCCCAGACCACGAAACTCACCCGCAGACACCAGGAAGCCCCCCTAAGAGCACCTCAAAGGCAAGCAAGTCATCAAAAACACAAAAAAATTTCCACCTGGGATTTGGTCCAAAACACTTTTATCCGGTATTAGAGCTTCCCAGCAATGGCCCCAGAGCCGTCAACCCAGGAGAAAACGAGTAGAAGACCCCCAAACAGCCAAAGAGCAAAAGTACAAAAATGGGGACTTAGTCAATTTTTCACAAATTTCCCAAATCACTCCGCGCGCGCTCTGCAGCTAGGCCCTAACTCCCCTCTGCCACCATGGATTTGCTTCAAACCTCTTGCAAAGTAAAGTATATATAGCCAGCAGTGCGCCCAGACCCCGAAACCCACCCACAAACACCAGGAAGCCCCCCAAACAGGCCCCCGAAAACGCTACATTGAGCAAAATGTCAGAAATAGCAACAAAAAAAAATCGCCCTGGATTTTGTCCCAACCACTTCTACCCGGTATTAGACCTTCCCAGGAATGCCCCAAGACCTGCCAACCCACCCGCCAAGAAGCATAACACCCCCAAACAGGCCAAAAGCAAAATCTCATACTTGCAATATTTCTCGGCCTTCGGTCCAAACACGCTGCGTAGCTAGGCCATAAGTCGGGGTTGCCACGACGGATTTCCTGAAAAGCAAATGCAATCAAGATTAGAGTGTCCCAGCAGTGCTCCCAGACCGCGAAACTCACCCACAAACAGACGGAACCCCCCCTAAGAGCACCTCAAAGGCAAGCAAGTCATCAAAAACACACAAAAATTTCTGCCTGGGATTTGGTCCAAAACACTTTTATCCGGTATTAAAGCTTCCCAGCAATGGCCCCAGAGCCGTCAACCCAGGAGAAAACGAGTAGAAGACCCCCAAACAGCCAAAGAGCAAAAGTACAAAAATGGGGACTTAGTCAATTTTTCACAAATTTCCCAAATCACTCCGCGCGCGTTCTGCAGCTAGGCCCTAACTCCCCTCTGCCACCATGGATTTGCTTCAAACCTCTTGCAAAGTAAAGTATATATAGCCAGCAGTGCGCCCAGACCCCGAAACCCACCCACAAACACCAGGAAGCCCCCCAAACAGGCCCCCGAAAACGCTACATTGAGCAAAATGTCAGAAATAGCCACAAAAAAAATCGGCCTGGATTTTGTCCCAACCACTTCTACCCGGTATTAGACCTTCCCAGGAATGCCCCAAGACCCGCCAACCCACCCGCCAAGAAGCATAACACCCCCAAACAGGCCAAAAGCAAAATCTCATACTTGCAATATTTCTCGGCCTTCGGTCCAAACGCGCTGCGTAGCTAGGCCATAAGTTGGGGTTGCCACGACGGATTTCCTGAAAAGCAAATGCAATCAAGATTAGAGTGTCCCAGCAGTGCTCCCAGACCACGAAACTCACCCACAAACAGACGGAACCCCCCCTAAGAGCACCTCAAAGGCAAGCAAGTCATCAAAAACACAAAAAAATTTCCGCCTGGGATTTGGTCCAAAACCCTTTTATCCGGTATTAAAGCTTCCCAGAAATGGCCCCAGAGCCGTCAACCCAGGAGAAAACGAGTAGAAGACCCCCAAACAGCCAAAGAGCAAAAGTACAAAAATGGGGACTTAGTCAATTTTTCACAAATTTCCCAAATCACTCCGCGCGCGCTCTGCAGCTAGGCCCTAACTCCCCTCTGCCACCATGGATTTGCTTCAAACCTCTTGCAAAGTAAAGTATATATAGCCAGCAGTGTGCCCAGACCCCGAAACCCACCCACAAACACCAGGAAGCACCCCAAACAGGTCCCCGAAAACGCTACATTGAGCAAAATGTCAGAAATAGCCACAAAAAAAATCGGCCTGGATTTTGTCCCAACCACTTCTACCCGGTATTAGACCTTCCCAGGAATGCCCCAAGACCCGCCAACCCACCGCCAAGAAGCATAACACCCCCAAACAAGCCAAAAGCAAAATCTCATACTTGCAATATTTCTCGGCCTTCGGTCCAAACGCGCTGCGTAGCTAGGCCATAAGTCGGGGTTGCCACAACGGATTTCCTGAAAAGCAAATGCAATCAAGATTAGAGTGTCCCAGCAGTGCTCCCAGACCACAAAACTCACCCGCAAACACCAGGAAGCCCCCCTAAGAGCACCTCAAAGGCAAGCAAGTCATCAAAAACAAAAAAAAAATTCCGCCTGGGATTTGGTCCAAAACACTTTTATCCGGTATTAGAGCTTCCCAGCAATGGCCCCAGAGTCGTCAACCCAGGAGAAAACGAGTAGAAGACCCCCAAACAGCCAAAGAGCAAAAGTACAAAAATGGGGACTTAGTCAATTTTTCACAAATTTCCCAAATCACTCCGCGCGCGCTCTGCAGCTAGGCCCTAACTCCCCTCTGCCACCATGGATTTGCTTCAAACCTCTTGCAAAGTAAAGTATATATAGCCAGCAGTGCGCCCAGACCCCGAAACACACCCACAAACACCAGGAAGCCCCCCAAACAGGCCCCCGAAAACGCTACATTGAGCAAAATGTCAGAAATAGCCCCAAAAAAAATCGGCCTGGATTTTGTCCTAACCACTTCTACCCGGTATTAGACCTTCCCAGGAATGCCCCAAGACCCGCCAACCCACCTGCCAAGAAGCATAACACCCCCAAACAGGCCAAAAGCAAAATCTCATACTTGCAATATTTCTCGGCCTTCGGTCCAAACGCGCTGCGTAGCTAGGCCATAAGTCGGGGTTGCCACGACGGATTTCCTTAAAAGCAAATGCAATCAAGATTAGAGTGTCCCAGCAGTGCTCCCAGACCACGAAACTCACCCACAAACAGACGGAACCCCCCCTA
Organism: Lissotriton vulgaris; assembly: GCF_964263255.1. Lineage (NCBI taxonomy): Eukaryota > Metazoa > Chordata > Amphibia > Caudata > Salamandridae > Lissotriton > Lissotriton vulgaris. The sequence continues at coordinate 451,780,466 of NC_141695.1, forward strand.
AGAGCACCTCAAAGGCAAGCAAGTCATCAAAAACACAAAAAAAATTCCGCCTGGGATTTGGTCCAAAACACTTTTATCCGGTATTAAAGCTTCCCAGAAATGGCCCCAGAGCCGTCAACCCAGGAGAAAACGAGTAGAAGACCCCCAAACAGCCAAAGAGCAAAAGTACAAAAATGGGGACTTGGTCAATTTTTCACAAATTTCCCAAATCACTCCGCGCGCGCTCTGCAGCTAGGCCCTAACTCCCCTCTGCCTCCATGGATTTGCTTCAAACCTCTTGCAAAGTAAAGTATATATAGCCAGCAGTGCGCCCAGACCCCGAAACCCACCCACAAACACCAGGAAGCCCCCCAAACAGGCCCCCGAAAACGCTACATTGAGCAAAATGTCAGAAATAGCCCAAAAAAAATCGGCCTGGATTTTGTCCCAACCACTTCTACCCGGTATTAGACCTTCCCAGGAATGCCCCAAGACCCGCCAACCCACCCGCCAAGAAGCATAACACCCCCAAACAGGCCAAAAGCAAAATCTCATACTTGCAATATTTCTCGGCCTTCGGTCCAAACGCGCTGCGTAGCTAGGCCATAAGTCGGGGTTTCCACGACGGATTTCCTGAAAAGCAAATGCAATCAAGATTAGAGTGTCCCAGCAGTGCTCCCAGACCACGAAACTAACCCGCAAACACCAGGAAGCCCCCCTAAGAGCACCTCAAAGGCAAGCAAGTCATCAAAAACACAAATAATTTTCCGCCTGGGATTTGGTCCAAAACACTTTTATCCGGTATTAGAGCTTCCCAGCAATGGCCCCAGAGCCGTCAACTCACCTGCAAAGAGGTACAACAACACCCCCACAAGTGCTGAGTCTTTCTTCATTGGGCGTAAACCAGCCCTCTGGTTTGATGGAAATAGGAGTCTGGAGGAGGAGGATAGAGGAGCATGTTCTTCTGAAATTGTGAACCTGAGGAATGCAGACTGCGGCAACTTCAAATCAATTAGCAAACCAGTGAAGACAGTTCTGCTGATGGGCTTGATTTTGTGATTATCTGATTAAAGTTTGAAATATATTAACTGTGCACAACAAAGAAAGACAGACAGACAGGAATAAAAGTGAATAGGGACGAAAAAGAAAGTTATTGATTCGTTGTCTCATTTTCAGGGCTCGGTATCACGGTCCAGGAATAAGAATAAGGCTTCGTCATCATACTCTGCGAATTCAGGCAGGGTGAGCTCAGTGTCACCTGACAGAGTAGAAATTCCCTCATCTATGTTGCTGGCCACCTCCTCTTCATCCGGCACGCTTTCTCGTACTCTGAAATCTGGTGGTATGAGGTGCTTATTCATCTTGATCATTGTTAACCTCTCCACATTTTTGGGCGAGAGGCGGCTCCGTTTGGGAGTTACAATGCCACCAGCAGCACTGAAAACCCGTTCAGAAGACACGCTTGCGAGTGGGCAAGACAAGTAGTTTAAAGCCAGGTTGGTGAGCTGTGGCCACAATTCTTTTTTCCCATGCCAATACGCCAATGGGTCAGAATTAACATAGACCTCTGTTGAGTCATTCAGATAGTCCTTCACCATCGACTCAAGGTCCTCTTCCAAGGTTCCTCCACTTTGCTTAGCTCTTGCTGTGCCTCTGACCTTTTGAGAACCAAACCCACGCAGAGCTAGCCAATCCTCTTCAGCCTCCAATGTTTCTGTTGTGTCTCGTGCAGATGATCCGGTTGCCGGTGTCTTTAACGGCTGAGAGGTCACTTGTGCCACAGCCACAGGTGCAGAAGTGGATTGTTTTGACTGGGGATGGCCTGCTGAAGTACTGCCATTTCCTTCAATTTTCAGCCGTTCTGTTTCAAACCTCTTGGCTGACAAGGCTAGCCAACGTTTGTACTTTGGAACATGTTCATCATCAAAAGGAAAGAATGCTTGGCCTGCCAGCGCCTTTTTGTATCGTGGATCCAGAATAGTAGCACAAATGTAATGCTGTTCTGAGTGGATCTTTTTAAGACGTTCATCACCTTGTAGGAGCTCTAATAATTGCTCAGCCAGAAGCAAAGAGTCTTGGTTTTTGTCATCTTTTTCAAACACAGAACACACCTCCTTCAGTTGGTCCTCCAGATTGTACAACAATGGGATAGCTTTTCCCAAATTAGAGTCCTCCTTGCTGACTGCACGCGTGAAGAACTCAAAAGGACGAAGCATGCGTGTCAGGCCTTGAACTATGTTCCATTGCGGCCCACCCATCCTCAGCTCCTCTGGACCCTCTGTAAGGAAATATTGATTGAGTTCCATATACTGCTCATACAGACGCTCAAGCATGTAGAAGGTTGAGTTCCAACGTGTTACCACCTCCTGGATGAGTGCTTTCACTGGCATTTTACGTTGATATAGCAGGCTCCTCAGCTGCTTCCGGGCCTTAAAAGAATGGCTGAAATGCTTGCACATTTTTCGGCAGGTGTCCAATACACTGTACGCTGCACTGGCTTTATTAGCCAAGAATTTTTGGACAACCAGGTTTATACAGTGCGCCAAACACGGCACTCTGAAATAGTAACCGTCCCTCATGGCCTTAACTATATTGGCGCCATTGTCCGTGGAAACATAACCAACCTGGCGTTTTAGTGGGGACAGCCAGTTAAGGACCTTTGTGTTAAAGACATCCAAAATGTTTTCTGCTGTGTGACGTTTCTCCAAACCAAACATGGCTAGTGTTGCATGTTTCCGAGCAGCTTTAAAAACAATGTCCGTGTCAACACCTGTGTTTAGCTTTGCTTTAGCCCCTGAAAAAGAGACCCAGTGTGCAGTGATGCACATGTAATCAGCGCCTGCGCCACTGGTCCACATGTCTGTTGTCAGATGTATAGTGTGAACAGCACTCTTCTGCAAAGCTGCCCCAATCACCTTCAGAACATCTTCATGTAGTGCTGGAACCGCAACTCGGGCAAAATAGAACCGGCTAGGAACCTTCCATTTAGGGCAGAGCGCTGCCACTAATTCTAGAAAACCAACCCCTTCTACAAAAGAAAAAGGGAGAAGGTCCAGAGCTAGCATTTTAGCCAGCTTAGTGTTATACAGACGCGCCAGTGGGTGGTTGCGTTCATATTGCGTTTCTGTAAACAACATCTTTTTAATGTTGCCCTGGACCAAGGATTTACGGGATGATGATGATATCTTCGACCCAGTTACGCTCGCTGATGAACTTTTCCGCATTGATGTCTCACTCTCTCCCACACTCTTAGTGTGGCTCACATGGGGTGTGCTGCTGACAGGGGTACTGGGTGTAAGTGAAGTGTTTGAATCGTCTTCTTCCTCCTCGTCATCATCAGATGAAAAATCAACGTTTTCATTACGTGCAATTCGGGCTTCCTTGACCGCGTCTAGGTGCGCAAACCATTGGACAGCGTGCGTTCTCCTAAGATGACCTCTCTGGCCTCCGGTACCATAGTTGGTACCAAACTTACCACAACTAACTCGAAGCTTACAAATGCTACAAATGGCTACGTTTTCCTTTTTTGGGCAAACACTAAAGAAGTCCCAAACTGGAGACTTGAAATGTCTTTGGGGGCCGGAGGAGGCGGCGATACTGGTGGTGGTGGTCCTGCTGCTAATGCCAGATGAAGTGGAGGATGTGGATTGCCGAACTTCAGTACGTTTTGCACTTTCACCACCACGAATTGAGGTCGAGGTGGGTACCTTCTTGCGAGGAAGAAATATGGAAGCGGTAGGTTTTGGTGTACTACTTAACTCCAAATCTAATGATTCCATTTCCATTGCCTCCTCGTCGACAACATCATCACGCTCAGCAGCTTCTCGGGATAGGGTCAAAATGTCTCTTTGCTGCATGCCCGGTGGGGCTGCAGTGACCATTGTGATGACTGGCTCGTCGTCATCGTGAGAGGCTTCATCACCAGCAGTATCTGTCACTTCTTGTTGAGCCTCATCACACTCCATAGGTATGAGTTTTTCGACGACCTTCCTTTTACGCTTAGGTACCGGTGTCAGATCATGGTGTGCCTCACTCTCAGGCTGCCGTGGTGGTACCCATTCGTCATCCAGATCATCAGAAGGCGGTGGGCTTGAAGAAGATGTAGACACCCCCCTTGATCTTTTCCTTGCTAGGGATGTGGAAGACAATGAATGAACATCAGGAGGAGTGGCTTCCAATGATACCTCGGCTTCATTGTCGATTTCCTGATGTGCCCCTACTTCGGGAGGAACAACTATTGTGGGCACTTGTGAACCTCCATGCACCTTTGCTTGCGCATCTCCTTTTGATGCCTCTCCTTCCACATGTACTTGGGCGTGTACTTGCACATGGTGTTGTTGTTGCGGCTGTGGTTGTTCAACACTTGTCAGATGAGTTACAACAACCTGTGTTGATTCAGGGACATTGCTGCTACTTTCTTGCGATGAGCCAACATCACTGGTCGATGGTGATTGGAGAAGTACACTGACTGCCTCTGAAGCACTCAAGGGCTTTGACTTAAGTTGGCGTGGTGGTGGAGGCACTGAACCCAATGGAGCAGGGGTGCTGCTCCCAGCTTGGTCCCCAGCAGATCCTGCTGCTGCAGGCGTACTTTTTTTTTTCTCCCAAAAAACGTGGCGGGTGGCACACCAGCCTCATTGGTAACTTGCTTCTTCTGCTGCTTACTAGCAACTTTCTTGCTAGAGGAGCTACGGAGACCTTTTTTTGGGGCCATCTTCTTCAGAGCAGGTCAGACAGCAGGCCGCAGTTGCACGAATTGTAGAGTTGTCTGAGGCCAGACGTGACGTCGCGTGACGTTATGCTGCACACACACACCGCTGCAGGACTTCTTCCTGGCACTGGTGGTTCTCTTGAGTCTTGTGCACCTAAAAACAATGGAAGACAGAGGAACATCAGTTCAGTTATACAGCACAAAAAAATCGAAAAACACTGCAAAATCAGCACAATCCCAATCCATCCATGCCCTCCATAATGTTTAAATTCAAGACAACCCACAGAAAGACTAGGCCCATGCAAGACTCACTACCCCTGGGCATAAATAAAGGTTGAAAAGTAGGCAAAATGGTTGCAGGCCTAACAACAAAGCCTGCATTCAAAATGGCCACTTGCCTGCCAGCACATGGCCAGTGCCTGTAGCTGCACTCAAAATGGCCACCAGCCACATGGCCTGTCCCTCCCCATGAACACCCCCCAAAATCGAAAAACACTGCAAAATCAGCACAATCCCATTCCATCCATGCCCTCCATGATGTTTAAGTTCAAGACAGCCCACAGAAAGACTAGGCCCATGCTAGACTCAAATACCCCTGGTGAAAAGGCCACAAGTACAGGCCCAAAAAACGAAAATCACTGAAAAATCAGCACAATCCCATTCCATCCATGGCCTCCATGATGTTTAAATTCAAGACAACCCACAGAAAGACTAGGCCCATGCAAGACTCACTACCCCTGGGCATAAATAAAGGTTGAAAAGTAGGCAAAATGGTTGCAGGCCTAACAACAAAGCCTGCATTCAAAATGGCCACTTGCCTGCCAGCACATGGCCAGTGCCTGTAGCTGCACTCAAAATGGCCACCAGCCACATGGCCTGTCCCTCCCCATGAACACCCCCAAAAATCAAAAAACACTGCAAAATCAGCACAATCCCATTCCATCCATGCCCTCCATGATGTTTAAGTTCAAGACAGCCCACAGAAAGACTAGGCCCATGCAAGACTCACTACCCCTGGGCATAAATAAAGGTTGAAAAGTAGGCAAAATGGTTGCAGGCCTAACAACAAAGCCTGCATTCAAAATGGCCACTTGCCTGCCAGCACATGGCCAGTGCCTGTAGCTGCACTCAAAATGGCCACCAGCCACATGGCCTGTCCCTCCCCATGAACACCCCCAAAAATCGAAAAACACTGCAAAATCAGCACAATCCCATTCCATCCATGCCCTCCATGATGTTTAAGTTCAAGACAGCCCACAGAAAGACTAGGCCCATGCTAGACTCAAATACCCCTGGTGAAAAGGCCACAAGTACAGGCCCAAAAAACGAAAATCACTGAAAAATCAGCACAATCCCATTCCATCCATGGCCTCCATGATGTTTAAATTCAAGACAACCCACAGAAAGACTAGGCCCATGCAAGACTCACTACCCCTGGGCATAAATAAAGGTTGAAAAGTAGGCAAAATGGTTGCAGGCCTAACAACAAAGCCTGCATTCAAAATGGCCACTTGCCTGCCAGCACATGGCCAGTGCCTGTAGCTGCACTCAAAATGGCCACCAGCCACATGGCCTGTCCCTCCCCATGAACACCCCCAAAAATCGAAAAACACTGCAAAATCAGCACAATCCCATTCCATCCATGCCCTCCATGATGTTTAAGTTTAAGACAGCCCACAGAAAGACTAGGCCCATGCTAGACTCAAATACCCCTGGTGAAAAGGCCACAAGTACAGGCCCAAAAAACGAAAATCACTGAAAAATCAGCACAATCCCATTCCATCCATGGCCTCTATGATGTTTAAATTCAAGACAACCCACAGAAAGACTAGGCCCATGCAAGACTCACTACCCCTGGGCATAAATAAAGGTTGAAAAGTAGGCAAAATGGTTGCATGCCTAACAACAAAGCCTGCATTCAAAATGGCCACTTGCCTGCCAGCACATGGCCAGTGCCTGTAGCTGCACTCAAAATGGCCACCAGCCACATGGCCTGTCCCTCCCCATGAACACCCCCAAAAATCGAAAAACACTGCAAAATCAGCACAATCCCATTCCATCCATGCCCTCCATGATGTTTAAGTTCAAGACAGCCCACAGAAAGACTAGGCCCATGCTAGACTCAAATACCCCTGGTGAAAAGGCCACAAGTACAGGCCCAAAAAGCGAAAATCACTGAAAAATCAGCACAATCCCATTCCATCCATGGCCTCCATGATGTTTAAATTCAAGACAACCCACAGAAAGACTAGGCCCATGCAAGACTCACTACCCCTGGGCATAAATAAAGGTTGAAAAGTAGGCAAAATGGTTGCAGGCCTAACAACAAAGCCTGCATTCAAAATGGCCACTTGCCTGCCAGCACATGGCCAGTGCCTGTAGCTGCACTCAAAATGGCCACCAGCCACATGGCCTGTCCCTCCCCATGAACACCCCCAAAAATCGAAAAACACTGCAAATTCAGCACAATCCCATTCCATCCATGCCCTCCATGATGTTTAAGTTCAAGACAGCCCACAGAAAGACTAGGCCCATGCTAGACTCAAATACCCCTGGTGAAAAGGCCACAAGTACAGGCCCAAAAAACGAAAATCACTGAAAAATCAGCACAATCCCATTCCATCCATGGCCTCCATGATGTTTAAATTCAAGACAACCCACAGAAAGACTAGGCCCATGCAAGACTCACTACCCCTGGGCATAAATAAAGGTTGAAAAGTAGGCAAAATGGTTGCAGGCCTAACAACAAAGCCTGCATTCAAAAAGGCCACTTGCCTGCCAGCACATGGCCAGTGCCTGTAGCTGCACTCAAAATGGCCACCAGCCACATGGCCTGTCCCTCCCCATGAACACCCCCAAAAATCGAAAAACACTGCAAAATCAGCACAATCCAATTCCATCCATGCCCTCCATGATGTTTAAGTTCAAGACAGCCCACAGAAAGACTAGGCCCATGCTAGACTCAAATACCCCTGGTGAAAAGGCCACAAGTACAGGCCCAAAAAACGAAAATCACTGAAAAATCAGCACAATCCCATTCCATCCATGGCCTCCATGATGTTTAAATTCAAGACAACCCACAGAAAGACTAGGCCCATGCAAGACTCACTACCCCTGGGCATAAATAAAGGTTGAAAAGTAGGCAAAATGGTTGCAGGCCTAACAACAAAGCCTGCATTCAAAATGGCCACTTGCCTGCCAGCACATGGCCAGTGCCTGTAGCTGCACTCAAAATGGCCACCAGCCACATGGCCTGTCCCTCCCCATGAACACCCCCAAAAATCGAAAAACACTGCAAATTCAGCACAATCCCATTCCATCCATGCCCTCCATGATGTTTAAGTTCAAGACAGCCCACAGAAAGACTAGGCCCATGCTAGACTCAAATACCCCTGGTGAAAAGGCCACAAGTACAGGCCCAAAAAACGAAAATCACTGAAAAATCAGCACAATCCCATTCCATCCATGGCCTCCATGATGTTTAAATTCAAGACAACCCACAGAAAGACTAGGCCCATGCAAGACTCACTACCCCTGGGCATAAATAAAGGTTGAAAAGTAGGCAAAATGGCTGCAGGCCTAACAACAAAGCCTGCATTCAAAAAGGCCACTTGCCTGCCAGCACATGGCCAGTGCCTGTAGCTGCACTCAAAATGGCCACCAGCCACATGGCCTGTCCCTCCCCATGAACACCCCCAAAAATCGAAAAACACTGCAAAATCAGCACAATCCAATTCCATCCATGCCCTCCATGATGTTTAAGTTCAAGACAGCCCACAGAAACACTAGGCCCATGCTAGACTCAAATACCCCTGGTGAAAAGGCCACAAGTACAGGCCCAAAAAACGAAAATCACTGAAAAATCAGCACAATCCCATTCCATCCATGGCCTCCATGATGTTTAAATTCAAGACAACCCACAGAAAGACTAGGCCCATGCAAGACTCACTACCCCTGGGCATAAATAAAGATTGAAAAGTAGGCAAAATGGTTGCAGGCCTAACAACAAAGCCTGCATTCAAAATGGCCACTTGCCTGCCAGCACATGGCCAGTGCCTGTAGCTGCACTCAAAATGGCCACCAGCCACATGGCCTGTCCCTCCCCATGAACACCCCCAAAAATCGAAAAACACTGCAAAATCAGAACAATCCCATTCCATCCATGCCATCCATGATGTGTAAGTTCAAACTAGCCCACAGAAAGACTAGACCCATGCTAGACTCAAATACCCCTGGTGAAAAGGCCACAAGTACAGCCCCAAAAAACGAAAATGACTGAAAAATCAGCACAATCCCAATCCATCCATGCCCTCCATGATGTTTAAATTCAAGACAACCTACAGAAAGACTAGGCCCATGCTAGACTCAAATACCCCTGGTGAAAAGGCCACAAGTACAGCCCCAAAAAACGAAAATCACTGAAAAATCAGCACAATCCCAATCCATCCATGGCCTCCATGATGTTTAAGTTCAAGACAACCCACAGAAAGACTCAGTCCACCCACCACTGAGTACCCCTGGGCAAAAGGCCCCAAAACAGCCCAAAAATCGAAAATTCCAAAATTTTAGTTGCAGCAACTGTAATGCCCCAAACAAACTTACTTGTAAAATTTCTAATCCAACAGTGATCCAAAGAAAGTCAAAAAGGCCTCAAATCCAAATATCCAGCAGCATCCACAAAAAGTAATCCTTCCAGCTCCAGATCCAAATGAAAAGTGACCAGGAGATGGACAAAGCACTGGGAGGAGCCTGCTGAACAGGAACAGGAAGTTGAAGACTGTGGGGCACTTCCTTCCTCCCACCTCCCTCCCCCCCTCCCCAAAATGGACTCCTCGCTTTAAAAGTGCAGGCAAATGTCAACCTAAGGAGTTATTCAGATAAAAATCATCATTTCTAGAAGGTTTATGCTGCTTGCTGGTGGATTTCTTGTGCAGAATTGCAAATTTTATATTTTCGCTCGCCGCATCTCAAATCTCGCAATTGCGAAGTACCGCGAGACGTGATCTCGCCGTACTCGCGTTGACAAACTCTCGCTGGCAATCCGCGATGACGTTGCGCGCTCGCCAATTCCCGCGGGATCACACAGCAAGATCCAAAATGGCGCAGCACTCGCAAACTATCGAGAAAAACAACCCGGCAAACGATGATAAACGCCGCGCGCCGCAAAAATTGTATCACCAACGCCGCGCGCCGCAAAAAAAATCCGCTGCGTGCGGATTTGCGGATTTTGCGGGAAATTCGCAAATCTCGCGGATTGCGAATTTCCCAAAAATCCGCAAAATCCGCGAGCGAAACGGATTTTCCGCCCATGCTTACCTTTAGCAGCATCGAGTTTGGTTTGGTGGCGCCCTACCCCATTCTTTGACCGCTCCGAGGTTAGGTCCTTTGTCCATTCCAGGCGCTAGTTGGCCTGTTTTGGCTGGATTTACTCCTCATCCTCTACACGGCAATTGTAACGTGTCTGAACTTCGACGACTACATGTAGTCGCAATTGCCGTGATTAGAGCCTTAGTGCATTACATGGGCCGTAATCTTCCGGGTGGAGCCCCGGGAGGTGCGGCGCTTCCGGCCGGACAGGGTGGTTTGAAACTCAGTCCCGTCATGGTCAATGCGTCATGGGCAAGAAGCCCCAGGATAAGGATGATTTTCCTTTCTGGCTTACCGAGAAATTTGACCAGCTGGAAGCTGTATTTTCTCATACGACTCCTGGTGAAAAACACCGGATTCTAACGCTTAGTTTGCTGAAAGATTTGGCCCCTGAGCTCGTTGACTGTGAGACTTGGGGTAAGACTTTTGCAGCGGTCTATGCAAGGTGCTACGGCACCCCGTCTATGTCCGTGCTGTCTACGGTCCTTAAACGTGTTCAAGATGATCACGGACTGGAGTCTGCGGTAGGGTTGGGCATGTGCCTGTGTGGCACCTTTGATGTAGTTTGCGATCTGATCCTTGCTAATGTCAAGGGGGATGCAGTGAACTGTCAGGTTGCTAACGCATTGGCTGCGCTTCCCGATGCCAAGAAACCCCGACAGTTAGCGAAAATTATTGTGGCGGCTTATAAAACCGTGGGTCGCAATAGTAAGGGTCTTAAGCCTTTTTCTGTTAAGGAGGAAAAGCAGCCCCAGGGACAAACTTCAGAAACGGAAGTTCAGCCCAAGTCCAAAAAACAAAATTGGCCTAAAGAACAGAAACAGGGAAAGCAACAGCAACAACAACAAACCCAGGCTTCTCGTCCTACATCTCCATTGCGTGCGCAGTCGGAACGTGTTTATGACTTGCGCGATCGCGCGACGATTAAAACTCCTTATCGATTTCAGGCTTCTGACCAACGCTCTCCTCGTTCCTTTCAGGACTCATCGGCCCCGACAACCGGTGGTGGAGGGGGCGGCAGGGGTCGGGGTGGCCAGCAAGGACGTGACCAGCCCCGCCCGAGGAACGGTGCAGAAAAGCAGGAAGGCTCTACGCCTAAGAGACCGCAGTTTGCCAAGAAGAAAGTTGCCGCCTTAATAGCGCATCGATATGTCATAGATAGTGAGAACGCGGCTTCGGAATCTGACGTGGGCTCTGACCCTGCTGGACAGCGCGGCGGAGATTACCATAGTGAGAGAGGCCCTGCGTCCACTACTGAAGGTGACAGCGACTGATACTTATGTTGTGATTGAAACAGCTGATACAAGAGTTGCTCCCCCTGATAGACTTTTTGAAATTGTCCTGTTGATTGAGGGTGACATACAATGAACTATCAAAGGAGTATTTTGGGAAAATATTTCGTCTACCTATGACATTTTGCTTTTGGAGGCTGACTGGCCCCTACCTTTTGTTCTCGCAGCTCCGCGAGGGGTGGAGGTAATCCTCCCTAGCTTCGTGAACACCGTCTTGAAAGAGGATGCGCTGCATTTTGCAGAAGAGTGGGCTCTGGCTCTAGCGCCAGCTGTGTACCGCAATCAATGTGGTTGGGATAAATTGTCCCCATGCCACGAGATTCCTTTACAGTCTCAGCCACAACCTCAACCTCAATATCCCATACGGCGTGAAGCTAAGGCTTCCGTCGCGGCTATCCTTGAACAATTGGAATATCAAGGTGTAATTGAAACATGTGTGTCACCTATGAATAACCCTCTTTTTACTGTAAACAAGCCAGACGGTTCATATCGTTTGGTATTGGATTACCGGCATTTAAACTCGCATTGCCGTAACTGTGCAATACAGCATACTCACAGCTCTGCCCTAGTGAATAGTCATGTGCGTAAGCGGTTTAAAACCACGCTAGACATTTCCAATGGTTTTTATGCCCATCGATTGGATGGTCTAAGTTCCCAATGGACCTCCTTTACTTGCGGCGGTGTCCTTCAACAATTTTGGCGTTTGCCTTTGGGCTATGAGAATAGTCCTGGGATTTTTACTGCCCGCATAGTCTCTCTTTTGGAGAGGATCGACCCAGATGCTTGTTCGTATGTGGATGACATATATCTCACAGGCGACGAACTTTGGGAGCATCTGTGTTGAGTCAACGGGATTATTTGTACCTTTGCCAAGTTAGGTTACAAATTCAACTTTGCAAAATCGCACATTGCAGAGTACACAGTGTTGTTTCTGGGCTACGAGCTCAACAATGAGGGAAAGGGATTAGCTCCTCACTTCCTGGAGAAATGCGCACAACTGCGCACTCTGACAACACTGAAAAAATAACAATCTTTACTGGGCTTCTTGAATTTCAGGAGAACATACATTCCAGAATATGCCCAGCGTATCAAGCCTTCGTATGCTTTGATATAACCATCTTTTTCCAAAGCATGCTGGCTGCCTGAGCATTCGGCTTTTCTGCAGTCTTTGCAGGCTGATCTGCTCGCTTCTAAATTCTTACTGACTCGTGATAACCAGACCAACCTGGTGATAAGAATTATCTCTGGGACGGTAGGTTTCATGTACCTAACTTTTAATGAAGGAGACACAGTACCTATTGCTTACAAGTCACACTTGTACACTTCTGCTGAGTTGCGCTTTTCCACTGTGGAGAAGGTTTTGACGGCTTTGCAGATGGCAATTCTTAAGGAACGTGCCCTGTCACAGGGAAAGCGCATGTTGGTTGTTACGCCGTGTCCTGCCTTGGAGGCAGTCACGAAAGCCAGTGTACCAAATTCTAAAGCTTTGCACCCTCAGTGGATTCAATGGGCTGCATCCTTGACATCCCAGGATGTCACGTTTATTTTTGACGCCTCATTACGGTCGCAGGAGTACTTACAGTATGAATTCGTTCATCCAGCTCCTTTAGCAATGCGACCCCTGGAGGATTTCCACTGCATCATTTACACTGATGGTTCGGCGCAGGTTGCGCATGGCTCTAAATATGCCTACGTTTCCGCATGCGCCATTGTGGTCGGTGCCATGGTGAACAATGAGTTCAAGTCCAGTGTCGTGCACACGCAGACACTAAGGGACTGCACTGCACAATTAGCAGAGCTTCGTGCTCTGATGCTTGCGTTGGAGTACGCAGATCCTAGTGTGACAACACTTATCGTAAGTGATTCTTACTACTATGTCCAGTCTTACAATGAGAACTTGTTCTTTTGGATTCAGAATGACTTTCGTGATTCCAAGGGTAGCACAATAAAACATAAAATGATCTGGGTCTGAGTGCTGAGCTTAAAGAGCAGTTGTCACTTGTGTTTGTGATTCATAATCTCAGCCATCAGCGTTTTGGAGTTCACGCTGTCGGTAACTCGCTTACTGATGAAGCAGCGAAATCTGCAGTATCAAAATATTTAGTTGCAGCAATTACACGGTCCAAAAGCAAAATAGATGATGACATCTTGGCGGCTGTAGCTGCCGCTGAGAAGGGAAGTAAATATCCTGCGGGGTTCCCTTCGAAGTACACATACCACTTAAGTCCCAATAAGGTTCCTTATGTGAAAATTCCTGATGTTGGGGAACGGTTGATCCCCAACTCGGATAGCAGAGCTACTTTGATTACAGCAGCACATAAAGTTGTGGTGTCTGCGCATGCAGGCATCTCAGCCACTGTAACTCAGCTACAACAAAGGTTCTGGTGGCGGGGACTGTACAAACAGATGCGCGATTATGTCCTTCAATGTGACATTTGCCAGCAGACTAAGCCTTCGACTGCTGCGCGTCCGCCACAGACACAGTTGTACATATCTAATAAACCACTAGGTTGCGTTTATTTGGATCACTGCGGTCCTTTTTCTTCTGATACTGCGTACAAGTACATCTTAGTAGCAGTTGATTCATGCACACGCTTTGTGTGGGTATGGCCCCATCGCAGCGCTGATTCACGGACTGTCATAAGAGATTTGGTGTCTTTGTAGGGATTATTGTCTGTGGGACCTTCCATTCGGATCAGGGTCCGGCTTTCGCCTCTAAGGCGTATAAGGATGCTGTGATTTTGTTGGGGGTCCAAGTCAAGTTTTCGTCTCCTTACAGACCTGAGGGCAATAGTGTAGTGGAACGAATGAACCGTGACTTAAAGCAATCTTTGACAGCTCGAGTTATAGGCACTGGCAGAAACTGGTTGACCCATCTCAATGGCGTGCAGCGTGCTCTAAATAATCTCCCTAGAAGGTCTCTGGGTGGGCGGACCCCGTACGAAATGCTCTTTGGTATCAAGATGTATGTCCCTGACCTCGTCGGTCTAGACTGCGAGGCTCAAGCCACGGCCTTTGACGTAGATGAACATTAGAATGTTTTACAGGATCTACAAAAGACCAGAGACAGTCTTGCAAAGGAACATTTGCCCTCCACATCGGATGATGCGTTGCAGATCCCAGTAGTTGGCTGGCTACCCAAATTTGGAGAACTGGTTCGAGAGAAGATCGATAACAAGAAAGAATTTGGTCCTTCCTATCGAGCACCGGTTCCTGCTCTTGGAGTGAAGGGCACAAGAACAGTCGTTTTACCACCACTTCCCGGTCGTAAGGAAAATAGGTTTATCTCTATTGACAATGTCAAGATACACAGGATGGCCGATTCTTCATAGTATGACACCGGCAGTTTCCTGTCCTTCGATTGTGAGAAATTCTGTTTTGGCCACTACTTCTAATGCTGAGCCAGGTGTGGCCCTCGAGATGCCTGCTGTTTCCAATCCTTTATTGAATACTTATCATGTTAATAACATAGATGACCTAGACTGTGCCTATCCTGCTGATTTGTTGATGCCTGATTTACAAACACGTTTGGCCACGGAATCCCGATTCTCGTTTGACTCTGTTTCAGTTAATTCGAAAAAACCCTCACGTTTTGCAACGTATGCCACATTATTTAAAAAACATTTTTTGATCCCTCCATGGACATATATTTGGCTGGTGCTTTTTTCAGTATACCTTTTTATGTCAATTGGTTTTGTGTTTTATTTTTTCCGTCTGATCGATGGACACTATGTCGAGGAGAGAACATGCATTCAGCATCTTAATGGAACTTTGGCCCCCCTTTCCTCATCACATTCTGCACACAG
The DNA here is from genome assembly GCF_964263255.1 of Lissotriton vulgaris. NCBI lineage: Eukaryota > Metazoa > Chordata > Amphibia > Caudata > Salamandridae > Lissotriton > Lissotriton vulgaris. Next base: position 451,795,621 of record NC_141695.1, read on the forward strand.
ACTGAAGAGAAACTTGAATTTTGTAAACATCACTGCTTGGCCGGTTCTTGATGGGATTGTGTGGGATGCGGTTAAATTTCAAATCCATGGCCCTACTGAAGTGGTTAATGTCCCTAATGTACTCAGAGTGAACATGGGGGATGTGGTGAAACAAAACATGCGTTCTGATGATTGGGATGTTCAGGCCGTAGAATCTTTATTCTCTGATTTGAAATATTATGCTGCCTTTGATGCTCAAGATTTATATTTAGAATCTGCTAATTATGGTGAATTATTTTGCTTCCAACATTTTGGTAACTATTTTTTGCATAGAACGAGTTCCAGAAGGGGGTACTGTAAATTACACACAGTGGGAACACTGCCCAGTACCATTACAATTTTACATGAAAGAAATGCCCCCCCACTACTTATTTAAACCAGCTTTTAGTTATAAGCCACACATCTACTTGAGTTAGAAGTGTTTGATATATTTATTTGTACCTTGGATTCATCAATTAGTCAAAATGTTCAAAGATTTACATGTCAGACAAAAAACACTACAAATATAACATATACATATACCAGTATGAACACAATTTTACAAATGAAAACGATGAGACAAATCAACAAGTCAACATGTGCATATACTATACACAGCCAAGCATTCACGTCTAAATTCAGACTATTCAAAATTACAGTAACCAGTAATGAAAAAATTGTAATTTGGACAATAATGGACAAAATCACACATGAAAGGAGATATCACGACAACTAAATTGTAATAATCATTACAAAACACTAGTTCCTGGTCGTGTTAATTGTTTTTTATAGATGATTATGATTTCTATCCCCTTTCTTGCCGACGCGTTTCGAACTTCATACGTGAATTACGAGTTCTCTTCAGGGCCTTGTCAATACTATCTTCAGAGCCTTGCCATTACTATCTGCCTGTGTGTAGAGTAAAAAGATTCTTTCAGTGTCAAATAGTGTGCCTCATCTCTTAGGATCTCGCGCATTTTTAAGAAAAAATACCTGAGTGGTAGCCAGATGTTTCTCAATATCTTGTTCTGAGTGAAGGCGTGTTTCAGTCTAAAAAAACGTTAAAAGCCAAAGTCACGTTTTAGAGTCAAAAAATCAGGACTGGCCCTACAGTCACATCGGCCAGGAACATTGCGGGACATACCTTTGATTTTGTTTTGGGTGCGGAGGGGCGTCTCCCTATGGCACGGTGAGGCTTCAGTTACCTGAGGGAGGGGGGAGGAGGGAATCAGTACCTGCACGTTTTGCATTTCTGTCATGAGCCGAAAAGTCGGATTAAACAGGCTAAAAGGTTAGCGTTACCTCAAAGGGTGCCCCGCGGGCTTCGGGAGAGGCTCACTTTCTGCCAAGCAGTTTTCGGGTCCACGTTAGTCAGGAGTGTCGCGTACTCGCGTTCAGTCACCCTCCGATCTCAGCTGGTAAAAGAGAGATCGGTTTCCGTTTTAGATACTACGTTGGGCAATCTATTTTTCATTCAGCCGCACAAGCCCTCCGCTCACCTTTTCACAAGCGATGCGCTTTCCAAATGATTCGGTCTCGAGGGCGGCGGTCGGGTTGCCAAGCAACTAAGTACGGTCACATGACCGAAGGTGTTGTGGGAATTGTAGTGCTGAGTGCGCGCGGACCCATTAAGTGGCTCACAGGTTTCAGGGGTTACAGTATTCCAATTACACATCCTCCTTGTATCAGAAAAAGTCTTGAATCGATTTCTGGAACGTCCCTGAAAGTTGTAAAGGGCTCCACGTGACTCTGTCTGAGTATAATAATCCTCCTTGAGGAATGGGTAGGCCCTCTCTAGTGTAAAGGATTTGGAATCCCTCTCGTATTGAGCAGATTTCGAATTGATGGTGATGTCTCTAAAGGTTTGTATATCTTTCTCAATCTTTTCAAGCAATGTCTTGGCGTCAGTGACTGCTGGGCTATCCTGAAGACTCTTTGTTAAGACCTCAATTTCTTCCAGCTCTTTAACACATAGTCGTTGGGCTGTTTCGATAGTATGGACCATGAGGTCAACTTCTTCGTATTCGAAGAAATTGCTCGGAAGTGGCTGAATATGACAAACATGCGACCAGGTTTTGTGAAGAAATGCAAAACAGAGGGTACCCCAAGAAACTGCTCAGCAACTCTAAAAAGAGGGCACACTACACTCCGAGGGAGTGTTTACTCGAGCGAACACAAAAACCAGAAATGGACCGACTAGTATGTGTGTCTACTTTTGGGCCAGACACACATCGAGTAAGACAAATGGTACTCAAGAACTGGCATCTACTAGAGGAACTTGAATGTTCATTCCGGCGACCGTTATTTGCCTATAAGAAAAGTAAGAGCATTGGCCAAAGCGTGATTAGGGCTGATGTATTGACTCCTAAGCCCAAAAGTGATTTGATCTCGATATGGGGCCTTAAGCCAATAACAGGGCACCACAGATGTGGAAACTGTATATCATGTGCATCTACAATTGAAGGGTCGGAATTTGAACATAGGGGAATCAAATGTCGCAATAATGGATTTTCTAATTGCAAGACCCGAAATGTGATATATGCAATCACCTGTGCTTGTCAAAAACTATATATAGGCAAAACGACACAACAGGTCAACAGTCGCATCACCCAACACAGGTCACGCATCAAAAAGAAAGTGGAGAGTGCCCCTATGGTGCAACACTTTCTGGATTCAGACCACAGCGACATGGACTTCAAGTGGACCGTACTGTGCACAGTAGTGCCATCAGGAAATAAGGGTCCGATTGACATTGAGGAAACCCTGTTAAGAAAAGAAGCATATTTGATTCTCAAATTTAACAGCGCACAAACTGGATTGAACACTCTGTCCGAGGTGTCCAGATTATAATTTAAGGTTGAATGGGACTCCATGGGGGCCCTTGATCTCCCACGTGATAGAAGGGCACAAGAGGAGGATGTGTAATTGGAATACTGTAACCCCTGAAACCTGTGAGCCACTTAATGGGTCCGCGCGCACTCAGCACTACAATTCCCACAACACCTTCGGTCATGTGACCGTACTTAGTTGCTTGGCAACCCGACCGCCGCCCTCGAGACCGAATCATTTGGAAAGCGCATCGCTTGTGAAAAGGTGAGCGGAGGGCTTGTGCGGCTGAATAAAAAATAGATTGCCCAACGTAGTATCTAAAACGGAAACCGATCTCTCTTTTACCAGCTGAGATCGGAGGGTGACTGAACGCGAGTACGCGACACTCCTGACTAACGTGGACCCGAAAACTGCTTGGCAGAAAGTGAGCCTCTCCCGAAGCCCGCGGGGCACCCTTTGAGGTAACGCTAACCTTTTAGCCTGTTTAATCCGACTTTTCGGCTCATGACAGAAATGCAAAACGTGCAGGTACTGATTCCCTCCTCCCCCCTCCCTCAGGTAACTGAAGCCTCACCGTGCCATAGGGAGACGCCCCTCCGCACCCAAAACAAAATCAAAGGTATGTCCCGCAATGTTCCTGGCCGATGTGACTGTAGGGCCAGTCTTGATTTTTTGACTCTAAAACGTGACTTTGGCTTTTAACGTTTTTTTAGACTGAAACACGCCTTCACTCAGAACAAGATATTGAGAAACATATGGCTACCACTCAGGTATTTTTTCTTAAAAATGCGCGAGATCCTAAGAGATGAGGCACACTATTTGACACTGAAAGAATCTTTTTACTCTACACACAGGCAGATAGTAATGGCAAGGCTCTGAAGATAGTATTGACAAGGCCCTGAAGAGAACTCGTAATTCACGTATGAAGTTCGAAACGCGTCGGCAAGAAAGGGGATAGAAATCATAATCATCTATAAAAAACAATTAACACGACCAGGAACTAGTGTTTTGTAATGATTATTACAATTTAGTTGTCGTTATATCTCCTTTCATCTGTGATTTTGTCCATTATTGTCCAAATTACAATTTTTTCATTACTGGTTACTGTAATTTTGAATAGTCTGAATTTAGACGTGAATGCTTGGCTGTGTATAGTATATGCACATGTTGACTTGTTGATTTGTCTCATCGTTTTCATTTGTAAAATTGTGTTCATACTGGTATATGTATATGTTATATTTGTAGTGTTTTTTGTCTGACATGTAAATCTTTGAACATTTTGACTAATTGATGAATCCAAGGTACAAATAAATATACCAAACACTTCTAACTCAAGTAGATGTGTGGCTTATAACTAAAAGCTGGTTTAAATAAGTAGTGGGGGGGCATTTCTTTCATGTAAAATTGTATTTCAGGTCCAGCCTTCCCCACCCTAAGGACCGAACTCCTTCATACTAAACAGTACCATTACAAGGCAGCTCCAGTACATTTTTGACACAAAAGTCCATGTCCAAAGTTAGACTTACCAATACTAAATTGTTGTATTCTAAGTCCTTTCTAGACAAATTGGCTGTAGAGGGCAATGAGCTATGGAAGGAATCCATTGACCTTAAATCGGTTTGGGGTTCTAAAAGTTGGCAGGTACAAGGCACTGAGGCTTTGCACAATGCATGTCTCATCCCAAATCACATGTTGTTTTTTAAATTCTACCATTTTCCAGACAACATGCTTTGGATTGGCTACTTCAAAAAAAATTAAATACCCCTTCTATTCCTGATTTGGAAGAATATTCCGGTTGGAATAATTTCACACAGTTTCCCACTCAGGAATTGCAAACATTGATGCACAATTCATCCTTTAATGTATCCAGTTTGGATCCGAAGGGTTGGCTGATGTGGCACAGAGGCTCTGATTCTTGCCAACATCACTTTTTGGGTTTAACTGAAGGTTTTACACAAGTCAGGCCTGATCCACATTTTGATACTGACCATACTGTCACAACTTACTCAGTTGGCAAATTATGTCAGAATTGGCTACAACATTCTACATTAGCTGCTGTTAAATTACATATCTCTAAGCTGACTGATGATGTAGATTTAAATGATTTCATAAAGGGCTCGGCTAGTGGTAGATCTAAAAGATGGATTTATGCGATTTACAATGAAATCCGGAAAACTTCACAGGATGAGGCTGCTAAGCGCCTAAGCGCAATTGACCAAGCTAATTTGGAAAACGTGCTTGCAGTTGTCGATAACAGTATTAACATGCTTTCTTCCCGCATTTATACGTTAAATAATATTGTATCTTCTGTTGTTGACATTGTACATGATGAAGTGTCTGTATTATACCATGGTCAAAATCAATTGCATTCTATTATGCAATTTGCATGGACCCTGCAGACGCTTAAGGCTGGTAGAGTGGCTTGGAGTTACATGAACGTGTCCTCCCTCTTTGCCCCATTTAATTTGACTGACAAACAGTGCATGCTTTCTATGCCTGACGCGTCCTTTTCCATGTTACACATTGAGAGGTTAGAGTCTTTACCGTTCTCTGTAGCTGAGGCCACTGCTGCAACGTGGCTTATCCACGGATTGATCACGTTACCTTTTTCCTTGTACAAGTTTACTAATTGTATGCGTTACATTGCGATAGGGAGATATGAACCATTAGGGAGCTCATTCCTCCACGAGGCATAATCTCTTCCGTTCACTTATAGATGCCTGAAAGACGAGAAAGAAGTGTATCTTAATGGGGAAGAATGCACGGAGTCTCCTGACCATTCATTGATATGCAGGCACATCCAGTTACATGGTTCCTGTAATCAGGACCGGCCTAATTTGGCCTGTTTTTTAAAAGGAACTCCGGTTCCCGCAATTGTTCCTACATTCACATTACTGGCGAATGGTAGTTATTTACTGCTGAATAACGAGGAGTGTTGTGGTTTAATTAAAGGTGTTGCTAATGTGGTAACTGTGTCAGAACGTGTCGTCTGTTGCAAAAACGTTCAATATCCCCCTATGCATGGGAATTCAGCTGTATCCATCTGGCCGCGCATCCGAACCTTGAAAGCAGAGTTCAATGGTATGAGTAGAATAAGAGCCCTTTTGTCTCAAAAAGAAGTGGCCCTGAATTCCGCCCGAGAAACATTTGACCTTCACATAGCTAACACGCGCATAGGGGTGCAGGCCCTTTTGAATACTGATTTGCCGTTACATTTCAGCGAGCTGGTTCATCAAATCTTTAATGCCTCCTCCACTTCTGGCCTGGCTCACTTTTTTAAATTAGTTAGCAGTGGTCTTGTGACTTCATTCGAGAAAATATTTGGAGTCATCCCTGGCTTTTTTCATTCTATATGTTCAAGTCTGTTTGGTGGCTTCCCTGTTTTGCTGGCATTAGCTGCAGGCGTTTTGATGATATTTTGTTTTATTAAACATGGATGCCCGTCCTGCATTAGAAGCCGCAGAGCCCCTCCTACTGCTGTTTCGCAACCGGATGCTTGATTACTATGGCACCCTGCCGCTTGCGACTTTAAGCACGGCATTTGGATTATTGTTTCGATTTTCCTATTTCACATGTGTCCAGCCTGTGTTTTATTGCCTGAGCTGTGATTTCGAATGGGCATTGGTTTGTTCTGGTGAAAGGATTATGGCCTTGGCAGCGATGTATGGACTAATGGGTCATTGGGACATACTCGCAGCGGTACATGAGTTCTTGGCACAGAGCGTTCTTGAAACCCACCCATCCTCTGATGATGCTAGAGGATCCAGTGCTGGAGGAGCACGTATGTTCTTTTCCACTGCTTAATTGGATGGCTGATCTGTTTTCGGATGATGACAGTGATTTCATGTTGGAGGCTGTTGCTGCATATTTTGCGTATACAGTCCTATCCTGAGATGCCTTGGAGACTTTTTTATTATTTGGGCACGTACCCGTTTGTATTTTTGGAAGGTGCCTTTTTCATACGATCAATTCTTTTTATACGCCCCTGGCCTATTGACTTAAACTGTAGGGGCCTTGATTTGAAAAGTTTAGACCATTTCATTTGGCCGCTGTAGGCCATCATGTATGCTTTTGAAGATTAGCTTAGCTTATTATTATTGAACTTTGCTTTCATGTTCTGCCCCTGTTCTGGTCTTACCTTGCCTTGATTTTGTCCGTGCTCGGATCATTAGGGGGGTATCATATAGCTAATTCTTTTCTATATACTGTGTTAAGTTAGCATGAGCTTATTAAATGTTTAAACGCCATTTTTCCTTTCTGCTTCATTTTGCAGACAACACATAATTGTTGTTTTAGCATTCAACCCAGAAGAGCTTCGTGATTTATTTGAGAAATAATATGTTATTGCTCTGATATCAGTTTTGCTCGGTGCACTGTCTGCACAGTGAGTGCTGAAGGCTCCAAGGATAACTCGACACAATGTTGTTGTGAGGTCTGATCTTCGCACTTCCATAGACATAACACACATGCTGCTGCCAGAATCTGGCTCTAGGTGGGTTTTATATTGTTGTGCTTAACACACACGTAACACACTTGATGGTGCTTTGCATGCAGAGAGCTGGTGGAAGATGATGTGATCCTCTGCCACGGAGATTTTGAGGTATGGGCCCGCCCTGCTAAAACCCAAATGAGACCTTCATAGATATAAAATATTATGCTAAATAGGGAGGGTGAGAATTAGGTGTTGTTAATTCCTATTCATTTCAGCATTTTAGTATGCTGTCACCATTCGCCTTTTATGGACTAATAACTATGCTTATAACTTTGTTGCTTATAATATGTTTGCTAGTATTGTACAAGATACTGCGTTTGAGAACCCTGCATTAGTAAATAAATATTTCAAATATGCACGTGTCCTCATTTACTCCACGTTCTGGTTTGCAATGATTATATAATGAAAGAGTGTTCATGTGTTCCACGAACCCTGAGGTAATCTAAGTTCATCTTCTGGTCTGTCTAAGCATTTTTGAGTTTGTTATGACCAATGAGACACTGTAGCTAGCTCGGTAAGGGGATTTTGGGTACTGAGGTGAGTTTTGGGCCATCCTAATTCGCTGAAGTTCCAGGTCTCTATGCACAGTTCTGTAGGAGAACGGAATTCCCGCTACACTACGTGCACTTGTCAACCCAATGTGGTATTTTTGGCTAGTAACCATGGATGGACATGACACTTGTGGGGTGACTGATATAACTGATATAACCATTCAAATTGACTGCATGACACCAGTTGCACATTAATGTAGCCACCTTGAGTATGCATGTAATGCACATCATGCAATAGGTACTTCCAACATTTGTCAAAGTCTCACTGCCTAGCATTGTCTCAGACTCTGCTGACACAATGATGTTACTTTTCATAGTATTTGAAAAATTGGTCACACTGATTAGCCAATATTTACCCTTACCCTGAATCATAGAGACAGACAACACACCGCTAGTACTTTTTGGTGCAATTATTTACATGTCCAATTTTGGATTATTCTCACATGGACTGTTCACAGCACTAAAACCCCAAATGATGTTTAGAGCCAGAAGATGTCCAGACAGAGTCCTTGTGGGGAACATGTCATGGGCAATGTTGAGGACTAGGATGGCATCAGTTAGGAAGGAGACTGCAGTGCCATTAGGGAGGATAGGCCATATTGTCAGTTCACAAATGTTCAAGATGAACATGGCAAAGTCAAAACGAAGACAGTGACATCAGATGTTCCCTGGCATGTTGGTCAGCACAGAGCTAATGAGAAACTGGACATGTGACACAGATGACTGCTATCACAGACTTTTTTTTTGAAAGAGGCACTGTCCTCATCTTCTTCCTCTGATGTGTGTGGCGTATACTGTGAGGAAGGTATTGTAGTTGTGGCAGGCGAGGCAGGCACACACACATCAGTGGCAGAAGATGTGTATCTTGTGCCTGCAGCAGTATTCATCTGTGCCAACACATGAGGCATCACTGTAGCAAGGAACATCTGCTGGTTTTGCTCCTCAGCTGCAACGTCGCAGTGGTACATGTCTGTGGCGCTGCTTCCTCTCCATTGTCTCCAAAATGTTTTGTATACCCTCCACCAGCTCTTTGGCCACATCACTTGTGTCTCTTTGGCAGGGCGGTTGTTAAAGCCTCTGCCTCATTACACTGATGATATCAGACAGGTACTGCTGGAGGCCATGGAGCGGTGAGTAGGTAAATCTGATGGCAGCAGAGTTGTCCCTAGTGGGACTGAGGCACCCATGGACTACCTCTAGGCTGGCTGCCAGGTTCTCCATTCCTGTGTGCACCTGATCTGCCAACTCCCTCTGGACTCGTACTGCAGTCCATTGGAAGGTGATCTGTGGGTCCTCAGAGTCCAGGCGTGTAGGTGTGGTGGGAGGTGGTGTCTGTTGATGTTAAGCAGGGTATGTGGGGAGGCTCTGATGCTGCTGACCCTCCCTATATCTAGAGGTGGTGTCTCACAGGAGCTATTGGAGGGTGTTGTGATCAATGGTTGGTAGGTTGTCATAATTGCCCTTATTAGTGATGTCTGGGACAGGGTGCTGACCAAGAGGTAAGGTTTCATTTTCTGCAATGTAAAGCGGAAATGCTATTGTTGCTCTCTGCTACATGTTGACATGGCTTTAAGCAGTTGACAAACAAAGTGCTATACATTACACTTTCAGTTTTCCCTAGATACATAGTACAGCTGTTGCACTAGGCTATGGATGGCTGATAGCACTGTATATTACTTTTACATGTCAGGACCTCAACATTATGATCAGTGCCACTGTGTGCCAACTCTGAGTGTATGGGGCCTCTCCAAGTAGTCAAAATGGAATCACTGACGTTCATGCCAATTCATCATTTGCTGAGTGCTGAGTGACCTGACCTCGGGTCACTCCCCACGCCGCACGGCTCCTCCTGCGTGCCCGTGTTTGCCTCGAGCTGCTGCCGAGGGTTCACCGCCCCTGGTGTCTGTTTGACCTGCTAATCTTTATTTCTCTTCCTCCCATACTTGTCTTGTTTGCCTTTTGTAACTTGTCTTGTATTCTCACTTTGTCTCCAAGCCTAGGCGCTCCTTTTTATGCCACTGCCCTCTGTGCCCGCCCCCCGCTTCCAGCCGCTGCTCCCCTGCGGCCCGCCCCCGTTTGCCTTCTGTGTCTGTCCCCTCGCCCATTGGCTGCCCCACTCCCGCCTGCCAGCTGCCCCTCCCTCCCACTTTGACTCTTATGGAGCTCGCCGCACGGAAGCACAGCGGGCGTGCCGCTGGCGTGCCAAAGGCAAGCCCGTCTCCGCCCGTCCGCGCCCGGACCGCGCCAAGCGCCAGGACCTCTGGACCCCACACCACACGCAACGCCAGACTGCACCACGACTCCAGCACCCTCCATGCACTGAACACCGGACGAGACCAACCCTGCTACAGGGCCACCCCGACGGGCACCCAAGGGCCCTTCACCTGCCGGAACTGCAGATTCACCAGCATGCAGCCCTCGAAACGATCAGCCAGAGAAGAAAACCACCTCCGCCGCATCCTCCTCAACACCCGCTCCGCCCGCAAGCACTCCATCGAACTCTGGGACCTCCTAGACTCCACAGCTCCAGACGTCGCCTTCCTGACAGAGACCTGGCTGAACGCCACCTCAGCACCAGACATCGCCATAGCCATCCCACAGGGCTACAAGATCTCCCGCATAGACCGCATCAACAGAGTTGGAGGGGGAATCGCCATCATCCACAAGGACACCCTCAGAGTCTCGACCAACACCGACGACACCATCACCACCGCCGAGCACATGCACTTCCAGAACCACACTGACCCCAACACCACCCTCAAATGAACACTCGTCTACAGACCACCCAGACCACACCACAGTTCTGCGACACCATTGCTGACCTCGCCAGCACCCACGCCCTTGCCTCCACGGACTACATCCTCCTCGGGGACCTGGACTTCCACCTCGAGAACAACAACGACGCCAACTCCCCCGCCCTGATCGACAACCTTGCCAACCTCGGACCCAAGCAGCTCGTGACGACACCCACCCACGCCGCTGTACACACGCTGGACCCCATCTTCTCCACAAGCCCCCACATCTCCTTCAACCACACCACCGAACCCCACTGGACCAACCACAGATGCGTCCACTTCACCTTCAGGAAACCGGGCACACACCACCGCACCCAAAAGCTACCACGCCACTGCTGGGGCAAGGTCACCAAGGACCAACTGACTACCACCCTTGCCCTGAGACCACCCGCTGACCCCACCGACCCAGACACCGCCGCAACCAACCTCAAACAGTGGATCAACGACTGTGCCAACACACTCGCCCCTCTCAAGACCTCCACAACCAACCACACCAACAAGAAAGCCGCCTGGTTCACCGAAGACCTCCGGATCTGCAAGCGCATCTGCCGGAAGCTGGAAAAGAAATGGCTCCACGACCGAACATCAGACAGCCAAACAGCCCCAAAAGTGCCATCCGCAGACACCACCAACTCATCAGGACCGCAAAGAGGACCGCCAAGAGGACCGCTTAGACAACAACGCACACAACACCAAAGAGCTCTTCAGCATTGTGAAAGAACTCTCCAAACCCAGCTCCAACACCAACAACATCCCACCATCACCAGACCGGTGCGACTCACTGGCCACCTTCTTTCACCGCAAGATCGCCGACATCCACGACAGCTTCAACTTCGACACCCCCGCACCCACCACCGAGTCCACCACCCCTCCAATCACCACCCGCACCAGCCGCCTGACCGCCTGGTCCCACGTCAGCGACGAAGACACCATCAAAACCATGAACTCCATCCACTCCGGATCCCCATCCGACCCCTGCCCTCACCACGTGTTCAACAAAGCCAGCACAACCATCGCACCCCACCTCCGGAAAACAATCAACAGTTCCTTCGAGACAGCAACCTTCCCGGAAAGCTGGAAGCACACCGAGATCAATGCCTTCTAAAGAAGCCCAAGGCGGACCCCAAGGACCTAAAAAACTTCCGGCCCATCTCCCTGCTCCTGTTCCCGGCAAACGTTACAGAGAAGATTGTCAACAAACTGATCCTCCCTCAGCCCGACGTTGTTCAATATCTACATTATTACCAAGAGACAAGGGAACCCACTAGGTAAGCAAGGACCTGGGGTATCAATCTAAGTAAACAACAGCGGTCCTTGACAAGAGAAGATAAACGTTAGAATAATTATAGGCTACAATCTGTGCTATAATGAACATGAAGTCCAGCCGGACTTCGCAATTTATTTGATACTGAAATAAGTCAAAAATAACCAAACAACAGTGAAGCAGTGGGACACAGTCCTGTATCCACAAGGCTAGACAAACAATACACAATACAAATAACTAGGGATTTTCAGGCATTTGAAAGGTGAAGGAGCAAAAAAGGAAATTTTTCAATCTGTTTGCTTCACATATGTAGAAAAAACATGATTTTGGCACAAAGTTGTGAACTGGTGTTTAGACTACATAAATTGTCGACGGCGTTTTGATCCAGTTACAATTATGGATCATCATCAGGACATTCAATGCTTTGCCTGAATTGAAAGCCTGATTTACAAGGAGAAACAATGGGACACATAGAACCATGATTAGTAAGCTGCGATACTCATAGAACAAAAACAATCAGGTGACCATACCATGCTTAAGGTGGTACTTGCCATTCATTTAAAAAAGTGTCAGGCAATCAGTGCCAGGTGAACACGGCGCATGTTCAAGGACTATTACGTGCATAGGAACTCGTTGGACACATAACAACCAACCATGTGTGAACTTGTCAACCAAGTGTCAGTCATATTCGATTTGTACAAGTGTCAACTGTAATCGTGTTACACTACTAGAACCCGGAGTGGTGACATATTTACCTCCGGGGTGGTATAGGTGGTTAACCGGTTCGTGTGGGGAACCACGGATGGTCGGGCTGCCAGATATTGGAGCCTAGGAGGGTTAAGCCCAGAGTTAATTAAGGCCAATAACACGGACAAAAATAGAGGTCTAAGTGCAGGGGCTTACCTCGGGGTGAGTAGAGGATTCCCTGGAAGAGTGATTGGTGATTGGGGAAGTTGAACCCAGGAACAATACCTAAGGGAGTAAGCCAGAATTAATGAAAGCCACAGTTGCACGGATACTAGGACAATGAGCTCTGAGGGATGGGGCTTACCTCAAGGTGAGTTGTAAGTTCCCAAACTACGCGAATGGCTGTGGGGTTATGATATCAGAGGCGCTGCTTAGCAGGTGTGGTAACAGGGACCAGTTTACCTAGGATTCCATGATCTAGGATGGGGAGCTGATTCGATGTTATGGCACCTGCAGGGAAAGGATTAAGGGGTGAGGCAACCGCTACCATGCGGTACAATACAGAGGTACGGTCATGCCAGCCAAACAAGGTGACGGGGGCTGCTTACCGGGTAAGATGCCGGACTCGCGAGCGGCTGCCAGCAATGGAGACCTATAATAGGGCTCCTGTGGGAGAATAAATATAGATAAGCAACCGCATCGTATTGCAAGTAGCGCCACAGACAAAGAACACGGGTGAGGGCGCTGCTTACCTTCAGTCCACGATGGAACTTCCGAAGACGTCTACGGAGCACGATCGCGCCGGCAGACTCAAGGGTTTAGGCGTGCTGAATGAAGTAGGCATTCCGGCCATATTGGAAAGGGAAGGTGGCCCGCAATGGTGGCCATATTGACAGGGGCAGCCGAGTAGAATGTGGCAGACATATTGGAACGGTGACCTCAGTACAGTGGAGGGGGTGCATACCATTTGGGACAGAAGGTGGTGATGTTGTGAGTGCTCCAGAACATGCTAGTGACTTAAAAATAAAATGTCATTATAAAAACAGTTACATTAACCAATTCAGAATAGGCAGGCACTGGTTTATCAAAGGCTGGAAATACATTTTCAAAGAAGTGAGGTCCAGTCCTCATTGCGATTGAGACCACTCCTTATGCTGTCCATAAGTAGAATCATTTTTAGTTCTTCTCTGTTCAATAGGAGTCCAATATCACCTCCACGTGGTGGTAGCTTCACAGATTTAAGGACAGTCCATTTCAAATCATTGTCTGTGTGTCCTTTGTCGGTGAAGTGATCCACCAATGGAGCGTTGGGGGTCTTGCAGCGAATTCGACTGCGGTGCTGACAAATTCTTGTCTTGATTTTTTGCCTAGTTTGTCCAACATATATCAATTTACAGGGGCAATGGATCAGGTAAATTACATCACTGCTATTACAGTTGGTAAAGCTTCTACAATGGACAGTCACTTTATTGAATACAAACGACTTGCCTTCAATGGTAAAATCACAAACGTTACATGATCCACATTTGGCATGTCCCACTAATGGTGTTTGGGTCCACAGGGAGTCTATTGTACCCAAGGTTGGGGGATTGGGTAAAGCAGCTCTGACCAAATTTTCCTTAAGATTGGAACTTTTCTTGAAGGCGAAAAAGGGACGGTCAAAGTGCAAGGCACCTACGTTTAGGGTTGGCCAATGTCTGAGAATGCTTTTTTTCATTGCATTTGAAACAGGAGAGAACGTGGTTACACAAGCTAATCTAGAGTTAGATTCTTTTTCTTTAGGGCAGAGGGTACCTCTCTCGGGCAATACCAAGCCCGTTTAACAGCTGTTCTAACCAACCTGTTGGGGTAGCCCCTATTTTTGAGCTTCTCTGATAAGACTGCAGCCTCTTTGAAGTAATCTTCGTTGGCAAAACAATTCCGTCTGATACAGAGAAACTGGGAGTAGGGCAAGGAATCCCTAAGGGCTCTCGGGTGATTGCTGTTATAAGATAACAACCTGTTCCTTTCTGTGGGTTTCTGATATAATCTTGTATGTAGAGAGCCATCAAGATGATATATGTTTAGGTCCAGGAAGGGGATGGTACATTCTGCTTATACTAAATGTATATTTATAATGTGTTGAAATCTGCTCACACCAATTTGTATATTCACAGTGGTACATTCCTGCCCGCCCCCCCCCTTTCCCTCCTTGATGGTATGTTCCACTGGAGTCTGCTGTAGAATGTTGACAGCCACCAGGCAGTCTTGGAGAGTGGGTGACAGAATAAAGTTAAGTTCTTACCTTCTGCTGCATTAAGAGTTTTCTTTACAACACTGGCGACGAGGCGAAGAACCTGGCGCAGGGGGCCTTGCTGTCACCTCCCCTTTCAGTGCTCTCTCCATCCAGTGAACTTGTGCGATGGTGGTGATCGTGGAGTGAATTATGTGAAGATTCCCTCGAGGAGAGAAGTGATCTACAAGTGCGAATCTTCGGTGCCTGGTGACTTGTAAGGTTTGTGCTGAGAACTGCGGAGGTGAAGAACTGGCGAGGAGACCGGCGTAGGGGCCAAGCTGTCATTTCCCCTTTCAGTACTCCCCCCCCCTTCTGCTGCAGTTCGGGGTTATTGGTTGTGCTTGGCGTGAAGATTTACCTCTCGGTGAGAAGTGAATTACAGTTAACCAGTTCTCGGTGCCACGTATCTTGGAGAAGCATATCCTGAGCAGCCGCAAGCGTGGTTCACAGAGAGAAATCAGTACCTCTGAACAGCTGCCCTGGAGTCCTTGCGACGTGAGGAGTAGTTGCAGTTCGTTTGTCCCATGGTGCCCGGTTATATTGTGATGGACATGCTGTAAATCTGCTATGGGTGTGAGGTCAAGAACTCTGTGGTCTGACACTGACCGGAGTCCGAGGAAGTGTGAGTACGGCTGTGCTGGTGAATTATCCTTGAGGAAAAGTCATCATCGGTGATGCGGCTGGTGCGACATTCCTTTTGGTTGATCAGTGTCCGATGTGTAGAAGTACTTGCCTGGGAGTACGGAGCGATTTGTGCCTGCTGCAAGTTCTGGTACTGTTCTCTGCGACATTTATATGCTTGCTGGTTTAAGTCCTGTCAGCTTTCTCGTGTTGTGGTACAGCGGCCCAGCCCCATTCCTTTCCTGATTCGGTTTGGGCCTGACGGAGCTGAGGGAAACCTTTTTCACACAGAAGAACTGTGCAAGTCAATTCCCCGTTGAAGTTCTGTGGGGGAGGCGGGGCTATGACCGTTTGAGAGGTTCCGGAGCACAGGTGCCCCCCGGCAGTTCCTGTCAGTGTGAAGACCAGATGCCCCAGCCGCCCCTGGATTGTATTTCCCGCGCTACCATTCCAAGGATTCCAGTCAAGCATACCCGGCGCTCCAGCTCCTCAGGGCCACACCTTCACGTAAATCAACGATCTGGTGGAGAGTGCATGGTGAGAAGGTGGAGCAGAGCTGTCAAGCCAGTCAAGACTCTGAGCCGGCGTAATCTTCGTACGTAAAAGCAAAGGAATTCCTCATGTTATAAATGAATTCAGTGTGTCATCTACTGGGTATTTAATTGTACTTTTGTGAAGGTGGACTGCAAGGAGCCTGGTCGTACTACTAATTTTAGCGTGTGTGTCTTGACGGAGATACTCACACCTGATTGACATTTTAGGGATGTTATTGCTAATTTATGCAAATCGATCCACGTTCTGGAACGGTTCGTGCCTGTAAATCAGCACATTTTCAACGGTGATTCACACACCATTTATCTTTTCAGTTATAATGCAGTATTGCCTGAGTACAAACCATTTTTGGAACATATGAACATTCTACCATCGGTTGCCCCTGTTTTGCTTCCATGAAACTCTGTGCTGCAAAGTTTTGAGTGCTAGTGTGGCGATACAAATCAGTTGTAGGTGCGGGTGCTAGCATTGTATTCTCCTCCTGCATGTGCATTGTACATTGCCATCTGTGAAACTCACACAATCTTGGTTCCTTCTCCTACCCTTGTGATTTTTGCCACCTCTGCATACCTCTTCACCTGTGTGTCACGGCGCTTGTCTACAATGTCACTTTCCATTTGTCATCAGGGAAGGTCAATTGGCTACGTGCCTTCCTTTCAATCCCACATTAATCTCTTCTTATTGGCAGGTATCTTACAAATTCTGTATTAAGTGATATTGTGCATTGTGACTAGTACAAATATAAATGAGCAGTGGTGAAAACATGGTACACTAAGTACTTTCTGCAGTGCAGTAGAGTCATTGTTATTGTCGAGTACGCTGTTTTCTTTTTCTCAGTCAAACCTCCTGTACTCCACCTTTGCCACTCACTTTTTAGTAATTCCCCATTGTACCAGTTCACGTCCTACTTCCTCTCTAGAGACAGTGATAGTACTGTGTACCCAGGCTAAACTCTTATTACTTACAGTTCACCCTGTACTGTTTCTTCTACTGTGCTTCATTGTTTTACTGGGAAGGTATTTCTGGAGTGTGCATTCTTCTTTGTTCTCAGGGTCTGCTGTGATGTTGTACAATCGGTGATAGATAATTACGAGAGATTTTGCATTTGAACCTTAGGCTTCACATACATTCAGTATTGCCCTGTTAGTACATATAGGCACACTACTTTCTGATCAGTTTAGTTAGCTCCTCTAGCAGTAAAGGTACGTACCTTGATCCATCCCACCACCTGCAGGTGGGGTTAGGCGTGTAAGGACCTTTCCCCCTCAGTCCACTGTACATATATATATCACATTGTTAGCATATTTTTATCTTTGCACCTTCCTTATATTGGGAGCCTTCCTTCCCCTCTGCATGGCTGGTTTGTCCAATCCCAGCATCTCCACTCATAATGTGGCTAAACCCATGGTATCGCGAACTAGTTGTGCTGGGGAGCCCGTACACCTGATGGGCATGGTAAAGATGAAGGCCTAATTCGTTAGGTGACTCTGGCCTGTTATCGACTCTCTTCAGGGATCCTGGGTAGATGTTTCCCTCCATCCCCTCATATAGAAGCTATCAGCAGGGCCTCTCTATTAATACATTGCTGGAGTATTTTGTAGATTTTCCCTCCTGAAGAACCTGTCAGTTGTGTAAGCCATGCTATTGGTACATGTGAGGAAACCATTACAAGTTTATGCCTGCATTACAGAAGTATAGTAAAGGTGACATCGTGATCGTCTTTTGTTGCTTGTTCTCTGTTACATTCATGGTTTAACTTGTTGCATCTGTCCTCTATTTTTACTTTTCTATCTTTTCTGGCATCCTGTCTGTACAGCTCTCTTTCCTTCCTCCTGCGCCCCCGTTGTATCAGGTGTTTCTTTTGGATGACATCTGGGGAAGCCCCATCTCCCTCTATTCGGTTCCTTCCTTCCTTCCTTTCTTCCTTCCTTCCTTCCTTCCGTCCTTCCTTCCTTCCTTCCTTCCTTCCTTCCTTCCTTTCTTTCTTTCTTTCTTTCTTCCCTCCTTCCTCTTTTACCCTTCATTAGCGAAGGGAGGTGTGTTACAATCTGCTTATACTAAATGTATATTTATAATGTGTTGAAATCTGCTCACACCAATTTGTATATTCACAGTGGTACATTCCTGCCCGCCCCCCCCCCCCCTTTCCCTCCTTGATGGTATGTTCCACTGGAGTCTGCTGTAGAATGTTGACAGCCACCAGGCAGTCTTGGAGAGTGGGTGACAGAATAAAGTTAAGTTCTTACCTTCTGCTGCATCAAGAGTTTTCTTTACAACAGTTTGGGTGTCAACTGTGCTAGTGAATGTAAGTCCACAGCAGTTGTTGTTCAGCCAATGGATAAATTGATTCAAACTGTCAACATCATTGTTCTATATTAAAATAATATCATCGATATATCGTCTCCAGGTGGAAATCCCAGATGAAAAAGGATTGGAGGGTGTTAGAATGGAATTGGTCTCTATTTGGTCCATGAATAGTATTGCCAGATTGGGGGCAAAAATAGCCCCCATGGAAGTACCTTTCACTTGTTGAAAGTACTGCTTGTCAAAAGACAAAAAGTTTTTAGTCAGACAAATTTCCAACAGTTGGAGGATGAAGACAGTGGGAACACGATGGGGTCTGGGTCAAGTTTCAAGGATGTCACGTATGACCAACAGGGCAGCAGTTTGGGGAATGTTTGTGTACAAGGACTCAACGTCCATTGTACACAATAGCTGGTCGCCCACGGTGAAGGGTGTGTCTTCAATTAGGTTCACCATGGCCATGCTGTCCCTAACATAGCATTGGGTATCCGGCACGAAATCCTTGATAAAAAAGTTAACGTATTTGCCCAAAGGTTTAAGAATAGAACCACAGCCCGACACAATCGGTCGTCCTGGTGGATCGGAGATGCTCTTATGTACCTTGGGGAGGGTGTAGATTACAGGCATTCTAGGTGATTTAGTGTTAAGGAACTGGAACTCTTTTTGATTGATGATTACTAGTTCAAGAGCCTCTGTGGTGACTTTCAAAATGAGAGTCTGTAGTTCCTTAGTGGGGTTGGTGGGAAGCCTCATGTAGTGGTCGGTGTTGGATAATTGTCTGAGAATTTCTGCAGTATATGCATCTCTATTCTGGAGGACAATGCCCCCGCCTTTGTCCGCACTTTTAATGATAAGTGTGTCCAAATTTTTCAATGATTCAATGGCCTTCTTTTCTGCTAGTGGCAGGTTACAAGGAATGACTTTTTTAGTTTCCTTCAATGTGTTTAGATCCTTTGTAACCATTTTTTCAAAGGTAATGACCTCTGATGGTACCATCCCTGCTGTGGGAGAGAAGGTGGACGATGGTCTAAATGGGGTGTTGGAAGCAACCACAGGTGTGGGATTCATTTGAAAGAAGGCATCCAGGCGAACCTTTCGGAAGAACTTGAGAAGTTCTGTTTGGAGCTCTAAATTGTGAAGTCCGGCTGGACTTCATGTTCATTATAGCGCAGATTGTAGCCTATAATTATTCTAACTTTTATCTTCTCTTGTCAAGGACCACTGTTGTTTACTTAGTTCAATTTCTCCATGGCACCTCTCGCCCACGTCGCACGACAACATAACCTCAACATCATCTCCTACGCTGACGACACCCAGCTGATCTTATCCCTTACCGAAGACCCCCACACTGCCAAAGCCAACCTCCACAGAGGAATGAAGGCCGTAGCCAAATGGATGAAGGACAGCAGACTGAAGCTGAATTCAGACAAGACGGAGGTCCCCATCCTCGGGCCCACCCCATCAGCCTGGGACAACTCTTGGTGGCCCACATTGCTAGGCACAGCCCCAGAACCCACAGACCATGCACGAAACCTGGGGGTCATCCTCAACTCCACCCTCTCCATGACCAGGCAAGTCAACGCCGTCTCCGCGTCCTGCTTCAACACCCTCCGAATGCTCCGCTGGATCTTCAAATTGATCCCTCCCGACACGTGAAAAACCGTCACCCAGGCCCTCGTCACCAGCAGAATCGACTACGGGAACGCCCTCTATTCAGGAACAACAACCAAGCTACTGAGATGACTACAATGAATCCAGAACGCCTCGGCACGACTGATCCTCGACGTCCCCCGATGCAGCCACATCACACCCCACCTGAGACGCCTGCACTGGCCCCCCGTCAAAAAGAGGATCACCTTCAAACTCCTCATCCACGCACACAAAGCACTACACATAACCGGACCTACATACCTCAGCAACCGACTCAGCTTCCACACCCCCACCCGAATCCTCCGCTCAGCCAACCTCGCCCTCGTTACAGTTTCTCGTATACGGAAAGCCACCGTAGGCGGCAGATCCTTCTCCCACCTCGCCGCCAAGACCTGGAACGCTCTCCCTACCAGCCTACGACAGACTCAGGACCTGCTGGCCTTCAGAAGACTTCTCAAGACCTGGCTCTTCGATCAGTAGCAGCCCCCCCACCCAGCGCCTTGAGACCCTCACGGGTATGTAGCGCGCTTTAGAAATACAGTGATTGATTGATTGAGTTGGTCATCTGCAGGGTGTCAGACATCTCTTTGATTTGTTCCATACACTTGCATGTGTCCATTAGCACCTCTGGCTGTTTACAATAAGGTCCTGGCAGCCCACAGTGACTGCCACACAGTGATAGAAGAGTATTCATACATAGATTTTCCAGTACCTATACTACCTGCATCATGTGTGGCTACCTTCAACGAGCTGACATGGCAAGCTGTTACAGGGTGACATGTGTCAGGCAGCACCACAGATGGTAGTGTTTTTGGGAATGGTGAATATACAGACTGAGTGGCATTTTCACAATGTTTTGACACAACATGTCTCAGCAGGCCCTTTAGCTATGCAACCCAGCGTCATTGCACATACACAGGACAGCATCATACTTACAAGGATTGTCCACACCCCTTGTGTATTCCTCTGTGCGGGCAATAATGATGACTACCAACACAGACAACCATGAGCCATGGAGCAGGGTTGCTAGTGTTGGTGCTCAGCTATACTTTTTGCTGCAGTGTAGGGATGTGCAAAGGGCTGGAACATAATCCAGTGTACATGGCCCTTCAGTACATTTGTGAAAAGATGGAGTTTGGCACAACCAATATATAGACATTTACACACTACGTCTTTTCACTTTACCGACATACCATTTCCACTGGTGTACATAGGTTGCATTCATCCCGACACCCAGTCATGTTTTGAGAGGCGTTAAAGTGGACCCTTCCATGTCAGTTGACACATGCGTAGTCTAAGCATGCATGGAATGACAGCTGTGTGTCATCTAGATGGCTCTAGGTACATTTTTAAGTGACAATGCCCATATCCCCATGTGTAGGTACTAGCCCTAACCTACAGATCCCCCATCCCTCAGGTGCATAGTTGTTCTTGTGAGATACCATTTGAATGCTATTTATTACCAGCCTTGATTGATGTGCATTGCCGCAGGTGTGATGGAGGGACATCATTCACAGACGTGTTGCAGGGCAGTTCAATGCAAAAAAGAATATTGCAGCCCCAAAAGTGCAGGGTTGGGCTGTGTGTAGAACATTAAAACACATTCTGTCTATTAACCTGTGGTGCAGGGATTCTAGCATTGGTTTACATCTGCTATATGTGCACCAGCGTATGCAGTTACTACAGAATTGTGCTGTAACTTGTAGGCAGAGCACATTGCTGCTCCTTCAAAGGGGCATATTTACAAGGATATATTGACACCAGAACATCACTTTTAGCAACGTTCTGGTGGCAATATGCCCTTCTCCTTAACATGGCTTGATTCCGTCTTGTAAATAAGGCCCCTTTTCATGCTTAGTTTGAAAGGGGTGTGCAAAAAGTGTTGTATTGGGTGTTCTGATGCGATACCCATTGCTTTTTGATGCTGCCCCATATTTACAAGGCCGGAGCAGCCCTAAAAACGAAAACTAGGAAACTAGGAAATACCTGGCCTAGACTGGTGATAAGAGAATACATTATTTATTTCTCCTCCTTTTTTTCTCTTTCCATGTGTGCTAATGCTGCACACATAGAAAGAGCACATCGCCTTTCAAGATGGCTTATTTGAAGGAAGGTGCCCCTTCTTGCACATACAAATTGTCCCTGCAGCGCAGGCAAACTTGCAACATGGCTCAAGGGTGCCTGCAGTGACACTAAGCAGCTTTATTAATGCCATGGCTAGGGAAAGCACAGGGGTCTGCAGTATTTTTGTAAATATGGCGCATCCCTTTGTTTTAAAAATGGAGGAGCGCAAAATTCCTAATTTTGTTGTAAATATCCCACAATGTGCGTTAGGATAGCCCAGTTGTGACAGTTGCAACGCTGCACTATGCAAACATTTTAACAAAACGCACATGAGACTACAATTAATGTAATATCAATGCATAGAGTAGCCAGGTAGCTGCTGTTTTACCTGCAGATAGTCTAGCAGAGCACTAAGATATACATGCCTGGACTGTACAACATTATGTATTTCACCCCATTGTCCCTTTTTGGTACTTACCCTGTTGCTGATGTAGTTGATCATAGTCTGTAATGTCCTGTCACGCCACTCCAACCACCAATTCCGCACAGATAACTGCAGACATCTGCTCCCCCAAGGGATCTAGCTCATCCTGTGGCACGAGAGTCCATTCCGGTCTGCAAATCCACTTGCCAGTTTCTGCTTAGTTTTGCGCTTGGCATCATGCCAGTACTTCTTGCAATCTGTCACTGTCCTCTTGACTTCAGCTATGAAGTTAACCTTGTCCATTATGAACTGCAGTATCGGCTTTTTGGTTCCTAGTGGCACCAAGATCTCATTCTCCTTCTGACTGAACCTGCATTGCCTCTTCCCTTTATCCTTGGCCTCTGGCTTGTCATCCCGGCTGTTAGTAGGGTTGGGGTGTTGTTTTTCTTCTGTGCAGGTTCTTAGATGCTCCATTTTGCATTCAGGTTTTTTTTTCACTGTTCTCTTCCTTAGCGGCATTTTTGTATGCTTTTTTTTCATCCTAGGCCCAGAAAAGTGACGCTCAGCCAGCTAGTGCATTTTTCCTTGACACTAATTGGCTGGACACCACTTTTTTCACTGCAGCGTGCATTTTTTTAATGACTGGACGCTTGCATCAGTGCCATTTTTTAAGTCAGCTAGCTTTCCCTAACTCCATGGAATGCCCTATTGTAAATACGAGGCTAGTAGGGCGTTAGGAATTGGCATAAAGCAGCGATAATTAAATTGATGCTCCTTTATGTGAAAACAGTGGAGCACCATTTCTTTTAAAGATACCTCATTGTGTGTAGTAATACACATGTAAACAGTTGCTTGACAACTGGTTCACATGTATGTTGTCATGTCAACAACACTCTACTGCAAAAGATTGTCCACCAGTTGAAGCATATCTTCATGGAGCGGTGGAACAACAACTCTGGCAAAATAGTTCCGCCTGGGAACATTCCATTTCGGTCAGATGGCTACTACAAATTCTAAAAGTCTCCCTCTTTCTACAAAAGAAAAAGGTAGGACGTCTTGCTCTAGCATCTTAACAAGCTTGCTAATGTACAAGCGTCCCATTGAGTGGTGTTGTTCACGGGGCATGGTGGGCAAACAAATGATGGATTTAGGCCCAGATCTCTGTACTGGATGTGAATGTTTGTCATTGTTCACATTCCTTTCATTGATTGTTCTTTTTGCATTTGCCACTCCAAGTGCAACTGGTATGCCCTGACGTGGGACCCATGCTCATCATTCTACTGGATTCAAGTTAGCCTGGCTGATAAGGGGAGATACCTCAAAAACAATCCATCCCAGGAAGCTTGTTTCCAGTCCAGGGAGAGCCCGGTATTTCAGGTTGGACTGTTCACAAGGGTGTCAGGGTCAAGACTTATTAGCATATGGCTGGTTTTTAAATTGAATGGCTGGTGGGCCAAAAACAATGAATTTTGACCCAGAACTCTGTACTGGGGCTGAATCGTTGACTTTGTTCAGCATTTTGCCCATCTAGTGTTCTTTTTAGGTCTCCACTAGCTATCGCGTAAGCAGTGCTATGCAAGATATTTAGTAAGGGGCTTCGGAAAGTGCTCCCAAAGGCTGCAGGTGGATTGGGTACAGTGCATGTGCGCCGGGCGGGCGCACCATTTGTCAGCCTGCGTGATGACTTTTGCAGCCGCTTTGATGTTCTCAGTGAGCCGTGCGGCCACTGAGAACATCAAAGCGGCCGCGAAAGTAATCACAAAAAAAAAAAATCATCCAAGTGGCTCTCTTCGAACTGGGTTGAACATATCTCAAGCTTTTCCTATCACACATTTTTTAACTGGAACTGGTAAGGGTTTAGTACAACGACAAAATAATTTAAACTACATCCAGGACTCAATGTCTCCCTCTGACTAAACATTCCTTCTTCCAGGACACATAACTTTTCCACAAACTCTGTCTCCTTACCTCATTGTTTTCCTATTGTTCACTCATCTGCAGCCCCTTCCCAGCCCACTGTTCGCTCGTATCTGTGCCCACTCTTCATACGCCTATCTTGCTTATCTGTACCCTTTTAATATAAATCCCTCTAAGCTATGTTTATGTGTTCACCTCCATTTCTTACACACAACCTTTCTGTACATCTCCTTCATATGCACCATTCTCCTACACGTAGAGGTGCCTTGTCCAATCATGTGACCGTTAACTCTTGCTCACATGCGTTATTTCTTTCCATACTCATCATCTGTAACCATAGTATGGATCCACGGGCTCATGCCCATTGCTTCACCCCCACGCATATCTCTTATCACCCTAGACCTCCATCTTCCCTAGATATCCCATCTGCGCCCTGCCGGGCGACTCCCTTGTTCTCTCTAAAGAGCTGTTGTGCAGCCTGGTAGTCGAATGGGACCTTATTTCCAAATGTTCCCTTTTAAAAAAAAAAAAAAAAATCGAGGCAGCAGACTTCTCGCTCACCCCTCCCCCTAACAATCCCTTCACACTCCCGACTGACTGTAGCAGGCTCGAGTTCAGAGGTCCCTGATGGCCAATGTCCTCTTCACACGAAGTACATTATGGCGTGTAAGTGGCATTTTGTCACAAGGGCCAGAGCCCTCTGCTCCCAACACGTCTCTCAAGTACCATCTGCTTAATCATTCAGGTAAGTAGGCTGTAGACAGGGCCCCCTTGGGGGGCTCCCCGGCCCCCCAGAACAAGGACAAGTGTCCGCTTTCTCACGTTATCGTGTACCAGGCAGATGTCAGAAATGAGATACTTTGTGGCCTGCCCCTGGAAGAGGAGCCCGGTCCAGGAGGGATCTCTGAGCTCCTGGGGGCAGATCCGAGGCCCTTTCAAGCGCTAGCCATATGTTTATTCATTCATGCATTTATGTGCTCTAGCGCCACTAAAGGCTTGAAGCTACTCCAGAGCGGGTGCACGGATTGCGTGACGTGGCAGGAAACACCTCATGAACTTCTCCTAATGACCCCATGCGTAACTCTCAGCCTCGGTGGAAAGTTGCGTTATGTTATCTAAACATTTGTATAGCGCTCAACTGCCACTGGTGTAGCTTCGTAGCACTAGAAATGTCCAGAGCGATTACAGGCGGACGTGTATGTTTGCTTGTGAGTGTGTTCTGGTATATTCTGTGACGGAGCCTTTGTGCGCTTGAATTGAAATGTGTGTCATTATTAGGCACGTTCCACTCACATCAGATGTGTATGCTGACATGGAGCTGATGCAATTGAAACAAACTCGTTATGATGTGTTAAATTGAGGTTTCCTGGCTTAGACGTAATTAGGCCTCAATTGGCCTCAAAGTCATTTTGTTCAAAATGGATGCCGAATCATGATGCTCATTCTGTGTTTATATTGGATGTATTTCTGTTGTAATGCATGCCGAAACAACACAGCCTGTGCAACGTGAATGCCATTACCACACACAACCACACACACACAACCACACACACACAATCACACACACACAACCACAAACAGAACCACACATACAACCACATACACAGCCACACACACACACACAACCACACACACACAACCACACTGTCAGTGTACACTTTCAACAGACACCATCAGTCGTCAGTGCATGCTTTCACTGGGCACAAACACCACCAGCCATCAGTGCACGCTTCCACCTTGCACACACCACCAGACGTCAGTGCACATTTCCACCAGGCACACACCACCAGACATCAGTGCACGCTTTCACCATTCACAGACACACCACCAGATGTCAGTGCACGCTTTCACCAGGCAAACACACACCACCAGCCGTCAGCGAACCCTTTCACCAGGCACATACACACCACCAGCCATCAGTGCACGCTTTCACCAGGCACACACATACAACCAGCCATCAGTGCACGCTTTCACCAGGCACACATCACCAGCCATCAGTGCACGCTTTAACTAGGCCCACATACCACCAGCCGTCAGTGCAGTCTTCCACCAGGCACACACAACACCAGCCCGCAGTGCACAATTTCTACAGGCACACATACCAAGAGCCATCAGTGCACACATCAATTGTACAATTGTAACTATTGTAGCAATCACAGTAGGGCGCACTTTACTTTTAAACATATTCCTCTAAAGTGCAGCATGCCACCATTTCTACAAAAATAAATACACATTGTTTCGGCCTACAATTTATAGACTTTTGTTGCAATTGGTGTTGCAATGTTTAGCAATGCCACTAGCTCAAACGTAATTAAATCGAGACCTATTGCATTGCAAATGTTTGTTGCATTTGTCACCCCAAGTGAGACGGTTATGGCTAGACGTGAGTCCCGTACTCAACATGCCACTGGATTTCAGCTAGCCTGGTTGATAAGGGGCAATACCCCAAAACTGTGCCCGGGATGCATGTTTCTGGTCTAGGGAGGAGCTGACCTGGCAGTTCAGACTGGACTGTTCCCATGGGGAGAAGGGTCAAGACTGATTTGCATATGCCTGGGCCAAAGTGGAATGGCATGGTGGGCACAAAATCTATGGATTTTGGCTCTGATCTCTGTACTGGGGGTGAATGATTGACATTGTCCAGTATTCGTCCATCAATTGTTCTTTTTGCAACTTTTCAAAAGTGGCATTTTCAAAACTGTAATACAAAACACATGCTGATTCATTCTGTGTACCGTACATGTAGCCCAAAACATCTAACCGCATCAGAGTTGTAATTGTAACTTTCATTTAACTGACTGCTTGTCCCACTAAAACGTTCACCCCCTCACCAAAATGGAAGCTCTTCATTTAGTGTGATTTCAGTGTTTACAGTAGTATTCATTTACCATTAAAACGTAGTATTCATTTAGAATTCATGAAGACTAGGTAGTATGCCCACAACTCGAAATATGCAAATGAGGGAATACTAGTTCTACTCAACTACCCTTCAAATACATTATGAACACTTCAATTGATTGCTAAAAGAAGACTAATAGCATTCTAGAAGAATAGTATTTGAAGCTTAGTAGTATTCTGTTAGTGTTTATTTGCAGCTCTTGTGCTATTTCAAGAGCAAAATGAAGGCTAGTCTCATTGATTGTGACCACTATTTGAAGACTAGTGGTATTCTTTGTGAGCAATATCTGAATACTAACGGACCACTATTTGAAGACTAGTGGTATTCTTTTTGAGCAATGTCTGAATACTAACGGACCACTATTTGAAGACTAGTGGTATTCTTTGTGAGCAATATCTGAATACTAACAACAATGATTTTGAAGACTCAAGTGAGACTAGCAGAATTTAAAGTGAATTTTAATGGAACACTATTGTGCAATTTCAAGAGCAAAATTAAGGCTATCACCTGATAGGGTTAGCGTAAGTAATTAGAATGAAGGAGTTTGATTCATCATTACCTGAATTAACCAGACATATTGCTCCGGCGTTAAAATCAGCCATGTACCACCACTCACAGAAGCAACTATAAACAGTCAATTATTTTGATATTAAAACCTGATGAAGTTTTCTGTGTTGAGTCAAATAAAGCGCAAGCGCCACTACTGTTGGTGTTTTTCCATTAATTTCGACTTGTTCAGCTGTGCAACCATACTCACAGCTGAACACAAATGCTTTGGTTTCCTAGAAGCTACTTGAAAGGATGTTGTGACTAATGCTGTCAGGCCGCTAGTAAGCATCATTTATGGTTAGAGCTACAATAATATAGGATCATCTTCAAAACTTACAGCTTTCATTCTTCATTATTAAAATATTCTTGGCAAATGCGTTTACTTTTTTCTGCTTGTGCCTGTGTATGAATTTCACTTTTCTTGGTTCAACTCAAATGCCCCTAATTGTAGGACCAGTTCTGATAAAATAAATATTTAAAGCTGTAGTCCTATTCCATTAATATTGCTGGCTCATATTTATCAAGGTTTTGTGTCGCGCTTGAGCCAAGCAAGTGAGTGCAAGGCCATCACAAAACCTAAGTGAGATTTATCAAACCACACAAAGGCATTCATCACTTTTTAAATGTAGAGTAACTCAGGCAACACAATTCGCTGCCTTAAATGATACTGTCCCGATGAGGTGTTCCATGAGAGGAACATGGATGTTGCCACGCATCCATCCATGGATTTTGGCGCATTCCCAGCTTTATCATTTGTGGTAGACCTGGGAATGTGTCAAATTGCTACTTCTCTCCAGGTGAGGTGTAACAGGGAGAAATATCTTAGTTTTTTCCTCTTCCTCCATCCTGCAGCACACATAGAAAGAGGAACACGTCTCTCAGAACTGTTTTTGTGCAGGAAGGTGTCCCTTCTGGGAGGTCAGTGCTTGTCAGCATGTATTACTTTTAGAATAATCACAATCATCCATGTAACAGAAGGAACAATCAAATGAACATAACTGATTTATTGTGCCATTCACTGATTCAATGCACTGGTCATGTGCATAATAAAAGCCTTTCAAAATGTCCACAATTCCGTATTTCCACATCACAACGCAGAGTGAAATTGAACCCTCCCTAAATTACTGTTTACCCGAAAGTGCCAACATGCTTAAGGAAGATAAATAAAGCTTTCTATCTAATAAAACTTCATGACAGCTTCCTAACATTCTTCTTTCTGTTTACATGCTGAAAATGGAGCAGGGCTGGAAATGGATTCCACATTTTCTGAAGAATGACTTTAGTGCCATCTAGTGATACGAATAATTATCTCAACTTCTCCATGAAATATATAACAGGGAAAGTTAACATAATTTACAATTAAAATGAAGCCTTATACCAAAAAGTGGAAATACTATTCCACCTTAACAAGACTGGTAGTTGGATATATTCTAAATAGTCTGCCTCAGCTATCAACAAGATTGAGCCGCCCAGGACTGCACTGCAGAAGAACCCCACTCTACAAGACGTTTAATAAAAAAAATAGTTTTGACCCTACTGAGTGCATTGCCAAATTTCCATCAAAGCTAATAACAAACTTTAAATGCTCATGAATTTTATATACCTGAGCCTTTCTCCCAATGCGATCTCAATGTGGTGCTCAGAATCTATATATCACAACATACTCATTAACATGACTGGACCAATCTCACTTGCACACTTACAGGGCCAGATTGACTAACAGGCGTTTCGGTGCACTGGCAGGGTAGGGGCTGGTTTCACAGCCATTGGGCTCGTTTTGTTGCTGGGGACCCAGTGGCCATAGTCCCACTTGCAGCACTTTTAAATAAATAATGAAAAAACAAATGGTTTCCAACAGTACTTAACATATACTTTTAAGCATGCTGCAGGCAAGTTGGAATGTGGCTGGCAGGTCCCCAGCAACAAAACTGCATACATGACAACAGACTTTTTAAAGCTAAAACAGTTTAATTGTTGCTGTATTCCACCTAAAAATGCCTTTGGTTCAATGTATATAAAAGGGAAAAATATTGTACCCGTTACTTCCCTGACTGGGATACACGAAAAAGTTAAAGAAAGACGTCAGATGTCTGGTAATAAAGGGTCTACTGCTTGCCAAGCAGTAGAATAGCTATATATGTTGGGCTAAGGGCCCAGCTTCGAAAATGGAGGGTTCTTCCAGAGGTATGTTATACTGCAATATGCAATCTGAAATTTATCTTGAGCTAAAACCCCCTCAGAGTCGCCCTAAAAGTTTCTGGGGGCTTTATCAACAGTATTTGGTGGGTAAGGAAACTGGGGAAACGGAAGGTATATACGCTGATTAGCTTTGCTTACCGTCCATTTGTTTTTCAGCTTAGTGAATGAAGCCATGGAGTGGTGTATAGTGGTATGTGGCTTATGCAACTTATTGTGAAGCATATGTCATATTTGTATCCAATGTTGCAAATTATTGACTGCCTAAGGTGTATCATCATTCTTATATTTTCTGTTTCAACGCCAAGTAATAATGTAACACTGTAAGAGCATGAAATAAAATTTTAAAAAAATAATAAAAAGGGAAAATAAAGTCCCTCTATTTTTTCAAAATCCTGCGCTTGCTTATTTCTAAATGTTGGCATGTATGGAACCAGCCCCACAACAGGGAAACTTGCCCCCACCCTTCAAGTACACTGAAACCCCTTGGTAGCAAGTCTAGCCCTGCTTACTTGTTCCTCTGTTCAATCCTAGTTTTGTTCCCTTTTGTGACGTTGGTACATCACATTTAATATGGGAAAACGTGACATACAGGTGGCGCAAGGGACCTGTAAATAATACCAAACGGGCCTATTTACAATATAGTGTCTCAGCACGGTGCCGCCAGCCATTTTGCTACACCGCACTTACAAAATTCAAAGATGCGTCATTTCTGCAAAGATATGACAGAGCTCTGAGCTCCCCCCTGCACTGGAGAACCATTGGCTGCCATCCACCCTTGCACCATAGTGCAAGGGTGCCTGCATTGTGGGGAGATTGTTTTTGTGCAGTAAGGGATACCTTCCTGCACATAAACAATCTGAAATGTTGTTTTTCGACTTCTATATGTTCGGCCAGGTGGCTTTTCGCGTCCTTGTAAATATGGGCCTGTAAGATGCGCTGCCTGTGCCTGTAGCAGATGCCCTTCACCCTTTTGTCTCCGGTTAGGGACCTTGCATAGTGTGGCAGGCACCATGGGGTGCCCATCACAGGGTGCATGGTTTTCCCTAAGAACCCCTTTTTTCAATGGGAGCCTGTGTTCTCATTCAGAAGATAGTCTCCCGTTGAATTCATTGGGACCGAACGGTCGGTCGAACTCAAAGGACCTGATTCAGTCGGAAACGATTCCGAAACCAATTCGGTCGGAAGAGATTCTTAACGTGATCATAATCGGCCCCTAAGTTGTAAATGATATTGCCAAGTAATTCGTTTCTTGTTAGTTTGCAACCTTTACCTATATTTTCTATGAAAATGCAGTGTAAAAACATCTAAAAAAAGGAAAAAAAAACAACACTTTGACAAATAGGAAATAAGAAGAAAAGCAAGTTAGACTAGGTTGAGTGGTAATGTTGGGAGTAGAGCCATATGCCGGGTATCCCTACGGTGGATAACAGTTCCCTATGACTCATACTTTTGGATGTCACTGGACTGCTACCCCGTGGGGAGACTGAACCTTAGTGGGAAGAAATGGCTGTTATCTATGTCAGTTATCTAATAACATCAAACCTGCACTAATATAACAATGGGTAGAGGTGATAGGGTGGGCAGGAAGCAAGAAGAAAGTGGGGGGTCGATAGTTACAATCTCTAAGGGAAGGAGCACGCATCGGGATAGAATGGTCAGGGAAGGCTAATAAGGTGTCTCGAGTAAATAAATGTATTCCACAATTTCCACCTGGCCCTGATCTATTTTTTCCTGATTTAAGCCCAGTCTTCTAAACATGCCTGCTGTTAGCCTTGACAGTCTTAGGGTGGTCTTCCCTGTAGATTTTGCCTGCCTAACTCAATTTTTCTCACCTAATTATTTTTCCCTAAACATGGTAATATTTGTTCATCCCCAATTGGTATTTTTTACTTACTTATAAGTCCCTAATAAAGGGCCTGTGAATTAGAGGCTACTAGTTGGCACTCAGCACTGATTGTGACACCCACATAAGTAGCCCCTTAACCATGTCTCAGGTCTGCCACTACAGAGCCTCTGTCTGCAGTTTGACACTGCCATGTCAACCTGGCTAGACACCTCTCTTACCAGGCACAAATTGCCCCTTGTTATGCATACAGGTCACCTGTATGGTAATCGCTGTATAAACCACAGTGCAGGGGCAATGTATTTAAAAAGCAGGACATGTACTTCTACGTTTTACATGTCTCTGTAGGGAAAAACTCCCAATATAATTTTTCACTACTGCAAGGCCTATCTCTCTCATTGGATAATATTGTGATTACCTTATTACATATTTTCAGTGTAATTTTGAAGTGGGAAGAGTTGGACTTTTGAAATTTGGTGTCACTGGACTCAGGACTCAGGATTTAAAATCATAACTTATGGTGAAGTTGGATTTTAAATTACAGTTTGGTTAATTCCAATTTTAGAAATGTGGCATTTAATTACTTTAGCTATTTGGTGCATGCTGCCTGCCTCTGTTTAGTCAGGGTTGGGTGGCAACTGGGCGTTGTTGATTTCCTCTAGACAGCCACACACAAAGAGAGCTTTAGATGTGTCTTGATGGGCGATCCTGGTAGATGGGAGGAAAGAGCTGGGTACTGCCTCACACTTACACCTGAATTGGCTGTGCCTGCCCCTGTAATGAGTCTGGGACCAGGGCAGGAAGGGCGTAACTCTGTGCACTTCAAATCTTTCTTTAAAGTCTCCCCCACTTCAAAGTACTAAAACTTTGACACTGTGATGCCCTGCTGCCTCTCTACCTGGGTGCGATGGACTGGACCTTAGGGACACAAAATATTTACAACCCTCCCATTCCAACCCTTGGGCTTAACTGTTTGTGAGTCTTTCCTGCCAAGTTGTGCCATTTCAGTCCTGGACCCTAGAAGGTGGACCTAGGGATTTGCTACAGCAGAACTGATGCATCCTCTATTGGAAAAGCAGAATCAGTGCATCACAGCTATTGCAAGAACCAGAACGGCACAATGAGGGGCATATTTACAAGCCCCTAGCATCACAGGAACATCACGTTTTGTGACTTTCCTGTAGTATTAAGCTCTTCCCCTTATTTACAAGGCAGCATTAACCCACTTACCATAGCTTAGCACTGCCTTGTAAATAAGACCCTCTATCATGCTACACTTAGCTTGAAAGGGGCGGGCAACGGGTATTGCGGTGGTGTATTGACCGGGTTTTTGGTTCTATTTCTGAGTGATGGTGACTTTAGCTTGCTACCATCCTAGATCCCTATTCTTAGCTTGTTTTGGTCCTTTTCAGGCCTCTTTTCAGACCTAGAAGCATAAACTAGAGGATAGCCACTTTATATGATGATAGATCCCTTATTTCTGACTCTAATCCATCTATTGCCTGTTGGCTTTGACATAATTATGTGTCCGTTCATCATTCTCAGGCCTGAAGACCTATAGTAGAGGATGGATCCTGTAGTTCTGACTTTATATTACCTATTGGTAGGGTTTGTGTATGTACTCTGATAGAGCTATGTGTCTATTTCATCCTTTTCGGGCCTACAAGGCCCAGAACCAGAGAGACTCCATTTTGTTTTCTGCCTCTGCAGACTGAGATGCATGTAGGTCAAGTGTGATGTTTTAGTTATGAGGTGTTGTTCACTTGGAGAGAACCGGCCTGGGCCGGCCCTTATCAGTAGACTGTATTTTTCTTTGTGTCGAAGACACCACAAAATGCCGGCCGGCTGGGTGTGTGTCCTTGGCGCGGAGTGGTGCAGGGATCTGATGGGCGGCAGGCTGCTGACTGGAACTTTCCACCAGGGGAGAGTATTCCATATTAGCGAAGTGCAGAGAGGCAGAGTGTTCAGATGGTTTTTGGAGCAGAAGAGAGCGGTCAGATGAATCCTGGAATGGTAGAGTTCAGATGGTTTTTGGAGCTGAAGAAAGCAGTCAGAAGCAGTTACTTGTCAGAAGGAGTTGTGATCAGAGGGAGCTGGTCAGAATGAGATGCAGTCTGGAGAAGATGCAGTCAGAATAAGTTGCTTTGCAGTTGGAGTAAGATGCTTTGGAGACAGAATGAAGTTACATCATGAGAGATCAGTTGGAGCAGGCAGTTAACAGCTGGAGTTTGGAGTGATACCTTTTGGAAGAGACTGAAGTTATATTGGGGATAAGTCTGTGGGAGCAGCTGGAGTGAGTTGGACATTGGAGCTGGAACAATCAGACAGAGTGAAGAAGCTTGTGGAGCGGATGGTTATCAGAGCGGCAGAAACTATATCATTAGACTGAAGTTGGAAGGTGAAGACAGTTTGTGGGAGAGAGGAATCCAATGCAGAGTGATCGGCGCAGATGTGTGTCCAAGAGTGCAGGGGAGAATTTGAGATGAGCCAAGGCACAGACGAGAAAGGGACCCAGATGACAGCTTGGACAAGACCTCATAATAATCAGGTGATATCTGTCCTGTTATATTAGTGCCCATATATATATATATATATTAATCCTTTCCTTTATTTCCTAGGCTATATTCCCTACTGTATTGTTGCACTGATTAATCCCTTTTCTTTCAGCGGTTTGCAGTCCTGTTATAATTCATTATTCAGCTATATGTGGATGTGTTAGTAATAAAGCTTTCTTGTTTTCATTTTAATAAAGAGACCCTGCAGATCTTTGTATTCCTTAGATGTACCTATTTCCCTTTACTTTTCAGGCTATGTCTAGATTGCTAGTTATTGTGATGTCATAATTTGCTATTGTGTAATAAAGGGACCCCAGTTCTTAGTGAACAGCTGTGCAGGTGTTATTTCTTCATGACTAACCTTTCTTCTAGCCACATGCTGTTATGTGGACGGATGTGTTTCCCGTCCAGGTAAGTGGTAACTGATCAAGGGAGCAAGGAGCGCCTAAATCAGGGAATAACCTTTGCATATAGTAATTACATTTGGTTGTTATCTTCTAGGACAGAGCTAACCCTTCTTTTTACCGAAATGCTGACATTCCCTTCCCTGCAGATAATTGAGCATGGAAGATTGTGTATAGATCAGGTCAGGAGATAACCTCTGAATGCTACAATTTGGCCATTCTTGTGTGAGAGGATTGAACTGTCTATCTACCAAATAAAATATAACAATCATGTATGAGACATCCCCAGTAGATATTAGACATATAGAGAAACTTCCCAACAGAGAGAGAGAGAGTTGAAGGTATCAATAGGACAGTGATCGCCGTTGTGTAGCGGCGTTAGTGAGAGTACTGGGTGATACAGGGTGTATCGTCACCTGATTGTGGCGGCAGCGTGAGCACCGGGAGGATACAGTGTGTATACCCACAGGATTGTGGCTTGCGTGAGCACTGATTGAGGTCAGTGTGTAATGGTAGATGCATTAGAACTGCTCTCCACCATGAGGAAGAGAGTAGCATAGTCTGGGCCAGATTGCTGTGAGACTATAAGGTGAGGTCATAGGATGTAACATGGAATTCCTTAGTAATCAGTGAGTATTCCCAGTAATCCTATAGATTTAGTGGTGTTTTTGATGATATGAGCTTGTATATTGCTAATTCCCCATCCCCAGGAAGGTACCTAGGTACTGTGGTAAGTAGGCCCTGGGGAGGGAGATGGTTACGTTTCGGCTGGATTGGTGGTGTCTTGGTGAGCTGGTGATATGTGGTATGAAAATCCGGTCGTTATATCTGGCGTCACAGAACAGCTCGAATAAGTTGCGGGGGGTGCCCTAATCGCCAGTTACATCTGGTGTCACAAACCGTTTCGAATAAAGTGCTGGGGGAGTGGCCCCTGACATGTATATGGACTTGAAACCCTTAAAATTTGACATCTGGGAACAGTCTGTGAATTGCATGGTGAGGTGTGGTCGCTGACCTATGGGCTTGAACAGATGGAGTGTAAGGAGATTGCAGTACATCATGGCATCTGACTTATGCAGTGTAGGAGAAATGTTTTTCATCTTGGTGTTTGAACTGACAGGCTTGAAGGGTAACAGTACGTGATGGAGCCAATTACATCTTGGTGATGATGCAGTTGTAAATATGTGTATGAAAAAGGCTTGTAAATTGGCTATTAAATGGCTTGCTACATTTGCTTGTGCTGTGAAATGTGAAATGTTGTATAAAAATAAGCATGGGCGGAAAATCCGTTCCGCTTGCGGATTTTGCGGATTTTCTGTAAATTCGCGATCCGCGAACGCTCGCGAATTTACCGAAAATCCGCAAATTCGCACACAGCAGATTTTTTTTTCTTGGTGATACAATTTTGTGGCGTGCGGCATAAGTTCGCAATTGCGAACATGTAGGTGAGGCAGGCAGCTACAATCTCGCACTCGCGAAATTACAAAATTTGCAATTTCTGCACAAGAAATCCACTAGCAGGCAGCATAGACCTTCTGAAAATGATGATTTTTATCAGAATAACTCCTCAGGTTGACATTTGCCTGCCCTTTTTGGATTTGAGGCCTTTTGACTTTCTTTGGAACACTTTTGGATTAGAAATCAACTTTCACAAATAAGTTTGGTTGGGGCATTACATTTGCTGTTCTGCAGAAAAACGAGTTTTGCTAAACTGAAAGCACTCAGCAGGTGCAAAAGTTCAAATTCATCATTAGTAACCATTCCCTGTAGTGCTTCCTGACTGGGGCCCCTCCAGAGTTCAGTTGCTAGTTGCAACAATTGTATGACCCTGCTCTGACCCTCACAGCCGGATCATAGAATAGCTACAAGTAGGCCACAAAGGTCCTGGAAAAAAAATTGCACTGCAACAGAAAGCAAATGACAGATAAGGAAGCAGGTGCCAGACTGGAATTTTAAAACAGTGACACAATAATAAATCAACCCCAAATTAATTCATGTCAGTTGAAGCAGGGCAGGTGTGCTTGCTTTTTGCCCCCATAATCTACAGTGATGATGATGAACCAGAGGGTGGCATTGATGTACCAGAGGGTGGCATGGGTGAAACAGAGGGTGGCAGTGTTGAAACAGAGGGTGCTGTGAACCTGTGATGATGAACCAGACGTAGAAACAACATAGTCGTGACCGTTGCGTGCCGACAAGTAAGTTTGCAATTGCGAACTGGTACAAAATCCTCGCGAACTGGCAGAAACCCTTGCGAACACTATAAAAACAAAAAATCCGTAAATTCGCGAGAATTCGCAGATTTTGCGGATTGCGAGTTCGCAAATACGCAAATTCGCGAACGCCAGATTTGCAAAATTCGCCCATGCTTATATAAAAAGATGGCTTGTAAATAGCATGTTATCATTATGTTAGGCAGGAGAGAGCTGGATCTCTTTCAAGTGATTAGAGAAAATGTTTAGAAAATGTGTTCAGTTGATATGTGAAACGTGAGGGGTAAACTTCCATGAGTTTACGGACTGGTGAGGAAAAGTGTCATTCAGTTGGCAGACAGAGAGTTAACATCTTGAACAGGAGCAGTGTTTTTTAAATAGTCTGCTTCATATACATCGTGAAAAATGTGTGAATATGCCTTTGACAACATCATTGAAAGTGTATGATTCAGAGTTTTGGCATGTTTAAATTACCCGGTAAGACTGCAGACTACACAGGTTTTTTAAAGAGAATTAGGAGAGAGTTTTCAGCTGAGAATGGACGGTGCAGAGAGATAAACAAACCAGTGTTTTAGATTAGTGATCCCGGTTGTGTAAATAAAACAGACCCAACGTAGAATGTGCGTGAAAAAAGTGAAATGCAACCGTGTGCTTTTAAAAAATGCTCTGTAGTGTATTTTGCAAATATAGAAAATGTAACTAATTATTCCCCCAGAAGCAAGCTGCCCCTTTTGTTTAAAGTTCAAATGCAAATGATTCTGTATTTTTGCGCTGATATGAGGCAGAACAGCGTGAGAGAGAAAAATGTGATAAAATGTTCCCATTCAGACAGGAAAAGCTGTCCTCATAGAGTAGAATTGAACAGAAATAAATTTGATACCATTAATCACAAAAATAAAATGCTTGCGCCAATGTGAAAATGTTGTTCCTTTTGCTGCTATATGATTTTCTTTTTTTTATGTATTTATTTGAGCAGGTTCAAAATGGTACAGTTTAGAAAAGACAGACACAATAAGAATATGTAGAATATACTGAACGTAATACAATATGAAAAAAAAGAGGTCATTACTTTGTTCATTCCAAGCGATCATGGTAAATAAACAAGACGGTAGGAAATAATTCATTTCAGGGTTATTCCACAGACATAATCAAGTATAAACAGTGTCCTTTGTAGAACCTATAAATGTGATTTTCAATGTTGCTAAACATTTTGCTTTTCAGCTGCTTTCAATGATTAGAGTATTTAGTTTGTTACTAAATGTTTTGCACTTTAGCTGTAAATAATGTTAGAGTGGTTAGCCTGTTAAGTTCGTTTTTCATAAGGCTGTAGACAAATGATGGTTCAGAACTTGCTTAAATTAGTTAGAAATAACTGTGGAGTGTTTAAACATGAAATGCAGGGTTTGGCTGAAGGTCAAAAGAGGTTAGGTCTGTTTCTTGTCTAAAGACGACAGTATGAGGTTTTATTTAAGAACGAGAAGCTTCACAGGCTGTGAACAGCTAGGTTTTGACCTTGAAAAGATAAGTATGCATTCCACAAAGCCTTTTCTCTTCTCTGTGGCTTTTTGTAAGGGAGGTGTGACTTATGAGAGCAGAGACACCTCAGTTTGTTATTATTGGCTATGATTCAATTTTTTTCCGCAGAGAAATGTTTATATAAAGGATGGGTCAAGTCGCTCTTCCTCACGGTTAGCCCAGACAGCTTCCCTGACTAGAGATACGGGACTCTTGTAGATGAATAGTCTTCCCCTCAGTAATGTAAACAGAAAAATTGGCAGACGCTTGGCCCTTGGAGTTAGATAAATACAGTCAGCCCAGAAAGCTTCCCTGGCTATAGATATGGGACGCTTGTAGATGAATAGTTTTCCTTTCAGTAATTTAAACAGAATAATTGGCAGGAGCTTCGCTTCTGCAATGTGATCAGCATTGGCAGCAACTCAATTTTAGATTGCAGAAGAGCAGCCTGTCTCCTGCTTGTTATGGTTGAAACTGAGCCAGCCCTGGGACGCGGAGATATCTGAAGGGAGAGGTATGCTAGCAAGGAGTGAGAGAGTAGTGAAGTTAGCTGCCCAGCCCTTCTGGCTGTGTAAAGAAAAATTAGATTTTACCCAAACAAATTTAGAGAATATAATGCAAATAGTTTTATTAAACTTTTCCCAAACTTAGAGTACGATTTTATAAATCACAGGGTTCTTAGAGGGACATAAAAATAATGTGTTTTTTGAATTGAAGTTTTTCTTTTGCAAGATTGAGGATACTTGTCTTTTCTTTTAGGTTGCTGGGATTTGCTGTCAGGGGGTGCGAATGATACCCTTTCCCCTCCCAGCCCTGTTTGTTTTTTTGTTTTTTTTATTTTTTTTGAAGAATGGAATAATCCCCAAGCCTGGTGCCAATGCAGACGGCTGATGGCAGACGGGTGCTGATGTTCCCTGGATGACGAGATCGGATGGGATTCTTCCTTGGCAAAGGATACAGATGAAGATGGAGGGTCGTGGCCTACACGAATGAACTGTTTTTCTAAGAAGCAACCAACGATGGATTATGAAGAAAAATGCAAGCAATATGCTTTGCCCTTTCCTATAGAAGAGAACTTTTCACTTACATATATTAACTGAACTTTTACAATTAGTATTAGGATCTACAGTTGGCTGCCCTAGCAGTCAGGTTTAAACTCTATAACATATCTGGATTTCCTAAAAATATTTTTTGGGACAAAGCCAAGAGTTCTATGTTTAAAAAAAAATTATTAATTGAATTTTTGCAAGTGCTGATCTAAAAAACATCCATTTTTTATTCAGTTATGATAATGTTTCCCACAAAAGGAGTCTGTAATGTAATTCCTTGGCCTGCATTCTTGAGCCTTTTCATTTTTCCCATGTTTCTATTTCAGATGATCATTCAGTTATATGCCTTTTGATGCCACTTTTGTTATTACCCCATGCAGGCTCCAATGTTAATTTTCTTTTCCAGTCCTGTTCATGGTAAAATAATCTGCTGTGTTTTGATTTTTCAGTTTAAAAGATGCAGTGCCACATTAATGATTAGGCCTTTGGTTCCATGATTCCTTTTGATATATGTAAATGATACTGTTTGAAAGTCATAGAGTGCAGTATATAATTAGTGAGCTGCTTTAGTAATCTGATGCCCTGTGATACATGATGCTCTGCTTTTAGTATGCTACGCTATTCTATCATTGATACAGATTGACTTTGCACTTGTCTATCTCTTATCTACTTTATAGTTCTACTGTTTTCTGTAAAACAGTTTTGCCAATGAAGGGGAAGCAGTGTTCTGAATGATGGTGCTCACATTGTTCCACAGATTGATACAGAGGGATTAGGTGCAAACTGTTTCCTGAGTTAGATGACTTATGACCTTTGCCTATTGCTTCTGGCATGGTCTTCTATTACTCAGTTTTCCAAGTTTAAGTCTATTATTTTAGCTATTTTGGTTGTGGGGATTTCTGGACAGACGGTTTATGTCTGGCTTATCTTGTAGAAGAATATATGCACCACATTTAGATACCTTTCTTTGATTTTCTTGCTTGATATGCATAGTGCTACACCAGCTATTTTGTAGAAATGGGGTTGTTCTTGTTTCCCTATTATTACACTTCCACTTTGATCCATGAACTCTTAATTAGAACACTGGTATTAGTTCCAAGGGTGGTCACCTTAGACTTTAAGTTATCCTGGGAGGTGTGTCTTTTAGTTATGTTATGTCCTAGATCTATTGGAAATGGTTGCCCAGACTTTGAGGACTCTTCGTTATGTTTAATTGTCAGATTTTACCAAATCCTTTCAATGAGTTTCTTAAGTTGACCAAAGTAGTTAGGCCTCATTTAGGCCCTTTGTTGTTTTTATTTGACAGACATTTCCCCACAACAAAAGATTTCATGAGTTATCACTGGAAGTTGAGGCACATTTAGTTCAAGGGTGCTTTGGTTAGTTTCTGTTGTTATCAGATCAATCTTAGTTACATTTCAACATTCAGATTAAGAGTGCTTTGGTTAGTTTTCAATTGGTTGTCAGATTTACATTCCCTACATCAAGTGTTAGGTGGTATTTGCTTAGTTGTCATTCATTTTAGGGATTCTTTTTGTTTTTGATTTTGTTGACAGGTTATGTTGATGTTTGTTTATTTGTTTGTTGTTGTTTACAGATGTTAGCATTTAAAGTCAAGGGTGGAATGTATTAACCGGGTTTTTGGTTCTATTTCTGAGTGATGGTGACTTTAGCTTGTTACCATCCTAGATCCCTATTCTTAGCTTGTTTTGGTCCTTTTCAGGCCTCTTTTAAGACCTAGAAGCATAAACTAGAGGATAGCCGCTTTATATGAGGATAGATCCCTTATTTCTGACTCTAATCCATCTATTGCCTATTGGCTTTAACATAATTATGTGTCCTTTCATCATTCTCAGGCCTGAAGATCTATAGTAGAGGGTGGATCCTGTAGTTCTGACTTTATGTTACCTATTGGTAGCGTTTGTGTATGTACTCTGATAGAGCTATGTGTCTATTTCATCCTTTTCGGGCCTACAAGGCCCAGAACCAGAGAGACTCCATTTTGTTTTCTGCCTCTGCAGACTGAGATGCATGTATGTCAAGTGTGATGTTTTAGTTATGAGGTATTGTTCACTTGGAGAGAACC
The DNA here is from genome assembly GCF_964263255.1 of Lissotriton vulgaris. Taxonomy (NCBI): domain Eukaryota; kingdom Metazoa; phylum Chordata; class Amphibia; order Caudata; family Salamandridae; genus Lissotriton; species Lissotriton vulgaris. Next base: position 451,837,376 of record NC_141695.1, read on the forward strand.
GGCCTGGGCCGGCCCTTATCAGTAGACTGTATTTTTCTTTGTGTCGAAGACACCACAAAAGGCTGGCAGGCTGGGTGTGTGTCCTTGGCGCGGAGTGGTGCAGGGATCTGATGGGTGGCAGGCTGCTGACTGGAACTTTCCACTAGGGGAGAGCATTCCATATTAGCGAAGTGCAGAGAGGCAGAGTGTTCAGATGGTTTTTGGAGCTGAAGAGAGCAGTCAGATGAATCTTGGAATGGTAGAGTTCAGATGGTTTTTGGAGCTGAGGAAAGCAGTCAGAAGCAGTTACTTGTCAGAAGGAGTTGTGATCAGAGGGATCTGGTCAGAATGAGATGCAGTCTGGAGAAGATGCAGTCAGAATAAGTTGCTTTGCAGTTAGAGTAAGATGCTTTGGAGACCGAATGAAGTTACATCATGAGAGATCAGTTGGAGTAGGCAGTTAACAGCTGGAGTTTGGAGTGATACCTTTTGGAAGAGACTGAAGTTATATTGTGGATTAGTCTGTGGGAGCAGCTGGATTGAGTTGGACATTGGAGCTGGAACAATCAGACAGAGTGAAGAAGCCGGTGGAGCGGATGGTTATCAGAGCGGCAGAAACTATATCATTAGACTGAAGTTGGAAGGTGAAGACAGTTTGTGGGAGAGAGGAATCCAGTGCAGAGTGATCAGCACAGATGTGTGTCCAAGAGTGCAGGGGAGAATCTGAGATGAGCCAAGGCACAGACGAGAGAGGGACTCAGATGACAGCTAGAACAAGACTTCATAATAATCAGGTGATATCTGTCCTGTTATATTAGTGCCCATATATATATATATTAATCCTTTCCTTTATTTCCTAGGCTATATTCCCTACTGTATTGTTGCACTGATTAATCCCTTTTCTTTCAGTGGTGTGCAGTCCTGTTATAATTCATTATTCAGCTATATGTGGATGTGTTAGTAATAAAGCTTTCTTGTTTTCATTTTAATAAAGAGACCCCACAGATCTGTGTATTCCTTAGATGTACCTATTTCCCTTTACTTTTCAGGCTATGTCTAGATTGCTAGTTATTGTGCTGTTATAATTTGCTATTGTGTAATAAAGGGACCCCAGTTCTTGGTGAACAGCTGTGCAGGTGTTATTTCTTCATGACTAACCTTTCTTCTAGCCAGATGCTGTTATGTGGACGGATGTGTTTCCCGTCCAGGTAAGTGGTAACTGATCAAGGGAGCAAGGAGCGCCTAAATCAGGGAATAACCTTTGCATATAGTAATTATATTTGATAAACTTTTTTCATCGAGCAACTCAATGCCCACAATTAGATTTCTCATATGCGTTAATAATCTTTTATTCTTGGTATATTTCAATTGGTATCTTCATTGAAAATATTCTTCAATATAATCTTCAAAACATGTACAGCCAACACGTGTTTCGTCTGGTCTCAATCGACCATCGACTTCATCAGGGCTGCAACCCAAACAAAACATAATATCTGTTACCTTCCATTTTTATACTTAACCTATTAGTGTAAAAGGAATTGAGTTTACATTCCAAGTTTTTAGGGGTGTGCTCAAAAGTAGAATGAGATCAGGTAATGATTTGCTATTCACCAAGTCATAGCTAGAATCACCAAGGTGTAATGTTAGTTTATACGTGGGATAGGTAGCCTTCACCTATTTGATCCTTATTTATAAAGTGAGTTAGTATAATTTAAAATTCGCGACCTTGTTATAGGTCTTCATACCTATATTCCTCTTCAATGTCCAACTCAGGTTTCCAGACAGATCTCTAAAGTCACAAAATTCTCAAAGTATTCTGATCTATAAATATCTCATTATTATGTATGGTAATATTTGGAATATCTATGGACGAATTAGAGTAATCTAATATGAGCCTTGTATTAATCTTACCTATCAATTCGTATTGTTCGCTCAAATGCAAAGGTCCGTCATATTAAAGTTCCGTTAAGCGTTTCCTAAAAGTATAAAACGCACATTTAGTTCCTATATTATCGGATTACCGAGCGGTAACTATATATTAAGTGCCTGCATGTTGGGGTCTTACCTTGAAAAAGTATTTCCTGCCTCGGATCGCGTATCGAACTTTAATATGACGGACCTTTGCATTTGAGCGAACAATACGAATTGATAGGTAAGATTAATACAAGTCTCGTATTAGATTACTCTAATTTGTCCATAAATATTCCAAATAGTATAAAAATGGAAGGTAACAGATATTATGTTTTGTTTGGGTTGCAGCCCTGATGAAGTCGATGGTCGATTGAGACCAGACGAAACACGTGTTGGCTGTACATGTTTTGAAGATTATATTGAAGAATATTTTCAATGAAGATACCAATTGAAATATACCAAGAATAAAAGACTATTAACGCATATGAGAAATCTAATTGTGGACTTTGAGTTGCTCGATGAAAAAAGTTTATCTTATTGAGCTTTCTTAAAGCACTGTATTCTCGTTGTGGTAACCGACCTGTTTCATCTAGAGCAGCAAAACGTAATACATTCATTGTAATAGCTTTTACTCGCTGTGCGCTCAAACTTGACAAGTTACCAAACCCTTTATGTAGTAATTACATTTGGTTGTTATCTTCTAGGACAAAGCTAACCCTTCTTTTTACCCAAATGCTGACAGGAGAAGGATGTGACATTCCCTTTCCTGGAGATAATTGAGCATGGAAGATTGTGTGTAGATCAGGTCAGGAGATAACCTCTGAATGCTACAATTTGGCCATTCTTGTGTGAGAGGATTGAACTGTCTATCTACCACATAAAATATAACAATTGTGTATGAGACATCCCCAGTAGATATTAGACATATAGAGAAACTTCATAACAGAGAGAGAGAGAGAGTTGAAGGTATCAATAGGACAGTGATCGCCGTTGTGTAGCGGCGTTAGTGAGAGCACCGGGGGGATACAGATTGTATCGTCACCTGATTGTGGCGGCAGCGTGAGCACCGGGAGGATACGGTGTGTATACCCACAGGATTGTGGCTTGAGAGAGCACTGGGAGGATACGGTGTGTATACCCATAGGATTGTGGCTTGCGTGAGCACTGATTGAGGTCAGTGTGTAATGGTAGATGCATTAGAACTGCTCTCCACCATGAGGAAGAGAGTAGCATAGTTAGGGCCAGATTGCCGTGAGACTATAAGGTGATGTCATAGGATGTGACATGGAATTCCTTAGTAATCAGTGAGTATTCCTAGTAATCCTATAGATTTAGTGGTGTTTTTGATGATGTGAGCTTCTATATTGCTAATTCCCCATCCCCAGGAAGGTTCCTAGGTACTGTGGTAAATAGGCTCTGGGGAGGAAGATGGTTACGTTTCGGCTGGATTGGTGGTGTCTTGGTGAGCTGGTGATATCTGGTCTGAAAATCCGGTTGGCGGTCCGCCACCACACCCATTGATTTTGACACTGCCTCCCTACTACAAGGGTGACAGAAATGGGAGGAAGCACCAAAATAAATTATTTTCCTTGTTTTTGCTATTTCTATGTGCTGCTTTGTGCAGCACACATAGAAACAACAAATCACCATGAATGATTGTTTATGTGCAGGAAGGTGTCCCTTCTTGCAAATAAACTATCATTTAAAGAAATGCTAATTTGCAACTTTTATGTGTTCTGCACAGTGTAGCACACATAGGAGTTACAAATCGGCATTCTGGATTGTTTACATGCAGGAAGGGACACCTTCCTGCACATACACAAACATTCCCCTAAAAGCAGGCACTCTTGCAGTATTGTGCTAGGGTGCTTGCATTGGCGCTAAGCAGCTAGATTTATGCCAGAGCTAGGGAAAATGCAGGAGTGCACTGAATTCTTGTGAATACTTTGCAGCCATGCATATTCAGAATGTTGCAGTGTTGCATTAGCAATTTTTGCTTAATACCATGCTTCTCTATTCTGTTGTAAACATGCCCCTTAATCTTTAAAAATGTGTGTCTCTACTTCGATTCATTTTAATTTTTGTCGTTTTGGCCTTGATTTGTTCATTAAATAAAGTTCTACTTTGCTAAATTGGCGTAGATCCTTTTTGGGTGGTGTTTTCACTGTTTTACTGCTTAAATGTTACACAAATACTTTACACATTGCCTCCAAAGTTATGTCTAACTGCTCAATGCCAAGCTACCAGAAGGTTGAGCACAGGACAATTTAGTTTGTGTAGTGTGGATTGTGGTGCCTGCTTGGACAGGGTGCATGGCCCTGCCAACCAGAAACCCAATTCATAACACCTGCCCACGATATTGCATTAAAAATTGTTGCCATCGGAGGTGTGGCCTGCAGCTGAAGGAAATGGCTGCAGCCTAACGCGTCTCCGGAGTCCCCACACCCAATATCCCGCAAAATCCAAACAAATATCTGCCGCTCATAACTCGGACCTTGCCATACCTGTGGAATAGCTCCTCAACTCTTGTTTGCAGCGCACTCCCTGAGGCAGAGTCAGCTGGTGGGAGCGCTACCGCATTCGGCGGGTAGATCCCAGCGCGACCGCGCCCAGGTAGCAGTGCTTGGAAAGGGCGTCTCTCTGAATAGCCTAGCGGGGGACTGCGAGGCCCAGAAACCACCTTGCAGCTGGCGCCTCTTCCCCCGGAGGCCACGCCCACCTAATTGGCCTCTCCATATTACCTTTCGCGACACCCGCTGCGCGGGTGCCGCTCATAACTCGGACCTTGCCATACCTGTGGAATAGCTCCTGAACTCTTGTTTGCAGCGCACTCCCTGAAGCAGAGTCGGCTGGTGGGAGCGCTACCGCATTCGGCGGGTAGATCATCTGCTCCCAGCGCGACCGCGCCCAGGTAGCAGTGCTTGGAAAGGGCGTCTCTCTGAATAGCCTAGCGGGGGACTGCGAGGCCCAGAAACCACCTTGCAGCTGGCGCCTCTTCCCCCGGAGGCCACGCCCCTAGAACTATACCATATAAACAACACATACTCCTCCGCGACGCGGGACGCGCGCGGGACGGAGCCCGGGGCGAAGACCGGGCAAAGAGCGGACCGTTTAAGGCCATTCAAGGACGGCAGAGGACGGCCCTGGCCCTGAACCCCTGTTTCTCCACCCTCAATCCACCGGCAAGGTAGGCGGCATTGTGAATTCCATCCTTTCTTCAAGTACATAGTGGCCGCCTACTAGTCTCAATACTTACCGTTTTTGAGGATAACTTTGCTGTATCTGGCCCAGCTCCACAGATGTCAACCATGCGCAATAGAACCAGAAGCTGCACTAAAAAAGCAATGGCCGTTGCACAAGTGACTGGACCTACAGATCATTTTATCTCACGGGTAAATGAAACTATTGACAAAAGTATTATTTTGCTGGAAAAAAGAGTTTCCTTGGATCTTATGAACGCTAAGCGCTCGTCCTTGGGCTCTCTCGCAACTGCAAATTCCCCCTCCCAGCAAGCCTTGAACAATTGTTCCCTACCCCTACCCCTAACCACTGCCGGCACGTTTACAGTCCCGAACGCTGTCGACTTATCAGTTACTCAATCTGACTCCGATCCGTCCTATGTTGATCTTGAGGCTACTCCAGATCTAGAAGCCTGTCAGCCATCCGACAAGACAGAACTGAGTGCAGATAGGCAACTTGACATAGGAACAGCTTCTGCATTTATCGACTCAGGGGGAAGGGATACAATTCCTACAAAGGTTGCGCCTAAGAATAAGCCAAAGGAAAAACCCAAAGCTAAAGCCAGGAACCACAACCTGATATCGCCTACCCCGCACTGTGCATCAGGCATACCCTGCTGGGTTGAAAATATGGTAATAGATCTAAAACTGGACCTTGAAGCTACAATAGCAGCACAAATCAAGCCTTTAATTTCCAAACTTGATAGACTTACGTCGCTAATAAACTCGAAATGGGCTAATAAGACGAGTGGGACTGGGCCCACTCAGCCTCAAGGGATTAAAGAAACACTTCCCAAGTCTACACCTTGTACCAAGCTCCCTAAAGACCCATCCAACAAGGCTAAAATACCATTAGCTACTAAGGATCCAGCTACACTACACCTGTCCCAAACAGGGAACAACTTTGCTCAACCCCTACCCTTATCTACCCCGAAGGTGGTGGATTCTACTCCGTCATTGCAATCATCTGCTGGTCGGAATAAAACTGCCAACTCACAAGCTAAAGATCTAAATGGGTAGTCCATCAACCCAACAGTTCCTCCCTCCACAAACAAGCCCGAAGGTCCTAAGACAAAACAGGCACGTTTTAAGACAATCAGCCTGCCACCGGAAGTCTCTCCTTTCGTGGTTGTGCTGACAGCTGTTCCACCACTGAAGGAGGGAGTAAAAGAAACTTTTGTAGAGCTAAGAAACAAATGTGCTCAGTGGCTCCAGCTACACAAACCTCTACCTAGCCATATGAGTGGCGAAATTCTTACTGTGCGTAGAGGGGATTGGGTGGGCAGGACCAAGAAAACTATAGCAGGTGATGTAATTACAGTTAACTTCAGGGACATAGGGACAGCAAGTTACATATGCAATACACCCAACAGTGGACCTGCTACCCAAATTAACCCACTCCCTTTGTCCTACTTTCTTCCCATGCCCCCAAGACCAAATTCTCATCGGCCTACTTTTCCAAATAACAGAGGGTTTGCGTATCCCCCGCAACATACTACCAAACAATGGCAGCAACCTCTACATTTCCCATCTCTATTTCCACAGCATACCAGTCTTCAGTGGCAACAACCTTTCCAACATCCACCACCCCTTTATCATCCCGCTCAGCAGTGGCAGCAACCCGTTCAGCCCTCACAACCCGTTAACCATCAGTGGCAACAGCTGTGGCAAGACTTGCCCCTTCCTTTCGATCCCTTGTATTCACAGTTCGCTCACCCTAATAGATTTTGTGTGCTAGATGAGGTAGATTGACTCAACCTCATGGAAGCTCCAGATCCAAACTTTGCTACCAATAATGATATGGAGGATGTTCCTTTAGCCATCCCTCTCCCTATCTGTCCCGAATCTCCAGTAGTGGCACCTGCTATACCACTTTCCCATGTACCAACTAGGGACAGTGCAGATCCACCTAACCCCAAAACTACTGCCATCATCGGAGGTAATTTAACACATGGCGAGATAAAAATTCTCAGCTGGAACCTTGCGGGGATTTCTAGGAAATTAGGCCTGCCGGAGTGGAACGTCCTGATTGACGCCCACAAGATCTGTGCATTCCAGGAGACCTGGAGCACCGAGCCACTGTATTGAGTTGGGTTTGTCACCATTTTTGCACCAGCTGAAAAACCTAAGAAAGGGAAGGGGCGTCCATCAGGGGGGCTTATTATCTGGGTAAGCATCTCGCTTAATTGCCGGATAACCATAAAGCGGACAGGTAACCCAGATATCCTTGGTATCTCTCTATCTGGCCAACGTGGGGACTATCAGTAGATCTCTACGATGTCTACGCTAGAGGTTCCAAAAATGGGCGTATTTCACCCACAATATCTGAGGTTGAGGCCCAACTAGGGGACCATAGAGAACCTGGCCACATCATAATAGCAGGAGATTTTAACTGCACATATGAGCCACTCCCCCTAGAAGGAATACCTGATCTAGGAGAAGAGGACAGTAGGTGGGGTATTCCCATGCTTTCTATTCCCCCCATTAAGCGCTGGACTCGCAGTGCAATACAGCTTAATGCACTGACCTTAGAGTTCGGATTAAGAGCAGCTAATGGCCGCACACCTTCCGATCAGATGGGTGCCCCAACGTTCAACAGAGTTGGTCACTCCTCGAGGATTGACTATATTCTGTTGGACCGGGGGCTCTGGAGTTCGGTCATTGACATGGTTGTTATCCCTACCATAGAGAGTGACCATAATTCACTTTCTCTAACCCTAATGAATCCTTGGTCCCCCGGAGCACCGCTAGTACCACCGAACTGTCCACAGGAGGTTACTGTCTCCTCTTGTGGAAGACGTCTTAAGTGGAATAAAACCTTGAGTAATGCTAATAAACTCTCCACTATTGAAGAAGTGCTTAAAGGCTTACTAGAAGAAATCAGCTCCATAGACTTACTTATGGCAGCAGATAAGGTAACACCTATCTATGAAGCAGCCTTAAAAACAATAGGGGACGTTTTTTGGGTAAAAGGGACTGTAGGGAAAACCATGCCTCAAACCAAAACCAAAGGTAGACATGACTGGTACTCTGCATCATGTAGGAAAGCCAAAACACACCTAATTGAGGCAGTCAAAGGGAAGTCCCAACTACCAATACAAACAGCTAGGAGGGAACACAAAAGAGCTTTGGGGTTAGCGAAAAGGGAGTGGGAAGACGCCTACTGGTCAACCCTCCAAGAAGCCAGCTCGAAAAAAGACTCAAAATGGTTTTCGGATACCATAAGGGCTCGCAATAGACCAGACAGCGATCTGTTAACCTGCAATATCCCAAGCCAGGCGTGGGTGGATCACTTCTCCAAACTCTATACCTGCCATGATGTTTTGGACGAGGGAGGGCTTGCTATACCTTCGTTCACCCCAAATTATGTAATTTGCCCCACTGACTTTGATTTTACGATCAAGGAAGTGGAATACGCGATAAGCACTATTATCCCACAAAAAGCGGCTGGTCCCGATGGCATTCCCGGTGACCTGTTAAAGTCCGACAGTCCTAAATGGGGTAAATTGATTCATTCCCTCCTTGTTGCCATTTGTAAAGGTGCCCCTATTCCCTCATCGTGGAAAGGGGCCGAGGTGGTCCCTATCTACAAGAAAGGCTCGAGGGACGATCCATCTAATTACAGGCCGATCAGCTTGTTAGACATTAGCCAAAAAGTTGTCGGCAAAGTCCTGTTAGTTAGAATTCTAAATTGGGTAGAAGAAAACAAAATTCTTTCTGACTTCCAGGCAGGCTTCAGAGTGGGTACTGGAACGATTGAGCAAGCTTTCAGGCTCATGATGGTATACTGGAAGGTAGTGGTTATAGGCAAGGGCAGTCTTTATCTCGCGTTTATCGATTTAAAGACTGCCTTTGACCTTGTACCTAGGGATTCACTATGGAAAGTACTTGCTGACATGGGGCTGCCCCATTATTTGCTGTCCCTACTAGTTAGATTGCATCAGGACAGCTTTGCCCAAGTTAGGTGGGGCCCTGGAGGGGAGAAAACGGGTAGTATTCCGGTTGAGAGAGGTGTCCGCCAGGGATGTGTTCTGGCTCCCACCCTTTTCTCTCTTTACATTAATGGGGTTGTTGAGCATCTCCTTAAACATCCTTCGGACGAGCCATCCCTGGCTGGTGAACGCATACCGACCCTCCTCTTCGCGGATGATACGCTTTTAATCTCCAAAACCCCAATGGGACTCCAGAGACTTTTGGACAATTTCCAATCCTTTTGTACCAAACGAGGTCTGGTAATAAATACAAACAAAACGAAGTACCTTGTGCTGAATCCACCGAAGCAACATGTGCGTTCTCCCACCCTAAATGCTGAGCTCCTGGAAAGGGTAAAGGTCTTTGACTACCTTGGGATACGCCTATCAGACAAAATGGACTGGACGCCACATCTAGACAAAATGCTGTTGAGCCACAAAAGGATTACAGGAGCCCTCTTGAGAGAGCAACGATCCAGTACAACAAGGCCTATAGGCACAGTCCTCGAGATCTATTCAGCTAAAGGTGTTAGCTCTGCCCTTTACGGGGCTGAACTTTGGGGCTCTTCCACCACTGATGCTCTGCAGAGATCTGAAAACAAATTCTGCAGAGCAATTATGTCCCTCCCACAAGGCACCCCTACACTTCCTTTAATGATGGACCTAGGCTGCACCCAGATTGGCGACATTGCAAAATTTCGCCCATTACTACTATGGGCTCGCATCTGGCGGGTGGAAGAATTAAGCGGATATGCCAGAGGCCTTGAAGAAATCATGTCATCGCCAAGTTGGCACAAAATCAAATGGCTAAAAGACATGAAGAGCTTATTAACTAAGTTGGGACAAATTGAATCATGGTTGAATAGAACTTCACCCCCAAAGCAAGCTCTTAAAAAGCTTGACTGGGACTGGATTTGTACACAAAGGAATTCTAGTACCTCCTTGGGCAGGCTTACGGAGGATTTTCTGAGGTTTAAAGACTGCCCCAGACGGGAACTGTACCTTGATGCAATTGGAAAACCCTTTGATAGGGCCTTGTATTTCAGGTTCAGAGTGGGAATCCTCCCACTTAATTCTTTTACCACAAGATGGAAATCCCGTATGGAAATGCCTGAGCTATGCCCAGTTTGTCTTGCTAAACCGGAAACATTGGCACATTTTATGTTCGAGTGCAGCGAGTACGCAACTCCAAGGAGGGTCTGGCTCAAAAACCTATGCCGTCAGTTGGGGACTAGGAGTCATGATGTGGCAATCAGGATAGTTATTTCTGATAGTAGCGTACCCTATGCTTGTGCCCTAGCCAAATTTCTATCATGGGCTTGGGCTATTCGAGCCAAAAAGCTAAAACAAACTGTTTAATTCTACTTTTACAAAATCTCTTAATTGAATGTACTGCCATTTTTGCTTGATCTGTAAAAATACACAGACATAAAATCTTTTTAATCTATTACTGTTTTTTACCTATAACTCGTGATCTATTGAGCTGCTTTTATGATAATTATTTTTATCGAAATAAAGCTTTTTGACTTTGACTTTGAAACAAATATCTATGAATAAAGCAATGGCAAGACCATGTCTTGCAAATTACGCCACAAACATCAGCCTGAAACCTTAAGCTGCACAAGACCATTGAAGAAATTCACTGAATGGTGCGAGGTGAACTGGCAGCGGTAAAAGGGAAAATGGCAGCTCCCTGATGGTCGCTCAGAAGCCACAAGAACAACTGCGTTACTAAGGTTAGAGCGACGGGGTTAAACAGAAAGTAAGTAGTCCAGATCGGGCAGTGGGTACTCGCTACGAAGATCCAACTCCCTGCTGAAAGAGAGAGGCACAGGAGTAGCCCGACAGGAGCAAGAGCACCTGCCAGCGAGCAAAGACAGAGAGCACTGATTAGTCCCGGTTAAGCGCAGGCTTGTGCAACCTGAAACAACAGTGGCAAGGCGTGAGTAGAGAGGCGATCTAAATGTGCCATTAAATGAGGATCGCAGTGGAGACATGGGGACCATTTGGGACACCAGAGGAGTCTGGTGGGAGACAGTAAAAAGTGCGAGGAGGCCCATCACTGACAGCAACGGAAAAGAGGTGGGCGGCCGCCAGTGCTCCACCAACTAAAGACCCGACACAGGTGGCCATCAGAGGTTTGGCCTGCAGCTGAAGGAAATGGCTGCAGCCTAACGCGTCTCCGGAGTCCCCACACCCAATACCCCGCAATATCCAAACAAATATCTATGAATAAAGCAATGGCAAGACCATGTCTTGCAAATTACGCCACAAACATCAGCCTGAAACCTTAAGCTGCACAAGACCATTGAAGAAATTCACTGAATGGTGCGAGGTGAACTGGCAGCGGTAAAAGGGAAAATGGCAGCTCCCTGATGGTCGCTCAGAAGCCACAAGAACAACTGCGTTACTAAGGTTAGAGCGACGGGGTTAAACAGAAAGTAAGGAGTCCAGATCGGGCAGTGGGTACTCGCTACGAAGATCCAACTCCCTGCTGAAAGAGAGAGGTACAGGAGTAGCCCGACAGGAGCAAGAGCACCTGCCAGCGAGCAAAGACAGAGAGCACTGATTAGTCCCGGTTAAGCGCAGGCTTGTGCAACCTGAAACAACAGTGGCATGGCGTGAGTAGAGAGGCGATCTAAATGTGCCATTAAATGAGGATCGCAGTGGAGACATGGGGACCATTTGGGACACCAGAGGAGTCTGGTGGGAGACAGTAAAAAGTGCGAGGAGGCCCATCACTGACAGCAACGGAAAAGAGGTGGGCGGCCGCCAGTGCTCCACCAACTAAAGACCCGACACAGAAGTGAGAGATTTTAAGAGAGGGCCATGCCATCCCTGAGCTAAAAGCTACCAGATCACTCAACGGTCAGCCCGGGTATGGAGGAGCCCCGGACAATACGATAGGTGGTAAGTGGGCTACCATGCTCAGTAGGATATGCCAAGTGAAGCAGGGTGGAATCTCGCAGCCCAGCACAGTGCCTTCCACAACAGTCCAAAATTACTGGCTTCCAGTGGTAACCAGCAAACCAAAGGTGAAAAGTGGCATAACAGACAAGGAGACTGTGGTATCTCCCACTCGTCTCCTTCTCCCCCCCTCCCCGCTAGCGCCACGTGTAATGGAACTGCTCGTGGTGACATCACTCCGAATGTCACCACGACCAACATTCCAAGGCGAGCGCCGCGGGCTTGAGAGACCGTCACCCTGTGGTTGGAGCTGTGGCTGAGGTCGCCACATCCCTACTGTGATCTCTACTTAATAAATGTGTATCGACTGTAACCTGGTGGTGTCTGTCATCTTTAAGCGGTTACTACAGAGACACGTGTGGGAAACCCAACAGGTCAAACAGCAGAGACCACTAAGCACACTCAACAGCCCAAAATAAACCACATTCACTTCGAGCCATGGCGGGTGGGATAAGTGGACGGGCGGCATTACAGGCTAAACTGGACAAATATGCTTGGCAAAAAGGAGGAAGGCCCATAAAAATGCAACTAATGTCACCCAAAGGCAGGCCCAGACTCCCACCAAGCAAACAGACCTCACCATCCAGTACATTATGGCAGCAAGAAATAATGTGCACACCTCACTGGGGTCGAGACTAGACTCTGTTAATATGGAACTGTCCTCGGTCAGGGCCGACCTGTGCAACATGAACACTAGAGTAAAGGAAATAGGGGAGAAGACCAACTTAATGTCCACTGATACTAAAGCAACAAGTACAAGCGCTGCAGACTAAGAACAAACTGATAGAAGCACAACTAGATGATTACCAGGGTGGAGCTCATCGCAACAATGTACATATCTTAGGAGTGCTAGAACGTGCAGAAGGACCAGCGACAGATATTTTCGTCGAAGGATTTATCATAAAACATCTCCAACTAAAAGGCCTCTCACACTATTTTCTGATAGAAAGAGCCCATAGAGTTCCAAGAGGAAAACCAAAACCACAGGCTCGCCCTAGACCCATACTTGCACGAGTCTTCAATTTCCATGACAGAGATGTCATCCTACAAATGGCTCGCAGACCCCCGCCAACCAAGTATGAACACTGAAATATAACATTCTTCCCTGATTTTACGATCAGAGTGCAAAGACAAAGCTTCTTGGAAGTTAAAAAGTACTCAGAGAAAAAAACATTAAATATGCCATGTTATTCCCAGTGAAATTAAGAGCAGAGGCAGAAAGCAAAACCTAGTTTTTCTCAACACCTGAAGAGACATGGGAATGGATGGATGGATGGAGTCAAGTAGGAAATCGAGCTAAGGACGGATGTTTGAAGCAGAAATGGAGCCGTCAAAAACAACCTCACAAAGCTACAAATAACTCAGACCCAGTGGAAGATGAAACAGAAAAGGCACAAAATGGCCAATGAGACTTTTGCTCTGGTAAATGGCCGACCTGACATCATATCGACAACCTTGTAATATAACACACACTGACCCTGAATTAATTACTAGGATTCAGGGGTTGAATAAATTCAAACCCTTGACCCTGTCTTCAGGCAGGTCGCTCCCCATGCCTCCTAGCTCCAACTGACTGCACCTGTAATCCTGTGCTCCCGCTCCCACTGCTGACTCATTCTGTGGGTGTTCGAGGCACGCCTCCACCTGCAGGCTACCACCTGCGCCTCATCCCTGGTGGCCAGTGGGCCTTAGGTTTGTTGTTGCCACTTGTTTTGTGCCCCCAGTATCCTTTTGTGACCGCTTGTACTTGTGCCCCAGTTGTACTGTGACCGCTTGCTTTTGTGACCGTATTGCCTCTGTTTTCAGCTGTTTCCCTGTTGCCTTGCCTTGGGCTTGTTTTTTCCTTCCTGCCCATTCCTGCCGCTGCGTCCCTGTGGCCCCGCCCCCATTGCCTCCCTCCCCCCTCCCAGCTGATCCTTCCTCCCACGTCCCCATATTTTGGCGGCCGCAGTGGGCTGCGCCAAAGGCAAGCCCGTCTCCACCCGTCGCGCCTGGACCGTGCCCAGCGCCTGAACTTCTGGACCCCGAAGCCACCACTACACCACACTGCACTACGACTCCAGCACCCTCCACGCACTCAACCCCGGACGAGATCACTCCTGCTACCGGGCCACCCGAAGAGCACCCAAGGGCAGTTCACCTGCCGGAACACGCAGCTTCACCAGCATCCGGCCCGCCAAACCATCAACCAGAGAACTCAACCACCTCCGATGCATCCTCCTCAACACCCGCTCCGCTCCCAAGCACACCATCGAACTCAGGGACCTCCTAGACTCAACCATCCCTGACATCGCCTTCCTGACGGAGACCTGGCTGAACACAACCTCGGCACCAGACATCGCCATAGCCATCCCAGAAGGCTACAAGATCTCCCGCAGAGACTGTACTAACGGAGTGGGAGGGGGAATCACCATCATCCACAAGGACACCTTCGGAATCTCGACCAACACCAACGACATCCTCACCACCGCCGAGCACATGCACTTCCAGATCCACACCGACCCCAACACCACCCTCAGAGGAACACTCGTCTACAGACCACCCGGACCACAATTCAGCAACTCCATCGCCGACCTCATCAGCACCCACTCCCATGCCTCCACGGACTACATCCTCCTCAGGGACCTGAACTTCCACCTCGAGAACAACACCTACGCCAACTCTACCTCCCTGATCGAAAACCTCACCAACCTTGGACTCAAACAGCTTGTGACAACACCCACCCATGCCGCTGGACACAGACTGGACCCCATCTTCTCTGCAAGTCCCCATGTCTCCTTCATCCACACCACCGAACCCCACTGGACAGACCACAGATGCATCCACTTCACCTTCAGGAAACCCACCGCACCCAACAGATGCCACGCCGCTGCTGGGGCAAGGTCACCGAGGACCAACGGACCACCACCCTCGTCCTGGGACCCCCCACCGACCCCACCGACCCAGACACCGCCGCCATAAACCTCAAACAGTGGATCAACGACTGCACAAACACCCTCGCCCCACTCAAGACCTCCGCCACCAATCACTCCAATAAGAATGCAGCATGGTACACCGAAGACCTCCGGACCTCCAAGTGCACCTGTCGGAAGCTGGAGAAGAGCTGGCTCCGCAACCAAACACCAGACAGCTACACAGCCCACAAAAATGCCACCTGCAGACACCACCAACTCAGTCAGTCAGTCAAATTATCTTTATTCGATTTAGTTAAAAATCATACAAAGAGCATAAAAAGCAATTATATACAAGTAAAATACAATTAAACAATTTAATTTCAATCGAATACATGTGACAGGGTATTACGTTTTAAACAGGATTAAAAAGAAATTCAATTCAATTCAATTCAATTCAATTCAATATCAACTTTATTCGGTAGTTTCATAAAAACACCATAAAAGTTCAGAGAGAAAAAAAATCACAGTTACAAGTTTATCAGAAAAAGTTAAAAGCTGTTAAGTGTACATTTTGTTTAAAAGAAGGCATAAAAGTGACAAGTGCTTCTCAATTCCGTTTGCGCAAGTTTTCCTATTATCTCTGTTCCTTCGTTAGTGCAAAATAACAATGTTGTTCGTACTTATAAATTTGTGCGATGGCGTATACAAAATTTGAGGTAAAGTACAATCGCTTTAGCATAATTTTCATTTTCAAGATACTGTAATGCCAGATACGCTGGGCGACATTGACGAAAACCCCAGAACTTCAAAATAGGCAGTATCCAACGCTTCCGGGGCTCAATGAAGAATTTGCAGAATAGCATTGTGTGTATCGTTGATTGTGTGGACACCAAATCACAAGGGCACATAGGAAGGGTGGATGTCCTAACGTTTTGCTCAGGAAATGCAACTAATAAATGGAACAGGTCAAGTCTAAAACGGGTAAGCAGCATTCTTTCAAACTGTGTTATTTTAAAATTCAAATAGGGTTCAGCAGTAAACACAGTCTGGGCTAGTAAGGAGTGTTGGACTGATGGCTTGTGGACCTCGGATAATAAGCGTAGCTGACGTAGATGAATTAGACACTCCTTTTTTAAGGTCTTTTTTGGGATTTCCTTTATCTGCGATGGATGGTCAAAGTACCTCCTGTATCCAAGATCTGTTAGTAACGCTTTGACATATGACAGCCATTTGATCTTCTTAGAATAGTCTAACGTTAAAATGTCTTGAATAATCGTCCTGGTCAAATGGCATTGCTCGGTAGCCCATATTCTGCGCCACAGCATTATTGGTTGCAGTTTTATAATGTCTGTGATGTAATCAATGCCCAGCTCAGTGTGGCAGGCATAGGTGGAACAGGTTTTAGGCACCGCCAACAGATATCTGAGGAAAGAGTTCTCTATTCTTTGTATTGAGTCCACGTTTGTGAAGCCCCAGATCCCCGCCCCATATGTTGCTGTGCTTACACATTTTGAATTATAGATTTGCACTAGTTCTTTAATTGGTCTCTGCCCCAGTATCTGCGAGAAGGTTTTTAACGAGGATGTCTCTCGGAGGAATGCCAATTTTCTTGCGTTGATAGCTGGGGTCCATTTGAATTTTTCGTCGATGACGATCCCTAAATAGGGATAGGTTTTGGTCCTATCCAGATGTTCGCCCTGTACCAATAGCTTCCGATATTTTGCATTTCTTTTCTCCCCTGCGTGCATTGTGTACGTTTTTTTTGCGTTTAGTTTCAGATTTAGGCTTGCCATAAAGTCACAGTATCTGTTCAAGGCCCTTTGTAGCTCATTTGGTGTTCTTGCTAAAATAACAGCATCGTCGGCATATAGGAGTGCTGGTATCTGCCGGCGAGCTGTTAGCGGGAGGTCCTTGCTGCCCTGTAGCATGGCAGCCTCCAAGCCATTCGTGTAAAGGATGAATAGAAAGGGGGCCAGTACGCACCCCTGCCTGACCCCCTTTTCCACCCTAAAGGAGTTAGTGAGCTCACCCTTTGTCCCGAATCTTACCCTACCTGTGGTACCTGTATACAATTCACGAAGAAAATCCACAATTGGCGTAGGAACTCCCATTTTCAGGATTATACTCCACAGCGTTGAGTGTGCCACGCAATCAAACGCTGCGGAGAGATCGACGTATGCCATATGGAAAGAAGACCCTTTAGCTTCCAGATATTTGCCCGCCAGTAGGGACAGGTTTAGTGCCTGATCAACTGTTCCTAGTCCCTCCCGGAAGCCATATTGTAGGTCTGAGATAATTTTATGGTCGGTAGCCCACTCCTGGAGGCAGTCGAGGAGTATTCGTCCTGCCATCTTGCCTAGTGAGTCCAGGAGGGAGATCGGCCTGTAGCATGTTGGACTGTTTCGATCTCCTTTCTTGAAAATAGGTACCAACGTTGATGTTTTCCAAGAATCCAAAATGCCTACTTCAATGGTGGCATTCAGGACGTTGGTTAGTAAAGGGGTCCAGAGATCTGGGAGGTGTTTAAAACGTCAACCGGAACGCCATCCGGGCCTGGTGCTTTAGCTGATTTTGAGGATTTTAGGGCTTTTTGGACCTCTTCATGGGAAAAGTGAAGATTTAACGGATAGGCAATGTGTGGCAGAAATTCAAGCTGGTCTGTGTCTTCAGTCGAGTCTTTCGCAAAGACTTTAGTAAAATGGCTCACCCATTCGTGTTGACTTATGGCTACATCAATTGATGGAGAGTTGGCTTTCTCTGTTAAGAATGGGGAACGAACTATCTGCCAGAACAAGGCACTATTATTTAGTTCCGAGCTTTGAATCAATTTTGACCATAGTTCAGCTTTTACTTCTTTTTTCCTGATGTTTAAGGCAGCTGTGTACTCCTTTCTGAGTCTGATGATTTCGACTCTGTCCCTGTGATCACTATTCAGAGCTTCCTTTAGGCGTGTAGATGCTTTGGTGCATGCTGAATCGAACCATCCTTTCTTTGGCTGCGGCCTTTGTTTGTGCTTTTTAGTTAGTTCTTTTTGTATGCTTGTTGTAATTGACAAGAAGCTTACTATGGTTTCACTAGGTTGTGTGGTGGGATCCAAGCAGTTTATAATATCCGTTTGGTTATTTGTGACTATTTTTTTTGTTGTTACTTCTTTGTCAATGTTGCCCCACTTCAATGTAAACCCATTCAGAGAGCCTAGTTCTAGATCACTTTGATTTAGAGCGGTCAGGATGTCATATGGTTTGTTCGTTATTATTTCAGCAAGAACCATAGTGATGGGAAAATGATCACTTAGAGGATTGCTAGGGACCTTGAAGTCTTCTATGGTGAATCCTATGGGTGGTGAGATCAGTATAAAATCAATTAGGCTTATTAGACCTCTTCCGTTGAATGTGGGCTGGAATTGAACAGGTGGAATCTTTATTTCATTAGCGAAACTTAGTTCTAGTTCAGCCATGATTTCATTCATTGTTTCCCCCACATTAGAATGTGTAAAGTGTGTAAGGTTTGTGTCAGCCTCGTCACTAATACCGCATTTATTGTTGTCGCTATTACTACATAGATGGAGATTAAAATCTCCTCCCCAGACTATTGTGCATGTCTTTTTGATGTGTTTAGTTTGTTGCTCTTGTAGTATTGCGGAGATCTCTGGGAGTAGCGTACTCATATCGGAGTGAGAGAGGTTATTGTAAAAGTTTATAATGAAGTATAGTCTTTGTTTGGTGACCTTTACCGCTATGATCTGAAAATTTGTGTCTAAACTTAAGGGGATTATCTCATCCACGGGAAGGGTATTTTTAATATAGGTAGCTAAGCCTCCACTATTTCTGCCAGAGGTTGATTTCGTCGCAGGTGACCAGAAAGTTTTAAAGCCTAGTATGTGTATTGGCCTTATGGCCCATGTCTCCTGAAGGCAGATACAACCGCTCAAATTGATCTGGCTCAGGAAATCGGGGACAGTCTTCTTTGCGGAAAGACCTGCGATGTTCCAGAAAGTAAAATGGATCTCCAAAGTATCTGAGATAGGGTCAACAGAATTACCTATGTTAGCCCACCGTTCAGCGGCTTCCCGGTTAGTTGGGGCCGGTGTTGCAGTTGGGATAACTTCGTGATTAGTTGTTGAACAGTTGGGATTAATGAGTGTTAGAGGCGGGTGCTTTGGAGTTGTTACAAGGATAGGACGTGAGTTAAGTGATGGGGTTAGGTCCGATTTGGCTGATTGTGAGGGTTCCCTGATGGAATAGAGATTGGGAAGTCAATCATTAAAATCTAGGCCAGAGAGAGCATTAATTCTATTGAATGTTGGAATATTAAAAGGAGTAGCTAGTGGGGGGGCTACTTGTCTCCATTGATTATCTCCAGTCTCTTGGTGGGGGGTTTCAGAGAGATATGGATGGGTAGGTGGCGGTATGGGCGTTTGGCTCTGATGCCACTGTACCGAGCCTGTTGGGTATAGGAACTTAGAATTCTGGTAGGTAATGGGAGGGTAAAAAGTGGAAGGGTGCGACCTTTCTGGGAAAGGATTCATAGAGGCAGGCGGAATATTGTTGTTTGTATTTAATAAATGCCTATAGAAATAGCCCAATGGAAGAAGGGTTGTATTGAATTCCCATGTGGAGGGTGGTGGTGCCTTAGCTAGTGTCTTTTCGGCCCACTGGGGGTTTCTGAAGGTGATAGCGACACAATCCCCCTCAAATTTTTTGCCAAGGGGCCTATCCAACCTACTCTTTGCGTATGGGAAATTTCCCCTGCACATTCTATTGGGAAGTTGCAATTCAGGCTTAACCAATGGAGTACCTTGTTTTTCAGGGATGATGTTGTTTCACTCTGTTCTTGTTTAAGTGTTGGTACATTTACCAATACAATGACGTAGGCTCCGCATTCGGGTGGAAGGGTAATGCGCGCCGGTATCTGTCTAGACTTATATGGTTGTTCGTATGGTATCTTTGGTTGCTGAGATTTTGCGTTAAACTGATTAAGTTGTGTGGGTTTCTGTGTTGATTTCTGTGGTCCTTTTTGTGATGGTACTTGAATGCTCGCCGGTTGTGCATTGGCTGATTGGGTGTTTGCGTTAGTAGTAAGTGATGTAGTGTTAGACGTTTAGGGTTTGTTTGCAACGGTTGTGCTATTGCTGTGGGGATTTTGTTTCGGGAGAGTTATTGGCGTCGGTGTGGATTTCTTTACTGTGGCTGTCTTAGAATGGGTGGCAGTCGTGGGAGCCAGAGAAGCTAAGGTGGTAGTGGGTGGTGTGAGATGACTAGTATTATTGATTAGTCTTGCCATCTGTTTTTCGATGTTGTTTTGGGTTCGCTCTATTGGTGTTAATTGAGTTTTTATAAGGTCCTTGATTATATCTAGTACTTGTGAGTTAAGCTCAAGATAGTTTGAGTTGGCAGCGCCGTGACCCCTGTGGACGTCATGAGACGGTGCAGCTGAAACAGAGGGGTCATCCGCGTTAACCGATGAGGAGTTGCTTGCGTTATTCCGGTAGTTGTTGCAGGGCGTCTTTTTGGACTTTGTGCGCCTTGGTAGATTTTTTTGCTTGGTCTTATTCTTGACTGCTGGTCTTGTGCTGTCTTGGTTGAAAAGAGGACCCTCCCTTATCTCTTTGTCGATTTTTGCTGGAGAAACTGCTACTGGAAGTGGGGACTGGGTTGAGGATTGTGACCCGGTCAGGGTTAGCAGGGGAATTTGGGTTATTTGAGTGGGGCTAATCACCAAAGTGGGTGTTTTTTCGAGGTCGTCCAGGGTATCTTCTCCAAGTGATAAATGGGTGACAGATAGATCAACACTTGTTGGTATTGTGTGAAGTTCAGCATGGTTTCGCGCAATAATGGGACATTTATTTCCTGTTGTGTGGGTGTTTTGGCTAGGGCGAGAAGGCCCATTGAGGATCTTCGTGCTGCTGCGAGGTCCTGGGAGACGCGCCTTTCTAGGAGTACTATCCCCTGATTGATCGCGTCGTTAGCTTTATTGATAAATTGGTCAATCGGCCCAATTATCGGACCCGCTCCTTGTGCCGTTTTGTTTCTCATTGCCCTGGTTGTCATAGTGGCGCTGTAGCACAGATGTAGTCTTAAGTATTGTGATCAAACCGGGACCAAAATGCAATATAGATAGCGATGTGTAAATGGGGATGTAAATGGGTTGGCCCAGACCAGACTTGCCCAGGCTTGAACGGGCTTAAACGGGCCCGCCCTTTGCCCGGGCTTAGCCCCGGGCTGCGTCCCGCGCGCGTCCCGCGGAACGCGACACTAACCGTGCTAATGTAGTCTGGACTTTTAAGGGGGCGTGGCACTGGGAGGGGGCGCGGCTCGCCCGGGAAGAGGACACAGCTGTGGGTGTTGAAGGCTGTTCCTCGCAGTCCCGGGGCCGCGCCTCTCACCTCCTCTGCGGCCTCACACAGGCAATGTGTCCTTGAGCAGATGCAGGCTACTCCTGTAGCGCCGGGAAACGGGTTTGAAAAGTAGCTCCTCTCACGAGCGGCACCCGCGGAACGGGGGCCGCGAGGAGTAAATAGCACTCAGATGGGGGCGGGCACTGGGAGGGGGCGCAGCTCGCCCGGGAAGAGGACACAGCTGTGGGTGTTGAAGGCTGTTCCTCGCAGTCCCGGGGCCGCGCCTCTCACCTCCTCTGCGGCCTCACACAGGCAAAGTGTCCTTGAGCAGATGCAGGCTACTCCTGTAGCGCCGGGAAACGGGTTTGAAAAGTAGCTCCTCTCACGAGCGGCAAAAGAAATATAAAAGCAGTTCATAGAGGGAAGTTTAATGATTTCTTGCGTGATCTTGATCTAGCCAGCACCAACTCATCAGGACCGCCAAGAGGACCGCCTTCAAGGACCACCTAGACAGCAACGCACACAACAGCCAAGAGCTCTTCAACATCATGAAAGAACTCTCCAACCCCAGCTCCCACACCAACGACATTCCACCATCACAAGACCTGTGCAACTCACTGGCCACCTTCTTTCATCGCAAGATCACCGACATCCATGATAGCTTCAACACCGTCACCGCCACATCCACCACCGAGACCACCACCGAGACCACCACCCCTGCGACCACCTTCCGCACCAGTCGCCTGACCGCCTGGTACAATGTCAGCGACGAAGACACCATTGCACCCCATCTCCGGAAAACAATCAACATCTCCTTCGAGACAGCAACCTTCCCAGAGAGCTGGAAGCACACAGAGATCAACGCCTTACTGAAGAAACCCAAGGTGGACCCCAATGACCTAAAGATCTTCCGGCCCATCTCCCTGCTCCCTTTCCAGGCGAAAGTAACGGAGAAGATCGTCAACAGTCAGCTGACCCGCTACCTCGAAGACAACAACATCCTTGGACCATCCCAGTCCGGCTTCCGCAGCAACCACAGCACCAAGACCGCCCTCATCGCCGCCACCGACGACATCAGGATCCTTATGGACAAAGGAGAAGCAGCCGCCCTCATCCTTCTGGACCTTTCAGCAGCCTTCAACTCGGTCTGCCACCACACCCTAACAGCACGCCTCCATGTCGCCGGAATCCTAGAGAAGCCCTGGACCACATCCTTCCTCTCCGTCAGAACCCAGAGCATCCGCCTCCCACCCTTCGGCTCCAAGACCACCGAGATCATCTGCGGCGTTCCACAGGGATCATCTCTCAGCCTGACGCTGTTTAATATCTACATGGCACCACTCGCCCACATCGCACGACAACATAGCCTCAACAGCATCTCCTACGCCAATAACACCCAGCTGATCATATCCCTCACCGAAGACCCCCACACCGCCAAAGCCAACCTCCACAGAGGAATGAAGGCCGTCGCCGAATGGATGAAGGGCAGAAGGCTGAAGCTGAATTCAGAAAAGACGGAGTTCCTCATCCTCGGTCCCACCCCCTCAGCCTGGGACGACTCCTGGTGGGCAACATCACTAGGAACAGCCCCAGAACCCACTGACCAAACACGCAACCTGGGGGGTCATCCTAGACTCCGCCCTCTCCATGACCAAGCAGGTCAATGCCGTCTCTGCTTCCTGCTTTAACACCCTCCAATTGCTCCGCAGGATCTTCAAATGGATCCCCTCCGACACGAGAAAAACCGTCAGCCAGGCCCTCATCACCAGCAGACTGGACTACGGGAAGGCCCTCTACGAAGGAACAGCAACCAAGCTCCTGAGACGGCTGCAACGCATCCAGAACACCTCTGCACGACTGATCCTCGATGTCCCCCGATGCAGCCCCATCACACCCCACCTGAGAGGCCTACATTGGCTCCCCAGTGTAAGAATTGGCTTGGTAGTTTGGTTTGCCCTGTTCCCATCATGCACTGGGACAGGAACAGACTAATTTGCATATAGCCAGGTTCTGAGCTGGGATGGTGCAGTGAGCTAAAAAACAGTGGTGGATCTGGCCCTGATCTCTTGACTGGGTGAGAGTATTCTGCTTAATTCAGCGACTCTGTCCATCAACACCCCTTGTTGTTAAATATTTTGTCCACCCTAAGCGTGGAAGGGTATACTCAGATGTGAGTCCCTTGCTCATTGCACCATCAGGATTCAAGCAAGCCGGGCCGACGACGGCTGAAATGCCAGAAACCGGTCCCCGGAAGCTTGTTTCCTTCCCAGTGTAAGAATTGGCTTGGTAGTTTGGTTTGCCCTGTTCCCATCATGCACTGGGACAGGAAGAGACTAATTTACATATAGCCAGGTTCTGAGCTGGGATGGTGCAGTGAACTAAAAAATGGTGGTGGATCTGGCCCTGATCTCTTGACTGGGTGAGAGTATTCTGCTTAATTCAGAGACTCTGTCCATCACCACCCCTTGTTGTTAAATATTTTGTCCACCCTAAGCGTGGAAGGGTATACTCAGATGTGAGTCCCTTGCTCATTGCACCATCAGGATTCAAGCAAGCCGGGCCAACGACGGCTGAACTGCCGGAAACCGGTCCCCGGAAGCTTGTTTCCTTCCCAGTGTAAGAATTGGCTTGGTAGTTTGGTTTGCCCTGTTCCCATCATGCACTGAGACAGGAACAGACTAATTTGCATATAGCCAGGTTCTGAGCTGGGATGGTGCAGTGAGCTAAAAAACGGCGGTGGATCTGGCCCTGATCTCTTGACTGGGTGAGAGTATTCTGCTTAATTCAAAGACTCTGTCCATCACCACCCCTTGTTGTTAAATACATTGGCTCCCTGTCAACAACAGGATCACCTTCAAACTCCTCATCCACGCACACAAAGTCCTACACAACGTCGGTCCAGCATACCTCAACGACCGACTCAGCTTCTACACCCCCACCCGCAGCCTCCGCTCTGCCAACCTCGCCCTCGCCACAGTTCCACGCATCCGTAAAAACCATTGCCAGCGGCAGATCCTTCTCCTACCTCGCCGCCAAGACCTGGAACACTCTCCCTACCTGCCTACGACAGACCCAGGACCTGCTAGCCTTCAGAAGACTTCTCAAGGCCTGGCTTTTTGATCAGTAGCAGCCCCCCATTCCCCCCATCGCCTTGAGACCCTCACGTGTATGTAGCACGCGTTACAAATGAAATGATTGATTGATTGAATCCATGCCAGAACTGTAGTATATGCCAAGGCAGGTAACGGGAAATGAGTAAGCAGTATTGGTGGGAGGGAGGCCCAAGCAGGCCATTAGTGCCAACGTTGCTTAAACTGTTAGTTAACTACATGAAGGGATGGGAGAGGGACCGTTGTGACCACAAACCCTTGATTTTCTGGGTGGAGGGCGACAGGCACTCTGCAATGTTGGGGAGAAGGGTAGTTCACAGACCGCCATGCAGGGAAGCAGGGAGGGGGGATATGTTTGGGTTGGGAAGGGAAAGTTCTAAGTTGAGTTGTGTTTCCTTCCACAGGCCAGCAACAATGGAAGAGGAGAACTTACATACACATATGCATCCCACCACACATAGGCTAATACTGAAGGCTATATATGGGGACATCACCAAGCCACCAAGGACAGCAACAGATGCATGACAAACGCTTCTATAGGACCACAATGGGGGGAGATTGAACATAGATAAAGCTTATATAACCCACAATGACCAGTATGGTTGATGACGCACTTAGAATTCTCACATGGAACGTAAATGGACTGGTAACACATGCCGAAGAAGAAGCAACATGGGAAGGAAAACCTGTGAACCTACTATCAGCCTACATCTCCCCGGCACTCTACAAAACAGGTCTCACTGATCTAAGTAAGCTCATCTTGGAATTACCACTCGGTGCCCTAGTGCTGGGAGATCTCTGCATGACCAAATAAATAGGCGGCCGTCTCGAGCGCACACCCAAGGTAACACACTCTTGTCTAACTTTCTCGCCGCACTGGGCCTGGGGGATATATGACATCACCTCAATTCCAAAACATTATAATACACATTCCACTCTGGGGCCCATGACAGTCTGTCTCGTATAGACTATATACTGACACTGCCAACTAAAGGTGTTAACTTCAAAGAAGCCCGATGTCTAGTGCAAGGAATCACTGATCACTTACACCTTTGACGGACAAACATAACTCTAAACCCATGGTTCTTCAAAATCCAAAACATTAGGAAAATAAAGTACACCACACAGATAACTACTTAAAAAAAAATGCGGACTCAATCGAATTAGCTCAAACACTTTGGGAAGCCTTCAAAATAGTGATAAAGGGGCAAGCACTCTCATTCACGGTGGGGGTGGGCACAATAAAGAGCGAAGAGGAAGAATCAAAAATCTAGAAATGGAAATAATAAAGGGGGAGGAGGTGTGCTTCAGAGCCCCAAATGAGTCAAATAGATGCACCCTAGTAATTAAAAGACTTGAATATAAATCACTATTGCAGTAGGCAGCCAAGGCTAAACATAAGGCTGTGCAATTCCAAATATTTTAAATGGGGGACAGAGCGGGCAAACTCATGGCCTGGCTTGTAAAATGCGAACAAGCCCAGCACTGGGTTTCGCTGCTAAAGGTAGACGAAGACACAATAACAAAAGACCCACAAGAGATAACGGAGGCCTTTGCAGACCACTTTGAAGGGCTGTATACACCAGCCACAAAATCACAGCCGATTATTCCCGAGAGCTCTTGGTTGACATCTTCCTTTTGGAAATGATGAAAGAAGATGCAGTGATACTCTGCCTAGACGCGCAGAAGGCATTCGATACAATAGAGTGGCCATATCTCTTCGCCGTTCTGGAACAAATGGACTTTGGCCCCAAATTCGTGAAATGGGGCAAGCTACTGTACAAAGACCTTCGGGGACAAGTAATAGTGAAGAACCTCACGGATGTTTCCATTGAGGAGAGGAGCATAGCCAGGCTGCCCGCCCTCTCCGTTAATCTTCTCCCTGATACAGGAACCCCTCACAACCTGGGTGAGAGGGGACCGGCTAATCTGAGGGTTAAAATGGGCAGAAGGCCATGAAGATAGAATATCCCTATATGCAGATAATATTTTACTATACCTGACGTCGCCATCAAAGTCAATCAACAGAGTCCTCCAAATATACACTAACTAACTAACTGTTTTACCATCAATTTGTCGAAATCCATAGTATACACCCTTTATGGCTCACTACCAAAACTACCACCAGAGTAAGCGGCAGATTAATATCCCAGCTGAAAGTGTGACTTTATCCCAGTCTGGCGCGACCAGATGATCCAAGGAAGTGCTTATTGCCTCTATCCTTTATTTTACAGCTTATTTTATAACCAGTCATATCGTAAGTTCTACTTATTGGATCTTTGTTTTTTTGGTCTTGTTTTATTTAAAAAAAATAAGCTCTATTTTTTAACCTGTTGTAGATTCTTTTTGTCCGTTTTTTTCACTGTTTTTCTGTTTGAAGTGTTACACAAATACTTTACACATTGACTCCAAAGTTAAGCCTGACTGCTCTGTTCCAAGATACCAGAGGTTGAGCACAGGTTACTTTAATGAGTGCTTGTGCTTACCACTTACTAGGATTGTGGTAGCTTCTTGACTAGAGCTCACACCCCAATCAACCAGTAACCTTCCCACTGGCTAGAACAGCAGTCATTACGTTGGAGGAGTCGGGAGTTAAGTTAACTGTAGGCTGAAACTAGGAATTTGTCTCCTCCAGGGTAACCCAGCAATGGCTCTTGCCTCAAATAGGCCTGCTATTACCTTTAGATTGGGGAGGAGCAAAAGCTCATAGATCAATATACATTTTTTCTCTTGAACGAGGGTGAATTGGTGTGATAAGATTTTCTTTTTTCTATATAATGTTTCACCATGTCCTCCAATTGGTGAACAAGGATTTTGGAACCCTAGGAGCTCAATTTTTTAAGGATAGATTTTTGGGAGGCATTCACTTTTCAAACGCCTGGCGCCTCTTAATATGGCGTCAGGCGGCAATGATACCTGTGATGCCATTGAGACTGCACACAAGTTGTCAACAGAAAGATCAGAGGGAAAGTGGGCATGAAGTTCCATCAAAGATAACTGGGATGAAGTTTCCGCTCTCTCACTCATAAGTTGGGCCAGGGCCTGAAATTCTTTCAGGAGGGATTCTACCATGTAAGTGATGTAGGTGGCTGCCATTGTCAAATGATTTAAAGCAGAATAAGACCTCTTAATTACTCCCGCCACCTTCTTATCTATCCGGTCCAAAGGAAGAGCATCTTCAAAGATGACTATGCCCTGTGAAGATATGCCAGCCATAAAGGCAGGGGGAAATTCCTCTGAAACCACAGGGTACAGTTGAGAGAGAAAAAGAGGAATGGCTGACTTCTTAATGTCTTTACACTCATGTGAAAGCACTTTGCGCACTGCACAGTGTAGGGGCAAAACGTCTGGGTCAAGACGTAAATCCCATCCTCCATTGGAAAAGAAAAAAAAAGAATTATCTCTGATGGGCCCGATTCACAGAACTAACTTAAGACAAAGTCCTAAATTTACCACCATTTTGGTATTCACAGAAGGCAATTACTCATTTTGGTATTCACAGAAGTTAGGAGTCCTAACTTTAGGGCTCCTAAATGCCTTCTGTGAATACCAAAAGTCTTAAAGTTAGGATTTTTCACAGTTTAGGAGTAGTAAAGTTAGGACTCCTAACTTCTGTGATTACCGAAATGAGTAAGCGCCTTCTGTGAATACCAAAATGGTAGTAAGTTAGGGATTTTGTCTTAAGTTAGTTCTGTGAATCGGGCCCACAGTGCCTAAATAGATGAGCTTGCAGGGCTTTAAATACAGCTTCCTCTGTCTCATTAATCTAGAGGTGCAGCTCATACAGAATCGGGACCTCTGCTGCACCTGAGGATGTATCAATAATCTCTGTAATGATAGACAATGGAAAATTCAACAGTGTGCACTTCCTGACTCCAAATAAATTTTTTTGAAAATATATAATGTGGCTGCTAAAATCTTGGAGGATCTGACACGTTGGATGCAGGAAATGTCCTACACACTGGCTGATAATGGGACAGGAATATGATTTGCACTTCCATGCAGAACTCTGCTAGAGCAAAAAGATGCTCAGAGTCTCTGAATCCCTCGAGTCTGATGAAAGCCTGCTGTGCAGGGTAGAATGATCTTTACACAATATGGGGCTTCTTTATGGGAGCCTACGTCACCTTTGCACCATGTAAAGTAGTACATGCTTGGTACTGGGCTATCATTTCGATCAATGAAGCTGCACAAAGCCACCCTGAGTCACTTTAAGTGACCCCATAAATCATGAGTAAGGCAATGCAGCACAAATCGCTGCATCGTCTTACTCTGCGCGCAGGAGGCATTCCATGGGCATTGCAGTGGGTTTTCACATGCAACACTCATGGAATTTGATGCTGCCCCAGATTTTCTAAAGTGATGTAAACCTGGGGAAGCACCAAATCCATAAGCCTCCCCAGGTGAGGATTAACAAGGAGAAATGTGTTCATTTCTCATTGTTGTTTCATCTTTTCAGGTGGGCTGCATTCTGCAGTACATAAAGAAAGAGCAAAACGCCTCTTAGGGTTGTTTTTGTGCAGGAAGGTTCCCCTTCCCACACAAAATCAAGCCTGCTTGCAAAGGAGGCCCCCTTGCACCATGGTGCAAGGGGGCCTACGTTACTACACCATAGCTAACTCCCCTTGAGACTGCTGAAGCAAGTCTTGGGAAAGAAAAACATATGACAAATGAACATTTAAAATATTTTAAAAAGAAAACGCTTAATTTGACTTACCAGGTAAGCTATCCTGCAGCGCAGAAAAAGGAACCAGATCTGATCATAACGTGTTGCCCCTTTAAGCATGATGGGTAATCAGGAGCCATCTTTGGGGAACCTTTTGACTTACTTAGGTAATTGGTTTCTGTGGAGCAGGAGAATAACTCATGCAGTAAGGATTGCAACAGGAAAATGGATGGGGTGGTAACGATGGTGACTTTCAACAACCAAGGCGCTAGGGCAGGTTCCCAGAGCTTTTATGACTTTTTCCAAGAGAAGTTTCAAGCAACTACCTATGTATTGCCACAGAACAGGGTGTATATTTTGCTCTTTCCATGGCCTGTATACTGGTAAATTGAGATGCACGATGCATGCTGTGTCCGGACTGTACTGAGGTACAGAGTTTGCAATGTTGTACCGGGCAGGGAAGGCATGGGCTAGGTGTCATAGGGTCCGTAGTGCTATTCAAAATGGAAACTCTCTATCCCTTTTTAGGCTTGTTCTGCTTGTGACTCACACTTTTATAACTAAGACCCTCTCCTAAACAGGGTATGAACAAATTCCATAGGTAATTAGATGTTGAACAATTTTCTGAGGCTAAACCCTGAGCAGAATGTATTCCATTACTTTGCTAACACAACCCCCAAAATGTACGAAGCATAACTATTGCATCTTCACAATGAACACTTTACCCCAAATGTTAGCCCTGGGATCAAATTGCTTGTATTCTGGTCAGATCCATACAGGTCCAAGTGATCTCACTTTGAGCCCACATAAAATCTGCTAGGTCAACTCTTAAACCCCTTAAACATTTCGAAGCATTGCTTCTACAAGTTGACTTTTCTACATGATGATTTCAAGAAATCATCCTATCAAGACTGGAATATGCATACAACCTGCCTATAGGTATTTAAATGCCTGCCCTGTCTCCGGTTAAATCCTTGATAAACCCTGTAGTCAGACCAGCTTCAGGACCTAAAAAAGCTGCCTAAAGTTTATCCAGCTGACGAGACCCCCAAACACTCTCATCTACTGTGCCTTCATTTTCACCCAGAGATATTTCAAGGTCATCGTTAACCATTAGGGGACTGTTGTTTTAAACGAATAATATACAGTATTTGTAAAATGTAAAAAGAATGGACATGTCAGTCCTGATAGATCCCTTCCACTTCAACCTATGTCCTGAGGTTCTTTCAGATGAGTGGAGGGGGGCGATGGCAAGGAGGAGACCACCAGGGCAGCTTTCAGAGCCAGAACCGTATACTGTGAGCCCCTGAGACGTCAGAGTAATATCCCAGGTGAAAGAGGAAAATAGAAATATCTAAGAATAGTGCTGAAGCGATGGCTCAGAAGGGGGGGGCACTATGTGGTGGCTAGTGCTTTCATTTACAAATGGACAGGGACAGCTCTCCCAGAGGGAGGCCCTAAGGAGGGATGGGAGATATGGGGGCTCATTATTTTAAAGCTCTTCCCCTGCAATTAGTGCAGCAGGTGCAGCATCTCTGTGGCCAGAGGTATGGTCACTGCACCCAAAGTATGTCTGTATTAGTAGGAAAAGGGGTTTGGGGTACATTTTCCTTACTTACATAACGGCAAAGGTCACCTTTGCTGCGCAGGGAACAGGACCCAAGCAATGGAGGGAAAAATATTGGGCATTTCCAGATTTCTTTTCTACATTGACAAAGGAGTAAATAGCCTGCTTTGTGCCGCAGGCCTAGGAGTGATGGCCCAGTGAAATGGTACATGCAAGTGTGGTACTACTGGTAATTGCTTAATGGAAACATACAATATAAAACCAGGTATTGCAATAATGGCGAGAGAGAGGAAAAAAACATCACACATGGGTTTTTCAAAAATGAATTTATATTTCTCAGAAACTTCCTAGCGATGCATACATATGTTAAGAAGTTCGTATCACCGTTGGATAACAGCGTGCATTGAAAAGTGTTCATAGAGGTACTCATGTGCAACTTGATAAGGGAAAGAAGAGTAATGGTTCTCACAGAATACTTTTATACAATTAACAACAATGGCTAAAACACCTCAAATGAGCTAATGTAATATGCCTGTTTGGAAGACCCATCTTCTGCTCAAAGGCAATAGCTCATAGTGAAGAACTAGTGGTATCTGAATCCTAATACACCATTCAGAAGGATCTCTGTATTCAATACAGGTTTGAAAATCAATGTCGACGTTTTGACCCAATTTTTGCATGAGGTGAAATAAACCCTTGGGGACAGTGATTTTAAATAATATGGCAACCTATAGTAGCACAAACTCAGGGCAGGTAACAGGGTCCAACTCAGATACAGCCGTAGAGAGGGCACAAGGTTCCTAATCCACAAATTGACCACGTGGTGGAGACTCCGCACATAAGAAGACAGGCAGTCATAAGACACTACTCCTTAAATTCCTTTGTGAATTGCAACAATTATAAACTTACTCTAAAGAGTAAGTTTACCTTTGTTAAACTAGCCCCGAGACAGTAGGTTATCAGCACTGAGTGGGCAAACAAAGACCCTGTGAAATATTTCTGACAGTGGAGAAAATGATCCTTGCTCCAGACACAAATACCATAGTACTCTGTGGAGCAGGCAGGGGTGGCATTGTGTGTTAGGGACATATTCTAGAGTACTGGTATGAACATTTGATGCCTCCCAGTGTAGCAGAGGATAATGCAGCTGAGGCCTGGTTAGCAGGGCCTCTGCACATAACAGAGGTAGAGTCCGGATTGTTCAAAGGCTGAAAGAAATGTCATAGGACACAATGTAGGCAGGTATTTCTTACTGTCTAATCTTTGCTAACCCTAAGCCAAGGTTAGTATTGTCTCTTCTGTATCATAGAGTAAGCAGTCTGCCCAATTCAACAGTTCCTAATCAAGTGCCAGGATTCCGAATGATTAAAGTCAAACCAATTATTGTACACATCCCCTAACTCACTGGGGGAGGGTGTACAGTACCTGTTAACAATTCACTATGTCTTCAACTGTCTTTTTCTTCACCATCTTGGCCAGCCTGTGATAGGCAGACAGCTGGTACTTTGAAACATGCTCCAAGAAGACCAAGATGAGGACATCCTCCTGCTCAGCAAGCAGCCGATAGGTCGCCATTCGCATCTCCAGAGAGCACCATTCACTCCTCAGATAATTGTGGCTGATCACACAGATGGTCTTCCTGCTCCTGTAAATACTGTCTGCTATGTTATCCACAATGTCTTTCCCCACCTTAAAATCCCTGTTATGTAGGCACAGTTTAAAGAATGGTGGCCCTTTCTCCTCCAGGTTCGGAATGAGATGCTGCAAAATCCAGTCTTGGTCACTGCTGCTGTAGGACACAAAAGCATCAAACTCATATTTTACAGGTTTACCTTTTCTTCCCATTATTCGGTTCAGCCAAGCATAGAATATATACATCAAACTCAAGAAATGAGAGCTACATGTTTTGTATAATAAAGTGATAGATATGAAAAAAAGAAGAAATATGAATGTCCAAAAGAATAACATAAACTCTATTTCTTGCTCACAGCTTTTATGTAAAAAAAACAAAAAGTTAAGCTTTGTTCGCTCCTGTATGCAGATCAAATTGCTAAAATTTGTGACAAAGGTCTGTGGTGTACTGGCAGCCCAAGTGTAAAACCATGTGCTGACGCAATTGCATGGGAAGGTTACATCTTCTAAATACCAGTATTTCAGCTTTGGAAATAATCTCTGAATGCCATTATCCAGTGTTGCAAAAGCATCATCACGAGTTACAAAAACACGAAGCGAGATCATGCTTTTGAACATGCCAAAAGTTAGGTATTTAAGCCCAGAATTCCCCAGAATGAGAACTTGTAAACTTGATAAATTCTGAAATAAAAATTCTGATTTATAAGTGGGGTCATCTATAGCTGAATACAAATTCCATACTTCTAAATATTTCAAATGTATTAAATTAGAGAAATGTAATGCACTGTAATATCCTCTACCAATAAAATGACTGTAAAACAGTTTCTCTAAAAGGGGGCACATGTGGTAAAAAGAGATCTGTTTTCCCATAGATGTGATATCAATGTTAAAAAATAGATGAAGTTCTGAGGTGTTGTGGAAGAGAAATGCATTGGGTGTATCAATATTGATATTATGGGCATCCGAACGCACTATTTTCACAGAAGAGAGTGACATGTCACTTTTACTTTTGATGTGTATATAATCACTTTCTGTCCATGTTAAAACTGTTAATTGAGGGAAATTCTCAGGTATAACATACATGATGTCTATGCTCAATGTGAGCTCTTTAAGGGATTTTAGCTGTCCCCATTGATCCCCTTCAAATGTTTTGAAGGAATTTCGACTAATGTCTAAGGTCAGCAAGTTGGGCACATGTTGCAAAATGAGACTATCTAGAAGCTTGAGTTTGTTGCCATGCAAATCCAGATGCTTTAGGTGGAGCAATCCGAAGAATCCCAGAGGTTCAATTGTTTCGATCCAATTTGAATTGAGATCCAGCACAAGTAAATAAGCCATGCAGGCAAATTGTTTGTTTTTGACAAAGCTTACATTGTTGAATGAAAAGTCCAGAACCTGTAGTCCAGAATTGAAATGCATTTTTTCATATGAAAGAGGACACAGGTCTAGTTTGAGGTGAGTATTGTCAGAGAGAAGTACAACTCTCAGATGAGGAATCTTGTATAAAACATCGCTTGCAATATATTTAAGATTATTGCGACTCAGATCCAAGGTTTCCAAAGACCCACACTCGGACAAGCCCTCTCCTGACAACTGCTCAAGGTCACTATAGGTAACAGCAAAGGACACTAGTTTAAATCTTGAAGCAATGTAACATATGTTAATGGTAGATGGAGTTTCTTTGTTCACATACTTAAGAAACAAATTGTCTAATGTGCCAGCTCCACAATGCAAAAGATCATTTAACAGCGGGGGCGGAGGGCTAAGAATCAGCGAGCGAAGCCCCATCCTACTTAAAGCATCCGGGCTAAGTTTACTGACAGGATTTCCTGATAGATCCAGCTCAAAGATCCCTGGAATGTTATTCCATTGCTTGAAACCAAGTTTCATCTGTACGATCTCAATGTCGTTGTTGCTTAGGTCTAGTCGGTGAACTGATTGCATTCCCCTGAAGACACTGAAAACCATGGACAAGAACACAGAGAGTCCGCCTACCACCGTACAAGTCAGAGGCCTCCGAAGTCATCTGCGGCGTCCCCCAAGGATCATCCCTGAGCCCCACCCTCTTCAACGTCTACATGAGCCCCCTCGCGGCCATCGTACGCAAACACCACCTCAGCATAATCTCCTACGCCGACGACACCCAGCTGATCCTCTCCCTGACCAACGACCCCGCCGCCGCCAGAGCCAACCTGCACGAAGGGATGAAAGAGGTAGCCGAGTGGATGACGACCAGCCGCCTGAAACTGAACTCGGACAAGACGGAGGTCCTCATCCTGGGCTCCTCACCCTCCGCCTGGGACGACTCCTGGTGGCCTCCCGCCCTGGGCACCGCACCCAAACCGACAGACCATGCACGAAACCTGGGCTTCATCCTGGACTCCTCCCTCTCCATGACCAGGCAAGTCAACAGCGTCTCCTCGGCGTGCTTCAACATCCTACGCATGCTACGGAAGATCTTCTGGTGGATCCCCACAGAGACCAGGAAGACCGTCACCCAGGCCCTCGTCACCAGCCGACTGGACTACGGCAACGCCCTCTACGCCGGGACCACCGCCAAGCTCCAGAAGAGACTCCAGCGGATCCAAAACGCCTCAGCCAGACTCATCCTCGACATCCCACGATCCAGCCACATCTCCGGACATCTGAGAGACCTTCACTGGCTCCCCGTCAACAAGAGAATCACCTTCCGCCTCCTCACCCACGCACACAAAGCCCTACACGACCAAGGCCCGAGCTACCTCAACAGCCGAGTCAACTTCTACGCTCCCAAACGCCACCTCCGATCAGCCAACCACGCCCTCGCCGCCGTCCCCCGCATCCGAAGAGCGACTACAGGAGGAAGGTCCTTCTCCTACCTGGCCGCCAAGACCTGGAACTCCCTCCCGTCCGACCTGCGCCTGACCCAAGACCACCTCTCCTTCAGGAAGAAGCTGAAGACCTGGCTGTTCGAGCAGTAGCGGCACCCCCCCCACCCACCCAGCGCCTTGAGACCCTACGGGTATGTAGCGCGCTTTATAAGTGTCACTGATTGATTGATTGATTGATTAATGTTATTAAACTGTAGAGAGAGTTCCTGAAGTACAACAGAAGGTGGTAGATCCACCTGTCCAATATGATTAATACAGATGTTATTCAAGGTTAGAGTTTTTAAGGATGCCAAATTAAGAAATGCATCTTGCGGCAATGATATGTTTTTGCATTGGAAAGATAAGGGATCATATGCAATGGTGAGGTTTTGAAGGTGTGGCAGTCCGTGGAACGCTCCTGAGAGCACAGTTTGAACTTTAACCTCCAAATACAAATACTGTAGCGCCTGGAATCTACAGAGTGCATTCCTGTGAATGGTTGATACACTTCCAGTAACACACAGAGCCAGGACATCTCTAGGAACATCAGATAGATCTTCTGGTAAAGCAGCGATATTACCGCAAATAGCAAATAAGGTTTTGTTTTGAAATGAAGGCCATGAATAACAATCTGGCAGTCTGTCCAGGTATGTGGCATCCTCAGCGGGCACACATTTTCTGGTGGTCCACCCAAGGCTGAAGTAAGACCTGGTGGAGAGGATAAATAAGACACCGCTCCAGGCAAAGAAGAGCACTTCCTTCATTCTTTTAATGTTTGAAGTCACCTGGTTGCCGGTCTTTTCTTCTCTGAAAAATAAAATAAAATGAAGAGTTAGCCAACAAATACATTTGGCCTACTAATAGTTATTGTTTTGCTTGTTACCAACAATCTAAAAATGTAATATTTTGTAGGTTCGGAATCACAGGAATGTGCACAAACCCTCAATACAATTTTATGATATTTTTGTGAAAAAGCGTAAGAAGAAATCAGTGTGATTCAGTAACAGGCAAAAGATGTTAATTAGGCCCTCATTCTGATGTTCGGTGGTGGGTCCACTGACATCTATCGATGCGATCCGAACACTGGATTATGAACTGGGGAGAGAATGACCACTGCTGTTCAAATGGGCTCAAAGAGTATGTCGGTGCCGCGTTGAGACCGTAATCTCTAAAATAGGGGCAGTGCCTGTTCAGCCACCACCGTAGGGATTATGATGTCTCTTTCTTTCTGTCTGTCTACAGGCGATCCAATGACATTGAAAAGCAGATTGAAAGGTACTCTGGGGGCCCCTACATGGCCCCGTCCCCTCTGGGCCTTTGCTATGGGGCCTGTGTCCCCCCCCAAACATCCATGCACTGTGTGGCAGGCACCACATGGTTCCTCCCACAAGGTGTATGCATGTTTGAAAACACCCAGGGCCTCATTTATGAAAAGTGATGCATCGCTGCGTGAAAACAGCGATGTGTCACTTTTTACTGCGCACTCCTTACGACATTCCTGATGCGTCACATTTAATGTATGACGCATCATGTCGCAAGGAGTTACAGATACGTCAGTATTTCTGACGTATCTGTAAGCGCAAAAGTGACGCATTGCTGGAGTGTGT
Organism: Lissotriton vulgaris; assembly: GCF_964263255.1. NCBI lineage: Eukaryota > Metazoa > Chordata > Amphibia > Caudata > Salamandridae > Lissotriton > Lissotriton vulgaris. Next base: position 451,874,105 of record NC_141695.1, read on the forward strand.
CACAAAAGTGACGCAACTCCAGCAATGCCTCCTTTCACATGGGGAAAGCCCCATGTGAAAGGGCTTGCGTCAGTCTTACGCCTGCTGTGAGGCAGGCGCAAGATTTTGACGCAACAGCGTCCTAAAAGTGACCCAATGAAATCTCATAGATTTCACTGCGTCACTATTACGAGGCTTTTTGCGGGTGAACGCCCCCTCTGCATACGTTATACCTGACGCAGGTATAATGTGGCACAGGGGTTTAAAAAATGACACATCTACCTAGATGCGTCACTTTTTAAATATGGCGCAACGAGGCGCATTTTTTTCACCGCTGGTGCGTCACAAAAAGTGACGCACCGGCGGCGTAAAAGTGACGCAAGGGCTCATAAATGAGGCCCCCAGTTTTCTGTTACAGCATGCGCTGTAGTATTTCTGGCTGCTGCACAAGCTGCAATGGAAAAATTGATGTTTCTGAATTCAGCAGGTACAACCGCTGACTTAAAGTCGGGCGGATTCCATCCAGCTATAGAGTTCGCCGAATGCCTGTTCGACCGACATCGGAATAGGCCCCATAGAGTTTGGTGGCTGAAGGACATCCATCCAAACGTGGAAGCTATCACATCCACCCTGTGTAGAGTGTATATGATTGTGCTGTAGAGCAGTAGACTGTTCTTTTTTCTCAAGTCAATTTTACTGTACTGTGTTATTTCAATGGATTCTGGGCTATGCTCTATGGAACTCAATGTGACAGGGCCCGATTCACAGAATGAACTTAAGACTCAATACTAAACTTACTACTATTTTGGTATTCACAGAAGTTAGGATTTTATCTTAAGTCTGTCTTAAGTCTGTCTTAAGTTTGTCTTAAGACAAACTTAAGACAAAATCCTAACTTCTGTGAATACCAAAAGTAGTAAGTTCATTCTGTGAATGACAAATGTAGTAAGTGCATTCTGTGAATACCAAAATAGTAGTAAGTTTAGGATTGAGTCTTAAGTTCATTCTGTGAATCGGGCCCTGAATGTCCATTTATTTTTACAGTTGCTCCAAGAAACATGTTTTAGAATGTGCCATACTAGGTGCAGCGTGAACAATCAATCAAAAACGTATTGGGGAGGATCTCCATAAATTATTTATTCACCAAAGCCACGATATTTCCCCTAGGAAAATTGTTTGTGCATAACTGGAAAACTGCCAAAACGAATCTCACCAAAGAATAATGGCTCTGCTGCAGTGCATGCACAATACTTAGTGCGTGTGCACTGGTCACCTGCAAGTCTTTTCCCATGGTCACGAATTTAGCAAAATGCCACTGGTGGTAGAAGTAACATCTCATTCCTTTGGGCCAATGGATGACATCTTGCGAAGTGGCATCACTTGGAGTGAGTTTAAGGTTACAAGTGCCTTTCTATCGGTGTGTGGTTCGCTGGTCCCTGGACTAATGCACTGTATTGTAAATTATGAAGAAGGTATGTGAAAGACACACTCACTCTGGCCTTCATCCTGCAAACACTTTACCCTAATTTTTACTTAGAAAATAATGTGTGTTTTGTGGTGACCTTCAAATGGTTATCCACCAGGCCAAAGCTTTTCAATAGTAAGTTTCAATTGAGCCAACCATTCAAAGCAAGATCGATCCTCATTACAGAGCGAGCCGTGAGTAGTGCTCTGTTAGAAAAAAGCATAAATCAGCAAGCAATTACTTAATACATCCCACAGATTAAAAGAAAGGCAACTGTTGGTGGTCCAAGCACAAGACGGTTAGTGACATACTTTATGATTAATGCTCCCAGTTTTCCGTTTTTACTGATTTTCACAGATAAATACAGACATAAAATAATTGTGCTTCTTGTGAGTAATTCTCGACGCTGTCCTTCATGAATTCCGAGTCAACATCTGAGCACATAGGCAGCATGAGGTAATAAAAACCAGGATAAAATTTCCTTAAATGTAGGCACATGTTGACATATATTTGCATATATTGCTTATATATACATGCGGATATAGTGTTCTTGTGTATATGCTGCTTAATTTGCTCAAATCAACAGGCATTAAAGTATGAGTGAATATTTTTCAGTTAAATAAATTTGGAAATACACCATGTTACCACTCCATTTAATCTTAAAACACAAAATAAATATGGATAAATACCAATAAGCTGGCCAAAAAATAAAGGAGATAAATACAAACGGAAATGTTGAAAAAAATAAATATCATAAAACCTGGAGCCCTATTTATGATATATATCTATGGTATTGCAATGAGCAATTATTTGAAAACAGGCAGCTCAATATATTACAATGTAATGCCTCTGCATGCAGTAGGCTGCTTAACTGAAGATTGCAGTGCAACTTCCTAAGCACAATATATTAGCTCTCAAGTGGCCCTCATTTGGATTGTTGATGTGGTGGCCTTTCCAAAAACTAGTGATCCATTCCACTGCTTTTCATATGGCACTGCAGAGAATGCATATTGCAGTGCCCAACTCCCAAACAGATTCCATGTTGTCTGAGCTCCTCTGTTTTCCAAGGTCATGTGTCAACGTATTGAGAGAGCAAGTAAGCTCTCTCCTAAGCTGCGTAAAATCAAACTCGCCATTAGTTCCAGCACCTCCGGCGGTCATGGCAATTCTCAGTACAGTCCTAGCAGACGCACTTGCTAAAATATATAACATCTCATTTGAGATGGCTATCTTCCCGAATTAGTGGAAAAATGCGCGGGTAAAGCCACTCCTAAAGAAGGCGGCAGCGGACCCGAATGAGTTGCAGAACTACAGGCCAATCTCGCTTCTCCAAAGGTGCTCAAAGTTTCTGGAAACCTTAATGAACCAACAGCTATCCAACTATCTGGAATAAAACTGCCTTCTGGATTCCTCGCAGTCTGGATTCTGGGCATCGCATAGCATGGAGGCTGCACTGTTAGAGGTGACGGACACCATAAGGATGACACTGGATAGAGAGATCCCAGTGATCCTAATCCTCCTTGATCTGTCAGCAGCGTTTGACACCATCTCGCATAGGATGCTGCTAGGGAGACAGAGGGGGATTGGGGTGAAGGGTAGGGCTCTTAAGTGAATTCAATGTTTTCTCTCCGGTCATACCAAAAGCATCCAGTTGGATGCATTTGTATCACAGACCACAGGGGTGGTCAGGGGCATGCCGAAGGGATCTGTGTTGAGTCCTACCCTGTTCAATGTATACGTGACTCCATTGGCTGACATCATCAGGGGCCATGGCTTTCAGACCATCTCATATGCGGACAACACGCAGCTAATTGCCCCCATTGGGGAGGACATTATGTCAACTCAACTGAAATTCAGAAGCTGCATGTTTAGCATTGCCATCTGGATGAGGAGGAACTTTCTACAGCTTCATTCCTCAAAAACTGAAATCCTGCTGTTTGGGAAGGCTGAAACAATCTGGTCTCCTGAGTGGTGGCCCACCGAGTTGGGTGAAGCCCCTCTACCTAGAAGTTGCGCGAAGAACCTGGGCATCAAGATAGATGATAAGCTATCCATGGAGGAGCAGGTCAAAACGGTATCAGGCGTGTGTTTTGGCACCATGAGGATGCTTATGAAGATCCTTCACTGGATCCCCCTGTCGGCAAGGAAAACCCTTGTCCAGTCACTCTTGGTGAGTCGGCTGGACTATGGCAACTTGCTGCTGGTGGGAGCAAGGGAAGATCCCCTATCATGACTTCAGGTAGTGCAGAACACAGCAGCCCGCCTTGCCCTCAACAAGCCGGAACGGACCTCTTCGGCCCCTCTGCTGAACCAGTTACACTGGCTACCGGTGAGGAAAAGAGCTATCTTTAAGTTGCTCTGCGTGGTCTTTAGATCACTACAAGGGAAGGGCCCTGCTTATCTCAGAAACAAACTTAGGTGGTATCAACCGGCTCGACAATTGAGATCTAGTAATGCCAACCTTCTGTGTACCCAGAAAATACAGAGGGTACGGAAGGGAGGTAGAGCCTTTTCCTATCTGGCTGTGAGCCACTGGAATAAACTGTCACAGAACATTAGGGCCTGTGGTGAGTTAACCAACTTTACGAGACTTCTAACGACATGGTTATTCTAGATGTGCATCTCCACCAATCTACCTTCTCCCATAGCGCCGAGAGATCCCCCTGGGGATGATTCATTGCGCTCTATAAATTCACAAAGTAAAGTAAAGTAAAGTATATGGTATGTGACTTTTTGAGTACAAACAATTACTCAGAGTCTGCTTTAGAGCAGTGCGACTGGTGCGTTTGCACTGGGCGCTGAGCTGTGTAGGGGGCACTGACAACACGGGGGTTGCTGAATATAGCAATAACTTGTTATTAAAGAGATGAGAGGCACTTTTACCCTGTGGTAGTGAAGGAATCCGAGGAGGCAGTCATGGTGTGCGGGGGCGCCAAAAATAAATATCACACTAGGCACTACAAGCACTAAAGCTAGCCCTGCAATTACCCGTAGGTAACAAAGCGCTAGCTCTTAATGAGAAAACATGAAACCTAATCCATGATTCTGTAGCTAGGAAATACCCAGGGGGCTTATGTACAAGCCCCTTGTGCCTCCACGGCGTCACTTTCAAAATGGAAAAAAGTGACACACAGTGGCGCAAGGGGCTTGTAAATAAGCTCCCACGTTTTTAATGCCTTCCTGAGCATAAATAGATTAGGAATGACCCTAATGAGTGAATATTTCATGTGAATAATTATCTTTCCTAGAGATCCAAACTTTTCCCAGCCCTGACTTAAGGCAACCATGGTATCCAGGGAGAATCCTTGATCAGATCAAATGCAATGCACATGGAAAAAAGTTTCATTTTCATGAAGAGCTCTTCCGGAGCTCAAGGTCACACTGAGCTCTGACTCCTATGACAGGACCTGGACCGCAAAGCTGAATTCTTAAGGTACTGCCATCTAATAATGAATTCTATGCAGGCACTTTGAAACATTTAATTAAGCAGCATATAGACAGAGGGCCTCATTGCCCTGTACCGCTCCAGCTGCTTGACTGCACTGGATGTGCAATAAACATCCAGTGAGGCACTGCTTTGTCATGTTTTTCATCAGTCATATATGCATGTGTGGATGAATGCATGGACAGTTTCCCTTGTATCAATGATGTTCATCCTGTGGCTTGCCAGTCAGAGGGTGCTACATTGCATTTTGTGTACCAGGTCCCTTGGACACTACAACAGTGATCTCCTACCCACTCCGGATCTCCTACCGACCCCTGCCCTCACCACGTCTTCAACAAGGCCGACGCTGTCATTGCACTCCACCTGCGGGACATCATCAACACCTCCTTCGACACTGCTACCTTCCCGGAGAGCTGGAAGCACGCCGAACTCAGCGCTCTACTAAAGAAGCCATCAGCCGACCCCACCGACCTCAAGAACTACCGCCCCATCTCGCTGCTCCCGTTTCCTGCTAAAGTCATCGAGAAGACCGTAAACAAGCAGCTGGCCACCTTCCTCGAGACGAACGGATCCCTCGACCTCTCGCAGTCCGGCTTCCGGGCCAACCACAGCACCGAGACCGCCCTGATCGCAGCCACCGATGACATCCGAGCACTGCTTGACAACGGAGAAACAGCAGCCCTCATCCTCCTAGACCTCTCCGCAGCCTTCGACACTGTCTGCCACCGTACACTAGTGCAGCGACTCAGCAACGTCGGAATCCAGGAGAAGGCACTGGAGTGGATCATCTCCTTCCTCACCGGAAGGACACAGAGAGTCCGCCTCCCTCCGTTTAGATCTGAACCCACCGAAGTCATCTGCGGCGTTCCTCAAGGCTCCTTGCTCAGTCCAACCCTCTTCAACATCTACATGAGCCCCCTCGCAGACATCGCCCAACCTCAATATCATCTCCTACGCCGACGACACCCAGCTGATTATCTCCCTCACCAACGACCCCGCCACCGCCAGAGCCAACCTTCACGAAGGGATGAAAGAGGTAGCCGAATGGATGAAGAACAGCCGCCTGAAACTGAACTCGGACAAGACGGAAGTCCTCATCCTGGGATCCTCACCCTCCGCCTGGGACGACTCCTGGTGGCCCCCCGCCCTAGGCAGCGCACCCAAACCTACAGACCACGCACGCAACCTGGGCTTCATCCTGGACTCCTCCCTCTCCATGACCAGACAAGTCAACGCCGTCTCCTCGTCATGCTTCAACATCCTGCGCATGCTACGTAAGATTTTCCGGTGGATCCCCACCGAGACCAGGAAGACGGTCACCCAGGCCCTCGTCACCAGCCGTCTGGACTACGGCAACTCCCTCTACACCGGAACCACCGCCAAACTCCAGAAGAGACTCCAGCGGATCCAGAACGCCTCAGCATGACTCATCCTGGACATCCCCCGTCGCAGCTACTTCTCCGGACACCTGAGAGACCTGCACTGGCTCCCGGTCAACAAGAGAATCAGCTTCCGACTCCTCACCCACGCACACAAAGCCCTACACAACCAAGGCCCAGGATACCTCAACAGCCGCCTCAACTTCTACGCTCCCAAACGCCAGCTTCGATCGACCGGCCACGCCCTTGACGCCGTCCCCCGCATCCGAAGAGCCACCACAGGCGGACGGTCCTTCTCCTACCTCGCCGCCAAGACAGGGAACTCCCTCCCGACCCACCTCCGCCTGACCCAGGACCACCTCGCCTTCAGGAAGCAACTCAAGACCTGGCTGTTCGAGCAGTAGCGGACCCCCCTCCCCCAGCGCCTTGAGACCCTCTGGGTGAGTAGTGCGCTATATAAATGCTTTGATTGATTGATTGATTGAGTGACACACGCATCACTCACTTTCTTGGCCGGACATGAACTGAACCACGCCCAGAACCCACGAGTGAGCTCTGAGGGGGCCACTATTGCTCCCCATCAGAGGCATACTCGCTGGTGGTGTGCAGGTCACTGGTCTAGTTGTCAGCATGTCACAGCCACTCCCTGAGGCCAGGTTTGCAGGCACACCACACCCATCCGGCACAGACCATGTGACTCCGCCAACATAAGGGTCCAATGACGTCACATTCCCTTCTGCCGGCGGTGACTGGCTGACGGACTCCCCTGCTCAATCATAAAGGGCACAAGAGTTGTTGCGCACAGCGTTAGTGGCAACCTAGACCTGCCTACGGCATAGCCTGACCACCACGTGGCACTGACTGGGGTTGCACAGGATTAGTCGCAACCAGCGCATTGCGGCTGGCACAGGCACCCCACCACGGGACGGTGACTTTGGGTGCACTGAGTCAGTGGCACCTTAAGCTGCTAAGTGGGTGGGCAGCCTGCGATGATGCCCCATTCTGGTGGTCCGTACAACTCAGGTTTCGTGTGCCCTGCTGGACCGCAGTGTAGGCCGGATCCAGTGGCCAGTTCAGGCCTACTGCCACATGGCATCACTTCCGGCTTCACAGAGTTAGTGGCATCCATAGGGCTGAGCGGGAGTGCAGCCTGCGATGGTGCACCGGTATGTCCCATGCCATGGTGTAATCAGGACCCAGCACCAAACGTGAGACCTGGTGGCCTGCATGGTGTGGAGGGTGCCAGGTCCGTGGGCTCTGGGCTTGTGGCTAGCAGTGGCACATGGTGGGACATCCTGTCTACACTCCGGGGGCGGAAGGTGAGCAGTGAGGCCTGGGTGTGCATGGGCGGGCATGCTCCGATTGGCGGCGGGAGCCTTTGTGGTGCCTCTGCCTGGGTCTGCATAAGCGGGCATGCCATGTTGTCTTGTGCAAGTGTGTGTACTGTGCCAGTCATGTATCTGGACTCTGTTTCAGATGACGGCTCTGACTCCGATGTATGACCTGGTGTACTGCTATACATACCGGCACGTGGATGGAGACACACCAGTGGCAGCAGGTGAGCAGTGTGGCCTGGGTGCACAGGGGCACTCTCTCTCTCTTCTTCTCTCTCTCTCTCTCTCTCTCACTCTCTCTCTCTCTCTCTCCCTCTCTCCCTCTCTTCTTCTCTCGCTCTTCTCTCTCTCTCTATCTCTTCTTCTTTCTCTCTTCTTCTCTCTATCTCTCTCTCTTTCTTTCTCTCTCTCTTTCTCCTTCTCTTCTTCTCTTTCCCTTCTTCTCTCTTTCTTCTCTCTCTCCTACTCTCTTTCTCCCTTCTTCTCTCTCTCTCACTCTCCATCTCCCTCTCTCTCTCCCTCTCTCTCTCTCTCTTTCTCTCTTTTTCACTCTCCCTCTCCTTGGCTCTCTCTCTGCCCTTTGATGTACGCAGGACAAGCCTTCTCATCATGTTTTTGTCTTGCATGCTGTGACCTATCGAGTGTCCCATGGAAAGACGCCATGTGTCTTCATTTGCTTTCAGTGTTCATTTTAATAAAATTGTATTTGTTGATTCGAAATAATATTAATAGGCACATTTATAAAGCGCATGGTTACACTCGGCCAGTGTGTCCCTGTACTGCTATGCAACTGCACAGATTTCTACACCCGGCAACCTCTCTCACTAGTTATCCCGGGCGCAGAGATACGTTTTCAAATTTTCCCTGAAAAAGCTCTCCCGGGTCTCCATCCGGAGATACAAGGAGAGTCTGTTCCAGTGCTGGGCAGCCAGCAGGCGGAAGGAGCGTCCACCCATCATAGCTCTCTTGATAACGGGAACGCACACCAAACCCACCCCACCTGATCTTAGCTGGCGTGTAGGGACATAGGGGGTGAGTAGCTCCGACAGATAGGAGGGGACATTCAAAAGTGAATGCGTGCTGCTCATTTCTGTGACGACACATGCATTTCACCTGGTGTGTTTGTGCGACATCAAGCAGATTATTTTGTACATGTTTTGGTGTAGCTGATATGGTATGTCTTTGTTCAGGGGGGGTGCCAGGGAGGGGTGGTCCGGGGGTTGGTGTCAGTGGGTGTTGTGGCCCTCTTGGGTGTCCAGGCCACATGGTGAGTGGCTCCATGGCATCTGTTGCACTTCCGATGTGGCCCTGGGCTGGGCTCCCTTCTGTGGTGCTGGCTGCCGTCCGACTTTACACCAGGTCAGAGCAGGTGTAGATTTCCTGCTACTAAAACGCCTTATCGCCAGTTTTGTGTTCTTATCACTGTTCTGGCTGGTCGTTGAGAATGTTGATGAGTGGTGTTGTTGCGGCTTTTGGCACTGGAACGTCTACTCTTCATCTAATTAGCGATAGTTGTGGGGGTCCTCTGTGGTGATGTTCTTTGCAGCTGCTATCGCGGACAAACTGGTGCTGCAGGCTGTTAGCACCAGCTTGTGAATGGGGAGGTAAATTTATCATGACTTTGACTGCAATAAAGTGCTGTTAATTCGGCGATAGCTCCTTGTGAATATGCACCTGAGTTGTGAAACTGCACATAAGAGAATTTTTCTATTTAGCACTTCTGCAACTGTTTAAGCCTCGGCATAGTGAAACAGAATTACTTGGAGATTTTGACTGCTATGAAGATTCTTTTAATGCAACTAAAGACAGCATTCAGTGTATAATTTTTTCAACTTACTTACAAATTTTAAATGATGAGATCGAACAAGAAGGCACAATTGCAGCTGAAATAGCAAGATAAAGTTCACAAAGCAGTCAAAGTTCTGGTCAACTGACTCCAGGTTCAAATGGGACAACCGACTATTGAAAATTAAGCAGCAATAGTAATGAATGTGGTAGAAACTGCGATGCAGCAAGCACAACAGGATAATATTCAGTTTGAAAAGTTAGAGGAGCAATTAAATATTGAACAAAACATATATCTACAAGTCAAACAACAGGTAGAACATGGTTTGCTCCATGAAAAAAAATGAATGCCAATTTTCCCCAGTTGAACCCATTCTATTGTACATTAGTGATCAAGCTGGAAAAGGAAAACGTTTCTTAATTACATTTTTGACCAGTTATCTACACAAAATTACAGAATCACATTTATCTTGTGTCGTAACAGCTTCAACTAGAATAGAGGTATACAATATTAAAAGTATGACTTTACATAGATTACTTATGCTACCTGTTGAACATGATAAAACATTGGAATATCAAAAGCTATAGGAGAAACTTGTTATGAGGTCTCAAGAGTACTTAAGAAATTATAACTTGTAATAATTGATGAGGTGAGCATATTGTCAAACTTAATGCTTACACTTGCGAATGCAACAGATTTAAAAAATAGATAGCAATGTTCTGTTTGGAGGAAAACATTCAATTGTATTTGGAGACATTCTACAACTTACTCCCATTAAAGGACAACCTGTTTTTAAAAGATTTCTCCATGATGACACAAGGAAATATTTGGGTAATATTGGAAATGTAAATATTTGGTTAAACTTTGAATATAAAGAACTAGTTAAGAATATGTGACAAACAAGCGATGAAATTATGGCAATATTCTAAAAGACCACCCTCTGGTTCATTACTGCCACCCTCTGGTTCGCCACTGCCACCCTCTGGATCATCACTGCCACCCTCTGGTTCATCACTGCCACCCTCTGGTTCATCACTGCCATTCTCTGGTTCATCACAGCACCCTCTGGTTCACCACTGCCACCCTCTGGTTCATCACTGCCACCCTCTGGTGCATCAAAGCACCCTCTGGTTCACCACTGCCACCCTCTGGTTCATCACTGCCACCCTCTGGTTCATCACAGCATGTTCTGGTGCACCACTGCCATCCTCTAGTTCATCACTGCCACCCTCTAGTTCATCACTGCCACCCTCTTGTTCACCACTGCCATCCTCTGGATCATCACTCTCACCCTCTGGGTCATCACTGCCAACCTCTGGTTCACCACTGCCACCCTCTGGTTCATCACTGCCACCCTCTGGTTCATCACAGCACCATCTGGTTCACCCCTGCCACCCTCTGGTTCATCACTGCCACCTGCTGGTTCATCACTGCCACTCTCTGGTTCACCACTGCCACCCTCTGGTTCACCACTGCCACCCTCTGATTCATCACAGAACCCTCTTGTTCACCATTGCCACCCTCTGGTTCACCACTGCCACCCTCTGGTTCATCACAGCACCCTCTGGTTCATCACTGCCATCCTCTGGTTCATCACTGTCACCCTCTGGTTCATCACTGCCACCTTCTGGTTCATCACAGCACCCTCTGGTTTACCACTGCAACCCTCTGGTTCATCACTGTCACCCTCTGGTTCATCACTGCCACCCTCTGGTTCACCACTGTCACCCTCTGGTTCATCACTGTCACCCTCTGGTTCATCACTGCCACCCTCTGGTTCATCACAGCACCCTCTGGTTCACCACTGCCACCCTCTGGTTCATCACTGTCACCCTCTGGTTCATCACTGCCATCCTCTGGTTCATCACAACACCCTCTGGTTCACCACTGCCACCCTCTGGTTCATCACTGCCACCCTCTGGTTCTTCACTGTCACCCTCTGGTTCATCACTGCCACCCTCTGGTTCACCACTGCCACCCTGTGGTTCATCACTGCCCCCCTCTGGTTCACCACTGCCCCCCTCTGGTTCATCACTGTCACCCTCTGGTTCACCACTGCCACCATCTGGTTCATCACTGCCACCCTCTGGTTCATCACAACACCCTTTGGTTCACCACTGCCACCCTCTGGTTCACCACTGCCACCCTCTGGTTTATCACAGCCACCCTCTGGTTCACCACTGCCACCCTCTGGTTCACCACTGCCACCCTCTGGTTCATCACAGTACCCTTGCGTTCACCACTGCCACCCTCTGGTTCATCACAGCACATTCTGGTTCACCACTGCCATCCTCTGGTTCATCACTGTCACCCTCTGGTTCACCACTGCCACCCTCTGGTTCATCACTGCGACCCTCTGGCTCACCACTTCCACCCTCTGGTTCATCACTGTCACCCTCTGGTTCATCACTGCCGCCCTCTGGTTCATCTCAGCACCCTCTGGTTCACCACTGCCATCCTCTGGTTCACCACTGACACCCTCTGGTTCACCACTGCCACCCACTGGTTCATCATGCCACCCTTTGGATCACCACTGCCACTCTCTGGTTCATCACTGCCACCCTCTGGTTCATCACAGCACCCTCTGGTTCACCACTGTCACCCTCTGGTTCGCCACTGACACCCTCTGGTTCACCACTGCCACCCACTGGTTCATCATGCCACCCTCTGGATCACCACTGCCACCCTCTGGTTCATCATTGTCACCCTCTGGTTCATCACTGCCACCCACTGGTACATCATGCCACCCTCTGGATCACTACTGCCACCCTCTGGTTCACCACTGCCACCCACTGGTTCATCATGCCACCCTCTGGATCACCACTGCCACCCTCTGGTTCACCACTGACACCCTCTGGTTCACCACTGCCACCCACTGGTTCATCATGCCACCCTCTGGATCACCACTGCCACCCTCTGGTTCATCACTGTCACCCTCTGGTTCATCACAGCCACCCTCTGGTTCATCACAGCACCCTCTGGTTACCCACTGCCACCCTCTGGTTCACCACTGTCACCCTCTGGTTCATCACAGCACCCTCTGGTTCACCGCTGAACCTTCTGGTTCATCACAGCACCCTCTGGTTCACCACTGTAGATTATGGTGAGAAAGCACACCTGCCCAGCCTCCACCGTGGGCTGGTTAATGTGTTACTGACTTTGAGTTTCAAGTCCGGCACCTGCTTCCTTATCGGTAAGTGCTTCCTGTTGTGGTTTAATTTTTGTGACAGCCTGGAGCATTGTGTCATACTTGTAACTATACTCTGACCCTGCTTCGAGGGTTAGAGCAGGGTCAGAGATTAGTTGCTAGTAGGCAACAACTCTGGAGGCGCCGCTCAGGACGCACTTACAGGGTTACAGCAGGTGCCCAAGTTGAAGTTAATTTCTTTGTAACCATTTTCTAAATGGTTACAAAGAAATTAGCTTCAACTTGGGCACCTGCTGTAACCCTGTAAGTGCTTCATGTACTTCAGTTTTTGAAAATCCATCCTGAATGCGATTTCGCAGATTTTTCTGCAATTTCGCGAGATTCGCGGACCGCGAAATTGTAGAAGATCCGCAAATTCCGCGAACGGAACAGATTTTACACCCATGCTTAGTTTTAAGTTGGGGAATTAATTCCTCTTCAATCATGAGGGTCCCTGGGGGCCAACTAGCCCACCAGGTACCTCCAGTAAGTGCCACAGAGCTGAGTTGCAGAGAGGTGTAAAAAGGGCTGTAGCCTCAGACCATTTCTCTGCAGCGCAGCCCTGTGGCGCTAACTGGAGGTATCTGGTGGCCTAGTTAGCCCCCAGGGACCCTCGGGATTGTAGGGATATCATTCCTAATCTTAAAACGTGCCACAGGGCGCAGTTGCATAGTGTTTGTGGGAGGGGGCGGGGACTCCAGCGCAATGGCAGCTTTTTTTTATTTTTATTTTTCAGAACGGCGGCTGTGTGGCCCTCCTTTCTTTCCTTTTTCTAGGCCCTGGGGACCCCATCCCACAGGGCCTGACCCCTATTTTTTATTTTAAATTGGGAAGGGGGGCGCTTGAGCCCTCCTCCAGCGTCCATTTTCGGCCCCGGGAACCACATCTTCCAGGGCATGGAGACTTTATTTTTATTATATTTACCAAGGAGGGGGGCTTCGTGGCCCCCTCCTGGGTCACTTCTAGCCCCAGGGACCCCATCCCCCAGGACCGGTCCTCTCCGTTGGGGACCGTGGAGGGGTCCCCAATCCCCCAACGGTCCCGCCAGCTCCCTGCATCCTGCGGAGGCCGGCATTGCTTTTCCACATGGGGAGCTGCTGACATGCAGCTTCCCGTGTGGAAAAGCAATGGTTTGCACTTTGAAAGTGAGAGCAGGTTTCCTGCACTCTCTATTAAAACCGAAACCAGGTTGCTATGACAGGGCAGGAGCTGCACGGCTACCTCCCTGTCATAGCAAACTTTAGTGTCCCAGGGTGGGCACCCCGGGTCACAGCATGGAGCCCACCCTGGGGAGTGGCGGTCTCCAGGGCCATCACAGGGTCCAGGAAAAGGGCCGCGCACGCGCAGCCCCCCTCCCAATGTTTTCACAGCCCCGGGGAGTTGGTGGTCCTGGGGCTCCGGAGTCTGTAACGGATCCTCGCATTTCAATATTAGTGGCCCGGGGAGGTGGCGGTCCCCGGGGCATGTGAGGGGGGCTAGAGCCCCTCCCACACAGGTGTATATATCTGTTTTTTAATCCCTGGGGTGGAGGTCTCCGGGGCAGCGGGGGGCAGTGGGCCCCCACAAAATAATCAAAAAAAGCCCAGGGGTGGTGGTCCCCAGGCCTTGGGGGGCCTTGAAGCCCCGGGGGGTGGCCGTCCCTGGGAATGTGGGGGGGCTGCATGCCCCCCAAAACTCATTAACCAACCCCTGGGGAGGTGGTGGTCCCTGGGATAGTGTGGGGGGATTGGGACCCCTCTACACTTTTTTTCTCTGCCCCCGGGACCTGGCCCACCCGAGGGCTAAATAATAGTTCTTTAAGAAATGTTGGTCAAAATTTGTGCTGGGTGCGTGAATCTCGCTGATTCTTCTTTAAAAAATGCTTTTCTGGGCCTTGGGGGTCCTTGTGGGACCCCCTGAGCAGGGCTAGGGGGTCAGGATGTTTCTACCCTGCCACCTTTTCTTTATTTTTGCATCTGTTTCTCTGTTTTCTTGTGCCTTGGTTACCCAGGTACAAGATGGCTGCCAACACTTCCTGGTTTGGAGTGTTGACAGCCAATTAGAATGCAGCTAGTGATCGGCAGGGTGCACCGATCCACCGCACCTCTATATATCGAAAACTTTTATTTTTTTATTTTCTCAGCAACTACTGAACGATTTACACCATTCAAGAAAAAGAGTTCTTTCTGAGGCAAGGGGTACCATTATGCCAAATTTGGTGTAATTCCGTTCAGCAGTTCAAACTGTAGCCGTGTCTAAAGTTTGCCATGGGAAATGCATTGTTGACCTCTTTTTTTTCATTTTCTCAGGAACTACTGAACGGATTTACACCATTTAACAAAAAGGACTCTTTCTGAACCAAGGGCAACCTTTTTGCCAAATTCGGTGAAATTCTGTTCAGCAGTTCGGGCTGTAACCGTGTCTAAAGTTTCCTATGCAAATTAACATGGAGAAAACACATTTTGGGATCCCCTTTTTTTTCGGCCCCAGCTTAACAAATCATCAACATAGGAGAGAACCGGAGCGCCCCACTAGTTTTGAAAATTTCGCGAAGATTCCGTAACCGGCGCCAAAGTTATTGGGAAAAGAAAAAACGCTTTTCCTATGGATAATAGGTCCTAACTATAACTACCTTCTTGCGACCGCCAGTAGGTAATATATATGTAAATATTCCTAATCTGAAGTGCCCCTACTGGAAACTGGAGACCCTGAGGAGGAGGTGCGTTGACAGGCGGAGCAACCGGTAATTAAATCCACAGCAAAATAAATGTTGCACGCTCTCAGAAACCACATAGAGATGTCAGAAACTGTTGATTTATTACTTCATAAATCACAACATGATACGTTTTGGCTGTCAAGCGGCCTTGATTACACAAAGTGTAAAAACAAATGGAGCCTCCTTACATACAGAATATAAACATTGTAATAGGACTTGATGTCATCAATGAAATGAACAGAAGATTAACAACTCAATACTGTCGCCATCTTGTAGTGTGTGCGATATGGCGCAATTCAAGTTCGACAACAGTTCAAAATCAGCACTGTGGAGAACTGTTGTGACATAATGTCATTCCCCGCTGACATTGGGACCCGCCTGATTGCAAGGTGATTATATAACATCCATCAAAAAAGAGTTACCTCTCATGGAAGAAGCCACTACAAGCAGGTAGTAATCCTTTTTGTTTATTTTTTGCAGACTGCATACAGAGCGGGCTGAGAGTGTCTTCTGACTAGTTTTTCTTGCCAGCCAGACGTGTTTCAAATTTTGTAATTCTTCCTCAATGGCGCAAGGGAACTCACAACTCAATACCGGTAAAATGCTGATCTTTAATAGTTAGATAACGTCCCAGTAGGCGTGGTCTCTTTCATGGCCTTCTGGTCTTTGTAGTCACGTTTTTTTAATACTCAAGTGAATCCAGTTTGAGTTACGAGTGAATTCAAAGTTCATAAAACTCCCCAGTGGGATGAAGCACCGTCTCAGCTCACCAAGCTGCCTCATTCATGTCCGTAAGAAAAGGCTACCTCCCAACCATATTCCGCCAAATGACAGAACATCGGGAAACGCTGTGCTAACAGCGGGGCTTCTTCCGCGGCCGAGGCAGGCCTCTTACATCCATCAAAAAAGAGTTCCCTCTCATGGAAGAAGCCACTACAAGCAGGTAGTAATCCTTTTTGTTTATTTCTTGCAGACTGCGCACAGAGCGGGCTGAGAGTGTCTTCTGATTAGTTTTTCTTGCCAGCCAAACGTGTTTCAAATCTTGTGATTCTTCCTCAATGGCGCAAGGAAACTCACAACTCAATACTGGTAAAATGCTGATCTTTAATAGTTAGTTAACGCCCAATTGGGCATGGTCTCTTTCATGGCCTGCTGGTCTTTGTAGTTAGGGTTTTTTAATACTCAAGTGAGTCCGGTTTAAGTTATGATTGAATTCAAAGTTCATAAAACTCCCCTTTGGGATGAAGCACCATTTCAGCTCACCAAGCTGCCTCATTCGTGTCCGTAAGAAATGGCTGCCTCCCAAACATATTCCGCGAAATGACAGAACATATAGTAACGCTGTGCTAACAGCGGGGCTTCTTCCGCGGCCGAGGCAGGTGGATTACATACATCAACAAAGAGTTACCTCTCATGGAAGAAGCCACTAAAAGCAGGTAGTAATCCTTTTTGTTTATTTCTTGCAGACTGCACACAGAGCGGGCTGAGAGTGTCTTCTGATTAGTTTTTCTTGCCAGCCAGACACGTTTCAAATCTTGTGATTCTTCCTCAATGGCGCAAGGAAACTCACAACTCAATACCGGTAAAATGCTGATCTTTAATAGTTAGATAACGCCCCAGTGGGCGTGGTCTCTTTCATGGCTTTCTGGTCTTTGTAGTTACGGTTTTTTAATACTCAAGTGAGTCCGGTTTGAGTTACGAGTGAATTCAAAGTTCATAAAACTCCCCTTTGGGATGAAGTACCGTCTCAGCTCACCAAGCTGCCTCATTCGCGTCCGTAAGAAAAGGCAGCATCCCAACCATATTCCTCCAAATGACAGAACATCGGGCAACGTGGGCTAACAGCGGGACTTCTTCCGCGGCCCAGGCAGGCCACTTACATCCATCAAAAAAGAGTTACCTCTCATGGAAGAAGCCACTATAAGCAGGTAATAATCCTTTTTGGTTATTTCTCGCAGACTGCACACAGAGCGGGCTGAGAGTGTCTTCTGATTAGTTTTTCTTGCCAGCCAGACGCGCTTAAAATCTTGTGATTCTTCCTCAATGGCGAAAGGAAACTCACAACTCAATACCGGTAAAATGCTGATCTTTAATTGTTAGTTAACGCCCCAGTGGGCGTGGTCTCTTTCATGGCCTTCTGGTCTTTGTAGTTAGGGTTTTTTAATACTCAAGTGAGTCCGGTTTGAGTTACGAGTGAATTCAAAGTTCATAAAACTCCCCAGCGGGATGAAGCACCGTCTCAGCTCACCAAGCTGCCTCATCCGTGTCCGTAAGAAAAGGCTGCCTCCCAACCATATTCAGCTAAATGACAGAACATCGAGTAACGCTGTGCTAACAGCGGGGCTTCTTCCGCGGCCGAGGTAGGCCGATTACATCCATCAAAAAGAGTTACCTCTCATGGAAGAAGCCACTACAAGCAGGTAGTGGCAGTGGTGAACCAGAGGGTGCTATGATGAACCAGAGGGTGGCAGTGCTGAACCAGAGAGTGGCAGTGGTGAACCAGAGGGTGGCAGTGGTGAACCAGAGGGTGTCAGTGCTGAACCAGAGGGTGGCAGGGGTGAACCAGAGGGTGGCAGTGGTGAACCAGAGGGTGCTGTGATGAACCAGAGGGTGGCAGTGGTGAACCAGAGGGTGACAGTGGTGAACCAGAGGGTGATGTGATGAACCAGAGGGTGGCAGTGATGAACCAGGGGGTGCCAGTGATGAACCAGAGGGTGACAGTGATGAACTAGAGGGTGGCAGTGGTGAACCAGAGGGTGCTGTGATGAACCAGAGGGTGCTGTGATGAACCAGAGAGTGGCTGTGATGAATCAGGGGGTGCCAGTGATGAACCAGAGAGTGGCAGTGGTGAACCAGAGGGTGGCAGTGGTGAACCAGAGGGTGACAGTGATGAACCAGAGGGTGGCAGTGGTGAACCAGAGGGTGGCAGTGGTGAACCAGAGGGTGGCAGTTATGAACCAGAGGGTGGCAGTGGTGAACCAGAGGGTGTCAGTGCTGAACCAGAGGGTAGCAGGGGTGAACCAGAGGGTGGCAGTGGTGAACCAGAGGGTGCTGTGATGAACCAGAGGGTGGCAGTGGTGAACCAGAGGGTGACAGTGGTGAACCAGAGGGTGCTCGAGAAATTGCAGAAAATTCCGCAAATTCGCGCGGAACGAATTTTGCAAAACTGAAAACACTTAGCAGGTGCAAAAGTTCAAGCTAATTTGTAGCCATTACCTGTATTGCTTCCTGAGGGGCCCCTCCAGAGTTCAGTTGCCTACTTGCAACTATTCTCTGACCCTGCTTTGACCCTCAAAGCAGGGTCAGAGAATAGTTACAAGTATGGCACAATGCTCCTGTAAAAAAAATTAAACTGCAACAGGGAGCACTTACAGCTAAGGAAGCAGGTGGCAGACTTGAAGCTCAAATTCAGTGACACATTAACCAGCCCCAAATTAATTCATCTCAGTTGAGGCTAGGCAGGTGTGCTTTCCCCCATAATCTACAGTGGTGAACCAGAGGTTGCTGTGATGAACAAGAGGATGGCAGCGCTGAACCAGAGGGTTGCATTGATGAAACAGAGGGTGGCAGGGGTGAACCAGAGGGCGGCAGGGGTGAACCAGAGGGTGGCAATGGTGAACCAGAGGGTGCTGTGATGCACCAGAGGGTGGCAGTGCTGAACCAGAGAGTGGCAGTGGTGAACCAGAGGGTGGCAGTGGTGAACCAGAGGGTGGCAGTGCTGAACCAGAGAGTGGCAGTGGTGAACCAGAGGGTGGCAGTGGTGAACCAGAGGGTGTCAGTGCTGAACCAGAGGGTGGCAGGGGTGAACCAGAGGGTGGCAGTGGTGAACCAGAGGGTGCTGTGATGAACCAGAGGGTGGCAGTGGTGAACCAGGGGGTGACAGTGGTGAACCAGAGGGTGCTGTGATGAACCAGAGGGTGGCAGTGATGAACCAGGGGGTGCCAGTGATGAACCAGAGGGTGACAGTGATGAACCAGAGGGTGGCAGTGGTGAACCAGAGGGTGCTGTGATGAACCAGAGGGTGCTGTGATGAACCAGAGAGTGGCTGTGATGAATCAGGGGGTGCCAGTGATGAACCAGAGAGTGGCAGTGGTGAACCAGAGGGTGGCAGTGGTGAACCAGAGGGTGACAGTGATGAACCAGAGGGTGGCAGTGGTGAACCAGAGGGTGGCAGTGGTGAACCAGAGGGTGGCAGTTATGATCCAGAGGGTGGCAGTGGTGAACCAGAGGGTGGCAGTGATGAACCAGAGGGTGGCACTGATGAACCGGAGGGTGGCCTCGATGAACCATAGGGTCGGAAACAGGCTGGACACGTGGAAACAACATGGTCGCAACTGCTGCAACCACACAAGTAAGTCCGCGTTCCTGAACTTGTAAAAAACCCTCACGAACTGGCAAAAACCCTTGCGATCTGGCAAATAAAAAATCAGCAAATTTGCACGAATTCGCAGATTATACGAATCGCGAATTGGCTTTCGCACGAATTCGCGGAACGCGAATTCCCAAATTTTGCCCATGATTACTGACGGCGCAAGTGACACGTGAGGTGGTATATACTGCTATAGTGACGAACGCAACAAGAAACAGTAGGGGTTTAAAATTCTTTACTTATTTAGGGTATTCTAGCAGTTAATGATAAAAGTTCACAAAATAATAAAGTGGGATATCCATGAAGGGGGCGCCAGGAGTTCCGCTGTAGAAGTTGATGGTGTTTCGGCCTGTGGAGGTATTAGGCCGTCATCAGGACCAGGTTACAGTTGTTTCCATTGCAGTGCTGGGGATAAAAGGGTTCATACATTTATATATATATGATCATTCCGTGTTGGACCAAGAAGGACATATAGGGCAGTGTAAGAACGTACTGAGAGTTGAGCCCAGACCGGAAAGGGGAGAAAAAAATTACATAATGGATGCTGTAGACATAATACTGTGTAACTAGGCTCAGAATGGAGAGGTGTGGAGAGGAGAGCTGGTAAAACTGCAGGATGGCCACTTACACGAGATCCAGAGAAGCGATATGTGGCAAAGTCCCAATTTAAAGGCTTGCTGATGAACAGTATAGGATGTCAATAAGGGTCCAGTTATGGGAGGCAAGGCATTGCTCCAGTCGCAAAACCAAGAAGCTGCTGGTAGTATTACCTGTGGAGTACAACATGTACGATAAGCGAGCTGTGTAAGGCATGTGTGACAGCCAGGTGGAGGTGCTAGTCCATGGTAAGACCAGGAATCACAGGAGGTATTGAGCAATAGTGTCAGCCGGGCAGATGAGTGCGCCGGAATAAGAAGCTAAGGAAGGAGGGTAGGGGATGTGGAAAATGATGCTGAAATCATGAGGCTGCCGGGCTGGTGAGTGTTCCAGAATGAGGAGCTAGAGCGAGAGTGTTGGGGGAGTGAAATCGGTGCGAGGAGTAGGCAGCAAAACAGGAATTGTGCTAATTGGGCCAAGAGGGGAAGCGATGAGGGGTTGTATCTGCAAGGGGCAGTGACTAGGGGCCCGATTCACAGTACTAACTTAAGACAACATCCTAAACTTACTACCATTTTGGTATTCATAGAAGGCACATACTCATTTTGGTATTCACAGAAGGCACTTACTCATTTCGCTATTCACAGAAGTTAGGAGTCCTAACTTTAGGACTCCTGAATGACGTATGTGAATACCGAAAGTCCTAAAGTTAGGATTTTTCTCAGTTTAGGAGTAATAAAGTTAGGAAGAAGCATCTCTGTAACGATTTAGCTAGGCCCATTGGTCCATCTGAAGGGTCATGCCTTTCACAGTAGCACCATCTCTTCACAAGACATATTCATTAATTGGTCTGTACTGCTTAAACGGACCGTCAAGCATGTAATAAGTTGATTTCCAACTTGTTGCCACCTCCTGGATGAGCGCTTTCATTGGCATTCTATAGTAACATTGAATGATCCTCAGCTGCTTCCGAACCTTAAAAGAATGGCTGAAATGAGTGCATATTCTTCGGCAGGTGGTCAGTAAGTTGCTGACTATAGCTTCTTTTCTCAGAAAGTCTAGAACTATAATGTCAATGCAGTGCGCCAAACACGGGACCCTGAAATAGTGACCAAGCTTCATGGCCTTAAATACATAACTGCCATTATGTTGGCAACAAAACAAATCTTAAGCTCTCTTGGGCGCAGCCATTCAAAGACCTTGCTGTAAAACTCTTCCAAAATGTTTACAGCGGTATGAGACTTCTCCATGGCGAACATGGCTACAGTTGCATGTTTCTGATTAGCATTAGAATCTCAGCTGTGTCAACCGCACCTCCTTCAGATAGCTTATCTCTAACACCCACAAAAGAGACCCAGTGTGCAGTGATGCACATGTAATCAGTGGCTTAGCAACTGGTCCCCATGTTTGTTGTCAGGTGGATATTGTGAATAAGGGTGGGCGTAAAATCCGTTTCGCGGGCGAATTTGCGGATTTTCCGCGATTTCGCGATCCGCGAATCTCGCGAAATCGCGGTAAAATCCGCGAATCAGCGGGGACGAATTTTCAACCAAGCAAGGGTTACAGCAGCAGGTGAAAAAGTTGAACCTAATTTCTTTGTAACCTTTTACAAAAGGGTTACAAACAAATTAGATTCAACTTGGACACCTGCTGCTAATTGCTTCCTGGTGCCTCGTTGCCTACTTGCAACTATTCTCTGACCATGCTCTGACCCTTGAAGCAGGGTCAGAGAATAGTTACAAGTAGGCAACGAGGCACCTGTCCAAGGAATTAAACCTCATCAGGAAGCACTTACCGATATAAAAAACAGGAAGAAGGGAGAGGATGGCAAATACACCCATTTTGAGTTGTCAGGAGGGGTTAAACTAAAAGAGACCTTTACAGCACAATTTTCATATGAATTTTGCTAAAAATAAAAAGCTGTATGTTCTGTAGGGGCAACTCAGGAATCTGGCCCTTCAGAGATGCGGCCTCTCTTTCTTTCTCTCGTTCTCTCTCCCCCTCTCTCTTTCCCTCTCTTTCTCTCTCTTTCTATCTATCTATCTATCTATCTATCTATCTATCTATCTATCTATCTATCTATCTATCTATCTATCTCTCTCTCCCTCTCCCATAAACGACTGCATGGGTAACTTCGCTATGCAAGCGGCTCGCGAAGATGCAAAAATCCCCGCGAACACGCAAAAAACCCCGCGAACACGCAATAAACCCCACGAACATGCAAAAAACCAAAAATCCGCAAATTCGCGAATTTTGCGGATCGCGAATTCGCAAATCCGCAAATTTGCGGATCGCAAATTTGCAAAATTCACCCATGCTTAATTGTGAACAGCACTCGGCTGCAAATCTTGTCCAACCAATTTCAGCACATCGTGATGTAGTGCTGGAACAGACACTCTGGCAAAATAGGACCGGCTGGGAACCTTCCATTTAGGGTAGATGGTTGGCACAAATTCAAGGAAACCCACCTCTTCCACAAATGAAAAGGGGAGAAGGTCCAGATCTAACATTTTAGCCAGCTTTGCATTGTACAACAGTGCTGTTGGGGGGTTGCGTTTGTACTGCCCCTCCGACCTAAACATGCTGAGAATGGCAGGCTGGATTTTTTTGGATATATGACATTACAACGCGTCCTTTTACAACGCATACCATGACCACGGATTCTTTACAACGCAGGTCATGTTACAACGGATCCCTTTACAACGCTATTCACTACAACGCAGGTACTATTACAACGCATACCATTACATCGTAAGTATAATTACAGGTAAGTAAATAAAATGAATATTTAATGTAAATAATTATTAATGTATTAGTAATTTTAATTATTTATTATTAAAAAATAAAACATATATTAATACATTTAATTTTAATTTTTTTAATTGTAAATATATATTAAAAATAACCCTGTACCCCAAAACCCAAACCCAGCCCTAAAACCTAAAAATACCCCTGTACCCCAAAACCCAAACCCAGCCCTAAAACCTAAAAATACCCCTGTACCCCAAAACCCAAACCCAGCCCTAAAACCTAAAAATACCCCTGTACCTCAAAACCCAAACCCAGCCCTAAAACCTAAAAATACCCCTGTACCTCAAAACCCAAACCCAGCCCTAAAACCTAAAAATACCCCTGTACCCCAAAACCCAAACCCAGCCCTTAAACCTAAAAATACCCCTGTACCCCAAAACCCAAACCCAGCCCGAAAACCTAAAAATACCCCTGTACCCCAAAACCCAAACACAGCCCTAAAACCTAAAAATACCCCTGTACCCCAAAACCCAAACCCAGCCCTAAAACCTAAAAATACCCCTGTACCTCAAAACCCAAACCACTAATAAATGTTTTTAAAAAAAGATAAACGTACCTATAATTATACTTACGATGTAATGGTATGCGTTGTAATAGTACCTGCGTTGTAGTGAATAGCGTTGTAAAAGGATCCGTTGTAACATGACCTGCGTTGTAAAAAATCCGTGGTCATGGAATCCGTTGTAAAAAATCCGTGGTAACAGTTGTATACCGATTTTTTTCCTTTGTGGTGCAGCTGTTTCCTTGAACCCAGTTAGTCTCAACGACATACTTTTTTTCATTGCAGTACTCGGTTGCCTTGGTGTCTCAGGCTGACTCTGAGTATGAATCTCACTGCGGTGCCACTGAGATGTTGCTGAGGATGTGGGCGGTACTACTACACTGCTGGTGACAGGGCTAGAAATGTCTCCCTCTTGCTCCCCTTCCACCGCCATGATATCTTACCCTTATTCTTCATCACCAACAACAGCAATGGGTTCAGTTTTACTTTTTTCTAAGGAAAGTAGGTGAGCCTCCCACTGGATACTGTGGTGTATTCTGAGATGACTTGTTTGGCCTCCGGTACCATAGTTTGTACCAAGCTTACCCCGCCTAACAGCCTGTCGACAAATTGAGCATATAGCAATGTTCTCCTCCTTACTGCTAACCAAAAAGAAGTCCCAAACTGGGAAGAGAACTTTCTGGCGCTGTTGGATGTGCCGCTTGAACTGGGGGACGGGCCTGGAATTTGAATCTGTGCAGTTACACTACCACTACCTACTGAGGTGGTGATTGAGCTGGATGTAGGTCCCTGCCGGGCCTTTGCAAATGCAAATATGGAAGCTGGAGGTTGTGTTGTTGTTACCTGTGTTAGAGGTATCCATGCTACATCCCTCACAGCGGTTTTGGATAGGGTAATAATGTTGGTCTTCATCTCCTCGGAGCCGGGAGTGATGTTCGTGATGACTGGCTCGTCATCATCACCATTCCCCTCTTGTACTTCTACCTCCATAACTGTAAGGCTTTCTGGAACCTTCCTTTTTACTAGCCTTATCTTGTAGCATGTATCACTCTCAGACTGAGCTGGTGTCTTCCAAGTGGCATATCGATCATCAGAAGCAGGGATTAAAGAAGAAAATGATGGACTAACCCTCCTTTTCTTTGCTAGGGGTCTGGAAGACAATGGATCTTCTGAAACAGTGGCTTGCTCTTCTTTGTCTGCAGGAAGCTTGATTTCCTGAAATGCCCCTACTTCAGGAGGAACAACTACTATTGTGTTCCTGTGGCTGCTGTTGTTCTTGCAGCAGCAGCTGTTCTTGCGGCTGCTACTGTTCGTGCGGCTGCTACTGTTCTTGCGGCTGCTGCTGTTCTTGCAGCTGCTGCTGTTCTTGCGGCTGCTGCTGCCTACTTATCTGCTGAGTTTCTGCCTTCGTTGATTGTGTACTACTTTGCGATAATGACATTTCAACATCGCTGCTCGTTAGTAGACTGGCTATTATTATTAATATTATGTTTCTTATATAGCGCCTGAATCGAACCCCGAAGGGGTATCTCCGCGCTTGCCTTGGGAACTCGTCCTGGCTTTTCCCTGTGAGATAGCCCCTACAGGGCTTCCCCAAGGTGAAAGCCAGGCATCCCGCCGCAGGGGGGCCGTTGTGAAGATTAAGCAAGCTTAATGCCCAGAGTTGCAGAGTGTGAACCCATGATTAGGGCAGGCACCGAAGCGAGAATTATCAAGTCCATGGACATTTGAGCTCAAGACCCTGCCGCGTCGGGAATTAAACCCTGGTCCCGGGTCTGACCTCTGCTTCAGGGTCTGCCTGCTCTAACCAGTGAGCCACACTTCTCCGCTATCTCTGCAACACTCATGGGCTTGGGCCTAGGTTGGTGGTGCTGACCCACTGATGCGGAAGTGCTGCTCCCAGCTTGGTCCCCGGACAACGCTGCTGCAGGCGTAATTTTTTGTTTCCAAAAAAACATCTGGGGTGGCACAACAGTCTTGGTAAGTTCCACTTCCTTTTTCTGTTCCTTCTTCTCACTGACAACTTCTTTGTTACTGTAGGACCTGTTACCTTTCTGTTACATTTTGTATTTCCCTTTTTATTTGGATTGCCCTTTTAATGTTAGAATGTGTATTCATTTGATTAGTGGCACTTGCCTTGCTGTTTATGTGACATCATTTAGAATGTGTTTGAGACATCCTGAACTGCATTTCAGCCTGAATGGATGTACTGTGCTCTCTGACAATAAACTGGATTTATTCTTAATGGATTTTGATCTTTATTTATGAACTTTTACATTGGCAACGAGGTGAACAAGGTACCTACTACATATTTGAGCACAGGAGTGGTACCAACATTTTGTTTTATTAGGAATATTTTTGTTTTTCAAAGACTTTGTGATTTCATACTCTGAAATATTGATTTGCTTTGTTTTAATACTATTCTCAAAGCAGAACAACGGAGTAACTAGAAGGATGATTTGATTTTGCTGCTCCTAGCATTTCTTCACTCTAAACGAAATTCTGAAAAAAACTGCATTAAGAAAGGAAAGAAGGGGCACGCAAGTATCGCGGCACGCAAGTATCGCTTGTTTATAAATACTCCCGGATGTACAATTCTACACGGAAATCCCGAGGATTTGGGAATTTTTCAATTTAACACTCCTTTGGGATTCAACTGTAGTATCTGTTTGTAAGACGCGCTGTATTGCTCGAGCACTTACGCGTCATTGAGAAGGAACTTACCTTTGGAATCCAGCAGAGAACGGCGGGGCTCTCCATCAAGGAACCGTTCGTGCTGGAAGGATGCTGACGATTGATGTCATCACGGTGACGCTACGTGCGTGATGACGAATTGGCGTTGGTGGCCATTTTGAATTGGGAAACGTCGGATTACTTGCAAATTGAGAAACAACATACTTAAAACCTGCACATTTATTTAATTGCAAATCGCAACTATACACAACTGTGGAGAAGTGGGACACGTCGACTTCAGCTGCAGTGAGACACATCGACTTCAGCTGCTTGGTTTCTGATTTGCTCTTCATCATCATTTGCCGATTTGCACGGCTCTGACTACAATTTTCTGAGTCATTTAAGTTTATACTATTAGTGCATTATTAAGTTTTATTTATACTTTCAAGTTATTGATTATATAGTGATAATGCAGTTTGATCCACCAAGTAAGTTCCTGCAATCTAAAGGCGAACCCCCCATTCCATGGTCTAGATGGAAGGAAGAGTTTATAACATACTTAAAAGCTATAGATCGGGAGAGAATGGGGAATGAAAGGAAAAAGAACATATTATTGCACTGTTTAGGTTATGAAGGTCAGGCAATGTTTAGAACTTTACCTACTGCCAGTGGTGACTTGGGCACGTTTGATGAAGCTTTGATGCGAATGGAGACTCGTTTTAAACCTACCACAAGTATAGCGCTTAATAGGTATACATTTTATACTAGAGCACAAAGAGAATCAGAAAATTTCGATGATTTTATTACTGCTCTTAGAAGTTTGGTAATTTCTTGTAATTTTGGTAATTTAGCAGATGAAATGATTAGAGACCAAATTATTGTTAATGTAAGGAGTAAGAAGACGCAGGAACAGTTATGGATTTTAAGAAATCCTAACCTGCATGACACAATCGCTACAGCTAAAGCCTTTGAGCAAACTGACAAGTGGAGAAAGACTATTGAAGATGTGAGTTCAAAAGGAGATAGTAGTAAGTGCATAGATGAAGTATGTGCTGTTAAAAAATACGGTCCGCCAACGTCCACACATCAATTTAACAAAAATGTTGTTTGTTTTAGGTGCGGTAGCACCAACCATGTAGCGTCTTTTAAATTTTACCCGGCCATAGGAAAGGAATGTATCGAGTGTGGGCGTATTGGACATTTTGCTAAAGCGTGCAAAGATGATAGGAAAAAGAGTTTTGATTCTCAGAAAAGTTTAACAGGTAGGGGGAGTGGAGTTTCCTGTGTGAGAGAATTGGGAGAAAATTGTTGTGAAGAGAAAGGTTTGATAGTTTCCATCATTGATGTTTGTGCTGTGGAAGACAATCTTGGATTCCCAAAATGTGTGGTCACATTCCTCAGTGAAACACTTGAACTGATGGCAGATTCGGGCTCTCCCTGGACCATCATAACTGAGGTGTATTTTAATGAAAAGTATGGTAATGCCATGTCCTTGAATGATTTGAATCCTCCTGATATTTTAGCACGGTGCTTTAATGGTTCTACAATAGATTTTATAGGGTACGTTTCATCAAATGTGTTCAGGGGGAGAAAGGCTTTTATTAAACTATATGTTGTTAAGGAAGAGGTGAATGTGCTGGGATGGCGTGATCAGTGGATATTAGGAATAATGCTTAATCCCCGCAACAAGGAACCTGTCATGATGGTAGAAGGAGAAGAGTTTGAGAAAGATGACTTTGTTAATATTGGGAAAAAGTTTCCTGAAGTGTTTTCAGATTCCTTGGGAAGAATCAAGGGTTTCCGTCATATGATCAAATTTAAAAAAGATGCTGTTCCAGTAAGAAAAAACTTAGGAATGTTCCTTTAAATGTAAGAGAAGAACTAGGAAAACTGTTAAAAGATATGCTGCAAGAGGGGGTGATTGAGAAAGTGGAGTCTTCGGAGTGGGTTTCTCCAATTGTTTTAGCACAAAAATCCAATAATTCTTTGAGACTATGTGTTGACCTTCGTGCTTTGAATGCTAATATTCTTGTAGATTGTCATCCCCTACCCAACATAAATGAGGTAGTTAGCATGTTAGGTGGAGCAACGATATTCTCCACTTTAGATCTTAGGTCAGCCTATCATCGGGTGGAGCTATCTGAGGAATCTCGTCACATGACGGCCTTTATCACACCTTTTGGAATTTTCCAGTTTAAGAGAATGCCTTTGGTCTGGCATCCGCGGCCTCTGTTTTTCAAAGATCTATGTACCATTTATTTGATGGGGTAGAATCTTTTGTAAAATGTTTCCAAGACGATATATTGATTTTTTCACCAGACAAAATGTTGCTTTCTGAACATTTTAAAAAAGTATGTGAAATTCTGAAAGATCATGGTCTGACTTTAAAAAAAACAAATGTAAACTATATCAAGATTCAGTTGAATATCTGGGGCACACATTGTCAAAAGAAGGTGTAGTTCCTAAAACATCGTTAGTAGATGCCATACTTAAAGCACCATCACCAGACTCCAAAGAGAAACTGCTTTCATTCTCAGGGTTATGTGAATACTACAGCAAGTTCATAAGAAAACGTTTGCTGAAAAAATGGAACCCTTGAGAGAATTGTCAAGGAAAAATGTGAAATTTGTTTGGGGTACAAGGCAGCAGGTTGCTTTCGAAAAAATTAAAAAAGATATGGTTGCTGCTCCAGCTCTCAAACCATTCTGCATTGGTAAAACTTGTGTACTTACGGTTGATGCTAGTCTTTATGGACTAGGTTGTGTTTTGTCTCAAGTTTCTGGCAAAGAGGCATGGAATGTAGCATTTGCATCACAAACTTTGAATGCTACAGAAAGGCGTTATGCAGTAATTGAAAAGGAGTTGTTGGCGTGTGTGTGGAGTGTAGAACATTTCATAAACTACATTTGGGGTGCGTGGTTTGTGATCAAGAGTGATCATAAACCTTTGATTAGCATTTTTTCGCCAGGTGGAGGATTAAATGCCACAGCTAGGATAGCGAGGTTGATGTCAAGGTTACAAGAGTACTCCTTTAGTATTGAATATGTTCCAGGAAAGTGTAATGTTGTTGCGGACTGTTTGTCAAAACTACCTTGCGAAGCTGATGAGGAACTATGTCCTAAAGGGATTATATCCAGTATCATAGAATTGTTGTCTGGGAGGTTTGGGTCTATTTCTGAGGAGTTGTGGATTAAAGGAATGATTGATGATGGGTTGTTACAAGAAGTCATTAAATTTACATTGGAAGGTTGGCCACAAAAGAATGACATTTCAGAAGAGTTACATCCATTTTGGAAAATCTCTGGAGAGATTGTGGTTGAAGGCAACATAGTGTATAGGGATGGAAAATGTATTCCTCCCAGTTCTTTACACAAAACAATCCTGTCTCTGAGTCATGAGACACATTTGGGGATGTCATCTATGAAAAGACTTATCAGATCCACTTTTTGGTGGCCAGGGATGGATAGATTTGTGGATAGAATAGTGAGAGAAGGTACTGAGTGTGTAAATAGTGAAAAATCTCTTAAGTGTTTTCCTGCTCTTCTTGTTCCAGTCAAATGGCCTAGTTTCCCTTGGCAAAAAGTGGGGTTGGACATTGCTGGTCCATTCAACTTTTTGCCACAAGATTGTAGATTTGCCATTGTTATGGGGAATTACCACTCAAAATGGCCAGAAGTGAAGTTGGTTCCACGTGTTGATACTAATAGTGTCATTTTATTTTTAAAAGAAGTTTTTGCTTGAGAAGGAACACCAGAAGTTATTATTTCTGATAATGCGGTGCAACTGAAATCTTATGAAATGGAGGAATTTCTAAAATGTCATAATATCAGTCATGTCACTACTCCCCTTTATTAACCCCAGGGAAATGGCCAGGTAGAGAGAGAGAGAGAGAGAGAGAGAGAGAGAGAGAGAGAGAGAGAGAGAGAGAGAGAGAGGTAATTTATAGAGCGCTACTGTGCCCGAGGGCGTCAAGGCGCTAAAGATGGAATAACGAGCTGTGTGGTAGAAGGAGGATCAGTTGTAGGCCTGCCTGAAAAGCCAGGTCTTCAGAGCCTTTCGGAAGAGGAGGTGGGAGGTAATTTCCTTGATCTCAGGTGGAAGAGCATTCCAAATTTTTGGAGCGTAGGAGCTGAAGGCTCTGTCGCCCCATCTGGCTTTGCTGGTTTTAGGGACATGCAAAAGATGTTTATTGGCTGACCGAAGTGCCCTGCCTGGGACATACGGAGTTACCAGGGGTTTAATGTCTTCAGAGCCAAGCCTGTGCAAGGCACGGTGGGTGAGACATAAGACCTTGAATTCTATTCTGGCCTGAACAGGAAGCCAGTGAAGGTCCTTCCTGATAGCAGTGGCTGAGGCGAGTTTCAGGGCAACAGTGACAAAACGGGCTGGTGCGTTTTGGACCATTTGCAAACGCTGTATCTGGGATTTATTAATTCCCAGGTACAGTGAGTTACAATAGTCTAGCCTTGAGGAGATTAGGGCCGTTGTAACCAGTTTACGGGCATCAGTGGAAAGATAATGTACTAATCTCCTCAAGGTTCTAAGAACACCACAGCAGGTGGAAGTCGTTCTACTGACTTGTTTTTGAAAGGAGAGTTTGGAATCAAAAATGACACCTAGGTTCTGGGCAGATTGGGAGGGCAGTAGGCAGGTTCCTAAGGAAGAATGCCACCAATCCATTGACCAGATCTCCTCCTTACCTCCGAAAATCAACACCCCTGTTTTTTCCCCATTCAATTTAAGAGAGTTCCTCACCATCCAGTTTGCAACCGATTCCATGAAATTCCTGAAGTTTCAAGATGTGGTTTCAGCCGTTTGTGAAAGGGAGACCATAATCTGAGTGTCGTCAGCATAGGAGAGAACTTCCAGCCCAAACGATCTTACAAGCCTGGCAAGGGGTGTAACATAAATGTTAAAGAGTGTGGGGCTCAGGGACGAACCCTGAGGCACCCCGCACTGCACAGGCTTGGCTGGGAAAAGGAAGTCACCCAGCTTGACTCTCTGTGCACGGCCAACCAGGAAAGATTTTAAGAGACTGAGTGCAGGTCCGTCCACTCCTATCTCCTTGAGCCGTTCGACTAAGATGGAGGGAGATAGGGTGTCAAAAGCGGCAGTAAGGTCGAGCAGGACCAGAAGTGTAGCCTGGCCACTGTCGACCTTGGCACGGATGTTATTGGAAACGACAGTCAAGGCCGACTCGGTGCTATGGGACCTGCGAAAGCCGTGCTGAGAGGGATCGAGAAGGCTGGAGTACTCCAGGAAGGCACTCAGATGGTGGTTTAAATGGGCCTCTAGCATTTTTGCATGTGCTGGAAGAAGTGAAATAGGCCGAAAGTTTTTTAGTATCCTAGGATCAAGTGAGGCCTTTTTAAGGAGGGGCTTAACTATGGCTATTTTCCAGAGGGTCGGGAAAACACCTTGATGGATGGCTAGGTTGGTGACTTCCAGGAACACAGGGAGTAAAACATCTCTGCACTCTTTGAAGACCTTTAGGGGGCAGGGATCAAGAGGGGAGCCTGATTTAAGCCTATCCAATTACCCGTTGAGTTGCTCTAATGTAATCGGGGGAAAGATAAGAGAGCTACCCTGTGGTGACTCTGTCGGGTCTTCGGTAGGAGGATAGGAAGGAGGGGAGACCCAGGATCCTAATGCTAAGTTGCAGGCTTCTAAGCTGGAGTGAATGTCAGCTATCTTAGAGGGAAAGAAGGCTGATATCTGATCACATAGCTCCTGAGATTCTGTTACTGGATTGGGGTCTTGCAGAACTGACAAGGAATCAACAATTTTGAATAGTTCCCTGGAGGAGGAGAGGGAAGCAGTCAGTTTAGAGAAATGTAATCTTTTTTCTGCGAGCACCGCCCTTTTATAGTCTTTAAGTAGGAGTCTGTGTTTAATCCTTTTATCCGGGTCTAGATTGTCTCTCCAGAGCCTCTCTTGTCTCCTACAACCCTGCCTCAGAGATCTGAGAGAATCGGAGTACCAGGGGGCCGAGGGACGTTTCCTATCGGAATAGGTCTGTTTAATGGGAGCAAGTTTATCCACCACTTTTGAGATAGCGTTGTGCAGATCCGAAGCAGCAGAGTCAATGTCATTTGTAAGAAATTGGGGTTGGGTGGGCAAAAAGGGGGCTAATAGGTGACTATTTATTGCTCTGATTTTTCTTTTGAGTTCCCACTTGCACTGACCTGCTAGGGGTAAAGGGAGATTGGGATGTTTTAAATCCAGGGGAATGGCCAAATGATCTGACCAGGACAGAGGAAGGGGAGACCCGGACTCATCCCTGGGGTCATTGGTGAAGACCCCGTCCAAGGTGTGGCCAGCTGAATGTGTAGGGCCTTTTACGATCTGGTTAAGACCGAGGGATGACAGAGAATCCATCAGGGAGGCAGTATCAGTAGAGTCCTCTATATCAAGGTGAAAGTTAAAATCACCAAGAATAGTGAAATTAGGTCTGTCTATGTAGGGTTCAAGCAGCTTGAGAAGCTTATGAATGAAAGGAGGCCGAGGGCCAGGAGGCCTATAAATCAAAATCCCAGCAAATGAAATTGATGGGGAAGGATGGAGTACAAAATAAAGAGCCTAGAAGGGATCAGAAGGCATGGAAAGGGGCTCGGTTATGCATCTTATTGAAGATCTGTGTAAGATGGCCAGTCCTCCACCAATTCGCCCAACTCTATCCATTCTGTAGAGGGAATAACCCTCCGGGATAGCATCCAAAAGTTCGGGTCCAGAATGGTCTTCAGCCCAGGTCTCCGTAATAAAGACCCAAGGAGGTCTTTTATTGGAGGAAAAGTCTCTAAAGGCGAGGTTATTTTTGATGAGGGATCTGGTGTTCATAAGGAACCCTATCTCATTAGTGGGCTTGGGGGCTTATGCCTTCCCAGTCTGTGTTGTCTATTTCGGGGGAGATGTGGGCGGTAGAAAATTTCCTTACTCGCACACGAGCAGCAAAAAGCTTCCCCAAAGCCTTCAGGGGGGACCAAATGATGGCAGGGCATCTCTAAGGGTTTGAAAGAGAGCAGGGTATGAAGAGGATAGATGCATTTACCAGGGGAGGTGGGAACAGGCTGGGCAGCGTAGCCGGCTTCCGGCGTTTCCTCAGCACTGACGGGCGCAGACGGGCAGGACTCTGGCACGACTCCGGCACAGGTCAGGTGCGTCCACTCGTCGCGTCCGCTGCGCGGAGGCATGCCCGCCCCCTTAAGTACGCGACTAGAGCGCGTCAGGAGCACTCCAGCACACCCAATATGTCTGCCATGCTAATCCTGGCCGGGACCACCTCGACAGCGTCAACGCTCGGCTGCGAGTGGCCCGGTGAGCAGGGAGGAAAGTAAGGGGAGAAAAAGGCTTTGCAGTCAAGCCTGAGCCCTTAGGAATGGGTTTTAAAGTTTGTGTAATAGTTTTTAAATGCGATCGTTTTTTACATAAAATCATGGCTACAACATGCACAACCTCCCGGCTTCCGCCTCAGGAGGATCCACACACACACACACAGCAATCAGGTGCTTTACCTCAAGGGGGACCCTTAAGTATGCGACTAGAGCGCGTCACAAGCACTCCAGCGCACCCAATATGTCTGCCGTGCTAATCCTGGCCGGGACCACCTCGACAGCGTCAACGCTCGGCTGAGAGTGGACCGGTCAGCAGGGAGGAAAGTAAGGGGAGAAAAAGGCTTTGCAGTCAAGCCTGAGCCCTTAGGAATGGGTTTTAAAGTTCGTGCAATAGTTTTAAAATGCGATTGTTTTTTACATAAAATCATGGCGACAACATGCACAACCTCCCGGCTTCTGCCTCAGGAGGATCCACCCACACACAGACAGCAATCAGGTGCTTTACCTCAAGGGGGACCCTTAAGTACATGACTAGAGCATGTCACGAGCACTCCAGCACACCCAATATGTCTGCCGTGCTAATCCTGGCCGGGACCACCTCGACAGCGTCAACGCTCGGCTGCGAGTAGAGAGGTTTAACAGGGTCCTTAAACAAGATATAAGGTGGGCTCGAAGTTTTGGAGCTGGATGGAAGGATAAATTGAGGGAAAGGTTGTTGATGTACCGCATAACTCCTCATTCAACAACGGATGTCTCACCTTTCCGTTTAATCAAGGGGCGAGATCCTATTTCTAAATTGTGTCCCTGGTGGTTGAAGAAGAATGTGAAGTCTCATTCTTCTGTTGTTGACAATGAAATGTTGGCTGGTAATATTGGAAAAAAACAACAGAAGGGTAAGGATTTATATGATATCCGCATGAAAGTCAGGACTCCTGAATTTAAGGTTGGTGAGTTTGTTAGAATTAAAAAACCTGGAATTCTTCTTAAAGATGACAACAAATTTGGTAAACCAGTCAGAGTTGTCAAAGTTAATCGCAATAGTATTGTAACACAAGATGGACATGTTTGGAATGTTAGTCGTGTTTCCAAATGTAGAAATGTATTACCATGATTTTCTAAGGGGGAAAATGAGTTACATTTTGTATTTCCCTTTTTATTTGGATTGCCCTTTTAATGTTAGAATGGGTATTCATTTGATTAGTCGCACTTGCCTTGCTGTTTATGTGACATAATTTAGAATGTGTTTGAGACATCCTGACCTGCATTTCAGCCTGAATGGATGTACTGTGCTCTCTGACAATAAACTGGACTTCTTCTTAATGGATTTTGATCTTTATTTATGGACTTTTACACTTTCTTTGGGCCCATCTTCTTCAGATGTCAGCAGGACGCTGGTGCACAAGTTGCAGAGATGTCTGTGGTCACACATGGATGTGACATGGTGCGCAGCAGGACTTCTGTCCGGTAGTACAACGGGCAGTGCTTAATTTGTGCCGGTGCTTTCCGGTGCTTAGGACCGGCACTTTCTTTTCAGGGCCGGGGCTACATGCATCAGCACGACTGCACGTCGTCACAAATGATGACATGGTGCAATACTGACTCAGTGACTCAGAGTTGGCGCTCTGGGTCTCCTGACTCCCAGTGTGGTTGCGTTGAGTCAGGAGTTCATGTGAATGTGAGCCGGAGGTCCGGAGTAAAGCAATTGCTGGCTGCATTCATTAAGCATAATAATGATACATACAGTTACTCATGGAGTTATCGTGGCTGCCACGGCCGCGCGGCATAGCGCGGGCACCACCCTTAGGTCAGGACTGTTGCCGGTGGTGGGCGGGACTCAAGAGCAGCACTGGGCGGGAGTCAGGCATTCATTGGGTCCGTTTTGGTTGTGCGTGCTGCGCGCTGTTTTTTTCTGCTTGCCACGCTCCAGCCCACCTGCACCCACGACTTAGAGCCACTCCGACCACGTTGAGGGCAGACAGCACCACCACCAGGTGGCCTATCAGTTAATAAAGGGCCCCGCAGACTCGGCCGACCACGACGAGTGAAACAGTAGGTACTGTAGCATTTAGTCAGACATCATGCCACATCCGACATGCCCAGTCAGTGGTGGGGTGGTGTCGGGCACTGGGTTAGCTCCGGTTCCATTTGATGATACAGTCTCTGTTCCTGGCCTGCTGCTTGGCCTAGTAGCGGTCGCCGACGCTGTACAGACATTATTATAACAATAGGGGTGGGCTGGCCAGCATCAAAGTTTAAGGCCCTGCCCGGCCCCTGCCTTTGAAATTAGTAGTGATAGAAATTATTCCTCCTTAGTTCCGGCGGCAGCTCCAAAGGACACGATGACGTACTGTACCTTCCCTGGCCTAGTAGCGGCTGGGGTTAAGAAGTTAAAAGCCTGCCCATGCCCTTGAAGAATCCTCCATTCATTGCAAAACAGACCACACACACCTAATAAATGAGCCCATCCAAGGAATATACAGTGGTAAAGGAGCTCTTCCAGCGTGCCATGGTTTTTGTGCTTTTAATGTAAAGTTGTAATCATGCCTTATATGGAGATTAAGAAGACGATGTGCAAAAACAACTAAAAGAAGTAGGTCCCTCAACCACCTGCAATGTCCTTCATTAATTTAATTTGAAGCCAGTTATATTGCGCGACGGGAGGGTGGGGGGAGAGGGGCTGTGGAGTGGGGGAGAATGCTGGAGGGCTAATGAATAACGCGTCTGCGCGCCCCCTGAGCTTAATAGCAGCACTCATTGTAAAACACTATTCATAATCTGCAGGCTACAAGTTTAAAATCTGGCAAATGCATTGTTTCTTTATACTTGGCAATACATATCATTATCTGAAGTTTATTGGCAAGGCTGCTCAATTTCTGTTTAATGTTGTGCGCTGCTTTTCCAATTGACAATGTTTTCACATGAATGTTGAATTCCAAGCCTTTCTTATTTGGGCAACATACTGCCTTGGACGAGTTGTCAACTGCGAGGTTTTTATGGCTGCTTCTGGCTGTCATTCCATGTACATTAAGAAAGCCCACCCCTAAGTTGTGCATCTCTTTGCTACTTCTGTGGGGTTACATGTGTGCATCCTCAGCATGATCTGTAGGATGCCACAGGTTTACCTCACCAGCACTGCCTGGAATGATCATCAGAAGAACTAGTGGGCCTAAATACCTGGGTGACTTTACAGGCATTGTATAAACGGGCATTGCCAGGTTCGTGCACCCCAGAAGCAGCAGTGCAGAAGACCTCACGTTAGCAACACATAACGTATGCTTTGGTGCAAGGTCAAGATGCTTAGTTACAGTGGAGTAGACAACTCAAGAAGAAAAATTATCCTCCTATCCTCAGTTTTAGTAACCAATTGGCATAACTGAAGTTCAGTGCTTCGTCAACTCCGTGGGCCCCATTGTGACCCCACCTGCAGTGCTTATGTATGATAGCTACGCCCCTAAGCATGTGATGTCCACACTCACTTTGATTGATGTTTTTCCCCAGCTCCTTTCCAAATGTGTTTCTTTCACATGTGCTCCCTGACTAATTAAGACGAAGACGGAGTTAGTGTCTTACTGCACATGTGTGGTTTTCATGCAGAGCACACTTGTTTTGGTGGCTCTTATGGTAAATCATTCTCGAGGGGACAAGTTATTGGTGCATGAGCTGCATAATAAGCAACACTTCCTTCTCTCAGTGTGAGGGGAAAGGGTTCGGATAAACATGCATTTCAAATTTGTAAAGGCCAGTGCACATCGGGACAATGAAAGGTACTGAAGAGTACAGATGCAACCGTATCTGTTGCAGCTGTGACACAGGAGGCTGCCAGAAAAATTGCACTGTGTCCATGTAGAAGCTGTGTGTCACCTCCAATCTATGTAGAGATAGGCTGCCACAAGCACAATGTGACCTCTGTCACCTTAAACAACGTATTCACAAACACATTGTGCTCCACCTCTCTCAGTACAGACGACATATATGAAAACAGGCCCAAGGGTGAAATGCTGTTTGTATAGCACAACCCAATGGCGCGTTTTTATTGATTTAATAAGTTTGCAAGTCTGAGTCACCATTGCTTGGATTTGAACTTATCTTGACCTGGAGTTGGGGCTGGTGCATTGTCACACACACTCAGCCGTTTTATGAAAAGACAGTCCCCGGAAGTAGAGGTCCCTTGCTGAAATCCATCTGACTTTTCGCAGTGCCAGTTGAGGATGTGGGTGGAGCTAATAGAGGAAGTGGGTGGAGCCAGTTGACGAAGTAGGTGGAGCCTGAGAAAGTAGGTGTGGCCTCTGACAAAGTCTTGAGCACCTGCACTACATATTTTACAAATTAAGCACCGACAACGGGTGATGATGATACCTCCTCCTCTGTCTTTTTGTGCACCTAAAAGCAAAGAAGCCAGGAGAAGCACATCAGTGAAATGTTGCATTTTTTGTTGTGGCTCAATTACTACTAGTACAAACAAACAAATAAAAATATAAATTAGTGTAGCCATTTGTGACATGTTGTCAACAAGGGCTTTCATGGTATACTGTGTACATTCTCAGGAACAATAGGAAAGAAGAAGAACAACAACAAAATACAAATGTAATGGAAATGGACCCTGTTTGGCATTAAACTATTTGCACCATCACATCATTCAGGGAGATGCTGCTAGCAAAGAGAATGGATGGAAGCAATAAGCCAAGAGGACAACCATGAAGGCCTATATGGAAAAAACAGCACACTTATGTAACTCCCACCAGAAATGGCCATTATCAGCACATGGACACTCACAAATCACAAGCAAAAAGCAAGAGGCCTGGAAAACAATGTACTGACAAAAGGACTATAATTGCCAGGCAAAGGATGCCACAGGGCTAAACAAGGTCTGCAAGGTACACAGCACACCACACACAACAAAGGCATTTATTTAACAGACACCCAGGTATTCATACAAACCATAGCGAGTCTTGAATGTTGTCTTCCACTCCTCTCTTTCTCGCATATGGACCACGTTGTATGGCCCCTTTAGATCCAGACGGGTATAGATCACTGCCTTTTTTACCGGCTCTACAAGGTCGGTAATCAAAGGTAGCGGATAGAGGTTTTTTACAGTGATACTAGTCAATGATTTATAATCGATGCAAGCACGCAAGTCCCCATTTGCCTTAGGTATAAAAAACAAAGGGGAAACCGCAGGGGATTTAGAGACACTTATGAACGGCAATGCCAAATACTTATCCAAGTAGGTGCATAGATGGTTGTTTTCAGGCACTGTAAGTGCGTAAACTCTTCCACAGGGGATAACCGCACCAGGTACCAGCTTGATCTGGCAGTCGTATTGGCGATGAGGTGGAAGGACTGTAGCTTTCGCTTCATTGAAAACATATGCATACTCAATGTATTCTTCAGGTAACGTCACCTCTTCTTCAGCAGCGGTGGCTGTATGGTCACAAAGAGCCAAGGCCTTAGTAGGGATGGTACATGATTGGGTACAATGGTTTCGGCAATACTCTGATGCAAACATAACCGTTTCCTCGACCCAGTCTATTTGAGGATTGTGCAACCTTAACCAGGGCATGCCTAGGATCACTCCATACTGTGGTGCTTGTATTATATCAAAGGTCAAGACTTCTGTGTGTTCTGTCTCGCACATGACCTCCATGGCGCTAGTGGTAAAGAAGATGGACCCTGAATTCAAACATCTCCCATCCCCACCGCAAACACAACTTCTGGTGTGCCTTTTTCTTGCAACATCACTCCTAAGGCATGCGCCAGTTCTTGATCCATGAAGCATCCTGTTGCCCCAGAATACACCAGAGAATGTCCCTTACACCTCTCATCCTGAAGCAGAAGATGTAGATCAAGATGAAAAAGCTCCTTGTTCCTGGTTGTGTCACGTTCCAGTGAAGGGATATAGATAGGGCTTGAAGCGGTCCCTTCATCCTTCTTCAAGCTTACTCATTTCCCGTTGATGGTTCTGAAGCGACTGTCAATACTTTTATGTAGCCCGTTCGTGGATTCTTTGACCATATGGTGCATTCCCTGATGAAGTGTCCTTTCTTCTCACAGTATATGCACAAACCTTTCTTTCTTCTATAGTCTCTCTCCTCAGAGGTTGATGAAGAACGAACAGTCCCTATCTCCATAGGTTCAGGTCTTTCGGTTGGGCTGTTATCAGAAAGCCGAGGAGGATCAGTTCTGCCAGTGAATCTCTCCTTCTTCTGGCGGTCTCCCTTTTGTTCGCTGAGGCGATGATCCAACCTCAGTACAAGGCTTATTAATTCCTAGGACAAAGTGGGTTGCGGGTCTATTTGAGCCAAAAACGTCTTTCATCTCCTCCTTTATCCCTTGGTGGAAAATGGCCAGTTGTTTTTCTTCAGGCCATTCCATTTCAGTAACAAATCTACGGAAGTCATTTAGGTAGGTTATCAAGTACCAATTACCTGGCCTTAGTTCCAATAACTCTTGATCCGCAGAGAGTGTAGCAGCTCTACGGTTGAATGTTTTCTCAAACTCTTAAAGGAATGAGTCCCAGTCATATAACAGAGGGTCGTCTCTTTTAACTAAGGTTACTGCCTATTGTGCTGTGTCTTCTGCCAAGTACGAGATCAGAAAGGCTACACGTGCATGATTTGTGTTGAAAGCCTTAACCATACATGAAAAGTGCAACATGACTGTCAGGAATACTTGGACTTTGCTACTCTCTCCATGGAACCTCTCAGGTGTGGCTAATGGAATGGGTGTGGAGATTTCTACTACCACTGAAGCTGCATGAGGTAACTGAGCTAATCCTTCATCAAACGGATTTCTTTGTAGCCTTTCTACTTTGACCTGTAGAGGAGCCGTTTCTGCTCTTGGGGACGTCAGTTCCATTTGCATCACTGCCGGGGCAGCTATAACGTCTTCTAAGGTAGCCATAATCAACTTACGACTGGGAAGATTTTAATTCATGGGCCGTTTATTCTGTCAGGCTGTGACTCCTCTGTATCGTATGTTGCTATATATGGTCCACCTCCTGATAGCCCCAAGGTCTGATTATATATATACAGACTTGATGGAGTGATCAAGCGGGGGAAAGGAAGGATGGAAATAGCTGGGAAGGAGATCTGCAGAACAAGGAATATTGTTAAGAACATTAGGCATGTAAACGTACCATAATACCACCCCTTAACGCGACATGAATCAAAATTATCTGTAAAGAAAAAGAAGCTGAGCTCTGGAACAGTGCTATATCATGGGTGAGGATCCATTGCTTAATCTAAGAAAGGTAAACACCAGATCAATACATTGTCAGAAATGATCTCTGGTTATTCATGCAGAATTGATGTGGAAGAAGCACATACCAAAGCATTTATTCAGGTAGAGCATGACAGGGACGCAAGCTAGCGATCCAGGAATCCTCATACTACCCCTGTAGTAGAAAACATATAAACAGAGATAACCTCAGTCATAACCCATTGGCTTACATGGACAGTAGTTTTCAGTACTCTAAATATGTACTATAGCCACTAAGAAAGGCAGTGGCTCAGTGAATATAATGCCCAAAAGTTTATGTGAAGGAAATTAAACAGTCAAGTTCTTCTCAATAACTCCTTGGAAAGAGTGTAGCCACAGGAACCCCAATACCTCCTTGGGATATGGAACACTACCACACTTTATATTCCATGAGGCCGGTGTTCAACCGTTTACTTGTTCTACCCTGCATGAGTTAAGATAACTCGCCAACAGGTAAGAACTGAATCAGCATAGGAGGTATTCCAAACAGTTACCACCAAACAAAAATGGTTTACAAGAACGCGGGAACTCTTCGCATCACACAGCCAGTATGGCGAAGAAAGTTGAAGAAAGTATGATAAATACATAACAGCCCTTTTCCTCCCCGCAAGAGCCGGAGCCCCGACTCCTCCAACAGGGGGGAAAACAGCGTCTGAATACGCCGTGAACAACTGCCTTGGGGCAAGGCTGCAGCGATCATGGAGGTAACCAACAAGGGAAAAATATAATGGTGCAAGATACACCTTTACCCGACCTACCTTCCACGAACCGCAGCTCTGGGGTCAGAATAAATGGCCCAGTTCACCGTCACGGAAGCCTCTTTGATTCCTGCTTCTGCTGACTTAGCCTCTCCAGTACGGCAAGTTCCCAGGGGCTCATGGGAATTTTAGTTTTTCAACCTATGGGGGTCCGAACACGTACTGTTCTCGGTCAGTGTTCTCTGCGAGCAGTTCACCTCTGATGCAGCGCAACAGTTCATTAAAGATGCAAGTAGTGTATAGGACATGGATCATATGGTTGAACTAGGTGCATGCATGTAGAGAAAGCATAGCTAATCAACACCAGGGTGCAGAACAAAGAGGTGATTTATGAAAACAGAAAGTGGAGAACTAGATGGTGAGTAGGATCAGGAAGGTCCAAAGGGTTGTGGATGACTTATGTGAGTGTGGTATTCCACTCATTCAAAGTATTCAGGCATTTTCGATGGTATTGCAGCTGGCTATCCAGGGACATTTGCATCTATTCAGGAGCCTTTGAATGTCACTGCCTCTGATCGGTAGGGACGGTTGCTCAAAAACCATCCAGGTAAAGTCAGTGGCATTGTGGTCATGTTCTTTGAAGTGTGTAACCAAGGATGCTGTCAACACACTGCACCCTATGGGGCTGTGGTGTTGTATGATTCTGTCTTTGATCATTTCTGTGGTCTGGTCAATGTATAGGAGATTGCAGGGACAGCGTATTGAGTAGATGACATTTTGCGATCTGCAGTTGGTAAGGGATCTCAGTTGATTTTTCTGTCCGTTGTGTTCAAAGTATTTTGTATTAAGTGAAGCTGAACATGTCGAGCATCTTTGACATTTGTAGTGTCCGAGTAGAAGTGGGAGGCCCCATGGAACCCTAACAGTTTCTTCTCTGGTGCTGGTCTGCGGCCATGTGATGTTTTGTACCAGGTGGTCCGAAAGGTTTCTTCCCCTGCTGTATGAAAACAATGGGGGTTTGTTGAATATGTTTAGAGGGGCCAATGTATTACAGTTTCTTTTAAGGACTTTGGAAAGATTGTTGCTGGTCAGGGAAAAAGTGGAGACAAAAGGAATGCAAGAGTTTACCCTCTTTTCCTTGGGTGTGAGTAATGTGTCACAATAGTTGTACTAGGCACATTTCCTTGCTCTTAACACAAGTTTCTTTGGATAACCACGTGAGATGAGCTTCTCAGTCAATACCGCAGCTTCCCTGAAGAAATCCTTCCGCCATTTGCATGTGCGACGGGTCCGTAAAAACTGCCCAAAGGGTAAGCCATACTGTAGCCCCAGTGGATGGTAGCGAGAGTAGAGCAGTAAGGTGTTTTGCTCAGTAGGTTTCCTGAATAATGTTGTTCCGATTTTGTTGTCTTCTACTTGTAGGGATAGGTCGAGACATGGCAAATGATTTTCTTTCGCCAATGGTGAACCTAAGGTGTTGTCGGCAAGTGTGTAGCCAATCCACAATCATTGTTTCCTGACCAAATAAGTAGAATATAGCCTTTGTAACTACGCCAGAAACAAATGTTGTTCCTGAATGGATTGAAGTCGGTGAGGATCATGGTTTATTCCAGGTGGTGCACGTAGAGAATGGCGAAGTTTGGGGCAAAACAGGCACCCATTGATACCCCTTTGATTTGCAGATAGTATCTTATATAAAAAATAGTTGTTTCCCAAGGCAATTTCCAGTAGGGACATAACAAAGTCAGTCGGGATCCTTGTGGGCTATGGTCTTGCGTCAAGTATTTCCCTTATTACTGCTAGGCCCTCTAGGTGGGGTATATTGGTATATAACAATTCAAGGTCCATCCCAACCATTAAATCGGTACCTCGTGTAAGTGGCCATCTTGCGGTTGTACTCGCGCTCCTCTCCACAACTCCCCACTCTGAGCCTAGTCACGAGATATCATGTCTGCAGCGTCCATTATGTAATTTTTCTCTTCACTTCCCTGTCTTGGCGTAACTCTTACAATGTTCCTACACTGCCCTATCTGTTCTTTTTGGTACACCACGGAATGATGATATATATAGAAATGTATTTACCCTTTTATCC
The DNA here is from genome assembly GCF_964263255.1 of Lissotriton vulgaris. Taxonomy (NCBI): domain Eukaryota; kingdom Metazoa; phylum Chordata; class Amphibia; order Caudata; family Salamandridae; genus Lissotriton; species Lissotriton vulgaris. Next base: position 451,917,705 of record NC_141695.1, read on the forward strand.
CCAGCACTGTAATGGAAATAACTGTAACCTGGTCCTGATGATGGTATAATACCTCTACAGGCCGAAATGCCATCGACTTTCACAGCAGAACTCCTGGCGCCCCCTTCAAGGATATCCCACTTTATTATTTTGTGTACTCTTTATCATTAACTGCTAGGATACCCTAAAAATGTAAAGAATTTTAACCCCTTCGCTGGTAGGCCTTTCCCCCTCTTGTGCTACGTCTTTTTTTGGCTATTTGGGATAGTTCGTGCTTAGGCCCCTGTAACTTTTTGACCACATAAGGTATCCACGCCAAATTTGTGTCCTTTTCTTCCAACATCCTGGGAATTCTGAAGGTACCCACGGTTTGTGGATTCCCCTGGAGGGGACACAGAAATGAGCCAAAATACAGCTACATTTTGTTTTTTGGGGGAAAAATTGGAAAAAAGTGTTGTAAATGAAAGCGTATGGGTTTTCCTACAAATGGTATCAAAGAAGTGTTTGTGAGGATGAATTCACAATTTTTCCAGATTTTAGGGAATGACAGACTTTTGTCAGAAAACCAACATTTTTTACACAGTTTGGCATTTTTCTGGGACATAGCCTATTTTTGCTATTTTGTATGCCTTTAACCTCCTTCCAATTAATGATAGACATGGGTATAAAAAGAATAATGCATCCTGGAAAGCTATACATTTATAAAAAGTACACAACATTCTGAATTCAGCAAGGGGTCATTCGTGTAGATCCATTAAGGTTTCTTAATGGAAACTAACAGTTAAATCTAGGAACAATTGAAAATTTGTTGAAAAAAACAGACTTTTGTGTCAACGTTTTCACCTGTAACTTCTTCTAATATGACATCTCTTTAAAAGCAATATACTGTTACATCCACTGTACCTTACTAGTTGTAGGGATATATACAACTTTTAGGTTCACCGAGAACCCGACGAACCCGGAGTCAAAAACTGAGCAGCAACTTGCAATTGTTTTTTGCTTTGTACCGGGTATATAGCAATTATTCTGGGAAAATGTATACATGGAAAAATCACCTATGTTTTTCTGAAAAGGGGACAAAATATAGAGTTTAGAAACAGTAGATATTTGCACATTTCCGAAATTGAAAATACTCATACTAGCATGAGAATTATCGATCCTTTTTCAAAATTACTTCTTTTTTACACATTGTCTTTCATTTGGAAGGCAGAAATGCATCAAAAGTCAATAGGTAATAACAGTCGCTTCACAAATCTGAATTACCCTAAGTCTCCCGCTAAAAATGGTACCTCAATTGTGTGGGTAGACATAGTTCCCACAACAGGAAACTGCTCAAAACGCAATGTTAACACTCCACATTTTTATAGTGCAAAATTAGCATTTTTTTGCAAAGTACCTAGATGTAGTTTTTTAACCCTAGCTCTGGCGGCACATAGGGAAACCTAGCTAACTTATACATTTTTGAAAACTAAACACGTAGGGAAATCCAGGATGGGGTGACTTGACTAGCTCCCACCAGTTTCTGTTACCCAGAAACCTAAAACAAAAGGCAAGAAAAACACATTTTCCTCATATTTCTGTGGCGGAAAGTTCTGGAATCTGCATAGATCCAGAAATTTCCACCCACCCGCAATTCCCAAAGTCTTCTGAGAAAATTGGAACCTCACTTGCGTTGGTGGGCCTAGTGCCCTCGACAGAAAATGGCGCAAAAAACAACATGGACACACAGCAATTTCACAGTGAAAAATGACCCTTTTTTGGCAAAGTGCCTTGCTGTAGTTTCTGAACCCTAGCTCTGCCTACACCTAAGGAAACCTAACAAACCTATGCATTTTTGAAAACTAGACACCAGGAGAATTCCACAGAGGTATGGTTTGCGTGGATCCCCCAACGTTTCCGGGCCCAGAATCCCCTGCACACCTCAAATTTAGCTGAAAAAAATCACTTTTTTCACAGATTTTTTTGTGGGAATGTTGTGGCATCACCGTGCTGACACATATTTCCTACCACCCAGCGTTTCCTCTGGCCTCCCGATAAATATGATGCCTCACTCATGTGGGAGGCCCAAGTACACACAGCAGACAAGGGCACACAATATATTGAGGCAACATCAAAATTGCCTATCTGAAAATGACCTGGTTACGCAAGGGGGGTCACTTGGGTTTTTGGCCCCCTGCTCGGCGGCCATCTAGGGAAACCTACAAAACCCACACATTTCTGAAAACTAGGCACCTGGGGAATTTCAGGGAGGTATAGCTTGCATGGATCCCCAAAGTTTCCTTACCAAGAATCCCTTGAAACCTCAAATGTAGCTGAATAAAATACATTTTTTCGCACATTTTTGTGGGGGAAAGTTGTGGCAGCACCGAGCTGCCACAAATGTCCTACCACCTAGCGTTCCCCCGGGTCTCCTGATAAAATGGTGCCTCACTCGTGTGGGAGGCCCAAGTACCCGCGACAGGCAAGGGGGCAAAACATATTGAGGCAACATCAAAATTGCCTATCTCAAAACAACTTGGTTTTGTAAGGGTGTCACCTGGGTTTTTGGTGCCGTTCTCGGCGGCCATCTAGAGAAACCTACCAAAGCCACATATCTCTGAAACCTAGACACCCGGGGGATTCCAGGAAGGTATAACTTGCGTGGATCCCCTAATGTTTTCTTACCCAGAATCCCCAGCAAACCTGAAATTTTGCTGAAAAAACACTTTTTTCACACATTTTTGTGTGGGAAAGTTGTGGCATCACCGGGCTGACACAAGTTTCCTACCACCCAGTGTTCTCCCAGGTCTACCATTAAAAATGGTGCCTCATTTGTGTGGGAGGCCCAAGTACCTGTGACAGACAAGAGCCCAAAACATATTGAGGGGACATCAAAATGTCCCATCACAAAACAACCTGGTTTTCAAAAGGGGGTCCAATGACTTTTTGGCCCGGGGCTCGGCGGCCACCTAGGGAAACCTACCAAACCCACACATTTCTGAAAACTAGACAACCTGGGCATTCCAGTGGGCTTTTTGTCCCCCGGGGGGGGGCAGATTCGGGGCTACTGCTCCATCTACCCCCCCTGGGGGGACAGGGAGGGTGTCATTTTTGTGAGGAAGGGTGTGGGGGCATTTGCATGGCTGTTTTGGGCAGTCCCCACCCTATTCAAATTTGTGACAAAAAAACCCTGGCGTCTAGTGGGATTTGTGCCCCCCCAGCAGGGCAGATTAGAAGCTAATGCCCCCATCTGCCCCTCAGGTCCACTTGATGCCAGGAACTTTTTAGGGCAAATTTTAATTAGGGTGGGGGCTTCCCAAAACGGGCATGCCAATGCCCCCTCCCTAATTAAAATGTTCCAAAAAAATCCCTGGTGTCTGCGGGGCTTTTAGCCCTCCCTGGGGGCAGGTTGGGGGCAAATGCCCACATGTGCCCCCAAGGGGGGTCAGAAAAGCTATCATTTTTGTGGGGGAGGGGTGGGACCATCGGCATGCCTATTTTGGGCAGCCCCCACCCTAATTCAGATCGCAAAAAATTCCTGGCGTCTAGTGGGCTTTTTGCCCACCTGGGGGGCGGAAAGGCTGTCATTTTTACGGGGGTAAGGGGGAATGTCCATGCCCATATTAGGCAACCTGCTTGTGGATCACCGTCCTAGGGCGATCCCAAAGCAGGGATCCACTGGGATACCATTGGAAAGGGGAGATTCTCCCCTTTCCAATGATACCTCTCCCATCTTTCTAAGTGCCCGGGGGGCTGAGATAGCCCCTTGAGCACATAGAAAGTGAAACTGAAATGAGCTAATTTCAGTTTCGGTTTCTGTGCAATGACAACAGCGCAAAGTGCGCCCTGATCGTCAATGTACACAAACCAGGGTGGGGCCGAGGGAGCTGGGGAAGCTCTTCCCCAGCTCCGGAGGCTTTGGGGGGGAAAGAGAAATCCCTCTGCTGTCTGCAGCAGAGGGATTTTGTGCCCTGTCCTCATGATGGAATGGTTCCGTCATGAGCACAGGAGCGTCAAAGGGGGTAAACCCCTACTGTTTCTTGTTGCGCCCGTCACTATCGCTGTACATACCTCACGTGTCACTTGCGCTGTCACTATCCTTCACAAGCACTTGTACACAGTATCTTATAAGTTACATCACATTCAATGTAACGCAGTGCTAACTTCCCATGTGCTTGTACATATGAAGTTAAATAAGTCGAACATGTTTATTTACTAAAATATAATTTATTTTACAAAATAATGTCTCCCTGGTTTTCCCCCATTTTGGATTGAATTCTTAGCAATTGTAAAATTGTAAATTGTAAAATTGTAAAATTGTAAATTGTAAAAATTGTAAAAATTGTAAAATTAGCAATTAATTGTGCTGCATGAATTTTCCCTTTCTGAGACATTGTTGTACGTTACAGATTATTGCCCTAGTCTCCATTGGGTATATTGGCTACCTCCTGTAGTGTGTTATGTATAACTAGGCCTGGGCGGTGAACTCCACTCCGTTTGTGGCGTTTGCAGAGTTTTTGGCACTCGCTCGGCAGAGCAATTGGAGTTCTGAAAAACTCTCCACTGAGTGGGTTTTTTTCCTCACTCATGCTTGCCAATGGTACGTTGGTGGGCACTAGCAAGAAAAATCCAACATTAGACTGCTTCCCAGCAAGATTTTTCAATGTGGGCAGTCGCCGATGGTCGCTACCGCTCGCGTTTAAAAACCTTCCGTTCGCATTGAGGAAGCTGCCGCTCAAGTAGAACTTCTACTCGAGCTGCAAAAATAAGCTATTGCATAGGGTATGATGCCATTCGCGCTTATTCTACAGTGCGGGACAAACACCCGGAGCTAAAAATCAGTGCGAACGGCATGAGGTTACAAACTCCACCATTCGCGAAGTTTTGCGTAGCGGAACTTGCCAAACTCCACCTAGTCCTACTTATGACCTCAAATATGACAGCACTCATGATATATTCTAGTGTGCTAATACTATGACTAGAGACTTTGCTGTAGAAATGGCAGAAGATGTCACTTTCTAGCTTGGCGAGGATTGCACCGTGCTAATCCTATGCTTAAAAACTTTGCTAGAAATACAGATATTTGTTGTGTAGTTCCTAGGACCTCCCAGGACCTGTGCGTCTTTGATGACCTAAACTGAGGGCTTGGTGTGCAGACAGACTCTGGACACCCCCACAGGATGAGTCAGCCATTAGATATGCTAGCTCTTCAGTGCCACTATCACTCCTCTGTATTCTACAGTGCGGTAGGTAGTTTCTGGCAACCACTGAACATCACAACCCCGATTCCTCAGGTATTGTGCAAACAATACGGTATCTTTCACTCAGTCACCCGTGCTTGCTTTTCTCAGAATACATAGAATGACGATTGGAACGGTTTCAGTAATTATTTATTGGTCAAGCTTCTGTCTAGTGTGAACATGTTAGCTGCGACAATCAAAAGACAGGAGCAGACAAATGTAATCGCTAGAACCAATATCGTAAAAAGTTGATACATTTCTACCACAGTGCTTATAAGATGGATAAAGGCATATTACATAGAATAATAGCATTGACGTGCTCCTACGATACATAGCCTACATAACCGTGCCTAGCCTAGTGGTGTAGGTGAAGCATGTTAGTGTAAGTGCTAGGATATGTCCTAGTGGAACCTAATGGAGCCAAGAATTCCCCAGTGAAGTGCTAACCCCTCACCTGATGGTTCTGAATTAAGGACCCCATCTCTGCATCGAGGATGGCACCACACATGGGATGTCAGGTCTCTGCCACTTGAAGGATCAGTCTGCAGAGTCTCCGTCCAGCTTGGAAGGAATTTCTCCTCTGCCTTAGTAAGGGGGAGTGAGAGTCTTTAATGCTAAATTGGTCACTCCGGGGTTTTTCTAGAATTGATATGCTTTGAAAACATTCGCTAATCCCCTGCTAATCCTTTTCTAAAAAAAAAAACTAGTTTATAAATGATGCCCTCGCAATGCACTGCTTATGACCTCACATATTACATCACTCATGACATGATCAGTGGCATCACTGATAGCATCACTGATGACATCTCAAATGATATCACTGATGACATCAGTAATGGCATCATTAAGTAAGTATGTTATAAAATGTATGATTGTTAAACATATCTACTAAGGTATTACAAAAGCTAAATTAGTATACTAGATGTACTTCTAATGAGTGACACTACTTATAATATATAGTATGTGAGTGGCTGTGTGATTGTGTGTAGGCATGTTTGAGTAGGTTTGTGAGTAACAGGGTGTGTGAGTGGGTGTGTCAGTGGCTCTATGGGTGAGAGAGTGACTGTGTGAGTGGCTGTATGAGTGGGTGAGTCGATGTGTGAGTGACTGTACGGGTAAATGAGTGGGTGTCTGAATGGCTGTATAAGTAAGTGAATGGGTGTTTAAGTGATTGTATGGGTGAGTGATTGACTGTTTGAGTGGGTGTTTTGTTAAGTGAGTTGGTGTGTGAGTGGCTGTATTAGAGAGTAAGCGTGCAAATGGCTGTATGGGTGGGTGAGTGGATGTAGGGGTGCTTGTACAGATGTGTGAATGGGTATGTATGTGGTTATGTGGGTTTGTTAGTGACTGTGTGAGTTCTTATATAGATGAGTAAGTGGCTGTGTTGAGAGACTATATGAGTGAGTGTATGAGTGACTATGGGTGAATAGTGAATGCATGTGTAGCTGTATGGGTAAGTGTGTGGCTGTGTGAGTGTTGAATGGGTGAGTGACTGAGTGTATGAGTAGCTGTTATGTGAGGGAGTGCTTGTCTGACTGCCTGTATATGTGTGCGCGTCAGTCAGTTAATGGATGTGTAAGTAAGGGACTGTGTTTGTGACTGCCTATATGGGGGAGTGACTGCAAGTGTGAGTGGCTGTATGGGTATATGAGTCAGTATGTGAGTGACTGCATAGAAGATTGAGTGGGGGAATGAATTGGTGTAAGGATGAGTGACTGGTTGTATGAGTATCTTTATGGGTGTGTGTGAGTGGGTGTGTGAGTGGTAGTATACGTGAGTGGATATGTGAGTGGCTCTATGGATGAGTGATTGGTTGTATGAGTAGTAGTAGGGATCTGTGAATGGGTATGTGAGGGGTTGTGTGGAGTGGGTGTGTAAGAGGTTTTATGTAGGTGTGAGTGGTTCTGTGGATGTCATCAGTGATGTAATTTGAGATGTCATCAGTGATTTCATCAGTGATGTCACTGACAATGTCATGAGTGATGTAACATGTGAGGTCATAAGCAGTGCACTGCATGGCCGTAAGTTATAGTTCAGGTTACTATAACTGCTGAATTTTACTGGTTTTGTACCAGTGAAATGTGAGCCTAACTATAACGTCTCAGTAACCTTTATTTTTTTCAGTGAATTTCCACATTTTATTTATTCTATTTCCTAACTAGAACCTCCCTGTAACCTTTGCTTTTTACAGTGAATTTCTACGTTTTTAAAATTTCTATTTCCTAACTGTAGCATCCCTGAAACCTTTCAATTTCTAAGGTTTTTAAAATGTTATTTCCTAAGTGTGAAATGTAACCTTTAAGAGTGAGGGTGTGAGTGCATGAGTGTCTCAGTGGGGATTTGAGTGAATGCATGAGTAACTCAATGGGTGTGTGAGGGTCTAAGTGGGCCTGGGAGTATCTCCATAAGTGTCTTATTGGATGTGTGAATGGGTGCCAGTGTCTGAGCGTGTCTGTTAGTGGGTGCATAGGAATATGGGTGGGTCTCTGAGTGGGTGCATGAGTCTCTGTGTGGATCTGTGAGTGGGTGCATGAGTGTCTCAGTGAGTCTCTGAGAAGGGTCTGTGTGTGGATGCATACATTTCCATGTGGGTGAATGAGTGGGTGCATGAGTGTCTGAGTGAGTCTGTGAGTGGGTCTGTGAGTGGGTGCATGAGTGTCTGAGTGGGTCTGTGACAGGGTACAGGAGCCTCTGAGTGGGTCTGTGAGTGGGTGTATGAGTGTCTCAATCAGTCTGTGAGTGGGTGCATGAGTCTCAGAGTGAGTATATAAATGGATGTGTTAGTGTCTATATAAGACTATAGATGGGTGAATAAACAAATTATGTTTACACTTTTTTCACTGATATTTGAGAATTCATCCAGCATTACACAACGGAGTTGTGCTGACACCCTCGGCGAATTTGAGAATATCCCAAGTAGAAAAAAATGTCTTTCTTAAGGCATATTCTGCTTATAAGGTGTTCCTCAAACACCTCTATATCCCTCTCATGGGGCCAAGGTACATGCATCCTGATCCCTTATACCACTTTCACCCATTTTGTTTTAGTACCAAGGACTGTTGTGATGAGGCAAAATGGCAGCTGCATCTCTGCTTAGGTTACAGCCGGCCAATCATGGCATTCCTGTTGGAGTGTGCATTCTCGATCAATCGCGAAATCATCGTGAATTAGCTGCGGCCAAAGATTTCCACATGTCGCTTCAAAGCCTTGTCAGTAGTAATAACCTTTATATAAATACATTTACATTACAAAATAAAATGTTTACTGAGCGAGCGCTTTACACATTATGCCTCATCAAACCTTCTGTGCTGTGAAGGAAGCTGTTTCTGTGGCAGCGACCTTCACAGTGCTGAGATTCTACCAAGGCAGACAGGGATTTCTAATAGGGCAGGCAGAACGTATTGGAAATTAGGTTACTAGTTGACTGGGGTGTGGGCCATTGTCAAGCAGTAACCACACAAGCAAACCCCAAATGAACCTGTGCTCAGCCCCCTGGTAGCTTGGCGCAGAGCAGTGAGGCTTAACTTAGTATTTGTGCAACAGTTCAAACAGTAAAACAGTGAAAACACCACACAAAAAGATCCCCCACCAGGATAGAAAAATAGATCTTAATTTATTAAATAAAGCAAGACTAAAATGACAAAAATCCAATCAGAAGAACCGGAGATACCAAATGTTATTGTTTTGATGAAAAGTAGTGCCGAAAGGCATTAAGGGCCTACTGTGGATACATGGTCACACCGGACTGGGACAAAGTCACAAATGTAGGCCAGCCACAATGGAACGTGGGCCAGCAACAGAGACCCAGTTAGGCCTGCTGAACAAAAGTACCTTTAATCCAGGTTTGAATAGAGTTTCACAGACCCACGGCGTACAGCGGAGGCGATGTGTCCTTCCAAAATGCTGCAAGGTTGTTGTACGAGGTCCTGTGTCGTAGTCGAGGATCCCGTCGAACAGAGCTTGTGAAGTGAAATTCAGCATCAAGGATGCGTCACACAGTCTTGGAGATGCATCCGTCCCGCAGAGCTGCAACACTGCGATGCAGAGTCCGGCATTGTCGTTAAGTCTGCTGTCGAGAGATGCGTTCACCTCTTTTGGGGGTGCATTGTGCATGGAGGTTCTGAAGGCGATGAGGGTTGCTGCGTCAGTGCAAGACTTTACAGCCGGTCCAATCCACACAGCTGCAGAGGTGCGTTGGTCCTGCTCTGCATTGCACTGTGCAGCTGAGGAGATTCATCTGTTCTGCTGGTACCACAAGGGGTAGCAAAGCACCTTTGACCCACTTCCGTGTGTCCGGTACTGTGGGGGGCACCACTTGGCAGAGAAAGGCTCATAGATGCAGGGACCAGATGCAGGTGAAAGATAGTTGGAAGCCTGTTATGTCCCTAGGGCTTCAGATTATGAAGCCAGCCAATGAGCCTTTGGAGTCACTCTGGCTTCTGGGTTTAAGAGATACAGGCCCAGTCCTTCTCGACCAGGTAAGAGGGCAGCTGGTCAGCACAGCATGGCAGCAGTTCCTTCAGAATAGCAGTCCAGCCCAGTGACAGTCTTTTTAGCAGCACAGCAGTCCTTCTTCCTGGCAGAGTATCAACAGGTCTACATTGAAATGGTGGTGTTTGATGGCTTTATTTTATACACAGTTATACCTTTGAAGTAGGGAGAAACTTCTAGAAGCATGCCTTTGAAGTGCACAGATGACCTGCCTTCCTGGTGCTGGCTCCGGATTAACTACAGGGGGATATAAAGGCCTTTGTGTGGAAGCAGGAGACAGCCTATTCAGGTGTATGTGATGCAGGGCATAGCTCCTCCCTTCCATCCTGCCAGTGATCGCCCATGCTGTCACACCTAAACTCTCATTCTGTGTGACTGTCTTGTATGAATACACAAAGTTCACCTGCCAACTGTTTCCCCTCAAGTGACCAGAGACAGGCTGCAGGCATCAAATGGCTAAGGGCAAGAAAATGCCATCTTTCTCTATTGGCATTTTCAGTATTGTAATTTAAAATCTGACTTCACCATAAGTTAGGAAATTACATTAGGATTCCAGAGACACCAAACAGGAATCAGATATCTTTTGCCATTTGGAAATTGCACTTATAAAATTTAATAAGACAACTCCAATGTTATACTATATGAGAGACAGGCCTAGCAGTAGTGAAAAATGAATTTAAGAGTTTTTTACTACCAGGACGTGCAAAACTTAAAGGTATATGTTCAACCTTTTAAACACACTACACCCTGCCTTTGGGGCTGTGCAGGGCTACCTTAGGGGGTGACATTTATGTATTAAAAAGGAAGGTATGGGAGCGGAAAAATGTTTATTCTGCCAGGTCAGAATGGCAGACAGAGGCACTTGGAAAGGGGCGACCATTCGGTCCCCCCGAACGTATGGACGGGTGCCCCGAACCCCCCGGGAAACCATTTTGGGCGGGAGGCGTGGCTCGGCTGGTATGCCCAAAGTGGCGTAGCCGTGGCGCGCCCTTTCCCGCCCAGGATGGGTTGTCCTAGACACCCGCATGGAAGACCGCGCCCAGAGGCGTACCTGAGGAGGGTTCCCGCCCTCCCACAGACGGATAAATGGAGCAGGAATCCAAAGAAGGCCCTCTTGTTCCTGTGCTCTGAAGGCTGCACCACTCGATTGCTCGTGAGCCCTCGACGAAACAAGCGGCAATTTTGAAATTTGTAATCTTGTTGTTTCTCTTTCAGTTATCTGGAGAACGAAGGATCTTGGTCCTCGTTGATCGACTAAAAAGAGCGGGATAATCGAAGCTATGGCCGGCAAAAAGGCGGGAAAGAGCTCCGAGTTGGAGAAGGTACTACGCAACTTGTCGAACAGAATGGCGATTATGGACCGAAAAATCGGTAAAGTTGAGTCGATCGGTCGAGGTTTGGCCGAGGTCAAAAAGCAGTTAGCGGCCCAGAACAACCCCTCAGGCCGTCCTAAGAAGGTAACAGGCCCGGCCTTGCCGGGAGTCGTCCCTGAGGGTAGGGGGAAGCGGATTAAGAAGAGGGCGGTTTCCGGGGAGGATCCGGTTCCCGAGGCGCCCCCAGTCACCCCCATTGCACCGGCCGGTACCCCGGTACCAAACCCAGATATAGGCCTACCAATCCCTGTTGTAATTACCCCTGTTAATGAAGAGGAGATGCCCCCGGAATTGGCCATCCAGTTAGCGGCAGTGTTACCCTGGCTCAAGAAGAAAGCAGGGGGGGCTGTGACCGTGGGAGACCCAGCCGAGGAGGCCAGGCTTATAATTGAGCAGTTACGGCAGTCGAGAGAAGCCGGGATGGTGAATGTTCCTTTTGTTCCCCCACAGGTGGCGCCAGGAGTACCTACGGTCAGCCGGGAAAGGGCAGCAGACACGACGATTGCACCCGGTAAGCAACCATTGCCATTTGCAGGGGAGGGTTCAATACCCTCGAGGCGCGAAAGGGTGGCCCAGCACATCCCTGCAGCCACAAAAGAAATGATATGGGGAGAAAAGTATGTGAATATGTTTTCATTGTTGACTGACCATCGCGAGATGGAATATGCAAAATCCTAGAAAGATTTATGGCACCCCAGTGTATGGCGGGCCAAGATGGCGGAATTCAGGGTCGATGAGACCGTTGCAAACTGGGTAAAAGTCTTTTCGATATTTACGGCAGTCATGGGTGAACGAAAGCCGGAAGTAATGACCGAGTTGTCCTGTTATCAGAATAGGATTATGGATTTTTATACCATGTACGGGGGGATAAGTGGCATGAAATTCCGAAAAGCGAAAGAGTTTGATGCAACTTTGTCCTGGGATTGCCTCGACTCGGTGTCAGGGCACAAGCAGCTCTTGCCTGGGGCGGCGGGTACGTCCTCGCCGGGCGGGAGTGGGCCGGGGTCAGTTCGCCAAAAGCCTGCATTGCCCTTTCGAGCGAGCGCCGCTGGGGACTTTCAGCCCAAGAGCGGCGGAAATGGCGGCAAGCGGGGGGTTTGTTGGGGCTTCAATAGAGGTAACTGTAACAGGCCCCAGGGAACATGTAGGTTTAGGCATGCGTGTGCGGGCTGTGGGAACCCCTCTCACCCGGAGAGTAGCTGTAGATCAAAGAGCAGCGGAACAGGAGGTAAAGGGGGGTCTAAGCCAGAGTGAGGTGAGGCTGGGGAACCGATTGCCTACACCTATAGATATCACGGCTCTGACTCCCTGGTTAAACAAATACCCTGATCATGTATCCGCCGGGGTGTTGAGGACTGGATTCCTATATGGCTTCAACATCCCGGCGGGGGATTTTCGGGGGGGACTCCTTCTGTAGAAATCAATTATCTGTACAGCACAACCCAAGTGTAGCAGCAAAGAAAATCTCCTAAGAAGTCAGCCTGGGGCAGGTGGCGGGGCCCTTTAGATGCCCGCCGGTGGCGGATTTTGTGTGTTCACCGCTAGGAGTGGTCCCGAAGAAAGACCCGGGAGAGTTTAGACTCATTCACAACTTATCTGCCCCAAGGGGTACTTCGGTTAACGATGCCATTGACCCGGATATCTGTTCGGTGAGGTACGCATCGTTCGACGAAGCTGTTGCCATGTTAAATCATCTGGGCCCCGGAGCGCTGATGGCAAAATCAGACATTGAATCGGCATTCAGGTTGCTCCCGGTACACCCAAGGGACCAGCGTTTTCTAGGTTTTGCGTTTCAAGGGAGTTATTACATGGATAAATGCATGCCTATGGGTTGCTCCATTTCTTGTGCTTATTTTGAAATGTTTAGCTGTTTTTTGGAGTGGGTATTCACCGAAACCACAGGGCATGGGCACGTTATGCATTATCTAGATGACTTCCTGTTCTTGGGAGCAGCCGGCACTACGAAATGTGCGCAGGCTCTGCACGATTTCTGCATCCTCATGCGGGAGTTCGGAGTCCCATTGGCGCCAGGTAAGACGGTTGGACCATCTACTTCACTGGAGTTTCTGGGTATTGAGCTCGATTCTGTGGAAGGATGTTTCCGTTTACCGATGGAAAAAGTAGCCAAGTTTAGGGCTTCCTTGACACAATGCCTGGGCAAGGAGAAAGTGACCCTGCATCAGTTACAGCAATCAGTGGGTCAACTTAATTTTGCCTTAAGAGTGATACCGATGGCCCGCCCCTTCTCACGCTCCATTGCCCAAGCTATGGTTGGCCTCAAGGAGGGACATCACCGTACGAGACTGTCGACGGAGGTTCGCCAGGATATGCGCATTTGGTTGGCATTTCTAGCGGACTTCAACGGTCGAGTTGTGTGGAAAAAACCACCAGCATCATCGGATGAACTAGGTTTGTGGACCGATTCAGCTGGGAGCGTGGGATTCAGCGCCATCTTTGGTAACCAATGGTCGGCACAAGTGTGGCCGACTTGGTGGCACTCCAGCGGTCTGACAGGTAACATTTGGTTCTTGGAGCTGTTCCCCATTTGGGTTGCTCTGATGGCATGGCCAGACGACTTTAATAATAATAATAATAATACTGATTCTTGTAAAGCGCGAACAGCTACCTCGCGAGGAGGTGTCCCGGCGCTGAAAAGAAACCGCAGCAGCAGAGAGGGATGCAGGGAGAGGTACTAGGCTTTCTGTCCAAAGAGCCAGGTCTTTAGGAGTTTCCTAAAGATGGCTTCTGACGGGGCAGATTGGATGGCAGGGGGGAGGGAATTCCAAAGCTTCGCAGTGCCTACTGAGAAAGATCTACCTCCGAGTCTCGCTCTTCTCGCTCGAGGTACAGCCAGTAGGGTCTGCGAGTTTGATCTCAGGTGTCTCTCTTGATGGTAGCGGGGGAGTCGGAGTTTCAGATAATTGGGACAAGTCCCTTTTTGTGCTCTGTAAGCTAGGGTGAGCGCCTTGAATTTTACTCTGCTTGTCACTGGAAGCCAGTGCAGCTCGTGAAGATGCGGAGAGATATGATGTTTAAAAGGCACGTGTTTTATCAATCTCGCAGCCGCATTCTGCACGCTCTGCAGGCGTTGTGTCAGATATTTTGGGAGGCCAAGATAGAGGCCGTTCGAATAATCCAGTCTGGATGTGACTGTCGCATGGACCACCGATTTACGACAGTCAGTTGGTAGAAGAGAGAGAAATTTTCGGAGGTTGCGGAGTTTAAAGTGGCAGCTAGAGGTGACTTGTTGTATGTGAGAGGAGAAGGAAAGCGTCTCGTCCCACCATACACCCAGATTTTTTGCCTTGGTGCCAGGGGTGGGAGCAGGACCCATTTCGGTGGGCCACCAGAGGTCAGGGGAGGGTGGAGTACTTTTCCCAAAGAATAGTACCTCGGTTTTGCTAGCATTCAATTTTAGCTTGTTAGTGTTCATCCATCTGGCTACGTCACTAAGACAGCCTTTTATTTTGCTGAACGCTGCTTCTGACACCTCAATGTATGGGAAGACTAGTTGCGTATCATCCGCATACGAAATCGCCTTGACCCCCCATTTGGCGATTAAGGTAAAAAGTGGGGCCAGATAAACATTGAAAAGTAGCGGGCTGAGGGCGGACCCTTGCGGGACACCACACCACAGCCGTTTGGGTTCAGAGGAAAAAGCGCCCAGAGCTACTTTCTGAGAGCGGTTCGTAAGGTAGGAGTGCAACCAGCTCAGTGCCTTGTCCTCTAAGCCAATATCCTTCAATCTGAGCAGCAATCTACCGTGATCCACAGTATCGAAGGCGGCAGATAGATCCAGGAGCACCAGCATGGCCGATGCTCCTGAATCCAGCGACCACCTGATTGACTCAGCCACCTTAATGAGGGCAGTTTCAGTGCTGAAGCCGGCCCTGAAACCAGACTGTGTTTCATGTAGTATGCCACTTTTTTCGATGAAACCATTGAGTTGGCGTTGGATAAGTTTTTCCAGCATTTTTCCTGGGGCTGCTAGTAGGGAGATGGGGCGGAGATTGCTCAGATCATCGGGGGCGCCATTGGGTTTTTTTTTCAATGGGAGAAGAGTGGCATGTTTCCAGCGGTCGGGGAACGTGCCAGTCTCGATGGACATGTTCCAGATGTGAAGGAGTGGCCCTACCGTGGCATCCGACATCGTTTTCCACAGTTTGGGGGGGCAGGGGTCATCAGGAGCACCTGATTTGCATTTGTGTAGTTCTTTCAATGCATCCTCGTGGGTGATTGGGAGGAACCGAGTTAAGGGAGGGGTAGGCATCACAATGATATCGTGGTCTGCCATAATTGTTGGCTCGGAGGGGGTGAAGGAGTCATAGACCTTCAGGATTTTTTTGTCGAAAAAATCTGAGATATCCTCACAGAGTTTGCTAGAGGGAATAATTTCTGTTTCGATGGCCTTGGGTTTGAAGAAGGACTGAACTATTTTAAAAATTTCTTTGCTCGGTTGTTCCGCTTGTTGAATAGAGGATACAAAGAACAGTTTTTTTGCTTTTTTTATGGAGTGATGAAGGCTGTGCAGGGCTTTTTTATAGCAGTTTTTTGCAGGTTCGGAGTAGCTAGCCCGCCACTGACGTTCTAGTCTTTTGCATTTGCTTTTTTCAGCTATCAGTTCTGCAGAGAACCAGGGGGCAGACGGGGATTCTCTTCGTGAAGTGGCTATTTTGGGCGGAGCAATAGAGTCTACTGTGCTGCTAATCCAGTGATTCAGTAGTATTGCATCAGAGTTCACATCTGCTGATACTAAAGGGGGGGCAGCTGCGAGCGCGGGACAGAGGGTCTCGGTGGATAAGTTATCCCAGTTTCTTCGTACATACGTGCGTTTTCCTGTAGTTCGAGAGCAAGTAGGGAAAGAGATTAGGAAGGGGACGAGGAAATGATCTGTCCATAGAAGTGGCAGCGGGGGTTTAGTTGTGGTATCCGGAATGTTAGAGAAAATGAGGTCCAGCATATGGCCTGCCTGGTGCGTGGTACCGGAGGTGATAAGGGCTAGATTTGCTGATTGAAGTGTGTTAATAAGTTGGGAAGCCAAAAGACAGTCAGATCTGTCTGCATGAACGTTGAAGTCACCGACTACTATATAGTGTTGGTGAGAGAGAGTGTTTTGGACTATGAAGTCCATAAGGTCATGGGTATGGGCCGGAGAACAGTCCGGGGGTCTATATATTATCAGGCCAGCTAGGGACGTTTGAGGGTTGATTTGGAGGCAGAAGTGTAGCCCCTCTATGCCGGCGAGGGTGGTAGGAGTGGAAGAGGATAAGGTGTATTTATCTTTAAAGATAATAGCCACACTTTAGGGACCGTTCTGTGGTTTTTTGGTCCGACAATATGACGGTGGTTGAGTGCATTAATCAGCAGGCAGCCCGCTGCAAGTGGATATTGAGATTGTTAAAAGAAATTGTTTTACGTTGCATGAAATTGAATGTACAGTTCAGGGCAAAACATGTGCCAGGTGTACTGAACAATGCAGCTGATGCACTCTCTTGTTCACATATGCAGGCTTTCAGGGGCTATCTACCCACAGCGGACCTAGTGGCGGCACCATTCCCCGAAACGCTATGGCTAATCGGTGCCCCGGATAACAAGACCTCGTGGCAGCCAGCTTAGCGCCCAGGACGAGGAAAGCTTACGAAGGGGCGTTTCGTTCCTACTGCACATTTTTGGGTCCGACAGGGAGACAGGGCTGGTGTCAGGAGGAATCCTTCCTGGGGTACTTGGTAGCACTGCACAGTACAGGCCGATCAGCGGCAACGGCCAATAGACATAGGGCGGCCATTTCGTTCATGGCACAGCTGCAAGGCATGAGTGACCCGACGGGGTCCTTTCTGGTTAGGAAGGCACTCCGCGGCTGGCAACGCCTTGAGGGTCGCAGGCAAGATACGAGGCGCCCGATTGGCTTAGACAGGTTGTCTCTGCTTTTAGCAAAGCTGGATGAGACATGCTCCTCTCCTTTTGAAGCAGTTCTGTTCCGATCAGCTTTTGCCTTTGCATTCCATGGGGCCATGCGGGTAGGCGAACTCGTGGCGAGGAACAAGAAGGATATGGAGGGAGGCTTGTGCAGGGATCACATACAAATAAGGGGTGATTCGATGGTAATCTCAATAGCCAGGTCCAAGACAGACCAGGATGCTATGGGAGATAGTGTTGTCGTACAGCGCACACGAGGGTCCCCCGCCTGTCCGGTAAAGTGTGTAGAGGAATACTTGACACTGAGGAAGGCCACATGGGGGGGAGCCTGCTTAGGCACAAAGATGGCACCCCACTGACGAGGTTTCAGTTTCAGAGGGTGTTGGCACTGACAATCGCGGCCGCAGGCATGGACCCGTGCAATTTTGGGACCCATTCATTTAGGATAGGGGCTGCTACAGAAGCTACGGCCCGGGGTCAGTGTGCGGAGGAAGTGAAACAGCTGAGCCGTTGGTCCTCGAACTGCTTCAAAAGGTATGTGCGATTGCACATGTTGTAAAGAGTCAATTGACATGCACTCACGATTCTTGTCTTTTGTTTGAATTACAGTTTCGCAAGCCTGTCACGCGGGGCGGAATGGGAAGTCGACCCAGCACCAGGAGACCAGCGGTCGAGGATCACCGACTGGAGAGAGAGTGGTATGGGTCGTGGGCCACTCCTATGTGAGACGGGCCGAGGACGTATTCAGGGCAGGTGACGCGATCCACGCATCTGGGGAATACGGGTACAGAGTGACCTTCCATGGGAAGGGTGGCCTCTGTTTTGACCAGTTCCAATCATTTTTTGAGGGTCTTTTAGGGCGGAAAAGGTCACCGCCATCTGTGGTCATAGTACACCTGGGGGGCAATGACTTGGTGAAACTGGGAAGGCGAGTGTTATTAGAATGCATCCTGTCGGCAGTCAGCTGGTTGGCTAAGAAACTCCCGGGGTGCACGATTGCCTGGTCCCACATGATCCCCAGAAAAGTTTGGCGGGGGGGTCTTTCAGTACCAGCGTTGAACCACTCAGTGAAGAGGGTTAACAATAAGATTGGGAAGTTGTTTCGCTCCGCGCTGTTGCATAGCATTCCTCATGGGTGTATTCGGGGTGATCACATGTATCTGATTGATGGGGTTCACCTGTCCAGGGAGGGGAAGGATTTACTCATAGGAGACTTCATAGCATGGTTAAGGGGTTTGAGAAAGCATGACCTATAGGAGGAGTGGGAGGTCCGGATAGTCGGTCAACTATCCGACCTGTGGCGGTAAGGTCATGATCGGTGAGCAGTAATTTCAAGGTCCCTAGAGGGGGGCGCCACCCAAATGGATGGGAGCGCCCGGGGGGAGGCGGCCATTGGCCCCTTCCACGGGGAGGCGGCACCCACTAAAGATGGGTCGCCTAGGGGGAGACGGCCATAGGCCCCTCCCAAAGGGGGGAGGCGGATATATGCCCCTCCTACGAACTTCCCAGGGGCCGGATATCCGCTCCGGCGGAAGAGAGTGTGGGGATGGGGGGGAGTCCACGCTGTCCTTCCTACAGATACCTCACACGGGAACTCGGACGACCTTTAAGATGGCGTCGAGTGAAAAGGGGCCCCCACGACAAGGGAAGTTGCAGTTGACAATGAGGGTAAAGTCCTCTGCGCATGCGCCACTCACACCGTGAGGGCGGGATTTTGGTAGTAGGGATCTGACACCGGTTAAGACCTTGCCGTTGGCCCTTAATGCTAGGATGTACAATTTTAATTGTGAATGTTGAGTTTCAGGATGCTAGACTCGGCTAGGAAAACTTTTTATTAGAGATCTGTTAAGGTTAGCCAAATAACATGTCTTCATCAAATGTAATAAAAGTAAAATTGTACATGATTCATGAAACTTTTATTTAATGTTTTAAATTTTGTTTCATATTTTAATAAATACGGCCGGGGGGGGTCACTCCCCCCCCGCCTTCCAAAAGTTCAAAACTTGTGTCTGTCTCCTCCCATTGGGGATTGGTGTTGGGGGGGTGGCGGACATCCCGGCCATATGGAAAGGGGCGTCAATTCGGTCCCCCCGAATGTATGGACGGGTGCCCCGATCCCCCCGGGAAACCATTTTGGGCGGGAGGCGTGGCTCGGCTGGTATGCCCAAAGTGGCGTTGCCGGGGAGCGCCCTTTCCCGCCCAGGAGGGGTTGTCCTAGACACCCGCATGGAAGACCGCACCCAGAGACGTACCTGAGGAGGGTTCCCGCCCTCCCATAGACGGATAAATGGAGCAGGAATCCGAAGAAGGCCCTCTTGTTCCTGTGCTCTGAAGGCTGCACCACTCGATTGCTCGTGAGCCCTCGACGGAACATATCTGATATCTGATCGTATTGAGAGATACAGTCTCATCTTCGGTAATTGTATATGCCTTGGATTAATAATTTGTATTAGGCCTTTTTTCCTTTGTAGAAGAGTAAGTGTCTCATATAATGATTTTGCTTCAGTTTTAGGGCATTGTCTTGGTAGAAAGTATAAGTGATGACTTGCAAGGCGATGTCTGAATTTTTTCTTCCCTTAGTAGATAAAAATTTGTCATATTTATTTTTTGGTCGGGCGGTAAGGTCATGATCGGTGAGCAGTAATTTCAAGGTCCCTAGAAGAGGGCGCCACCCAAATGGATGGGAGCGCCCGGGGGGAGGCGGCCATTGGCCCCTTCCACAGGGAGGCGGCACCCACTAAAGATGGGTCGCCTAGGGGGAGATGGCCATAGGCCCCTCCCAAAGGGGGGAGGCGGATATATGCCCCTCCTACGAATTTCCCGGGGGCCGGAGATCCGCTCCGGTGGAAGAGAGTGTGGGGATGGGGGGGAGTCCACGCTGTCCTTCCTACAGATACCTCACACGGGAACTCGGACGACCTTTAAGATGGCGTCGAGTGAAAAGGGGCCCCCACGACAAGGGAAGTTGCAGTTGGCAATGAGGGTAAAGTCTTCTGCGCATGCGCCACTCACACCGTGAGGGCGGGATTTTGGTAGTAGGGATCTGACACCGGTTAAGACCTTGCCGTTGGCCCTTAATGCTAGGATGTACAATTTTAATTTTGAATGTTGAGTTTCAGGATGCTAGACTCGGCTAGGAAACCTTTGTATTAGAGATCTGTTAAGGTTAGCCAAAGAACATGCCTTCATCAAATGTAATAAAAGTACAATTGTACATGATTCATGAAACTTTTATTTAATGTTTTAAATTTTGTTTCATATTTTAATAAATACGGCCGGGGGGGTCACTCCCCCCCGCCTTCCAAAAGTTCAAAACTTGTGTCTGTCTCCTCCCATTGGGGATTGGTGTTGGGAGGGGGTGGCAGGCATCCCGGCCATATCAAGAGAGGCCTGAGACATTTTTAAAGGGTTACTTAAGTGAGTGGCACAATCAATGCTGCAAGCCCACTAGAAGCATTTAATTTACGGGCCCTGGGCACAGATAGTGCATATTACTGGGCATGTATAAGTAAATGAAATATGCCAATTGGGTATTAGCCACTGTTACCATGTTTTAAGGGGAGAGCACCAGTGGTAAAGTGTGCAGAGTCCTAAGGCCAACAAAAACGAATTCAGCAAAAATAGGAGAAATGCAAAAGGTTTGGGATGACCCTGCAAAAAGAGTCAGGTCCAACAGACCTCCTCTCCCTTGGTAAACCTGTGGATTGCCTATCATGGTATAAATGACCCTCTACACGTTGTGTCCATCAATACTGGGCTCAATGTAACCTAGCAAAAATGTGAAATCCTCACCTGGTCTTCTTCTCCAACCTCGCTCTCAGAGCCTCCTCATCATGTGGTGCTTAGGTGTGTGCAGGGCTCTGCTACCCTTTCGTGTCTCACAGTGTGATTTCTAAACCAACAGTATCTTTGAGGGTTGAGACCTTCAGTCATAATTGCCTGCCCTTGCCCTTTCCTCCAAAGCATTAGCATTTCATTCAGGAAAGAGCTCCCGGATGGCTTTCAGCATGTTTGCGGGCATCTCCCCACTAGTCTACACAATCAAAGAGAACAAAGGAGAACCCTGCCAAAATTATTTTCTAAAGGCCCTATACATGGTCCTATATATTGACCAGGTCAACGGAGTCACCCATAGACAAGTCGGAGAAAAGGACCAGTGATGTTTTAACAATTACTTTTATTATTCATTTTTTCATTTTATCTTTTTAGAGTTTATGATTAAATACAAAAGTGCTACAAGATTGACAATCATTTCATTATATGGCCATTGGATAAAACACAAAAACAACTTTCTCTGAATATATAGTCCCACACAAACCGTCCAGTTCATTATACACACTCTCCAATCATATCCATACACCTAACCTCTAATTCACAACTCAACAAGTGATCACAATATTACATTAACGCCATCTGATAGATAGATGACATGATGACAAGCAAACCATCCAATAGGGCAAAGATGGAGGCGGGAACACATATAGGACTGAAGATGGACAGAACAATCCTGTTGCCCACAAGAGAAAAGCCAACGCACGTTGCGGTGTCCGGTCCAGCAAGGGACCACACCTTCGTCAGGGCGATGATGTAATAAGGAAAGGGGACAGAACACCAATGTTTGCTTCAAATAGACATAGGTCGAGATGCTTGGTGAATCCGGGGGTTCATCCGCTGAGATGGCGCACAAACGATTTCTTCAACGATACTAGCGATACTCTGGCACAGGGCGTCTTCAATGGGGGGATTCTATATTTTAAAATAGTCCGATATGTATTGAAGAGTCTGTAAAGCAGCGGCGTGAACCAACAATATTCTGGGGTTTAGGGTATCTTCAATACTGAGATTCTATATTTGTAAAGCGTCCCACACGACTCAATCGTGTCTTTAATGAAACATATGAGCAGACATTCAAAGGTGCGTGCTGCGAACGGGCTGGGATCGCCAAGGATTTAGGGCCATGATCTGGCTTAGTCAAAATGGGTCGCTCTCATTCCTCGAGGGTGTGGTGCGAATGTAGGTGGTCTCAACGGGGCCATCAGTCTGCCAGATTGGTGCTGTGGGACTTTCCATGGTCCCTCCCTACTTTATGTGGGGAAAAGTATTTTTGGTTCTTTCTGTTGCCTGCCCTGTCTGTAGATTTTAACCTAAGTGCCCCTCCTCCTATGCCTCGACTTTTGAGAGAGATGGGTCCATATCTCCCCCTTTGTTTGTGCCTTTATTGGTGGAGCCAGGGTTGTCTGATGCCTTTTCGCTTCTTACCTCTGTTCTTTCTCTGTCTGGTTCAAAGCCCATGGGGGCAGAGTGTGTGGGATTGCATTTGAGTTTGCTGGACTTCTGGTGGCTTCCTGATGTGGTAGTCATATAGTCCTGTCTCTACTGGTTTTTCTGTAGTGTGGATTCAGGCTTTGTGTATTGGGCCTCTTGTTCATTGCTCTCCAATGCATTAGGGCAGGTGGGCTCTTGTTTCTTTCATGGAGGTGAATTACCTTTCTGCCCCTTTCTTCTGCCTCTTCTGGCGTCGTAGTGGTTCTCTGGCATGTACCCCTTCTTCCATGATGTCTATTTCAGTTCTTCAGGCCCTGGGCTATTAGAGGTTTCATTGGTGGAACTTTTTTTTCATCCTCGGTGAGGGTCTATTTTTCTTTCAAGGCCTGTGACAGTTTTTGCTATTGGCTTAATGACACTGTTACGAAGATGAAGGCACACAGGTAAGGTTTCAGGAAACTTGTTTATTAGGTCATAACACCATCACAGCTTCCAGTCAGCTGAAGGCAGCTGTGGAATCTTCGCACATTCTTTTCAGGGCTTTACCAAGAGGTCACAGGATAAGGAGGGGGGAGGGGGCATACCAGAGATTACAACAGACACACTTTTTAGCTTCTGACCTAAATGTGATTCCTGGTTTAGAGTTCCTGCGTACTCCCTACCTGTGGGTCCTGGCATGCCCATTTCAGTGGGCTTCGGTATGTTCCTATAGGACTCTTCTGGATCAGCCCAAGCATCCTTAGGTCATTGTGTCCCTTGCTACTGCGTTGTTTGGGGTCATTCTTGTGGCTCCTGTGATGGTGCTCCTTGTTTGGTTTAGCAGGGTTCCTGGGGGTGTGTGGTGCGCTTGATAGTGGGTCTCTTCGGGATGATTTTGTTCCTCTGCATGGGAGCTACTCTCCCCAGTTTGTTTTTTCTCCCTGTTGCTATTTAAGGCCCTTGTTTTAGGGTTGTTGGTACAGGTTTGTTGGCCATTGTGGGTGTGTGCTTCAAACCAAAGTATGAAAAACATCTGTAAACGAGAAATGCTCAAATGCGTATTTTACCAGACATGCCAGATGCACTATTGCTTCAAAGGTGTGAAGGGCTGAACAAAATGCCACTTTCAGAATGACTTTAATATTTACCACTTACCATATTTAATATTTAAAAAATAAACCTTTTTACAGGCGTAAACCTTCCTTTTTAATATAGTAACAGTTGTAACTTGAAATGCAGGAAATTGCACAAGATTAGGCCTCTGTAAACCAAATCTTGCCCAGTCCTACTAAAAACTAATTGGCAGACAGCTGTCAGTGGGCTGGAAATATACGTGAAGGCTGCCTGTTTAACATTATACAGGTTTTTGGTGGGCGTCTCACCAACGAAAGTTAAAAGCCTTTAAGGGCATGGCAACATGACATCCTTGGCATGGTATTCACTCAAACCTTTTGCCTTCACCCCTCCTGTTTGCTGAATTTGATTTTGTTGGGTTTAGGACTCTGTACACTTTACCATTGCTAAGCAGTCTTAATGTGCCTATGTTCTCTCCCTAAAACATGTTAAAATTAGCCTAAACTTAATTGGTAAATTGAATTTACTTGTAAGTCCTTAGTATAGTCTCCGACATGTACCAAGAGCCTGCCACTAAATGCTTTTAGTGGGGCTGCAGCATTCGTCTTGCCACCCACTAATGTAACACTTTAAAACATGTATCGGGCCTGCCATTGCAGCCTGTAGTACAACTTTAAAACTGCCATTTCAACGTAGCAAAATAAAGTAAAATTTTAAAACTGCCATTTTGACCAAGCAAATTAAACTACACTTTAAAAACTGCCATTTAGACCTAGAAAAATAAACTTTTTGTCAGGCCAAAATCTTCCTACCTAATACATCAATTGACCCCTAACGTAGGCCCTAAAAATGGAGGGGCATATTTACAAGCCCCTTGCGGCTTCTTGCACCGCCATTGTGTCGCTTTTTTTGACGCAATGGCAGCGGAAAAAATGCGGCCAGTTTACAACGTCAAGCATCTAGTGAGATGCGTCACGTTGTAAAGCCCTGCGTCACATTTTACCTGCATCAGGTACAATGTATGCAGGGTGGGCGTTCCCACGCAGGAAGGCCTCGTAAAAGTGACGCAGTGAAATCTACAATATTTCACTGCACCACTTTTAGGACGCCACTGCGTCAAAACCTTACGCCTGCTGGAAGCAGGTGTAGGTAGTGACGCACTACCTATTTACGGCGCCCCCGATCCTCGCAGCGCTGTGACCCCTCATCGCCTCTGCCCTGAGTGGTTCGCTCCCCTGTCTCACTGCCGAGGCTGCCGAGACACGGTATCGTAGAAACTGTGCTGACTAGCATTGTTACTCTGCTATTGTTTATTTTGTCCCTGCTATAGAATTTGTGCTTGCCTCGCCTGCCTGTATCATTTCAGCTTTGTAAGTGCATTTTAGCGCGATATACCCCCGGCGACCTGCCCTGCTCCCCCCTCCATTTTGTCCCTGTTGTTGTTGTTGTGCTTACTGAGCCCGCCCCGCCTCCCAGCTGAACCGCCCTCGCCCCTCCCCCTCCACTATCCATTTATGGCCAAATGGCCCCACGCGCAGCGTCCACGCGCTACGTACACGCCGAAGGTGTGCCAAAGGTAAGCCCGTCTACGCCCGTCCGCGCCTGGACCGCGCCCAGCGCCAGACCCCCTGCCCCTCGCGCTACCCAGCCCCCCTGCATTACCTACGCTGCCGCCACCCTCCTAGCCCTTAACCCCGGTCGCGCCCCCACCTGCGTCCAAGCCGCCCCTGGACAAACCCATGGACCTTTCTCCTGCTACTCCTGCAAATTCAGCGGCACCGACAACACCTCCGCTACGACCACACCACTGACTCCCGACCCCAACCACCTACAATGCATCCTTCTCAACACCCGTTCGGTCCACAGGCACGCCATTGACCTATGGAATCTACTAGACACCATTTCTCCAGACATCGCCTTCCTAACGGAAACATGGATGAATGCTTCCTCCGCACCAGACATCACCATTGCCATCCCTGAAGACTATAAGATCACTCGCAAAGACCGTACCAGCCACACAGGAGGAGGAATCGCTATCGTCCATAAGAAATCAATCCGCATCTCAACCAGCTCGGACGCCAACCTCGCCAACTCCGAACACCTTCACTTCCAGATCCACATCGACCCCAAAACCACACTCAGAGGCACCCTCCTCTACAGACCACCAGGACCCCGCGCAAAATTCAGTGAAGACATCACGGACTTCATCACTCCACACGCGCTCCCCTCCAAAGAATACATCCTTCTGGGAGACCTCAACTTTCACCTTGAAAAGATCAACGACCGCAACACCACCACCCTCCTGGACAACCTCGCCAACCTCGGACTTAAACAATTGGTCACTTCCCCCACCCACATCGCAGGTCACACACTCGACCCCATCTTCACCTCCAGCAATCATGTCTCCTTCAGCCACACTACGGATCTCTTCTGGACTGACCACAGCTGCGTTCACTTCACCTACAACAAGCCCAAACCCACCAACCACCTCCAACCAACTCTGCAAAGAAACTGGAACAAAATCACCACCGACCAGATCTCCTCATCGCTCCTTCTAAACACCCCAGCCCACTCCTCGGACCCAAACCTAGCCGCCGCCAACTTCACCCTATGGTTATCCAACACCGCCGACACCTTAGCACCACTGAAAAAACGTAAAGCAAACCTGGCAACAAGAAGGCCTCATGGTTCAACGATGATCTTAAGAAGTCCAAGAAACTCTGCCGCACCCTTGAAAAAGCTTGGAAAAAAGACCCAACCACCAGCACCAAGGACGCCTTCAAAAACGCCACCCGCACTCACCACCAACTAATCCGAAAGGCCAAGAAAACAGCATTCAAGGATCGACTTGACAACAACGCCCACAACAGCAAGGAACTTTTCAACATCGTCAAGGAGTTTTCCAATCCCTCGGCCAACTCCAACGACATCACCCCCTCTCAAGCCCTCTGCGACTCCCTAGCCTCATTCTTCCACAACAAGATTGCAGACATCCACAACAGCTTCGACAACCAACCCGGAGCCCAACCCACCCAACCACATGCTGAACCCTCTTCCCCCGTGAACACCCTTAACGACTGGAACCCAATCTCCACTGAGGACACCATCCGCCTGATGAACTCCATCCACTCAGGATCCCCCACAGACCCATGCCCTCACCACATCTTCAACAAAGCAGACTCCATCATAGCACCGCACCTCCGAGACGTTATCAACTGCTCCTTCAACTCCGCCACCTTTCCGGAAAACTGGAAACACGCTGAACTCACCGCCCTTCTGAAAAAACCCACAGCGGACCCCACCGAACTCAAAAATTACCGCCCCATCTCGCTCCTTCCATTCCCGGCCAAAGTAATCGAGAAAGCTGTCAACAACCAGCTCGCCGCTTTCCTCGAAGCCAACAAATCCCTCGACTCCTCACAATCTGGCTTCCGAGCTAAACACAGCACTGAGACCGCCCTCATCGCAGCAACAGACGACATTCGAACTCTACTGGACAATGGAGACACAGTCGCCCTCATCCTCCTCGACCTCTCTGCAGCATTCGACACAGTCTGCCACAGCACCCTTTTACAACGCCTCAGCAACATCGGAATACATGGAAAAGCACTTGAATGGATCACCTCGTTCCTCACCGGAAGAACCCAGAGAGTCCGCCTTCCACCATTCAAGTCCGAGGCCACCGAAGTCATCTGTGGCGTACCACAAGGATCCTCTCTCAGCCCCACCCTCTTCAACGTATACATGAGCCCCCTCGCGACCATCGCCCGCCAACACAACCTCAACATCATCTCTTACGCAGATGACACTCAACTGATCCTTTCTCTCACCAAGGACCCCAGCACCGCCAAAACTAACCTACACGAAGGAATGAAAGAAGTTGCTGAATGGATGAAACACAGCCGTCTGAAACTGAACTCGGATAAAACAGAAGTCCTCATCCTAGGTACATCCCCCTCCGCATGGGACGACTCTTGGTTGCCGGAAGCCCTTGGAAAAGCACCCATCCCGACAGACCACGCACGGAACCTAGGCGTTATCCTGGATTCTTCACTTTCAATGAACAGACAAGTCAGCGCCGTATCCTCATCCTGCTTCAACATTCTTCGCATGCTCAAAAAAACATTTCGCTGGATCCCCACCGAAACCAGGAAAACAGTCACCCATGCTCTGGTCACGAGCCGACTGGACTACGGAAACACCCTCTACGCAGGCACTACCGCTAAACTCCAAAAGAAACTCCAACGAATCCAAAACGCCTCAGCCAGAATCATATTAGACATCCCACGCAACAAACACATCTCTGGTCACCTGAAAGACCTCCACTGGCTACCCGTCAATAAGAGAATCACTTTCCAACTGCTAACTCACGCACACAAATCACTCTACGACATCGGACCAGAATGCCTCAACTCAAGACTGTCCTTCTACACCCCCTCCCGCCAACTACGCTCCTCCAGCCAAGCCCTCGCCACTGTACCTCGCATCAACAAGACCACCATGGGAGGCAGATCCTTCTCTTACCTGGCTGCTAAAACATGGAACTCACTCCCCACTTACCTTCGCCTTACCCAGAACCACCTAGCTTTCAGAAAGCAACTTAAAACGTGGATATTTGACAAGTAATCCTCCTCCCCCTCCTTAGCGCCTTGAGACCCTCTGGGTATGTAGTGCGCTATATAAATTTTCTGACTTGACTTGACTTGGTTGCCTTATTACATTTAATAAGTGCTAATTTTAGATGGGCTTCAGAAAGAGATATGCTGTTTAGACTCAAATTAATTGGAATTTAAAATCCTCTTTGATGGTAAAGTCAGATTTAAGTCACAATTCTGAAAATGGCACTTTTAGAAAGTTTGCATTCTCTTCTCTTAACTATTTGTACCTTTTGCCAATGTCCTGGGTCACACGACAGTGAATGACTCTGCTGTTGGGGATTGTGTATTCACCCCAAGCAGTGATGAAAAGGGGACTATGGGCCTGATTAAGAGTTTGGCTGACAGGGTTACAAATGTGTCGGAACTCAAGCAGCCAAAACAGCAGGCACCTGTTTTGGTCTCATGTGCTCCATCCGCAGAATCCTACCACTACTTCCGCCCCTATCTAGGAAACTCCTGGTCCAAGGTCTGATCCTTGCGCGGCTAGACTACAGTAACATGGTCTATCTGGGAGCTCCTGAAGCCACTATGGCTAAACTTCAGCGTACGCAAAACGCAGCTGCCCGGCTCCTTATGAATCTCCCTTCCAGAGTCTCAGCCAGACCAGCGATCAAGGCCCTCCACTGGCTTCCAAAACGACAAAGGGTAGAATTCAAGGCCCTGTGTACCGCACACAAACTTCTCAACGGTCTTGGCCCTGCTATTCTGAGAGACCTGGTCACCCCATACAAGGCCCCCAGGTCCCTACGCTTGGACAATGAGCGTCTGGCTAACGTCCCCAGATACAGGAAGGCACGCACCGGCGGTCGACGCTTTTCTGTAAAAGCATCCTCAGGATGGAACTCACTTCCTCGCCCCCTGCGGCTGGAACCCAGCCATCTCCTTTTCCGGAAAAAATTGAAAACGCTGAAAGTTCCCAAAATAAAGTCCCCTCTACCCTCTGGTATCCACAAATGCTACAGCGCGGGGATGCCTCCGGGTCACCAGGCGCTCTATAAATCGCTAAATAAATATATATAAATATCCCATCCGCCAAAATACAATCCCATTATATCCTACGGAACTTGTAATTTGGCTGATGGGATATCCATCATGTTTGTGATGGAATATCCCATCGCCCAGCTTGGAACCAAGCCATAAGTTTGGGCAGCATGGAACATCCTGTAAGGATGGCTGGACCAGTAGAAGATTCAGAAAAAGCATTGTCCTGCTGTCCTCCTTCCATAAGAACTGCCCTGCTGCTATTCTGCTGAAAGAACTGCCTTGCTGCTGTGGCGTCTAAAGGACGCCTGGTCTATGAGCTATAGAGACATAACAAACTCATGAGTCCTTCAACTCTGCTGCTGGCCTCTGCTGATGTGAGTCCTAACCCTCCAAGTTGTGTCCCTAAAACCCTTGGAAGTGGTGTTTATGGTACTGCTCCTGACTAACCATAGAAGCTGGAATGTAGACGTTCTATCAAGAAAAACTACCTGGGGAACCGACAGAAGACTGGTACCTACCTGCCAACCAATCCGCTCAAGATGCATCACCTGTCTTTCTGATTTCGCAGTAGTTACTGCTATGTTCTTCTCCGCAACAGTTCAATCCTTTTCAGTGGAACCTCTCACCGAAGGTATCAAGTCTCATGCAACACTCTTTAGCTGTAGCCTCCAGCTTTGTCCAACTGGAGGATTGCGGCTTCCAGAAAATCATGTCAGTCCGAAGGTAAAAATCTTAACTGCAACCTCGTCCAGCTCCTCCCATGTGACAATGCCTCCTAATTGGACACAGATGTCTGCCTTGCCCCGCTGAAGACTTTACCTTCTCTAAAAACTTTTAAAGAATTTTTCTGTGTCCAAAGGTAAGCCGAGAATGGGCCCAATCCACCCCTTGTAAATGATCCACGCCCCATCACTGTCAGTCTTAACCTTTGACTAATACTTAGAGTGGGTTGCACAAGACCCAGTCTTGTGTGACCAGATAGCTAAAGATGGTGCTTTGATCTTTTAAGCATTCGATTTCACACACACAAAAAAATAACTCCTGTTCTACTGGGTGGATTTAATTATTTTTGGTGTTGTTTATTAAAATGTATTTGATTTTTCTAAATTGGTTTGTGAATTTTATTGTATCATGTTTTCACTTTATTATAGTTTGCATGCTACATAAATAGTTTACAAATTTTCCTCAGAAATATACCTTCTAAAAATCCATGTATGGAAGCCTAGTAATGTACTAGTGCGTTCCAGATGGACATCAGATTACTCTAATGCAGGCAGGGAGGTGGTAGAACATGGAAATCACGGTAGGGGTATGTATGGGAGTGGGGACATCTATTTTTATGAACCACGGTTCCCATGAACTTGAAGCTTCATACATACACGGAGAAACTATGATATTGCACTATCCCACCCCTCATGAACAAATGCACTCCTCACCAGTGGCGGCTTGCCGAGGGAGTTGTGCGGGCGGTGAGGCAGGGGAGGAGCAGGGTGGGGGCAGTGGACTCGGACTTACGACAGACAGAACTCCCTCTGAGTTCTGTCCGTTGTATGTACGAGTTCACTACCCCCCACCCTGCCCTTCCCCTACCCCACACATCACCCCGCACCACTCCTTCAGCGAGCCGCCGCTGCTTCTCACCACCCCCCAGTCAAGAAACTTTCTACTGATTTACCAATGACAGACTGAAGACAATCCCCTCATCTTAGGGGGAAGGTAAAAAGGGGTGGGTACCCTAAAAGGCTCAGTCAACTGCCATTAACCGTTAGTCACGTCATGGGCTGGATAATAGAATATCACCCCTGTTAGAAGCAGTTTGGGTGGACCCGTACAAATATGTCACCCATTTTAAAAGGAGTTTGGCTGGACCCGTACACACTAGAGAACGTTAATACTCTGCCGGGATCAACAATAAAATAATGCATAACGCCTGCTAGGGGGCTGGTGTCACAAGAATCACCTTTGCAAGGTGTAGACAGGGGCGTAACACAGGCCCATGCAGCCCCCGCGGTGCGGGAGGGGGGCCCACGCTCAAGGGGGCCCCTCAGCCGGAGAGCTCCTGTTGATTGCGGGTCGAGGTAGTGCTGTGCCCAATTAATCATGTTACAATATACATTTCTTTAGCTGTAACATTTCAGACATTTTGTATGGTTTAGCGATGTTGTCCCGGACTTGAAATCAGAAGCACTTTTGTGGAATCATAGGCAATATAAATGATCATATTTACTTATTTCCATTATGTTACGCCCCCACCCTCCGGGACACTGCTCTTAAAACGCCCCTTGCTTTGCACGCCTCAGGACAGCACAATACCTCCAACAGGGTACCTCTCCGACCCGACCGAGGCTCCGGCCTTTCAAGTCCTCTGCACTACGACCCACTGAGCTGCGCGCCCCTTCTACCTTTTCAAAGTGCCACCTGCTTTCCATAAGTAGCAGAAACACGCCACCTCCTCTACGGCTGGTGATATGTTAGGTTGTCAGGCTGTCAGCACTGACGCATTCCACTCTGCATTTTGCGCCTTCTGCGCTTTCCTCCTCTCGGATCCGTGTCAAGTGCCCCCTGAGCCCGCACAGAGTGTCAGGGCCCCCTCCATCTACCCATAGAGTTGGTAGCAGCAATTCTCTTAATGAAAACCGTGACTTCAAGACGGGGTTCTCACTCTCTTTCCTCTCCTTTCTTTTATTTGCTCCCCTGTGAAATGGATCCAAAAAAGAAAAACACTTGCTGGAAATGTCATATTTTTCTGACATTTTAATTCCAAAGTGCAGCATCGGGAATAAAAGGTTAAAAATATGAAAAGTAACTAAATAAAGTAAGACCGATTGGTAGCAAACTGGCCAGATTGATTTTATTCACACACAAACACATTAGCGCCACTTTTACAGAGGTTGCCAGTGAAACGCTATTTTTGTTTTCTTGTCTTTGTATTGCAGCGAGTGCACCAATCCTGGAGGTGCTGCAATGGTACACAGTCAAAATATCGAGTTGTAAATATCGACCTACCAAAATATCGTGTTAGGAATTTCGAAGGTATAGAATATCGATGTCAAGAATATCGTTGGACAGAAAATCGACCCTAAGGTAAGTAATATCGAAATTATTTATATCGATGTAAGTAATATCGAAGTTAGTAATATCGATAGCATATATATCGATGTCACTAATTTCGATGACACTAATATCGATATTTGTATGATTTTTTTGTTTATTATTATGTATTGGTTATATGTGTTACTTAAGTATTTAAAATAAATAATGTTATATGTGTATTATTTTATATATTAATAAATGTATTTATAAGCAAATGATATGTTTTAGTACCGGAGCGGGTAGTGGGTTTATAGGGGAATAGGGTGGGAAGTAATTTAATTATGTTTAATTAATTATTAATTAGTAGGAGTTATAAAATAATTTCAATTAATTGATAATTAATTTTAATTAATTGGAAATTAATTTTAATTAACTGATAAATATGTTCTGTAGCGGGTTTATAGGGGAATAGGGTGGGAAGTGATTTAATTATGTTTAAAGAATTATTAATTAGTAGGAGTTATACATTAATTTTCATTAATTGCTAATTAATTTTAATTAATTGTAAATTAATTTTAATTAATTGATTAATTGATAAATGTGTTTTGTAGTGGGTTGTGGGTTTATAGGGGAATAGGGTGGGAAGTAATTTATTTATGTTTAATTATTTATTAATTAGTTGGAATTATAAACTAATTTGAAATAATTGGTAATTAATTTTAATTAATTGGTATTCATTTTAATTAATTGGTAAATAATTTTAATTAATTCATAAATAGATAAATGTGTTCTGTTGTGGGTAGTGGGTTAATAGGGGAATATGGTGGGAAGTAATTTAAATGTAATTAAGTAATAATGTATTTAAATTAATTGTTTTGTTAATAATATAATTGATAATTTATTATTAATTGGTCATTAAATAATATACATTGGTATTTTTTAATATTTAATTTGGGCTAAATATATTTTGATAATCATGTCTTTACTAATTATGTATAGGTATTGTGTATGGTTTATATTTATTTAATAGTTTAACTTTTAATTACTAAAAAAAGCTTTTATTTTTAAGTATGTTATTTTAACCCCTACGCTTCTCCAACACTTTCCCTACGGTTGCACTCTCTGGAGTTGGAATAGTAATTTTTACCTCTACGCTATCCAACGCTTTCCCTACTGTTGCACTCTCTGGAGTGGGAATAGTAATTTTTACCCCTACGCTATCCAACGCTTTCCCTACTGTTGCAATCTCTGGAGTTGGAATAGTAATTGTTACCCCTACGCTATCCAACACTTTCCCTACTGTTGCACTCTCTGGAGTGGGAATAGTAATTTTTACTCCTACGCTATCCAACGCTTTCCCTACTGTTGCACTCTCTGGGGTGGCAATAGTAAATTTTACTCCTACGCTAACCAACGCTTTCCCTACTGTTGCACTCTCTGGAGTGGGAATAGTAATTTTTACTCCTACTCTATCCCTACTGTTGCACTCTCTGGAGTGGGAATAGTAATTTTTACCCCTACGCTATCCAACGCTTTCCCTACTGTTGCACTCTCTGGAGTGGGAATAGTAAATTGTACCCCTACGCTATCCAACGCTTTCCCTACTGTTGCACTCCCTGGAGTTGGAATAGTAATTGTTACCCCTACGCTATCCAACACTTTCCTTAATGTTACACTCTCTGGAGTGGGAATAGTAATTGTTACCCCTACGCTATCCAACACTTTCCCTACTGTTGCACTCTCTGGAGTGGGAATAGTAATTTTAACTTTTACGCTATCCAACGCTTTCCCTACTGTTGCACTCTCTGGAGTGGGAATAGTAATTTTTACTCCTACGCTATCCAACGCTTTCCCTACTGTTGCACTCTCTGGAGTGGGAATAGTCATTTTTACCCATACGCTATCCAACGCTTTCCCTACTGTTGCACTCTCTGGAGTGGGAATAGTAATTTTTACCCCTACGCTATCCAACGCTTTCCCTACTGTTGCACTCTATGAAGTAGGAATAGTCATTTTTACCCCTACGCTATCCAACGCTTTCCCTACTGTTGCACTCTCTGGAGCTGGAATAGCAATTGTTACCCCTACGCTATCCAACACTTTCCCTACTGTGGCACTGTCTGGAGTGGGAATAGTAATTGTTACCCCTACGCTATCCTACACTTTCCCTACTGTTGCACTCTCTGGAGTGGGAATAGGAATTTTTACTCCTACGCTATCCAATGCTTTCCCTACTGTTGCACTCTCTGGAGTGGGAATAGTAATTTTTACTCCTACGCTATCCAACGCTTTCCCTACTGTTGCACTCTCTGGAGTGGGAATAGTAATTTTTACCCCTACGCTATCCAACGCTTTCCCTACTGTTGTACTCTCAGGAGTGGGAATAGTAATTTTTACCCCTGCGCTATCCAACGCTTTCCCTACTGTTGCACTCTCTGGAGTGGGAATAGTAATTTTTACCCCTACGCTATCCAACACTTTCCCTACTGTTGCACTCTCTGGAGTGGGAATAGTAATTTATACTCCTACGCTATCCAACGCTTTCCCTACAGTTGCACTCTCTGGAGTGGGAATAGTAATTATTACACGTACGCTATCCAACGTTTTAAATAATAATGTTATAAATATTAAAAGAATATTTAATTATTTATATTTTTTACATTTTATTTATGTTATTGTTTTATGTTTGTAAATGTATTAGTAAATTAGAATATATTTTATTAAATTATAAATTAGTAAAATAATTATTACTATTTATTGTTCAGTACATATATATTATATATTTACTGTATATTTAATTAATGTATTATTATTAAATATGTATTATTTATTAATTTTAAACATTATTAGATACTTTTAACTGTGTACATTTTATTTATTAGTGTTATTTACTTTATTTTACATTTATATTTTAAAAGCAAAAAAAACGATATTTTTAACATCGATATTTTTAACATCTATATTATTTTTGCGATATTTCTGTACTTACCATGTTGTAGATAGGATGTCGATATTCTTGCCCTCGGTATTTTTGACTCGATATTCTTGTAGGTCGATATTTTGTAGGTCGATATTTTGTCAGTGATCCACTGCAATGTGTGGATTGTAAAACAAAATGTGTACTGCAGCTCTGCTTCCAGGGATGTGGTCTTTTTACCATACTGCTTACGTTTTGTAAGGCTATAAGCAATGGACATTGAAACAGGTCCATTCAGGGCCCTGTACTTAACTTTTCAGGCAAAAGCACTCGCTGATTTCTGAATAGTGAATGTAAAAGCATTAAGGTAACCATGTTGTGCCTGCTTACATTTCACATGGTTTGCTAAATTTTGCATTCCCTATGAGTGTTTGCTTTTTCCAGGATGTTGTTACTTTTTTTTTTGTAGGTCACTTATTGTTCTTCTCTAGTGCGTCATTTAAATTGAGCCGCATCCAGGTGTTTATAGCTGGCAACAATTGGGTTGTAGTTAAAGGCAGTGTGAGTTTTTCTCAGTGGGGTAGTATGGTGTTCTGTGGGGGAGAGGATGTGGCACTATGGCCAGAGCTGCTGAATTTAGACCTGGGGAACCAGGTTCAGCCTTAATAACCAGTCCACCAGACCACTCTCCTGAGAGAGCACAATCCCATGCTAGACCTTAGAAGGCTTCGCAAGACCTTAGTAGCCCTGGTGTCTTAGCAACAGTAGGATGACCATAGCTGGGCAAGTGTGGGTTAACCTTCAAGGCTTGTTCACCACAATCCATACTGAAGTTCACCTCCAGTCTTGTGGGTAGGGCTAAGAAGCAGCATACCCTAGAGCAAGAGCTACTCTGTCACTGAGGTCACAGGACCCTTGAGAAGGGCCAGCTCTAGCTGTCTGCCTCACCCATAGGTACCTCCATTGGCCTTGTTTCAGAAGTAGAAGCTGCAACTCACCAGGGATTGGCAATGCAGAATTTGCACGCATACCAAACTAAGTTTGCAAACTTCAGTCTCTCTGCTTCATTCACAAGCCCGTTTAACATGTGCTGCCTGCTGTGGGGCCACTAGAATTAATTATGCAGCAAAAGAGGACAACATTATGCAGCAGTGTTGACTAAATTATGCATTTAAAAAAGGCTGCAGCGTAATGCGATATATTTTCTGATATTTCATTATTTTGAGCTGTGTATACATGCTAACAGTCTCTGGAAAGATTATGCCTTATTAGCAGGGCCGGACTGGGAACCAAAACCGGCCTTGGCAAAGTGCTCGGCCGGCCCCCACTCCCCACTCGGGGGGTTGGAGGTGCCACCGAGCACTTTGCTAGGGCCGGTTTTCGGCCGATTGTGCAGCTATGCTGCAAAAACTGGCCTGTAACAAAATCGGCCCCCAGGGGCTCAAAACCGGCCCCCATCCTTGCGGCCCACCGGGGGATCGCCCGGTGCCCGCTATGGCCAGTCCGGGCCTGCTTATTAGTACCACTGTAACATACAAATTCGGCAGTGAGAAAGGTGATCAGTCAACCTTTGCAATAAGCCATCCACTCCACAACAACACAAGTCACATTTTTAATTACCTTTTGATATGTTTGAGCTACAAACAATTTATGAGTTTAAATGGTCAGATCATGCAGCAGATCTTGCATTATGAGGCAAATATGGCAGAGTCATAATTACATAGAAAACATTTACAAACTAGGATTTTTTTCCATTCATATTTGAACTGCTGTTGTGGAAAGAGGGAGAAGTGCTGATGACAGAAACTCCATGGCTCGGCGACAAATGGCTTGTGCTTCCACATTTTATCATATTTGGGACATTCTGTGATTAGAATCATATCCCACTTTGTGATTGTATTTTAATGTCAATAACTCATTATAACCTTAAATAATCATGTGTATCCATTGGTTGATCAAACTGGGCAATGAAATGCCAAACAAATACTAATAATTGGGATATTTGCAAATTCTGGCCACACCCTGCAAAGTCTCCCACTTTCCCCTTCTGTTGCCCATCTTTATTAACCCTTTCCAGGCACGCAATGTTTACTGGTGTGGACGATGCATTGAATTAGCCCTGGCGACAGTGCTGGGTGCTGCGTCGCTCGTTCGATACTGGTGCAGGAGCGGCTTCCAGTGAATCCTGGTCCTCCTCCGGCACCGAGGGCCCCGCCGATCGCACTCTCCCACGCTGCTCATCATGAAAAGGATTTGAAACGGGAAATGCCGTTCGGAATAGGCAGGTTCCCGCTGTCACTCCAAATGCAACTCTACCCAGAGAGCACCCTGGCCCGCCTCGCACGTTCCCCTCCATAAATGGAGACAGAGGGCAAGTTTTACTGGAGGTAGGAGGCAAGACTTGCGCAATGTCCTGCCGGTTAACCCTACCATTTATCACCAAAACAGTGGACGTGCGCTCTTGGCGCCTTTGACCCAGCCTGTAATGTTATCTCCTTCCAGAACACCTACATCCTCGCCCGTTCACCAGTTGACCCTTAAATACCTAAGATCTGCTCAGTAAGCCCGGGGATGAAGCCAGGAACTGGATGGATATGGGGTTTAAAACCAACTCTCTCCCCTGAGCATATAGGATGCGCTACTGGTCGGCCTTAAGGCTGCATCACCATTAACATGCTCATAATCCACACTGGTGAATCCAGGTTATTCAGTGCACAACTTGGGCTATAAAAAAGCCCCTCATATCTCATTAATGTAAAGTCTGCAGAGGTGTCCGGAACAGGGTCTCTTTTAATAATGTTTTACTTTTCTTTAACTTGTATCTTGGGATTGTGTATGAACAAACATCCTAAGTGAAGGCCACCCCTTAAAAATCATTTAGTATTTAAAGCGGATATTAATATGTTCTAAATTACTCCTCCTATTTTGCATTTGTAGTAAAGGGGGATAGATTGTTGTGCCATCAAGTGGAATCAATGGCGTAGAGTGAATGGCATAGAGTGGCATTAAGTGAAGTAGAGTGCCGTAGAGAAGAGTGTTGTGGAGTGGAGTTGGGTAGAGTGATTTGGCATGGAGGGGAGTGGAGTGTCCTAGAGTTGAGGGTCTTAGAGTAAGGGATCATAGTGTCGTGGAGTGGCGTAGTGTGTAGGGATGTACTGTGGCATAGCAAAGAGTGGTGTGGTGTGGAGTAAAGTGGAATAGACTGGAGTGGCATAGAGTGTTATAAAGCAGACTGTCAGAGTGGAGTAGACTGTTGTGTCATAGAGTGAGCTGTCATAGAGTGGAGTGCCGTAGAGTGGAGAAATGTGTCAGAGTGGCATGGCATTGCATCGAGTGGCATAGCATTGAGTGGTACGCAGAGTGGCGAAGAGTGTCATGGAGAGGAGTAAAGAAGCATAAAGTAGACTGGAATGGAGTGTTGTAGAGTAGAGGAGCCTAGCGTGAAGTGGCATAGAGCGGTGTAGTGTGTCATAGTGTGTCGTAGATTGGAGTATTGTAGAACGGGGAGTCGTAGAGTGGAGTTGAGTAGAGTGGTGCAGAGTGGTGCAGAGTGGAGTAGCATGGAATGTTGTGATGTAGAGTGGAGTATCATAGAGTGTTGTGATGTGTCATGGAGTAGGGTAGGGTGTTGGTTGTAGAGTGGAGTGAATAAAGGGGAGTACGCATGATATGCTAGCACAATACCATTACAGACAACACATTTCCAATTGTAATAACCATTACATTTGCACAGACATAGTTTTACAGATAAAACTATACAGAGCACAAACAATAATGTGTGGAAATGTCATTACCTAGTGTACTTGTTGGTTTTGATTAGTATTAAAATATTTGTTTCCACTACACTTCGGAATTCTACTCCCCTGAATCCCACTCACCTCTGACAATCTACTCAACTCTACGAAACTCCCTTTATGCCACTCCACACTGCTTTACTCCACTCTATGCCACACCAAGCTACTGTATTCCACTCTAAGCCCTTCCACTGTACTCACTTCACAACACTCCACCACACTATGCCACTTCATTCTATAAACTCCACTCTACATTACTTAACTCTACAACAATCTACTCCAGTAGCTTAACACAGGCCTCCCAGAGCGGGAGGAAAGCTCCAGGGGGCCTCTTAGCACAGTACTTCGGCCGAAGAGCTCTTGATAGAGTCGGGGGCCCCCGCCATATAACTTGCAGGGGGTCCCCCTCAATTTTTGTTACGCCGCTGGGTGTAGATATATACCAGGGACTTCACCGAATGTTGAAATGAAGAGCAGGGCGGCACACGGTCGGAGTGCTACAGACCTTAAATAGTGCACTAATCAGTACAAAATCTTTCATTTAACACATTTCTTTTAAATTCTTTGTAATAAAGGTGAAAGAAGTCAAATGAATTACTGCAATCAATCGAACATGCCTCGAATCCCAGGAGGTGAGGTTACTGTCTACAGGCAGCAGTAGTTAGTCAGATTCCCAGCGACTAAAACATACATTTTAATATCACAACGGCCTGAGGGCTGACAGCATGGCTCAACAGAGTGTGGGCAGAAACTGTGCTAGACAATGTACAGGTTGCACCAGACTTCTTAAAGTGCCCTCCCGTTTCCAATATCCACAAAATACCTATTCAGAAATATTGGAATAGTGTGTATTATTTTTGTTAATTTCATTTTGGTGAAAGATGTTTTGCGGCATTCCCAATATTCGCATTTAGTCTAAGTCCGTACGAAGCAAGAGCAGGGAGTCTTTAGTGTATACATTAGCGTACGACAGTGTGTTACTGTTGGAAACCAGCACCTACCTCCTGCAAATGAAATGAAACAAAACAGAACACACCAAAGGTGGTGCTAAATACAACTAATGCCAAGTCCAGTCATCCTTGCATATGGGCTCCTCATCGCAAGCTCCAAAAAAGATGCTTAAGATTGGAAAATATAAGAGAATGAACACAATTCAAACATTTCTTTTCCTTCCATTATGCAGGTTACGCGTGTTTTTCCCACTTTCATTTGCTTTGATCTACATACAGATGCCTTACTTACCTGGCGGAGTTGATCTGATGTGGAAAGCGTGTCTCCTCTGAAAAAAGCAGTAGGTTGTTCAATGCAAAACGCATCTAGAAATAAACCAGCCTTGAAAGAACCTGGACGAGCTCTCCCGAAATACCTCACGCGCGCAATGCACGACACTCCTGGCGTCAATTGCGTGTATTCTGTTTTTGGTTCCTGTGTGGTCGATATAGAATGAGGAAGTCGATGCAAAGGTGCAACTGACTACGTGAAGAAATAGTTATCCATTCTGTAGAGTAACCATGAAGCGAATTCATCAGAATTTAAAAGTGAAATGAGCATAGGAAGCAAAATATTTTGTGGCAAATGGATTGCTGTTTGAGCCCCATTCCCTGTCAGAGTGAACAACTAAAAATTAACCTTTGCTTAACCCTCTGGTAGCTTTCAGCACCAGCAGTCAAGCTTAATTTAGAGGTATTGTGCAAAGTTTTCATGCAGCACACAAACAGTAATAAAATGACAGCACAAGACAAGAAAAATACCACACAAATTTAGTAAAATAGAGTAACATTTAATAAATCATTTGACATCAAAACGAGAACAAATCCAATCAGGTGAACCAGAGATATGCAATTTCAAAACTTTAAGGTAAGTATAGCACCTAAAAGCACAAAGCGCCATTTGCGATTACCTGGTTGAGCAAGACTGGGTGAAAGTACAGTAACTAGGATAGTCCAGTTGAAATAATGACCTTCTAAATTTCAGCGCCGAGTGTTTCATTCACAGTGGAGAAGGCTGTGAGGGGGACAGAGAGCATCACGGATGCTTGTCGCTGTAGCATGAAGATCCTGTCAGGCAATGCAGACAGTCGCTGCTGGAGATTTGCATTGGCAGTCACCACATGCAGTTTCACAAAGTACAGATCTTGCAATGCCAGTCATTGCTGTCGGTCACAGTAGCATGAAGAGTCAGGCTCACTTGAGCTTCGCTTGGGGTTCGGCGCAGGCAGCAAGATCTTGGGCTGAACGGGCCCATGTGTGGTCGCGAAAAGCAAACAACATCAGAATCTTTCCTTTTCTTCAAGGTGTAGCCCAACTAATACCAAACCAAAGGTTCAAGGCTTGGGAGGCACCTCTTGATTCTCAGAAACTCACTCTAGGAGAGGCTGAGGCAGGTCCAGTTGCAGGTACAGGCAGGTTCGGTCGCAGCAGGTCAGCTGGGCAGTTGTAGAGAAGCCTCTTGAGATTTTCTACAGGTAGCTCAAAATCAGGATGCCAATCAGTGGACCCTTGGAGTCACTTCAGCCTGGGGTGATGGGTGCAGGTCCAGATTTCCTTCTCAAACAGTAGGCTAGACCCAAGCAGCTGAGTAGCAATGCAGTCCTTTTTAGGATTCACATGTTCATGGCTGTACTGAAGAGTGGGTCAAAGGGTCCTATTTTTTACCTGGTGCCCTCTTTTAAGTGGGAGAAGCGTATTGATTTTTCTACCGACAGAGGTGTCTGGAATTTCCTGCCACCCTGCCCAGTTCCCAAATTGTCTGGGGACACAATAGGCTTGTGTAGCCCTTTTTGTGTTGGTTGACCAAATGTCATTAAAGTGTAGTGAGAACAGTTCCACCCATCCCCATCATGTCAGGATGGCCCATCCTGCCAACTCCCAGATCCTCAATTGTGATTCTGTCTGGGAGAATGCGCATGAGTATACTGCCAACTATACCTAGTTATGTAACATAGTAAACAGGCTGCAGGCACCAAATGGTTAGGACAAGAAAATGCCAACGTTCTAAAAGTGGTATTTTCAAAATTATGGCTTAAAATCCAACCTCACCATTAAAGGGGAGTTTAAATTACAATTCCTCAGATACAAAACATGACATTCCTACCTGCTCCCAAACAAAATCTATCACTTAATAAAAGTAGTGAAAAACTAATTTAGGACACTACCAGGACATGTAGACCTTAAAATTGCTTGTCCACATTTTCAAATAGAATGCATCTTGCCTTTGGGACTATTTTGGGGCTGCCCACGGGGTTGTTTATGACCTGTCCCAAGTGTGATGTATGCTTTCCAGGAGGTTAAGGCCTTGAAAAAAGTGTATTTTGCCAAGTCCATACGGCAGTATAGAACTGCGCATACAGACTGCAAGGCCTGAGACATCTTTAAAAAGCCTACTGAAGTGGGTGGCACTGCAAGTGTTGCAGGTCCACTAGAAGCATTTTAATTTACATGGCCTGGGTAAATGTAGTACCACTTTACTAGGGGCTTAAAAGTATACTAATTGTGCTAAATGAGTGCAAGCTTGTTTTCAATTTTTTTGGAGAGAACACAAGCACTTAGGACTGGTTATCAGTGGTAAGGTGCACTGAGTCCTAAAGCCAACAAAGAAAGGAATTCAGCAAAACAAAAGGGATGAAGCCAAAATGTTAGTCATCCACACAAGGGTGTCTGGTCTAACATGTGACCCTCCACCTGGAAGTAGGGAGAACTGCCCCCTCTCATAGGAGTTCCCATCAATAATCCCAAAGAACTTGGAAAGACCATCAGCAGAGGAGTGGCCAGTCCCAGACCTGTGTTCCATCGTAAAGTCCACTT
Organism: Lissotriton vulgaris; assembly: GCF_964263255.1. Taxonomy (NCBI): domain Eukaryota; kingdom Metazoa; phylum Chordata; class Amphibia; order Caudata; family Salamandridae; genus Lissotriton; species Lissotriton vulgaris. Next base: position 451,960,190 of record NC_141695.1, read on the forward strand.
TTAATAGGGAGATGGGCCACCTCAACGGTTTGGGATACTCACCCCTCACTTGCTTAAGCCACCTGAGGAGTATGTTGTTTGTCTAAACCCAGAAGTGAGTCTCAAACAGGTATGGTCTCAACTTCCTCAGTGCTCATAACACTTCAAAAGTTAATTTTCTATAGCACTCCACTTCTGTTTCTTGGGTAGTAACCTCCTGCTGCTGAAGGCTCCAGGTTGGTCTAGGCTCTCTTTATTTGTCTGTGAGAGAATGGCTCCTATGCCATGCTCTGAGATGTCTGCTTGGACCTCAAGTTCCTTAGAGAAGTCTGGAGTCCTGAGCACAGTTCTGTGCACATGGCCTCCTCCAGGCTGTCAAACGCTTTTTGGCACACCTCTGTCAGGATCAGCTTCCTTGGCTGCTTTTTTTTAAATCAACTCAGTCAAGAGTGCAACAATGGTGCCATAGCCCTTGACAAATCTCCTGTTGCAGTTGGTGAGGCCCAAGACGACCCTCAACTATGTATGGGTCTTGGGGTGGTCCCAAGCTAGGATGGTCTGAATTGTGAGTTGGAGCAGCTGCACCTTGCTCTCATCGATTGGTGACCCAGGTAGACCACAAAATCCAGCCCTAACTGCCATTCACTGACCTTTAGAGCTAGGCCTGCCTTCTGCATGGCCTGAAACACTGCCAGAGGTGGTTCAGGCAGTCCTCACAGCTAGAACTGAAGTCATGTCATCCATGTAGGAGGCACTAAAGTCCTCCAATGGAGCTAGGGCCTAGTTGACCAACCTCTGGAAGGTGGGGTGTCAGGGACATACTTTAACCCAAAGGGCATCATTCTGAACTGGAAGTGGCCCTCTGGTATGGAGAATGTATACCTTTCCTGGGCCCCTTTGGTTAAGGCAATATGTTGGTATGAAATATACAATCAAAGGTACTTAGGAACTTGGTAGCTCCCAACCAATCAATGAGCTCATCTACTATGGGAATGGGGTGTGCATCAGTCTTGGTGACTGAATTTTGCTCTCTATAATTAACACAGAACTGGAGTTCTGGGGTGGCTACTGGTGGGCACCTTGGGTACCAGGACCACTGAGCTGGACCAAGGTCTGCTGGAGTGGTCAATTACCATCAGTTCCAGCATCTTGGACACTGTCCCCTCTGTCAATATCATGGATACACCAATGGGTGAGCTTAGGTTGAGTGAGAAAAGGAAAGAGAATAGCTCTGGCATCTGGTGGCTATCTCTCGCATATTGAGGGTTCATAGAAGGAGAGAGGTTCCTTCTCTTCCTCCTCACTTCCATCTGTCACCAGAGCATAGTGACCTCAGACCTCTCATAATGTGGCTTTAGACAGTTAACATGCAGGACCTTAAAGGGTTCCTGGGGTCTAGAGGTCCAATAGGTAGGTAACCTCCCCCTTGCGTACCTTTACTTCATATGGTCCAGAATATCTGTCCTGCAAGGCCTGAGGCTCCACTGGCTACATTACCCACACCTTCTGACCTGGTTGGAACTTGATCTGAGTACCTTTTGGTCATAACAGAGTTCAATGACTTACTGGCTGGTGGCTAAGTTCTCAGTTGCAGTCTTCCAGAACCGCTTCATCTGGGATCTCAGGGTCAATATGTAGCTCACTTTATCCTGAGAGAGATTTGTGGGAGCTTGCTCCCATACCACTTTTACAAGGCTGAGAGGCCCTTTGACAGGGTGGCTATACAGAAGCTTGAAGAGGCTGAAGTCAACTCCCTGTATGCGAACAACAGGCATGGCAAGAGAACGTCTCACTTTCACCTCAGGGGCTCTAATCATGCCTTCCAGGGTCTTGTTGAACCTCTCACCAAGCCCATTGATTTGGGGATGACGGGGCGTGGAGCTGGTACAGTCACTTTTCCTCAGAGGGATGGTCCACCAAGACCAGGATGAACCTGCTGGCCAAGGCTGTCTTGGGGGCCAGAGGCCACCATATCAATGCCTACCCTTTCAAAGAGGGTCCCAACAACAGGAAAGGGAACCTTCTACTTCCCCCCTGCCTTCCTACTGGCCTGACAGGTAGGAAGGACCTACAGAATGTATCTGAATTTGTTTTCATCCAGGGCCAATAAAAGTGGGAGACCAGCCTTTTGAAGGTCTTGGCCTGCCCCAGATGTCCGGCTAGAGTTATGTCATAAGCCAGCCTGTGTAAGAGGGCCCTGTAGCACTGGAAGACCACCAACACATGAGTTGCACAAGGCTCAGGAACCATAGGCTCATTGTACAGGAGCTCATTCTCCCAGTAGATGAGTTGATCACCAGAGGTGTTTCCATTTGCCTGGGCTTCGGCCTGGTGCAGAATGCCTTCAAGATTGGGAAGCTGTTCTGCTCTAGGCAGAATTCCACCCATGAAGGGCCTTCCTCAGCTTGATAACCAGCTAGTTTAGGTAGAACTCTCAGGACATTAATGTTCTCCCCTGTAGGCTTCAGAGCATCATCCTCAGTTTCTGCTTCCATCCATCTCTGGGGCAGGCTTGCCACACCCTTTGTCCCTCCTCTTCTTGGTGGTACCTGGGCCATTGTTCCATCCTGCAGGATCTTGGGGTTTTCCTCTCAGGTGGCCATGGGCCTTGTGGTCAGCACATCCACTCAGGTAACCCTAATATCTTCAACTGTGACCAGAGCTTCAACTCCTACCAGATCATTACCCAATAGACCATCAACCGGCATGGCTGGACTCAAAGCTACCTTCAAGGAACCTGAGACCATAGAAAGGGACCCAGAGCCTGTGGTGGGGATTCTGGTGTTTTTCATCCATAATCTCCTGATGTAATAGATTGGGAAGTACCTGCTCTGAGGACACCAGATGCCACCTGACAGTAGTCAAACTGACTTATGTCTCTCAAAGCCCTCACTCTCTGCCCATTGATGGGGACCCATTGCCCATACTTCTTAGTATTACTGGCACATTAATCTTGGTTAACATGTTTCTGTCTCCCAAGGACACTAAGGTGTACTATCACCCCCAATACTAACTGGAGCAATTTCCTCCCTGAGCACTACACTAGCTATCCTGGGTTCTTCCCACCAGTGGGGTACTTCTGCCTCTTTGAGTAGTTGAGGTCTCCCTGTGAATACCTGCACCTGTAGTACACAAAGAACTTGGGGGTGAAGTGACCTAAGGACTTTTTCCCATATAGTCCTCCATTCTTCTGATCAAGATTGGGCTGGGAATCATTCCCCTGGAAACTCTTGGGGGCCTTTTGAGAACTCATATATTTTATCTTTGTCTCTTCCTCTTTCTTTTGATGGGGACCCTGTCCACCCTCGTGGTGATCCCCCATGGGCCTTCTTATAAATCCTGGTGCTGACCCAGATCTGTGCCTCCCTTGCAAGTTCTCCGGGTGAAGTAAGCCTGCTACCAACCAGGTACTAGTGCAGCTCTGTAAGAAAAGTATTCAACAAGTGTTCTCTCAAAATCAGATCATGTGGCCTTCATAACCTCTCATTTTGCTGCCTTTCACCCAACCACTCAGCTCTTTACTGAGTAATCAATGAAATCCATCCGAGACTAGTTAGATAGCTTTGTGGCTGTCCCTAAACCTCATGTGGTACTTTTCTGGGGTGAGACCAAACTTGGTGTCAAGAAAAGCTTTCATGGGATTATACTTCATCTGGTCATCTTTCTCTAGTGTCAGCAGGGTATCTCTACAAACCATGGGTATGTTCTTCTAGAGACTCTTCCCTAAACCTCTTATGGGACCCTAGGCAACCTTAAGGCTACCTCATAGGTAGAAAGCCATTTGTCAATATTATTCTCCACCACAGAGCTAGGCACCAGGGGCTTCATTTACAAATATTTGACACAGCGTGGAGCCACAGGCCATTTTGCTGGACCAAGCTGAGTCATTTTAAAAGCACATTAACAACAATACGATACATCTGTGTTCTTTCTCCTGTGCTAATGCACAATTGGCTGCTGTGCACCAGTGCAGGCACCCTTGCGTCAACATCAAAACTATGGAGGACTGTGTCTGCTCATAACATCAAAATATATTCACATTGTTCCTGGCTAGCTCACCGTGTGGGCCCCTAAACCTTGCAGGGTACTTGGTTGTGCCAGCCCTAATTTACCTAAGGAAATTGTAGAAACAGATATAGGCCTAGATGTATCAAGCCTTTTGCGATTCGTTAAGGCCGAAATTCGCAGAATTTCGGCCTTAAGGAATCGCAAACCGACATTAGCATCTTTTGGGATGTATCAGAAATTAGCAAAATAAGGAATCGCAAAAAATTGAGATTCCTTAATTTGCATATGCATTTAAGGAATCGCACTTTTGCGATTCCTTAAATGGCATGTATGGAACTTTTTAAAATTGCGATTTCGGGTTAAGGAATCGCAAATTAACACCAATTTGAAGTTCGTGTTAATTTGCGAAATCCTTTTAAAAAACAAAATATGACTATTTTGAAGGTGGCATGTGACACACATACATGCCCATAGGGCATGTATGTGTGCCATATGCACACACATGTAAGTTTCAGGGGTGCAGCAGGGTGTCCATGAGACACCCCTGCACCCTTGAAATAATTCTCAAATTGTGATTAGCAAATTGCGAATTCGCAATTTGAGAATTACTGCACAATCATTCCTATGGGCCTCCTGGCCCATAGGAATGCATGGGGAATTATTCCTTATTTGCGAATTCGCAAAATGCGAATTCGCAAATAAAGAAAAATAAGGAATCACAAAAAAAATGCAATTTTTTACATACATTCCATTTTGCGAATTCTAAATAGCGATTCGCAAAAAATCGCTATTTAAGATTCGCAAAATGGAATCTTGATACATCTAGGCCATAGTCTTTTGTTGTTAACACAGGCAGCTCCCAAAGTAGACACAAGAAATACGTGAATAAGCAATTCAAAGGATTTTTTTAAGGAATTGTATTCTTATGTAGAATACATGTGTTGCAATGACTAGTAGAGGAAAATAGAGCATAGTAACCAGTGTTACAAGAATTGTGAAGAAGATGAATAATTTAACCATTATAATTATTGCATTCATTTTATATGGCTACATATAATTGCACTCCTACCTAACAGTGCCTATCCTAGAGAGGATAGGGTGGATGCAATTCTGCCTTATACCTTAGAGTGGTCTAAGTCCCCATTTACCTGTTTATGTGTATCATCTGGTAACATGTCTTAAAATAGAGCAGGACACTGTCCCTCTCAGGATAGTGATTGCATTCAGCTGAGCTAGAATTCAGGCACAATACGACCGCGACAAACCATCAAAATGCTCCTCTACCGAGAAAAGGCTTGGTGAAGTTTATATAATAAAACTGGACCCATTTATTCTGTGTCTGAGCTCTGGTCCTGCTGTCTTTGTTGATTCTACCCACCCAGAGCTGTGGCCGAGCAGACAACAACGAACAAGTCCAGTTTGTGCAGTGTACCAAGTTCATGTACAGAATGTATGATAATGTGCCTTCAAAGAAATGTACTTGTAAGCAAATCTTTTCTATGTAAAGTAGCACATATGCGCACACAAGCAAACGTGTGCTAAAAGTCATCATTTAAACAGATCTCAACTTTAAAAAGGAACATGTAAAATGGAAGTGTTTGTGCACAGGGGCTCTTAACCTCACAGCAAAAACTTAGGCCTGGGGGTTGAACTCTGCTCAGTTCGCGGAGTTTGGAGAGTTTTCTGCACTCCGCATTCTGCACTCCGTGGAGCTCAAGGGGCCCGATTCACAGAATGAACTTAAGACTCAATCCTAAACTTACTACTATTTTGGTATTCACAGAAAGCACTTACTACTTTAGGCATTCACAGAATGAACTTACTACTTTTGGTATTCACAGAAGTTAGGATTTTGTCTTAAGTCTGTCTTAAGTCTGTCTTAAGTCGGTCTTAAGTTTGTCTTAAGACAAACTTAAGACAAAATTCTAACTTCTGTGAATACCAAAAGTAGTAAGTTCATTCTGTGAATGCCAAAAGTAGTAAGTGCATTCTGTGAATACCAAAATAGTAGTAAGTTTAGGATTGAGTCTTAAGTTAATTCTGTGAATCGGGCCCAAGGAGTGCAAGAAAACCCCGCTTCGCATAGTGCAGTAGAGTTATTTCCCTGCTCGCGATTGCAAACGGTAAGTTTGCGACCGCGAGCTACCGCTCTGGTAGAATTTCTACCCGAGCAGCAGAAAGACCAGCGCGAACAGCAGTGGAGTTTTTTGTAATTTCGCAAAGTTACGCTTAGTAAAACTCTGCGAACTACGCCCAGGCTTACACCAACTCTTTGTCCGTAAGGTGACTTAAAAGCTTTATGTTAAACTTAAAAATATATTATAATCAAAGATTTAATTGCTCATGCAGCCTAAAAGTCTCAAACAAATTTCACTTTAATGACAAGGCATAAAAAAAACATATTGCAATAAAAGGCAAATTAAAAAATGTGCAATTATTATCTGCAAAATAAAATACATTTTTGTCTAAAAAAGTTGCAGAATTTAAAAGGTTCTCTAAACTGAACAAATGTTTAAATGTTCTGAGAGTTAGGAGGAACAATATTTTTACCAGCTTCTGCAGACGATGTTTCCATTGGCAGCTAAATTACAAGTTCCATTGAACAAAAATGGTCCTATTCAACCTTATCAACAGCCACTGAGGGTGTGACAGCTAGTAGTTCATCCGCAGAGGATGAGCCAGGATCCGAAAATCCATGAGCCGAGGCATCCAGAGAAGCCTCATGATAGGCATTTTGCAGCAATGGCAATCATGCATGACATCTTTGCAAATGGGTACTTAATGGACAAATCAGCAATTCCGCATACATAGATTGGGCCAATTGCATTCCAAGGCATATATCCGAGGCATAATCAAAAGTGCACAGCAAACAGTGGAATACAGGCTGTATGCAATGTAACCATATTGATCGAAAGGACAAAGACCAGTTGTCATTCAGTTCTTGAAGTGACGGCATGCCAAAACACTGCATCATGCATTCACAACACATTAGCACATGTGGTAGTGCTGTTCCCATTTGGCTATGTGGCAGACCATCCATTGTGGAACAGCAAAAATAGAATCAGCATTGCGACACTTAGAAATAGAAGAGGCAATATGCCTCTAAATACTCCGGAAACCAGGGAGTGTATGAAAGATAACCCTGGGTGGTAAACTCTGGTCCCCTCGCGGAATTTGTGGAATTTTGTCATTTCTGCATTCCGCGGAGAACGGGGCATTGCCAAAAATTCTGCGATCCATGGTGTAGCGGAATTTTTTCCTTGTTCGCACTTTCACAGTGCGTGTTAGCGCATGCGGTAGCAACTTAGAGAGATCCCTGCATTCGCCGATGAGTTTTCCTATCCGTTTGCCACAAGAGTGTGCAATTGCAAACATGTCAGTCGGACACCCCACCAGACATCTGCGTTCGTAAACAGGAACAGGCATTGCGAGCGGGCGGGACAAGTGGTACAAGATGGCAGCGCCAATTGGCAACCGGATGGGTAAGTTCGCATGATATTTCCCCCTGAGCGCGCATACAGCATCCCTGAACAGGAAAAATGCATTCCAAACGGGCGGAACAAGCTATTTCGCATGCTCGGGGAATTCTGCTAAGCATAACAAAACTACGCAAATTTCACCCACCCCTAGTTTTGATGCAATGGCATCCTAGAAGTGGGGCATTGAAATCTTATAGATTTTAATGCCCCACTTCTACGAGGCTTTCTTGCAGGGGAACGACCACCCTGCATACATTATACCTGATACAGGTATAATGTGGCGCAGGGGTTTACAAGGTGAGGCCTCTGCCTACATGTGTCACTTTGTAAACATGGCGCAATGTGGTGCATTATTTACATCACCACTGCGTCACAAAAAGTGACGCAACAGCGGCGCAAAAGTGTTGCAAGGGCTCATAAATAAGCCCCAGGGAATCTAACAAAAGGCATCTATGGTCCAGTTATGTGGAGGAGGCTTAACAAGCCTTGGAACTGCCCAGTGTTTGGGAAAGCAAACCATCATGATTGAAAGTAAAATCTGCAATCAAAACTCAAATAACTGTGCTGAGCCCTGCCGAAGTCATGTTTGAGCAATCTAAAAGAAATTATCTTTTCTAATAATGGGCTCTTATTACGGAACACTCACTATTATTTATTCGAGCAGTTACAAACATCAACAAGACAGAAAATAATTAGAATGAGATTTATGTTGTTCCCCATCTAAGAATATAGACTCACCTGACATTTGGAATCTTATGCACATCCGCGAGCAGGCTTGTGACAAATAGTATGCATCCCTTGCACACTGTTTATGCTGTTGTGCAAAGGGGCATTCAGAGAGATAAATATGCATAAAAAAGATCATGCTTGAAAAAAAATTGACTAGCTGCACCGACCATCGTTTTGGTAAATTGACAGCTGTCCGTCTTTTTTAACAGCAAATAGATTTCTGAACTTTCTAGAATCCTTCTTTAAAATATAAATATGACTTAATATAAATCTTACATTTGATGTGCTAATAACTAATCCCTGCAATTGATGAACTAATATTTCATTATATTTCATGCTAATGTTTACGTTTTTGTAACAATTTTAATTTATCTATTACAATCAACACATTTTCTCTCACCTTCTCCAGCCTTTTTTCTCTTCATTCTGGTACGTGTGGTCATGTTTGTACCATTATGTATTCTGGACTACAAGTCCCAGAGTCAAAAGGAAAAAAACCTAGGCTAGATGAGTTATTCATGCACAGAACCAAGAAACTTTAAACGCTGCACTCTCGGGCAAAAACACATATATGCCAGGGGCAGGAAGGAGACATGTAGCTGAACCTCTCCTTCGCTCTATCATTTCCTGCTGGCACACAGATTCCATTTTACAATTACTGTATAAAGTAAATAAAGAGGGTCCTATTAACAGAGACAACTTAATGCAATTTCATATCACTGCTCATATTTATCCTTATTTGTTCTGGTTAAATAACTCTTTAACACTTTTGACAAATGAAAAAAACACAGCGTTGCAGAAAACACGCATGTATTAGGAGTGAGCGATAAATTCTTCTCCTCCGGCGGAGTTTGTTGAGTTTTGCTCATTCCGTGTTATGGCAAAATTCTGCCAACCACTGCATGGGAGAGTTTTTTCTCACATGCAGCTGACCAACGTTGATGAGCACAAGCTAAAATTGGCATCACCTGTTACGATTTTCAGGTGCTACAAAGGCATCTGGCAAGATTTTCTCAAAACAGGTGGTCGAGGCAGGCCGCGGTTGTAAGAAAGCTGCCTCTTGGGTAGAAGATCTACTTGAGTGGGAGAAAAGAAGCAGCACCATCTGGTGCATCCCGTGATGCCATTGGCGATGATTTTGCAGTACAGAACAAGCTTTCGGAGCTGAAGATCAGTGTGAGCAGCACAATGCACTGATTTTCGACAGCTCGCGGAACTCTGTGAAATCTCGCAAAGATTTTATGGAACTTCGCAGAATTCCATGGAGTGAAACCCAGCAAGTACCGCCCCAGTCTAGACTGCATTCAGGTTAAAAAATGGCACCAAACAGTACATTTAGTGCACTTGTATGCAAACTATAATTATCTCCCACAATGCAATATTCAAGATCACATTCTTGCTGTAACCTGTCACTTCACAAACTACATGAAAGAGCTCACATGAAACATGACATCTGCTCTTACTGTTGACATAATAAATGCCACAACGATTAAAAGAGTAGAGTCTGATTTGTATATGTGCTTTTATTCAAAGGTGTGGTGTGAAGACCTCTGATTTTTATTTCTTCAATTATTTTTATTAGAGTACATGCATATATTGCATACAAAAACATATATTATAGACAGCAATGTCTCAGTGAGAACCACTATTATATTTCCTGCCAGGGATCAGTGAAGTTGCATTTTCAGGACATGTATTTTAGTATTAACACAGAGAAACCCCAACATAAACCTTTTTCTCCCCCTGCTCGAAGCTCGGTATTACAATATTATGCCCAGCCATTCAGCAAATAGTAAGGAAAAGTGAAACCACCTAAGACTTGTAGGTATTTACTCCTGAGACTGTGTCTATTGTGTACTTTCCCCTGTTGAAGTCCAGGGAGCCCCCCTAATGGCACATACCACACAGACCATGGAAAAGAACAGCAAGTTCTGTGTTTTAGTGGGACATGCACGCTATAGGGGTAGTCCAGTACTTTCTGCCAGTACGAATCATGTACAATTTGCTCTAAATCTATCTCCCAAGCCAAATGAAATGCGGTACAGGATTGGTCCCATCTGCTGATAGAAGGCTCTTTTCGCCATCTGATAAGCTTGCGCCAGGTGCCCGCTATGTGAAAGGTCTGAAAGTCTTTGTGTGTAGGTGGCAATGTGTGCTGTATGCAGAAAAGCTTATAGAGAGATTGCCTATTGAGTCGGAAATTAGGAATCGCCCTGGAGGAAGATCATGTTCCGCCATTAATGTGGGGAAGTCCATCAACTCCCCATTAAGGAATAAATTAGCCACTATGAAAAGACCAGCTGCATGCCAGGCACGTAGATGTCCCAGCTTAAATCCGCTTACTGTGGTTGGGAGGCCTACCAGAGGAATGGCCGAGGTAAAACGAGTCTGCTTAGCCATTATCCTGTCCTCTCCTCTCTAGCAAGACAATTCTTAGCAATGTGGAATAGGACCATGGGTGGAGAAGGTAAGTGCACAGACGAAAACAGTGAGCAGTTCATCCCTAAATGTGTTCCTCAATAGCCCCATTTGATGAAGAGATCAGCGAAAGAGCCAGCGACCAACCCATTGTAACTAAGCAAACAAATAATAATGTTCTGAATCTGGCAGAGCCAGACTACCTGCCTCCACAGGAAGCTTCAATGTGGCGAGTGCTACTCAGCAATTCCCCCAACCCCAGAGAGGTCAAATAAGAGTACATTTGTCAAAAGAAAGAACAAGGGACAAAAAGGGGGAGATTGGCAAAGTAATAAAAGAGGCACAGGAGGAGCACCATCTTTGTCAAGGTCACCCACCCAATCACAGAGAGAGATAAAAACACCCAAAAGGTCATCTGAGAATGCCAGGGTCTTAAGGCTTTGTCCAAATTACCATCAAGATCCACGTGAAGTGATATATGTTGTTCCTGAGGTACCGAAATGTGGTAATTTCTGTCGGCAAACAAGGATCATTGCATGTCTGAAGAAGACGAGGGTGTCAGATCTAGGGCAATGCGCAGTCTAGGGTTCGCCCAACACATCTCTGTGGTGCGTACCTGTGTGCCATTACCTTTGTGTGCTAAGCTTCTGTGTGGGAAAGCACATGAAGTGGCCCTTTCTGGCAATTGGTGGTCTTTGTGCTACTGCAGACACTGAGACATCTGTGTTTGTAGCAATGCTTACTTTAGTGTGTGTGTTTTGTAGCAATGCCTGTGGTATTGAGCAAGTCTCATATAGTTCCCTGTCATCTTGGTGTTGGTCCATGCGGCCGTCATGGCCCCATGCATGAATGTCTCCTTGTTATATTTGGGGGGTCTCATAGTGGGGTTCTATATCTTTTTCGGTACGTGTAGCCACTCTGAACTACATGTCCCATGATTCTTGGCGGCAGCCATATTGGGTGTGGTAGGCCTCATAAAGCCAGCCACACCCTGGCCTCAATGCTCATTGTTCCCTCAGAGTGCTTAAGGTGCAGAGCTCTGTTGCTTCCGTTTCCGCTTCCGCCCTTTGTTCTTTGGATCCTGTACATGTCTTCAAATACTTTAACCGTAGGTTTCAAAGTACGATGTCATTTACCTGCAATAAAAATATTTCTCCTCTTGGAGAAGTAACTGATTTCTTTTGGCAAAAAGAGTACCAAGCCAGGGGTGCTCCTCAAATACACATGCTATTATGGATCAAGAATGCTCCAAAAATTGTGATGAAAGTGTTTTGTCTTTCAGTGAACAGTATGTTACCTGTGCCATTCCAAGAGAAAGAGGAGAACACAGCTTGAGACAACAAGTTTTATGGTCTCAAAGTCATCGATGAGGAAAATACTGTAGACAAAAATACAAGTCTAAGGGAAAATTTATACAAAGTGTCGTTTTGCATTCCCATGTCCAATAATTGCAAAAGGAAGAGTAAACAGTTTTATGTTAGCAGTAAGGCATACAATAGGTCGGAAATCTCTGAAGAATACATACAACTTAAAAAGAACCCCATATTCAAGGTATATTAATGACTACAATCCAGTGATTTTGACAATGTGGATTGCAAACATGGATATTCAATATATTGCAGATAATTCAATTGCTGATGCTCGCTATGTTACATCATTTATAACCTAAACTGAAAAGAGAGAGATGAAAGAAATGTGGGAAGAAATTACACGGGTAAAGAGTCTTAGCAAGAAATTGTACTGCTTTAGCTTGAAGATGCTTTCCCATCGAGATATTGGATTCTATGAATGTTTGGATCGGTTGAGCTCTGCCAGTTTATATTCAAAGTCAAGAGGAATCATTTGGGTAAGTCTTGCCTGCACACAAAATAGAGTACACAACACTATAACTGCTCTCGACCGCCTGGTGGGCCCGGCTGCACTCCTCCTTGCACACATGGATAAGTCTTTTGATTCCCTTACTTGGACCTACCTTTTTGCCTTGCTCAGTCGCTTAAATATCGGTCCCTGTCTGTTGAACTTTATACGTCTGTTATATACGGACATAACGGCATCGGTCCAGGTGGCGGATTCGGCCTTAATATGGTTCACTATCGGGTGAGTAACACACCAGGGATGTCTCCTCTCCCCATATCTTTTTGCTTTTGCCATGGAGCCTCTGGCGGCATGGGTAAGAGTTGATGCACAGGTGCGTGGCTTTGAGTGGGTGCCAGGGGTCTCCGATCGCATAGCATTATATGCGGATGACGTACTATTTTTTCTCACAAACCCTGATAGGACCAGCCCGCGCCTTCTTAGAATCATGCCGATCTGCTGTGAAACTTTCAGCCTATATATGAATCGACGTAAGTCCTATCTGTGGCCGTTGCTGAGTTGGGATCGATTGGGCGAGTGGTCGAAGGAAGTGTTTTGGAGAGGAGTGATCATGTTCTTGTCTGAGGTTCTGGGGTGGGAGGTTCTATCTTTTCCATGGCTGGCCAAGCTGCATATTACGGAGGGATTGGGTGGCAATAGGTACAAGCTCCACCTACTGTTTCTTGGCCTCACTCTGGCGAAGAGAGACATCACTAGGGCATGGAAGGACAAATCTCTGCCATGTGTGGTGCTCTGGAAGTAAGGCTTTGATTTCAGCATGGGCCTGGAAATCCCAGTCTTTGAGGCGAGAGGATACCCTCAGAAACATTTTATAATTTGGAAAAGAAGAGCAGATTATAGAGGGTTATATCTGGAACCTCCTCATCCCACCTCTACTGTTGAAGAACAATTGACATGATTGTATTGCACTGGAGCTTAAACATTAAGGGGCTGATTTATGATAACTGGCGCATCCCCATGGATGCGCCAGTTATTTTGCGCCGCTGCTCCGCCACCCATGGTGTGCCGCATTTGCAATGCGGCGCACCATGCGGCAAAAACGGCACAGATGTGTGACGCATCTGTGCCGTAAAGGTGGCGCATTGCTGGAGTTGCGTAGCAAGCGCGACTCAGCTCCAGCAAGGCTCGAGGTGCCCCATCTTTACAATGCTGCATCAAGACCTACGCCTGCTTCAAGCAGGCGCAGGGTTTTGACGCAGCATTGGCCTGAAAGTGACTGAGTGCAATCTTATAGATTTCACTCAGCCACTTTTGCGAGGCGCACCTGCCCGGAACGCCCACCCTGCGCCGGAACGCCCACAAGTGGCACAGGGCTTTACAAGGTGACGCATCTGCCTAGATGCGTCACGTTGTAAATGGGTCGTAGGGATGCGCCACGTTTACGCCGCAGTTGCATGACGCAAACGTGGCGCATTCCCAACATAAATCTGCCCCTATAACTATTGCATATGGCCATGGGTGTCTTGGACTCCCCCCATCTTTAGGACTTCTTTACTTCTCATGCAGATATAGTGTGGCAATATTGTTTGGTTTTCTAAAATGCTATTTAGCAACTCATGTTCTGTAAAAACGCTATTATAATATCATTGAAAATGTTGATATTATTATATGTAACCATGCATACATATTGCTGGTTCCCCTTGAGGCATCAACTTTGTCTTGGCTGTCAACAATAAAATAACATTGTGAAAAAAAGATGTAAGAATTGGTGTATTGACAAAACATGATGAACAAGCTTTAGAAAGTCAGCTAGTATGGAAATTGTTTACAACTGGAAACACAGCGGCTGAAATAATGTACAATAAGTTGAAGAAAAGAAGTCTATAGTTTGCCTAATTCCTACACTGTAAGAGTGTTGTACATTTAATCGAGAAGTTTTAAAAATGGAAAAAAACAAATAGTGGAAATTGAAGCTAATGATAAAATTGAACACTATTCTCACTATTCTCACAGAAACACTACAGTCTAAATTGGATTCTTTGTAAAAGTCTGTATCTAAAACTGCAGGCTTAGAAAAGACTTTACATGTATGTATAAACTGTTGGGTCATGTTACCACGTAATTTGAATGTAGAAGAAAGTTTGGTAAATGGTTTTGTAAATTTTTAGAACAGAGATGGAATTACATTTTTAAGATAACATTTGTATGTTTGCAGAAATCAGTTTCCTATGTCTTTAGCATATGCTGTAAATATTAATAAATCTCAAGGTTTAAGTATAGACAGTGCTTTTACAATTTTCAAAGAGGGAATGGTATATGTTGCATTATCTTGAGTAAGAACATTATGTGGTTTGTATTTGATACATTTTGATAAGAAAAAGGTTAGTGCTGATGCAAACTGTGTAGGAGAGAATAATCATTTAAGAATAATGTATGCTCCTAATTTAGGTGGATATCCCATATATGAGAAACGTATAGTCTGTCCAAAAGGGAAATATGTCAAAGATGCAATTTAGGTTCAAATAAAGAAAATAAATGAAGAGAAACTTGTATGTGTAAAGAAAAAGAAAATGGAAACTGTTGATGAGATTGTAGGATAACCGTTGGAAAATAGTTCAGGTATCAACTGCTATGCTAATTTGATTCTTAATGTTGTGTTTTATCTAGAAGATCTTTGTTGTGAAATCATGAGAAATCATGAAAACAGTTTTTGTTCTTTATTACAGCATGTATTTCAACAGTTTGTAATTGACAGAAGTAAAATCCATACTTCTTCTGGCGTTTGACATCTTTTGGATATATGTGCTGGTTCATTGACATTTACTCTTAATTTACAACAAGATGAACAAGAAGTTCTAATGCTTATGCTTGGGGTGTTAGAACATGAAGGAATACAGATTGAAAACATATTTGGACTAAGTTAAAGATCAGATAAAAAATGTGAGGAGTGTTCATTTACTACCATTACTGAAACACAACCAAAAATATTCATATACTTGACAATACCAGACTGCAAATCAGTACCTTTTAACAAATTGATTAACACCTTGGCTGCGGAGCGTATTCCCCTCCTGTGCTGAAAATGCTTGAATTCCATTGTTCATGACAAGGTCAGCTCGTCATGAGCACACGAGCACCGTGCCTCATGACGAGCTGAGCTCGTCATGAGCATGGAAAGGGTTAAAAGAGCCAATAAGGATATGAAATGTTTACATTGTAGATCAGAGATATTATCTACATTACATATAGAAACATTTGGAAAATATCTCATTTTAATATTTCAACGTTTTAGAGCAAATGGAAGAAAACTGGAAACAAAATAATCTATTTCAGGAAGAACTTTCATAGCAGTATCTATTATTTTCCATGATGGACCTACTAAAACATCTGGACACTATACTGTGTATTTAAAGTATGATAAAGGATGGACACATTGCAATGATGCCCACTTGGAATTCAAATCTAGATTGCCTTATGAATGACCAAATTCTTATTTGATATTTTTGAAGCCAAAGTTTTGAATACTTCATTCGGCCTATTGGGAAGATATGCACACGAATTAACAAATATATATTGGATATTTTCAAAGCGAAAGTTTTGAATACATTATTCTGCATTTTGGAAGGATGTGAACAGAAAGTAGACAGGATTGAAACGATTACTATTTAAAATTAGTGTTTGGATTATTATTTGTGCTAATTCAATCAATCAATCAAGAATTTGTGGAGTGCACTACTTACCCGTGAGGGTGTCAAGGAGCTGGGGAAAAAAGGGGGGGCGCTACAGGTCAAACAACCAGGTCTTGAGTAGCCTCCTGAAGGTCAGCAGGAATTGGGTCTGTCGTAGGCTCAGTGGGAGGGTGTTCCAGGTCTTGGCGGTGAGGTTGGAGAAGGATCTGCCAGCGGTGGTTATTCTTCGGATGCGAGGGACGGTGGCGAGGACGAGGTCAGCGGAACGGAGCTGGCGGTTGGGGATATAGAAGAAGAGTCGTCTGTTGAGGTAGGCTGGGCCGGTCTTATGGAGTGCCTTGTGTGCGTGGATGAGGAGCTTGAAGGACATTCTCTTGTTGAAAGTGAGCCAGTGCAGGTTTTCCAGGTGGGGGGTGATTAAGCATGGGCGGAAAATCCGTTACGCTCGCGGATTTTGCGGATTTTCGGTAAATTCGCAATCCGTGAATTTCCCGCAAAATCTGCAAATTCGCACGCAGCAGATTTTTTGCTGCGTGCGGTGTAAGTTCGCAATTGCGAACTGGTACAAAACCCTCGCGAACTGGCAGAAATCCTTGCGAACTGGCAGAAATGCTTGCGAACACAAAAAAAGCATTCAGCAGGTTCAAAAGTTCAAACGCATCATTAGTAACCATTCCCTGTAGTGCTTCCTGACAAGGGCCCCTCCAGAGTTCAGTTGCTAGTTGCAACAATTATATGACCCTGCTCTGACCCTCACAGCAGGCTCATAGAATAGCTACAAGTAGGCCACAAAGGTCCTGGAAAAAAAATTGCACTGCAACAGAAAGCAAATTACAGATAAGGAAGCAGGTGCCAGACTGGAATTTTAAAACAGTGACACATTAATAAATCAACCCCAAATTAATTCATGTCAGTTGAAGCAGGCAGGTGTGCTTGCTTTCCCCCCCCATAATCTACAGTGATGATGAACCAGAGGGTGGCATTGATGCACCAGAGGATGGCATGGGTAAAACAGAGGGTGGCAGGGGTGAAACAGAGTGTTCTGGGAACCTGTGATGATGAACCAGACGTAAAAACAACATAATCGTGACCGTTGCGAGCCGACATGTAAGTTCGCAATTGCGAACTGGTACAAAACCCTCGCGAACTGGCAGAAATCCTTGCAAACTGGCAGAAATCATTGCGAACACAAAAAAAGCATTCAGCAGGTTCAAAAGTTCAAACTCATCATTAGTAACCATTCCCTGTAGTGCTTCCAGACAAGGGCCCCTCCAGAGTTCAGTTGCTAGTTGCAACAATTATATGACCCTGCTCTGCCCCTCACAGCAGGCTCATAAAATAGCTACAAGTAGGCCACAAAGGTCCTGGAAAAAAAAATTTGCACTGCAACAGAAAGGAAATTGCAGATAAGGAAGCAGGTGCCAGACTGGAATTTTAAAACAGTGACACATTAATAAATCAACCCAAAATTAATTCATGTCAGTTGAAGCAGGCAGGTGTGCTTGCTTTTTCCCCCCATAATCTTCGGTGATGATGAACCAGAGGGTGGCATTGATGCACCAGAGGATGGCATGGGTAAAACAGAGGGTGGCAGGGGTGAAACAGAGGGTTCTGGGAACCTGTGATGATGAACCAGACGTAGAAACAACATAATCGTGACCGTTGCAAGCCGACATGTAAGTTCGCAATTGCGAACTGGTACAAAACCCTCGCGAACTGGCAGAAATCCTTGCGAACTGGCAGAAATCCTTGCGAACACAAAAAAAATCCGCAAATTCGCGAGAATTCGTGGATTTTGCGGATTGCGAGTTCGCAAATTCGCAAAATTCGCGAACGCCAGATTTGCAAAATTCGCCCATGCTTAGGGGTGATGTGGCTGTGGCGTGGTACGTCAAGGATCAGGCATGCAGAGGCATTTTGAATGCGTTGCAGTCGTTTGATGAGCTTGGCCGGGGCTCCCGTGTAGATGGAGTTTCCATAGTTGAGTCTTCTGCTGACGAGGGCCTGGGTGACTTTTCTTCTTGTATCTGTCGAGATCCACCTGTAGATCTTGCGGAGCATGCGGAGGGTGTTGACGCAGGAGGAGGAGACTGCGTTGACTTGCTTGGTCATGGAGAGAGTGGAGTCGAGGATGACTCCCAAGTTGCGTGCGTGGTCAGTGGGTGTCGGGGCTGCTCCCTGTGCCGTAGGCCACCAGGAGTCATCCCAGGCTGAAGGGTTGGAGCCGAGGATGAGGACCACCATCTTTCCCGAGTTCAGCTTCAGTCAGCTGATCTTCATCCAGTCGGCGACGGCCTGCATTCCTTCATGGAGGTTGGATTTGGCGGTGAGGGGGTTCTTAGTGAGGGAGAGGATCAGTTGATTGTCGACAGCATAGGAGATTATGTTGAGGTCGTGCTGTGGGCGACTTGTGCGAGCGGGCTATGTAGATGTTGAACAGTGTCTGTAGGAGGGTGGATACCTGACTATGGTTGACCCCAACTTTTTGCCTGGTGTTTTGCTGGTTTTCCGACTTAGTTGACCTGGGACCCTGCTATTCAAGGCCCCAGGCCTACTGCTCTCTCTGTAAAATGGATTCCGTGTACCTTAGGTGCATTTACCAATTGGTACTGGGCCACCTTATCAGTCCCTGTAACTCAGGGCATAGGTGTACCCAGGGCCTACCAGGGGCTGCAGCATGTATTATGCCACCCCTGACTGGCCATCTAAATCTGACACAACTGGCTGCACGACAGCTGGGGCAAGGTGGTGTAATCACCCTTTGCTTTAGATATAGTATACCTATATCTAACCCTAAAATGGACACATATCTTCCTATCAGTCACTCCTATGGCAGGCCTTGACAATCCTGAAGGCAGAGTGCTTGGAATTATGTGAGATGGTGATCTGGCATGAGCTGAGCCCGTTTGCAGCTTGCGGAACCAAGTCCTAATAGCTGTTCCATGATAACGCGTACCATATACTCTTAAGTGCCTTATAATCCTCGCAGTTATTTGCCAACTTTGGTATCGCTTTATCAAAACATGTCGAGTAAGGTGTCATATGAATTGGAATACTAACCCCTCACCAATTCCGGCGACGGGGTTAGCATTCCACCCTTCTAGAGGGACACGACATGTATGTAACTGTGAACCCCGGTTAAAGTTAACTCAAGCCTCAGCATCACACAATGGATGCTGCCACCACAGACACAAGTCAGACCTCCTGCTGCTGGGAGTCCTTCCAGCGAGGAGAGCTTGGACAAAGGGATTCCTGTTAGGGGCGGTGCTAGCACCATCCCAGACAGGGTGTTGTGTATCCCAGGTAGGCAGGGCTTTAGAGGAAGGTGACTGCAAGTGGCACCCCGGTGCTCACTGTGCATATGCCGGCTTGAACTAGTTCCAGGGGCACACCAGCCCCTGAGCTGGGGAAAGTCCGGACAGGGGAGAGGGGTGTAACCACCCCCCTTCCTGATCCCACCCATGGGCAGGACCTAGTCGCGTACCAGCCCCTTTCTTTAGAATAAAGGTAGGAGCGGGGACCCTTCCAAATTAGATCATCTTTGAATCCTGAAACTACTTTCTACGAAAGGAACTCAAGACTTCTTCTTAAGATTTCTCCCTTGTGACTAAGGAGTAGTCACCCTGCAGCAGCAGGCACCACCTAAGTATCTTGCGGTTTGCTGAAACGTCCTTCCTCCGGAACCAGACTGCCCAGCTCGACGAGACCCGGACTCCCTGCCCTCTCTGACCTCGATCTGCCTCTACAGCACAGCTGAGAACCGTAGGTGCAACGAGACCAGCGGACCCGGCGACCATCAGAACCAGCACAACACTGAACCAGCACGACCACCGAGGGACCCTCGAGTGGGTGCACTGGGGTAAGAGAAGCCCCAACCCCAAGCAGCACGAGCTCCAAAGCCCAGCCCCCCCCCGCATCCACCAGATCTGCGTGGGGCCCCTTTTGCTCCTGGGTTGCTGCTACGTTGTTCCGTCACTTGCCCGTTGGCTAGTGACCCTCCAGACGACGTCCTACGATTGTTTCGCCGCTGGTCTAGCTCCTCTAGACTGGCCCTAGTCTCCTCCTGAAGGAGACCCTCCTCGGACCCTCCTGGTCCCCTCAAGACGCCATTTTGTGTCACCACGTGGGCTTGCCGTAGCCAAGACTTGTTGCCTCCTTCACCGGATCCAGCATCGCCAGCAGCAGACATCCGACGTGGGACAGCTCGCAGACCTCCAGCCTGGTCGACATCAGCGCCCTGGTCCCTGCAGCAGCAGAATCCAGTGTCACCTCTTCGCCTGGCTGAGTGACCTCGTCTGGTGCTATCCTGGTGCCCACCCAATCACTGGCTAGTGATTCAGAACTTGGTCCCCTCTGCTTATAGGTACTCTTCTTCAGCTGATCCAGTCCTTGGATCAGCCCGGAACATCTTCACTGGTCGCCTGCCAGCAACTTCCACTTCAGGCTCCTGGTTCGTCAACGAGGGTTTCCGACGACACTTGAACCCTATGCAGCCGCAGCCCCTGGGCTAGGTAAACCGAGTACCACGGTGCTCCAGCATAGATCCACTCTCTAAGTGTCTAGATCCACTTTCGTTTTTGACCTACCTAGTCGGGTTCGCCCGAGAACACTAACTTTTGCATTTACTAGTATCCATAGACTTTGTCCCGCATTACGCGTGAGAGTTTCCACTCTGCACACGACGTCCCTAGGCCTCCTGCTTCTAATCTAAGGGTTCAGCATTGTAGGCCCAGCGTTTCTAAAGTCTCTGAGAGTAGTACTTACCTGCTAGTAATTTCGCATTCCACTTTTGTAGTATATGGTTTTTCGTGCCCCTCGGGCATTTGTGTAAATTGTGCGACTTTCAGTATTTCTTTAAGAGCTTTGTATTGTGCTTAGCACCCTGTCCTCATAAAAAGTCCAGGGTTGTTGTGTTCTAAATAAATATCTTTTATTTTCATAACAACTTGTGTGGTGTCCTTTCACTTGGTGTTCAAGGGGTATATGTGATGGTATAACAGCTGGCTTAACACGCCCTCTAGAGTTTAGCCTAAAGACTGCTCTTGTCCATGCTACTAGGATAGCTGGTCTATAAGGTTGACTTACAACCAATCATCAATAAGGGTTGTTTGGACTGATACATAGTGATCACTAGAATAGTGAGCACTGCATATCAGGCCAACTTCTCACATTGGTGAGCAGCGGTTGTGATTTGAGCTTGCTGTTGTTTTACCACACATATCCTAAGAATATCATTTGAAAGATCACATAAGTACCCAGGTACATATAACTTAGCTTAGAATACTCTGAGTTCTACTGAACCAGCTGTTGTAGTTTAACAGGGCTTAGCACACCCTGACTACAACTCTTAGCAAGGGATCAGTAGGCAAACAAATAGTGTAGGTAAGTGCTCCACTTACACCTCACTAGAAAAGCATGTCAGACAAAGGAGGGAACTCAGAGGCCCCCTTTGTGTCAGCTGACCCTCCACAGGTCATATCAAGATATGCAGCTCTTAGCTTCCAGGAGATGAGACAAGTGTGTACCTCCAGGAAGCTAAAACAGGGTTCTAACCCTACCATCCCATTCCTGATTGGTCTCTTAGAGACTTATGATGCCAGGAGGGCTTCTAATACAGGCCCTTCTAATCCAGATGGGAGCATGCCCCCCTTAGAGGGAACCCTTGGGGACCCTGACCTCAACCTCAATGGCACAGGCAGTGATCAGGAGGAAGAGGAACAGGAGTTGTCAGGAGATGAGGCAGATAAGGGTCAGGTAGAAGTCAGTAGACTCACCAGGACCAACTTAAGTAGGCATGAGAATGGACTTGGGGGACCCCCAGGCCCACTCTCAGCCAGAGGCTCTAACAGATCCATTCGAACCAATGGCTCTCAGACCTCTTCTCACAGAGGGATGACATCCCCTCAGAGGAGAGAGCATGAGGCCAAGATGAGGGAAGTCAATCTGAGGATTGAAAGGGAAGAACTTTCCCTGGCCAAAGAAAGACTGGTGGCAGCATTTTACCTAGAGAAAAGGACAGGAGTTTAGACACTAGACACCTGAGTAAGATAGTGCCCCCCTTTAAACAAGGGGATGACATCCACAAATGGATGACTGCTTTGGAGAGGGCCTGCACTGTCCAGTGCGTCCCCCAGAGTCAGTGGGCAGCTTTCTTGTGGCTCTCCTTTGAAGGCAAAGGTAGAGATAAGCTCCTCACTACTAAAGCTGAGGATGCTAACAATTACCAAGTCCTGAAAATTACACTGATTGATGGGTTTGGCTTAACAACTGAGCATTACAGGTTGCTGTTCAGAGACACCCAGAAAACTCAGTCTCAGGATTGGACTGACTTTGTTGATTGTGCCACTAAGGCTTTTGAAGGCTGGCTACTGGGAAGTAAGGTTACTGATTTCAAAGGATTGTACAATCTAATTATGAGAGAGCAAGTCTTAAATAATTGTCAGAACCAGTTATTACACCAGCACCTGGTAGACTCTGATCTGACCTCTCCACAAGAATTGGGTAAGAGGGCAGACAAATGGGTCAGAACCAGAGTTAGGCCTAAGAACCAGGGTGGTGACCAAAAGAAGGAATCAACCAAGCCTCAAGAGAAGGGTGGGAATAAATCTTCTGATCAAACCCCAGGGCCCCAAAAATCCTCTGAAAAGGGTGTGTCCCAAAATCCTTCCAATACCTAAAAGAAACCCTATTGTCATACCTGCAAACAGGTAGGCCATTACAAAACTGACAGCAGTTGCCCAAGGGCCAATGACAATAAGGAGAACATACCCCCAAGTAACACTTCCAAGCCTCCTGTTACTACTAGTAGTAATCCCCCAGGTGGTGGAAGTGCCCCCAAGAATCTGGGTGCATTTACTTTGGGAGTTCCTGGGGACTCTGGCCTAACCAGATCCCCAAACTTAGATACTCTTGTCTGTGAGACTGGCATGGGGTTTGCCAACTTCACAACTTGTCCCAACACTTTGGGCAAGTACAGACAGGAGCCCCTCATCAATGGTACAAAAGTTGAGTCCTACAGAGACACAGGGGCTAGCATCACCATGGTGACTGAGAGCCTAGTCCCCTCAAGGCAACTTATACCAGGAGCCACATACCAGGTAACCAACATTGATGGAGTACAGAGAGATCATCCCATAGCAGTGGTCAATCTCAGCTGGGGAGGTGTCACTGGTCACAAGAGAGTGGCAGTGTCACCAAAGTTGCCTGTAGATTGCCTACTGGGGAATGATTTAGAGATCTCAGCCTGGGCTGAGGTAGAGCAAGAAACCCATTTTAAAATGGTAAACCTCCATGGTAAGGTTAGTGGGGCAGTGATAGCCACAGCCCCAGTCCAAGATGTCCTCCCTGAACAGGTCAGGAGGGCTGTGCCAGTCACAGCCCTATCCCAGAAAGATGCCTTTCCTGAACAGGTTGGCAAGGCTGTGATGGTCACAGCCCATACCCAAACTGAGTCCCTTCCTGAAAAGGTTGGTGGAGTTGTGATGGCCACAGCTCAAACTCAGACAGATAATAGTGTTGTGAAGCCTGAAACTATGGATCACTCCACTCAGACAGAGAGCATTGAGGAGGAAGAGAAATCTCCCTCCCACCAGACTTTAGGAAACGATCAGCCTCCTCAGGGAACTGATCTGACCCCTTGTGAAGGAACTGCCCCAGAGGTAGTCAGGCCTAGCCTGGCAGAGCCCCTGATGTCAGTGGACCCTTCCAAGGTGGGACCCAGTCTGGAGCAGGTAACCTGCCCCTTTCTACCCTGCCTCAGTCAGCCCAGGGCTGTAGAGGTCAGGGAGGCCAGTGGTGGACCCCAAAGGGCCCCCTGTCCAAAAGAACTCCCCAATCAGCAGATTAAGGGCACTGAAGCTAGTAATCCTGGCCCAGTGAAAATAAAACAAACTCCTGAGGGATCCCCTTAAAATTAGCTAGGGACCTCCCACAGATGGACCCTGTTGGGCACAGCCAAACCTGGGGCCTAAAAACCCCAAACCTGACCTGTCCCTCCAGTAAGCCAAACAGAGGGACTCGGCCTCCAGCTTTAGGTAGCCAGAGGTTGACCATGAGAGCTCACAGCAACTCAGTCCTGGAAAGAAAGGCAAATAAGGTGGATAGTGATTGGAGGAAGTTGAGCTCAACAGTAATGGAGTCTCACTTCAGTACTCCATTCCCACACCAGCCTCTTACTTTGCCAAAACACACCACAGGTAGAGATTCCCTATGGTGGAGACCCTCGGATACCCTTAGGGTGAGGGATTGCTTAGTGGACCATGATATAGGGGGTAACCATGCCAGTGCAGGTACCACCTCATATGACCACTCGGGCAATATAGGCTTACCTGGCCAAGGATAGCCTTATCTCCTTTCGTTTGAGGGGGGGGGGTGTAGGAGGGTGGATACCTGACTATGGTTGCCCCCAACTTTTTGCCTGGTGTTTTGCTGGTTTTCCGACTTAGTTTACCTGGGACCCTGCTATTCAGGGCCCCAGGCCTACTGCTCTCTCTGTAAAATGGATTCCGTGTACCGTAGGTGCATTTACCAATTGGTACTGGGCCACCTTATCAGTCCCTGTAACTCAGGGCATAGGTGTACCCAGGGCCTACCAGTCGCTGCAGCATGTATTATGCCACCCCTGGCTGGCCATCTAAATCTGATACAACTGGCTGGACGACAGCTGGGGCAAGGTGGTGTAATTACCCTTTGCTTTAGATATAGTATACCTATATCTAACCCTAAAATGGACACATATATTCCTATCAGTCACTCCTATCGCAGGCCTTGACAATCCTGAAGGCAGAGTGCTTGGAATTATGTGAGATGGTGCTCTGGCATGAGCTGAGCCCGTTTGCAGCTTGCGGAACCAAGTCCTAATAGCTGTTCCATGATAACGCGTACCATATACTCTTAAGTGCCTTATAATCCTTGCGGTTATTTGCCAACTTTGGTATCGCTTTATCAAAACATGTCGAGTAAGGTGTCATACGAATTGGAATACTAACCCCTCGCCAACTCTGGCGACGGGGTTAGCATTCCACCCTTCTAGAGGGACACGACATGTATGTAACTGTGAACCCAGGTTAAAGTTAACTCAAGCCTCAGCATCACACAATGGATGCTGCCACCACAGACACAAGTCTGACCTCCTGCTGCTGGGAGTCCTTCCAGCGAGGAGAGCTGGGACAAAGGGTTTCCTGTCAGGGGCGGTGCTAGCACCATCCCAGACAGGGTGTTGTGTATCCCAGGTAGGCAGGGCTTTAGAGGAAGGTGACTGCAAGTGGCACCCCGGTGCTCACTGTGCATATGCCGGCTTGAACCAGTTCCAGGGGCACACCAGCCCCTGAGCTGGGGAAAGTCCGGACAGGGGAGAGGGGTGTAACCACCCCCCTTCCTGATCCCACCCATGGGCAGGACCTAGTCGCGTACCAGCCCCTTTCTTTAGAATAAAGGTAGGAGCGGGGACCCTTCCAAATTAGATCATCTTTGAATCCTGAAACTACTTTCTACGAAAGGAACTCAAGACTTCTTCTTAAGATTTCTCCCTTGTGACTAAGGAGTAGTCACCCTGCAGCAGCAGGCACCACCTAAGTATCTTGCGGTTTGCTGAAACATCCTGCCCCCGGAACCAGAGTGCCCAGCTCGACGAGACCCGGACTCCCTGCCCTCTCTGACCTCAACCTGTCTCTACAGCACAGCTGAGAACCGTAGGTGCGACGAGACCAGCGGACCCGGCGACCATCAGAACCAGCACGACACTGAACCAGCACGACCACCGAGGGACCCTCGAGTGGGTGCACTGGGGTAAGAGAAGCCCCAACCCCAAGCAGCACGAGCTCCAAAGCCCAGCCCCCCAGCATCCACCAGATCTGCGTGGGGCCCCTTTTACTCCTGGTTTGCTGCTACGTTGTCCGGTCACTTGCCCGTTGGCTAGTGACCCTCCAGACGACGTCCTACGATTGTTTCGCCACTGGTCTAGCTCCTCTAGACTTGCCCTAGTCTCCTCCTGAAGGAGACCCTCCTCGGACCCTCCTGGTCCCCTCAAGACGCCATTTTGTGTCACCACGTGGGCTTGCGGTAGCCAAGGCTTGTTGCCTCCTTCACCGGATCCAGCATCGCCAGCAGCTGCCATCCGACGTGGGACAGCTCGCAGACCTCCAGCCTGGTCGACATCAGCGCCCTGGTCCGTGCAGCAGTAGAATCCAGTGTCACCTCTTCGCCTGGCTGAGTGACCTCGTCCGGTGCCATCCTGGTGCCCACCCAATCACTGGCTAGTGATTCAGAACTTGGTCCCCTCTGCTTACAGGTACTCTGCTTCAGCTGATCCAGTCCTTGGATCAGCCCGGAACATCTTCACTGGTCGCCTGCCAGCAACTTCCACTTCAGGCTCCTGGTTCGTCAACGAGGGTTTCCGACGACACTTGAACCCTATGCAGCTGCAGCCCCTGGGCTAGGTAAACCGAGTACCACGGTGCTCCAGCGTAGATCCACTCTCTAAGTGTCTAGATCCACTTTCGTTTTTGACCTACCTAGCCGGGTTCCCCCGAGAACACTAACTTTTGCATTTACTAGTATCCATAGACTTTGTCCCGCATTACGCGTGAGAGTTTCCACTCTGCACACGACGTCCCTAGGCCTCCTGCTTCTAATCTAAGGGTTCAGCATTGTAGGCCCAGCGTTTCTAAAGTCTCTGAGAGTAGTACTTACCTGCTAGTAATTTCGCATTCCACTTTTGTAGTATATGGTTTTTCGTGCCCCTCGGGCATTTGTGTAAATTGTGCGACTTTCAGCATTTCTTTAAGAGCTTTGTATTGTGCTTAGCACCCTGTCCTCATAAAGAGTCCAGGGTTGTTGTGTTCTAAATAAATATCCTTTTATTTTCATAACAACTTGTGTGGTGTCCTTTCACTTGGTGTTCAAGGGGTATATGTGATGGTATAACAGCTGGCTTAACACGCCCTCTAGAGTTTAGCCTAAAGACTGCTCTTGTCCATGCTACTAGGATAGCTGGTCTATAAGGTTGACTTACAACCAATCATCAATAAGGGTTGTTTGGACTGATACATAGTGATCACTAGAATAGTGAGCACTGCATATAAGGCCAACTTCTCACAGTGTCGGGCTGAGGGATGATCTCTGGGGTACGCCGCAGATGATCTTGGAGGCTTCGGATCGGATTGGGGGAGGCGGACGCTCTTGGTTCTGTCTGAGAGGAAGGAGGTGGTCCATTCCAGGGCCTTGTCTCGGATCCCTGCGTCGTGGAGGCGTGTGCATAGTGTGCGGTGGCAGACGGTGTGGAAGGCGGGGGAGAGGTCCAGGAGGATGAGGGCCGCTGTCTCACCGCTGTCTAGCAGGGTCCTGATGCCGTCAATGGCGCGGATGAGGGCAGTCTTGGTGCTGTGGTTGCTGCGGAACCCTGACTGGGATGGGTCCAGGATGCTGTTTTCTTTGAGGTATCGGGATAGCTGCCCTTTGACGATCTTCTCGATGACCTTGGCTAAGAACTTAAGCAGAGAGATGGGCCGGAAGTTCTTGAGGTCTCTCGGGTCCACCTTGGGTTTTTTGAGTAGGGCTTTGATCTCAACGTGTTTCCAGTTCTCTGGGAAGGTCGTTGTCTCGAAGGAGAAATTGATGACGTTGTGCAGGTGGGGTGCGATGGAGCTGCTGGCTTTGTTGAAGATGTGGTGCAGGAGTGTGTCTGACGGGGAGCCAGAGTGTCTCAATCCGAGGTTGGAGAGGTTGTGGACCATGGTTGTGGAGTTGCTGTTGTTGTTCTCAAGGTGAAAGTTCAGGTCTCCGAGGAGGAAGTAGTTGGTGGAGGTCAGGGCGTGCATGCTGATGAAGTCGCTGAATTGGGGTCGGGGTCAGGGTGGGTCTGTTTATTGAGGGTACCTCTGAGGGTGGTGTTGGGGTCTGAGTGGATCTGGAAGTGTATGTGTTCGCCGGTGCTGAGAGTGTTGTCCATGTTGGTCGAGACCCTAACGCTGTTCTTGTAAATGATGGCGATTCCTCCTCCGACTCCATTGGTGCGGTCTCTGTGGGTGATCTTGTAGCCATCTGGGATGGCTATGGCGATGTCGGGTGCGGAAGAGTCGTTCATCACTACTCCCAGCATGCCCCCTGTCCCACACTCCAGCAGCATGGATGCCTCCCCCACCCTGGAGCATGTGTCAGCCATTGCACTGTTCATCAAACAGACTCACAGGTAGGTAGCCATCTTATATTGGAGGACTGCTCGGGGGTGGGAGGACTCTATCACTACTCCCAGCATGCCCCCTGTCCCACACTCCAGCAGCATGGAGGCCTCCCCCACCCTGGAGCATGTGTTAGCCATTGCACTGTCCACCCTCACCTAACAGGTAGGTAGCCATCTTGTATTGGAGGACTGCTTGGGGGTGGGAGGACAGTATCACTACTCCCAGCATGCCCCCTGTCCCATACTCCAGCAGCATGGAGGTCTCCCCCACCCTGGAGCATGTGTCAGCCATTGCACTGTCCACCCTCACCTAACAGGTAGGTAGCCATCTTGTATTGGAGGACTGCTTGGGGGTGGGAGGACAGTATCACTACTCCCAGCATGCCCCCTGTCCCATACTCCAGCAGCATGGAGGCCTCCCCCACATTGGAAAAAGTGTCAGCCATTGCACTGTTCATCACACAGACTCACAGGTAGGTAGCCATCTTGTATTGGAGGACTGCTTGGGGGTGGGAGGACAGTATCACTACCACTCCCAGCATGCCCCCTGTCCCACACTCCAGCAGCATGGAGGCCTCCCCCACCCTGGAACATGTGTCAGCCATTGCACTGTCCACCCTCACCCGCAGGTAAGTAGCCATCTTGTATTAGAGGACTGCTTGGGGTGGGAGGACTGCATCACTACTCCCAGCATGCCCCCTGTCACACACTCCAACAGCATGGAGGCCTCCCCCACCCTGGAGCATGTGTCAGCCATTACACTGTCTACCCTCAACTAACAGGTAGGTAGCCATCCTCACTGCTCTAGCTGTTCTGTCTGGGAGACCTGCAACACTACACAGGGCACCAATTGCATGCAATGCATTGACACAGGACATGCATGAGTTCATGATTTTGGCATGCACCATGTATTAACAGCCACTGTTGCCTGTAACAAGCATACGAAAGTTGTCTCAATTGTGTAGTGTACAGACAGCATATGACATGCAGCTAACAGCTAACATCGCCAACACTGACCATTTTCCATCTAATTCACAGGTGATGAAGATCTTGCTGCTGCGGACAACATCAATCAGCAGAGCCAATCTCCACCCCTGGTACATGGACTCTCGGGTGTAGACTCCCAGGACAGTTTGGACGATGAGCTCCAGGCCGGCCCATCTGTTGTGCCAAGGCCCAACCGGGCCCAGGACCCCATCCTCCCCATCACCACGTCTGCTGCACCAATAACTGCACAGCAGATCCCAGCAGGCATGGCCTGTGCCTCCACCGCTGCCACCTCGGACACCACCACCACCAGCATCCTCCCTGTCCAAGGGGACGACCAGGACACACCACCAACTGGGCAGGGAGAGTCTGCGAGGACCCACCGTGGTGAGGCAACAGGTCCGTGGTAGCAGGGCAGGTGGGAGGGCCAGGGCCCCCCCAAGACATCAGGAGGTTGGCACACCATCCCTGGACCACTTCACCCAAGTCATCGGTGCATATTAACAGGTCCAGGGACAAAGTGGCCGGTCGGATGAACTTTTAAGTGTGCTCATCCTGCTGATGAGGTCAATCGACAGATGTATAGGTCAAATGGTGGACCTCAAGGCCCAGTAAGTGGCGCTGCAGAGGGACAGGCCTGTGTCCCAAACAACACCTCTGCCCCCCCCCTGTTGTGCTGCAGGATGACAGTGCACCATCCCCCCCTGCGCCAACAGAGAGAGGCAAGTTCTCTGACGTCGCTGGCCATTCAGCAGTACCCCCACCGCCAAAAAGATCAAGGGGGTGTCCAAAGAAGACCCTGGGAGTCTCTGGAGGCAAAGCACCTGCCACATGCCATTCATGAAGGCAGCCCTGATGGCAACCCTCTTCCCCACTGCATTGACTGTTTAGACTGTCTTTCCCCACATTTCCTCGGCTATGGCACTTGTCTGTTGGACTGGGTCACCACATCCATGTGGTGTCTACTCTTGCTTCTCATCTACCATGACTGTCAACTCACTGCTCATTCCCCACCTTCATGTAAATATTTCCGCACAAATCACAAGTCCACTTTCAAAATAAAATACCTGACGCACCAGATGCAGTATCATTTTAGTGCAATATTTACTGTGTTGACAATGTCCATGATGTGTCCAAAAATGTATAGTATGTAGGGCAGGATTATTCTGAAGCACCTAGAGAGATACAACAGAACAACAGTCACTGGTGTCATTGTGGCATCACAGACAGAACACTACACAAAACATATACAAGAGACTACTGGCATACAAGACAATCGGCTGCAGGTGTGAAGAAATAGAGTCCAGCATACGTCCCCATATGTAACGTCAATGTCACATTTACCACCCACAGGTGACTGAACGTGTGCCTGTCTCTACCATCTGCAGATATCCCTGTACAACAACAACCACCACAACAGATAATGTACAAGTAGAACATCTGTACACACCTTCAAGTGAAGTAGCGGTTGATGAGCTGTTGACGAATGTCAACTCATTCCTCCTCTCCACTGTCCTCATCACTGGACTCAGGTTCTTGGGCAGATGCGGGCCTTGGTTTCTCTCCATCACCCAGGAGCAGGGGAATCCTCTTGTGAATGGCCAAATTGTGCAGCATACAGCATGCCGCAACGATCTTGCAGACCATTCCAGGCGAGTATGCCAGTGCTCCTCCAGTCCGGTCAAGACAGCGGAATCTTGACTTGAGTAGCCCAAAAGTCTGCTCAATGACACGTCGGGTCATGCCATGTGCCTCATTGCACCTGACTTCAGCCGGGGTCCTGGGATTTCGCACTAGACTCAGCAGCCAGGGTCGACTGGGATATGCTGAGTCACCTAGGAAATAAAAACACACATGGCAATGTCGCACAGGCTGAGTGCAGCAGGTCACAAACACACCTCATGCCTAATCACAGGGCATACTTACCCACAATGCAAGCACGATCGGGATGCAGGTTAGCCATCATAAGGGGCACCATGCTGTTCCTCATGACGTAGGAATCATGGGCAGAGCCGGGGAATTTTGCAAACACCTGCAAAATCATCTTGTCTGCAAGGCACACCACCTGCACATTTATAGAATGATAATGTTTACGATTCCTAAAAATATGCTCAGTGGCCTGTGGCGCCACCAGACCTACATGGGTGCAATCAATGGCACCTACAACATGTGGTATGTGCCCAAGGGCATTGAAGTCAATATTCACTCCTGGCAATTCAGCTCCCCTGGGGAAATGTATGTATTGATTTTTATATAACACCATGGCTGCAAGAACATCCCTCAGCACCATGCTGAACATGGGTTGCGACATCCCTGCAGCGACGGCCACGGTCTCCTGGAAGGAACCAGTAGCAAAAAAGTAGAGGGCAGGTGGGGCTCCAACTGTTGAGGTGGAATTCTTGGATTATCGCAAAATCCTCCATGTCCCCCAGCACTGTCATGTGGCATATGAGATTTGGCCTCCTCCTAGGTGTGATGTACATGGACACATGTCACTGACAACCATCAAGAAGTTGACCCAGCACATACCGTGGATCATGTTACGCAAAACATTATAAATTCCATGGGAGATGCGTGACACACGAGGTTACATGTGAATATCAATGTAAAAAGCACAGTTCCTGAACTGGACAATCCACATGTGCACAACTCATCCAGTAACATCCACAAAAGTGTGTGAGATGACCATGAATGCGTCACAGACATCTGCTTTACCTGTCACACCTCAATGCATCATGTGAAGCTGGCGCACATGAAGAGCACGATGATCACAGTAGATGTTAAACTTGTGTGCATGGGCTTATATGGTAGCACAAGTATGGAAAAACACCATAGAGTGAGAAAAGCCTTGCCAAGGTCAGCACAGACCCACAGCACAGTGCTTGGTCACACATAATTAAGACCAGCTTAAAAATGTCAGCCATCATCAACCATCAAATGCATCAGTGACACTGCAGGAACACAGAGCAATGTGTGTCACACATAGCATGCAACCACCTGTGCCTGATACCAAGAGATGCAATTGTGTGTACAATGATGTGCCATTAAACCTGTTGGTGCTAAGTACTGATGCAGAGTTCACGGTTCAAATTCCCATTGCATGTGACCAAATTTGCGGTAGCTACCGCCTGCCCACGGCGATGTGACGTCAGCACCACCCCGTCCACAAGTGCCAATAGCTACTGCACTTGTGGACGGGGGTGGTGCTGGCATCACACTGACGCGGACAGGTGGTAGCAACCACCATATGTGTGGCTCAGCATGCCCACCGCCAGCAAACCATGCCAATAGTTACCACACTTGTGGACGGGTGTGGTGCTGGTGTCTAGCTACTGCCTGTCCGTAGCGGTGTGATGTCAGCACCACCCTGTACACAAGTGTGGCAGCAATTGGCATGGGTTTCTGGCGGTGGGCATGCTGCCCCACACATATGGCGGTTGCTACCGCCTGTCCACGGCGGTGTGATGCCAGCACCACCCCCGTCCACAAGTGCGGTAGCTATTGGCATGGGTTTCTGGCGGTGGGCATGCTGCGCCACACATATGGCGGTTGCTACTGCCTGTGTGTGAGACAACAAGGACCCCCTGATACCTTTCTGTTTCCTGGGTCAGGGCAAATTTCAGTGTGAGTAAATTACCCAGGCAAATTAAAGAACCAACTAACACATAGAAACTGGCTTAAGAACCAGCTAACACATAAACACTGGCTTAAGCCACATATGGAAAAAATAATCCACTACTGTTTGTACATATTATTGAATTCAAATTTAATACTTATTATAATTGCATTGTGATTGATAAAATTTACATAATTATACACATAAGATATAAAAAATATTTTGCATTATAACATATGCATGATTACAAAATATCAAACAATTCATAAATATAAAAAACTATTGGATGGTTTTACTGTCTCCTGTCTACGCGTTTCGACACTTTAACGTGCCTTCTTCAGGACTGTACCATCGTGCTATTATTAGGTTTAGAATCAGGATAAGCTTCTGCGGCCTAAACAAGACAGTGCTCAATGCTGCATAGAGTTGCCGTAGATAAAGGTGTGGGTTTGGGTTTCAAAGGTAAAAAAAAGGCGTTAGGATAATATATCTTCAGTATTTATTGCCCATAGGTGCCATTTTTAATTTTATTTAGTTCACATAGTGGGTACATCATCTGTAGTAATGCTGTTTACACAGCGCGGGGACTATGAGCTGCTCGCGTTTGATATTTATTGTTAACGGTCGCCCGTTTCGCGCTCCATTTAGGTATGATGTGAGCACAGCTGTGATACTGTTGTTTAAACAGACGAGGAAACTCAGAGCTCTGCGCGTTCGATGTTTGTTTCATTTTTCCCGCTGGCTCGTCTCACGCTGTTTTAAGAAATATTGTGAACACAGCTTTGTCTAGTGTTAGATAGCGGACCTCCTGAGGCGGCGTTTCGACGGTTCTGGTAGTTTAGCACAAAGCTACTGCCTGTCCACGGCGGTGTGATGCCAGCACCACCCCCGTCCACAAGTGCGGTAGCTATTGGCATGGGTTTCTGGTGGTGGGCATGCTGCGCCACACATTTGGCATTTGCTACCGCCTGTCCGCAGCAATGTGACGCCAGCACCACCCCCATCCACAAGTGAAGTAGCTATTGGCATGGGTTGCTGGCGGTGGGCATGCTGCACCACACATATGGCAGTTGCTACCCCCTGTCCACAGCAGTGCATCACCAACATGGGGCGTAGCCTACAGCCAATGGGAGCGACGATTGCAGGTTTGAAAATCGCGGAAGGCGTGCTCTGCCACTGCGGAGCCAGTCATTGGATGGGTTTGAAAGATGCACCATCGCGGTAGCACACCCCGGGCCCCTGCGGTGCCTCACCGCCATGGGACATAGCTTACAGTCAATGGGAGCGACGATTGCGGTGGCATGATGCAGGTTTGAAAATCGCGAAAGGCGTGCTCCGCCACCGCGGAGCCAGTCATTGGATGCTTTTGAATGAGGCAGACTTGGACAACCAATAATTTCAGCTTGGCACCTCACAAACGAACCCATGGGGCTTTAAATCTGTGGGAGTGAGCCCAACATTCCTACTGCTCACAGAGCCTGCTGCCTGGGACCCTCTCCTGCTGCTGCCTGAAGTGCCTGCTGCCTGGGACCCTCTCTTGCTTCTGCCTGGGACCCTCTCCTGCTGCTGCCTGGGACCCTCTCCTGCGGAAAACATCCTTTACAACGCGGTGTTTACACCGCGGGGCTTTTACGACGCAGACATCATAACGCAAGTCATTACTACGACTTGCGCTTGATGGCGCTCTTGCTTAAGGAAAAGTTTAATGTTCTATTCCAACACCTTCCCTACTGTTACGTGGGCTGGAGTTAGAATAGAAAATTTAAATAATCCACAACCCAGCGGCCTCCAACGCAAGTCGTTGTAACAACTTGCGTTGCGAAAACCGCATTGTAAAGTACCTCAATCAAAATGATCACGTTGTACTAACTAACATCCCTCTACTGCTGCTGCCTGAGGTGCCTGCTGCCTGGGACCCTCTCCTGCTGCTGCCTGGGACCGTCTCCTGCTGCTGCCTGAGGTGCCTGCTGCTTGGGACCCTCTGCTGCTGCTGCCTGGGACCCTCTACTGCTGCTGCCTGGGACCCTCTCCTGCTGCTGCCTGGGACCCTCTCCTGCTGCTGCCTGAAGTGCCTGCCGGCTGGGACTCATCAACACTGACTGTAACCACAGGTGTCACATGTCCACAGGGATGGCAAGAACAGAAAAGATCCGTGCCAGCCCATTCACAAGCGAGGAGCTGGAAGTGCTAGTGGACGAGGTGCTGGCACAGTACTCGAGGCTGTATGGTGGCCCCAATGTAGTGGTAAGTCATCATTGAGTGTGCTGTTGGGCAGGGGGGGGTCATACATGCATGGGACTGGTGATGTGTGGGACATACAGAGGGCTTTCATTGCAGTCATCCTGCATGTGTGTGTGTTTAGCATGTAGCCTGTAAGCCCTCATGTTTGCATGCTATGATGACTATTTGGCCCATGCAGAGTGCTCTTATGCGGTGTCCCCCAGTTTGGGTATTTTTAGGATTCCCATAGGTCGAGACTCTGCATAATGCTACTGTAGTGTCAGATGTGGGAACATGACACAGTGCAACTGGTAACTTACCCTACTTTTCTCCAATACCTGGAGCTCAAGGTACACCAGCGTAAGGCCGTGTGGAGGGCAATTGCTGCCAAGGTACGGGCCCTGGGGTTATCCAACAGATAATGCACCCACTGCCACAAGAGGTGGGACGACATCAGGCGGCTGGCAAAAAACGTGGCCAAGAAGCCCGAGATGAACTTGGGGCTGCTACCACGCACTGGGCGTCTGGCACGGCAAAACTTAACACCACTGATGTACCGCATATTGGCAGTGACTAATCCGGAGTTGGATGCACGTCTGAAGGAGCATAGGTAGCAAGGCAGGGGTGAGTATTTGGTGAGGGTGACTTTGCCTGGTAGCCAATGCATGTGTACAGAGCCAGTGGCAGCGGTGAGCCATTTAATATTTGCGGTGTGGTGCAGTGACGTGTCATGTGAGTGGCAGGGATGTGTGCTAGTGTCAGGCATTGTGCCTAACAGCTCATGAAAAGGTTGATCATCCATGCTGTGCTTTATCATAGCCAGGTGTGTTGGGATACACATGGTCATTCTGTATTGTGATGGTGTGGAAAATGTATTAGGGGGTGAACAGAAGGGACCACTATCTGAGTGTGAGTTCATGTATTCCTACTTTTCATGCACCATGATTGCTGAGGGTCACACGTCTGACTACAAGGTGCCCCTGAGTAGCACATGTTGCTTAGTATGGCCTACTTGGCATTGTGGACTGTCATGTCCTAATAGGTGTGTGTGTTCTACCATCCGGTACCCTGGAGGCATGTCAATGTCACTGAGTTTTGGTGCATGATAGTTGTGGGCATGTGAAGCTGTGTGTGGTACACTTAATCCACCAGCAAGGTGTTGTGCTGTGTCCCCTGAACATGGCTCAGTCATGACAGGTAGTCAGTGTTGCAGGCACTGTTTTAGTGTTCACGGTTCAAATTCCCATTGCATGTGACCAAAATTGCGGTAGTTACCGCCTGCCCACGGTGATGTGACGTCAGCACCACCCCCGTCCACAAGTGCCAATAGCTACTGCACTTGTGGACGGGGGTGGTGCTGGCATCACAATGACGCGGACAGGCGGTAGCAACCACCATATGTGTGGCGCAGCATGCCCACCGCCAGCAAACAATGCCAATTGTTATCGCACTTGTGGACGGGTGTGGTGCTGGTGTCTAGCTACTGCCTGTCCGTAGCGGTGTGCTGCCAGCACCACCCCCGTACACAAGTGTGGTAGCAATTGGCATGGGTTTCTGGCGGTGGGCATGCTGCCCCACACATATGGCGGTTGCTACCGCCTGTCCACGGCGGTGTGATGCAACCACCACCACCCCCGTCCACAAGTGCGGTAGCTATTGGCATGGGTTTCTGGCGGTGGGCATGCTGCGCCACACATATGGCGGTTGCTACTGCCTGTCCACGGCGGTGTGATGCCAGCACCACCCCCGTCCACAAGTGCAGTAGCTATTGGCATGGGTTGCTGGTGGGGGGCATGCTGCGCCACACATATGGCGGTTGCTACCGCCTGTCCGCAGCAGTGTGACGCCAGCACTACCCCCATCCACAAGTGTAGTAGCTATTGGCATGGGTTGCTGGCGGTGGGCATGCTGCACCACACATATGGCAGTTGCTACCCCCTGTCCACGGCGGTGCATCACCAACATGGGGCGAGGCCTACAGCCAATGGGAGCGACGATGGCAGGTTTGAAAATCGCGGAAGGCGTGCTCTGCCACTGCGGAGCCAGTCATTAGATGGGTTTGAAAGATGCACCATCGCGGTAGCACACCCTGGGCCCCTGCGGTGCATCACCGCCATAGGATATAGCCTACAGCCAATGGGAGCGACAATTGTGGTGGCATGATGCAGGTTTGAAAATCGCGAAAGGCGTGCTCCGCCACCGCGGAGCCAGTCATTGGATGCTTTTGAATGAGGCAGACCTGGACAACCAATAATTTCAGCTTGGCACCTCACAAACGAGCCCATGGGGCTTTAAATCTGTGGGAGTGAGCCCAATATTTCTACTGCTCACAGAGCCTGCTGCCTGGGACCCTCTCCTGCTGCTGCCTGAAGTGCCTGCTGCCTGGGACCCTCTCTTGCTTCTGCCTGGGACCCTCTCCTGCTGCTGCCTGGGACCCTCTCCTGCTGGAAACATCCTTTACAACGCGGTGTTTACACCGCGGGGCCTTTACGACGCAGACATCACAACGCAAGTCATTACTATGACTTGCGCTGGATGGCGCTCTTGCTTACGGAATAGTTTAATGTTCTATTCCAACACCTTCCCTACTGTTACGTGGGCTGGAGTTAGAATAGAAAATTAAAATAATCCACAACCCAGCGGCCTCCAACGCAAGTCGTTGTAACAACTTGCATTGCGAAAAACGCGTTATAAAGTACCTCAATCAAAATGATCACGTTGTACTAACTAACATCCCTCTACTGCTGCTGCCTGAGGTGCCTGCTGCCTGGGACCCTCTCCTGCTGCTGCCTGGGACCCTCTCCTGCTGCTGCCTGAGGTGCCTGCTGCTTGGGACCCTCTCCTGCTGCTGCTTGGGACCCTCTACTGCTGCTGCTGCCTGGGACCCTCTCCTGCTGCTGCCTGAAGTGCCTGCCGGCTGGGACTCATCAACACTGACTGTAACCACAGGTGTCACATGTCCACAGGGATGGCAAGAACAGAAAAGATCCGTGCCAGCCCTTTCACAAGCGAAGAGCTGGAAGTGCTAGTGGAGAGGTGCTGGCACAGTACCCGAGGCTGTATGGTGGCCCCAATGTAGTGGTAAGTCATCATTGAGTGTGCTGTCGGGCAGGGGGGGGTCATACATGCATGGGACTGGTAATGTGTGGGACATACAGAGGGCTTTCGTTGCAGTCATCCTGCATGTGTGTGTGTTTAGCATGTAGCCTGTAAGCTCTCATGTTTGCATGCTACGATGACTATTTGGCCCATCCAGAGTGCTCTTGTGCGGTGTCCCCCAGTTTGGGTATTTTTGGGATTCCAATAGGTCGAGACTCTGCATAATGCTACTGTAGTGTTAGATGTGGGAACATGACACAGTGCAACTGGTAACTTACCCTACTTTTCTCCAATACCTGGAGCTCAAGGTACACCAGCGTAAGGCCATATGGAGGGCCATTGCTGCTAAAGGTACGGGCCCTGGGGTTATCCAACAGATAATGCACCCACTGCCACAAGAGGTGTGACGACATCAGCCGGCTGGCAAAAAACGTGGCCGAGAAGCCCGAGATGAATTTGGGGCTTACCACGCACTGGGCGTCTGGCACGGCAAAACTTAACACCACTGATGTACCGCATATTGGCAGTGACTAATCCGGAGTTGGATGCACGTCTGAAGGAGCATAGGTAGCAAGGCAGGGGTGAGTATTTGGTGAGGGTGACTTTGCCTGGTAGCCAATGCATGTGTACAGAGCCAGTGGCAGCGGTGAGCCATTTAATATTTGTGGTGTGGTGCAGTGACGTGTCATGTGAGTGGCTGCAGGGATGTGTGCTAGTGTCAGGCATTGTTCCTAATAGCTCATGAAAAGGTTGATCATCCATGCTGTGCTTTATCATAGCCAGATGTGTTGGGATACACATGGTCATTCTGTATTGTGATGGTGTGGAAAATGTATTAGGGGGTGAACAGAAGGGACCACTATCTGAGTGTGACTGTCATGTTCTAATAGGTGTGTGTGTTCTCCCATCCGGTACCCTGGAGTCATGTCAATGTCACTGAGTTTTGGTGCATGATAGTTGTGGGCATGTGAAGTTGTGCGTGGTACACTTAATCCACCAGCAAGGTGTTGTGCTGTGTCCCCTGAACATGGCTCAGTCATGGCAGGTAGTCAGTGTTGCCGGCACTGTTTTAGTGTATGTAGTGTGTTGCTGCAATGTTTATGCAGGGTGTGGTGGTCAGCATGTTGATTTGTGCATTCCCTGTATGCATGCTTTAATTAGCTTGGTCCTGATGTTGTCATTTATACAACCCTGCATCGGTCTCACATGCAGATTCACCAGTGTGCAGGGAGGAACCGGAGCCAGAAACCAGTGGAGGGGAGAGTAGCACTACAGCTGCAATGGAGGACAGTGACACAGAGCTCACCAGCACATCTGAGGGGGACAGGAGTATGCAGGAGGAATCCGTGGCAGAGACACAGAGTACTTCATCATCTGATGGGGAGTCTGCAATATCATCTGCCACTCAACGGCCAGTGCCCAGCCTCCCATCAACTTCCTCTGGTACTGCTCGTGTCCGTAAGAGGGGACGTGTTACATTCACACCTGGCACCGCTGAACCTGCACCTGTCCCCCCTGCTGCCATCAATGCTGAGTGTGTAGAGCTCCTGCGCCAGCTTTGTGTGGGCCAGACCGCCCTGCACAATGCCTTCAGCGACCATGACAAAAAATTGGGGCAGGTGTTTGCCTACATGGAGGGCATACACTCTGACGTGGGTGGGCTCCACCGTACAGTCCAGGGTTTGTCAGCCGCAGTGACGTCTGCCCTTCAACAGGCACATCCTCACATTCCTGTTCAGGTGCCTTTGTCCACCCCCCAGTCAGTGGCCACATCAGAGGACAGTGACCATGGTTCACATGCATCACAGAGACGATACAGCACAAGGAGCACAAAGCAGACGCAAGCCAAGCGGTGCCACCCACAGACACCATCCCCCCAGAAGAGCAGAGCCAGCCCAGAAAGCATAGATAACAGCCCATCAGGGAAGAGCAAGGCTGAAAAAGCAATGAGGCAGACATCAGCCTCACCAACCTCTGAAGCATCTCCAGCAAAGGACTCTCCTGTCCCTAAAACTTCACGTAGAGCTAGGTGTGCATTGTCTGTGTCCAGTGAGGAGGGGTTGCATAGCAAGGGTACACCTAGGAAGGGCACAGGCCCAGTTACCCCTACCACATCACTCCAATTCCAAGCCCAGTGAAGCAGGTGGAGGAGGGCACTGTATGTGCCACCCCAGGCAAAGGGGCAAAGGAGGGCACGGTAAGTGGGACACCTAGCAGACAAGCAAAGAAGGGCATTGTAAGTGGGACACCTAGCAGAAAAGCAAAGGAGGGCACTGTAAGTGGGACACTTAGCAGACAAGCAAAGGAGAACACTGTAAGTGGAAGACCTGGCAAGCAGGATAAGGTGGTCCAGAGGTGTAGCCAGACAAAGCATCCTGCAGGATCCAACACATCACCAGAGGGAGTGCCAGTGTCTGAACCAGATGCAGGTCACTCGGTATGTGTACCTGTTGTGTCATCACCTGTTCCCATTAACCCCAAGACAGGGAAGCCATTTTGTATTCCCAAAAAGTAGAAGGGCACCCCTCCAAACTCTCCCACCCACACTGTGTCCCAGGTCTGCATGGCTCCACCTCCACGTGCCACTACGCCACCTGGTCCAAACAGCCCTCCAGTATGCCAGAAGACTGAAAGCCCTAAATCACCTGTTTCTCTGTCTCCCCAGTCAGGTGTTCCTGCTGAGCCCGAAACACAGCCAGCTCCAAAACAAGCTGACAGCCAGATGTGTGTTAGTCCCCCTCATACACTTGTCTCTCATAGAGGTGTGCTAGTCCTGACCATCGTTTGCCACGTGGTTGTGTTGCTGGCCATGAAAGGGTACAGTCATGCACACTCACTGTGCAGCTTCTCATGCCCTGACTCTGCACTTGACCCTGCCCACTGGCCTTGTCGTTCACTGCTGTTCTGGCCTTGCCTGTGCAGCCTCTCATGCACTTGCTGGACCACCTGCCCTGGACACTGACCCTGTTGCTCTGCTCTGTTGGAGTCTCCCCTCTGTAGCCTCTCATGTACTTTCTGGGCCACCTGCCCTGGACTGCTGTGTTGTACTCTTACCTGTGCCATGGACACTGACCCTGTCCCTCTGCTGTGTTGTACTCTCACCTTGGCTAACAATTCGGAGATTAAATGCATTAAGGCCGATAAAGGCGGCGCCCTTGTGATTCTCAATACTGAAATGTACAACAAGAAACTTGAAGAACACATCAATGATGTGACTACCTACATGAGATTAGACAACAATCCCACGCGTGAATTTCAAATCACATTTCAAACCATAGTGACTAAAGCATATGATGCTGTTATCATCGAAGATCGTACAAAAAACTACCTTTTACGTGAATATCCCAAGAGCCCTTCGATTCAAATGTCCCCAAAAATTCATAAAAACCTCAACGATCTGCCTTTTAGGCCCATCGTATCTACTAGAGGATCTTTGCACGAACCGGTGGGTAAATTCATAGATAGATATCTCCAGCCGTTAGTCATCAAGATGAAAAGCTACATCAAGGACACCACTGAATTTTTATTGAAACTATCAGAAGTTACCATTGATGAATCAGAACCTATAGTGTTATGGACTGCTGACGTCAGTTCCCTCTACACTTCCATCCCCCACAAAGGGGAAATTGAAGCCTTCGAAAGAGCCATTCTTAACAGTGAGATCAACACATCCATGCAAGAATTCCTCATGGAACTCATGATATATACATTATATCACAGTTACTTCAAACATGACAACGACTGGTATCTCCAACTATCCGGAATGTCGATGGGGAATTGTGCTGCTCCTACGTACGCAAACCTTTACATGCAAAATTTTGAAGAAACATATTTACGGCGACAATGATCTCAATGACAGGATTATACTATACGTCAGGTATATTGACAAACTATTCATGCTCTGGAAAGACACTAAAGATTCCCTACAAAACGCACTGACCGCACTGAATACCAAGGATGAAAGGATACAACTAACCTGGCAAATAAGTGAAACCGCCCTTTCCTTTCTGGATGTCAACATTAAAATCACAAACCATGGATTCATAACAGACTTACATCGTAAACCCATGGATCGCAATAACACCTTACACTACACCAGTTTCCACCAGGGATCACTTAAAAAACATCTTCCATACTCACAAATGCTACGAGTTAAACGCATCGTATCTGATGAAACCACATTCAAACAAAGAATCAAAGAAATGCATTACCGATTTGTAGAAAGAGGTTACCCTGAAACCGTCCTTGAGGATGCCATCAAAAGCACCGAAGCAACTAACAGACAAGAAGTTAAAAAAAAAAACACCACACCAAAAGACCAACATATGGTACTCGTATCAAAATTCTCCACGTCTAGCGCCACGTTTAAGAAAATGATCCTCAAACATTGGCCCATCTTACAAATGGAACCTGATTTCAGAGACATTTTCAAAACACAACCTCTATTTGTCTATACTCGCAGCAACAATATAAAGCAAATATTGGCAAAAAAAAACTGAAACCGTTAAAGAAAACAAAGGAACCCGCCCATGTATGAATTGCAGTAACTGTAATTGCATCATCAGAGGCAATAACATCAACGCCACTTGTGATACCTCAAACTTAATCTATACCATCAAATGTCCTTGCGGAAAACTTTATGTAGGAAAAACAGAGAGGAAAATCAAAGTGCGCATTAACGAACATAAGTCGAATATCCGTACCAAGTATGATAAGTCTAATGTGGCCACCCATTTTTTTTAATCCAAACACAGCATCGCCCAACTGGAATTCATTATCTTAGAAACCATCACAAAAATCGAAGGAAGAGACAATCGTAAATTCCTTCTACAACGGGAAATGGAATGGATCTATCGTCTTCAAACATTGAAACCGTTCGGACTTAACGACCGTACAGAATTTAGATGTTACCTGTAAATGTGATACATGTATTGCTCCACAATGTGTCCTTATGTATAATTTTTCAATAATTTTTCTGCATCTTTCTGCATCTTTTATTCATATTTGCTTCTTGTTCTATCACCTTTTTCTCCCACCTAGTATGGTTTCCACAGTAGTCCATTATTTATTTCCAGTTTCGCTCACTTAGTGTGCTTACGTTTTCATTAGAAAACCTTCCTCCACCCACTTGGCATGGTCCTCACGTCAGTCCATTTTTTATTTTTAGCCTCCCTCACCCGGCACGTCAACTATCGTCACATGTTAAATATCCTATTACACTGTTTCACGTAACTCCACCCCGAGAGCACACCGGCACCGTTTATCTGCGATAGCGTTCGCGCTACTAAGTACGTTTTTCACCGCCGCTTTTGATTTATGCGGATACCCGTTTTTTAACGAACTCAGAACTAAATGACTCGTTCAACCTTTTGCCCTTTTTAGCCTGCAAAGCCCCCAGCGGAGTTCCGCGTTTCGTAAGTTATGGTTTATACCGCACCCCCACACTCACACTGTTTAGAATCCTTAGCACAACCGAATCACAACCTACCCCTCCACCAATTCACTTCCCCTTCACATCATGGTTTGGTTACGTTTTTTTAACTATCGTGTTTTCCACCACGAGCACAATGCACACTGCATTAATCTTATCTGTTCAACTTCATCCAGCTGACTGCTTGTCATATCTTCTATGTTTTCAGTACTCCTTGACAAAGGGCTGGAGTAGCCCGAAATGCATTGGAGTTCAACTATTTGGAATCCATCATGATTTGAATCTTGAAACGATCTAATTTTTGTGATATGCCTCTAATATCATGAATCAACAATAACTTTATAAAAAATAAAAGAAACCCACAACTAACTTTGGAGTCTTTAATGAACC
The DNA here is from genome assembly GCF_964263255.1 of Lissotriton vulgaris. NCBI lineage: Eukaryota > Metazoa > Chordata > Amphibia > Caudata > Salamandridae > Lissotriton > Lissotriton vulgaris. The sequence continues at coordinate 452,004,228 of NC_141695.1, forward strand.
CCAAGGAGTGCCTCTATAACAGGGATGCATTTGCACTCTAAGCGTGCACCACTCATCATTACTCTCACCTGTGCCATGGACACTGACCCTGTTGCTCTGCTGTGTTGTACTCTCTTCTGTGCCATGGACACTGACCCTGTTGCTCTGCTGTGTTGGAGTCTCCCCTGTTCAGCCTCTCATGTACTTGCTAGGCCACCTGCCCTTGACACTGACCCTGTTGCTCTGCTGTGTTGTAGTCTCCCCTGTGCAGCCTTTCATGTACTTGCTGGGCCACCTGCCCTGGACACTGACCCTGGTGCTCTGCTGTGTTGTACTCTCACCTGTGCCATGGGCACTGACCCTGTTGCTCTGCTGTGTTGGAGTCTCCCCTGTGCAGCCTCTCATGTACTTGCTGGGCTACCTGCCATGGACACTGACACTGTTGCTCTGTTGTGTTGTACTCTCACCTGTGCCATGGACACTTGCCTTCATTTTTGTACTTTGCCTGTGCATGATATCTTGCTTTTGAACTGCTTTTTGTACCTTGATCTTGTGTACAGTTGGTATACTTTCACATCTATGCAATATGTGAATAAATGCAGTTGCTCCTGTTGTGTCTTTTGTCGGTGTCCTTGCTGATTAAAGTTCTTTTTGTGTGTGCATTTAGTTGACTTGGCCCCATGCTCTATATATCACTTCGACATTGCAAAGCTCTTTGTCTGCATCACATTTATAGACAGGGGTGACAGGGGCTTCAGTCCATTCTGACACTGATACTTGTGTTACCTGTGTTGGCTCTTTTAGCTGTCATGCTGTTATGTTTTGAGTGGTTTTCTGTTGTTGGCTACGTGGCTGCCATGTCAGGTTGGGGTACACTGCCAGCACAGGGTGTGATGCTGTGCCCAAGTTATCATGCTGGCTGAGCACTGTCATGATGTATATGTGTTATTCCTGTATATATGCCCAGCTGTGTATGTGTATGGACAATAATAACAATACGGTGGGGTTGGGGCCCAAGGGAGTTTAAAGTCCAAGCTATGACACATTCCCTCATATAGTTAATAAACACAAAAAGTGTCAAAGGGTCTACAAGAAATGCCTAGAGTGAAAAATACCTAACACAGGCACTATGTCTATCCTAAATTCCTAAAAGAGTTATGTTATGTTATGTTATGGTATTGAGATTTTTATAGCGCAAAACAGCTGCCCCAGCAAAGGGGCATCCCGGCGCTTTAACTGGCAGCAGAAAATATCAAAACACAACTAAACAAGCACAGCAAGAAACCAGAAAACTATAGTGGGCCAGAAGGAAAGAGGAATGTCTTGATGGCTCTGCTAAAAGGATTCAAGTCCTCAAGGGCACGAATATGGGCAGGTAGAGAGTTCCAGAGCTTAGCCGCAAGGTAGCGGAAAGATTGGCATCCAGTTCGAGAGCGTTTGACCCGTGGAACTATCACCAGATTTTGGCCCAATGACCTTAAGGAACGAGAAGGGACATACATAGTAAGAAGGTTAGCCAAAATCAAGGGGAAGACAATTTGAGAATTTTAAAAGAAAGGCAGAGAGTTTTAAACTCGATCCTTTGAGCCATAGGTAGCCAATGGAGCTTAGAAATAGTAGCTTTTGCCGAACAGAACCTGGGTAGGCCCACCAAGGCTCTTGCCGCAGTGTTCTGTACACGCTGCAGCCGAATGATTTGTGCCTGATTGGCCCCCAGCAGAAGTGAACTCGCATGATCTAATTTCGAGAGTATGACAGTCTGGATTATCAGCTGTCTGGTCAGGGAGTCAAAAAATCTCAGGGCCGGCCTAAGCTCACGCAAAATACCAAAGCAGGTAGCGGCTACTTTTTTGATGTGTCCGCAGAAACTAAGAGCAGGATCCAGCCAGACACCCACATTTTTCACCTCAGACACTGGAATGGGGGTAGGGCCTAGCTCGAATGGCCACCAATGATTGCCCCAGAGGTTGCTGTGTTTACCACGATTAAAACCTCTGTTTTCTTTGCATTGAGCTGCAAACAATTTTCCGTCATCCAACCTGCCACTCCTATTAGACCCTCTCTGAACCTAGAGGCCATGGAGTCGGCATCCCCACTGAGGGCAACCGCCAGCTGTGTGTCGTCAGTGTAGGAGACCATATTCAGGCCCCACTGCTTGGCGACCGCAGCCAGCGGCTGAACATAAAGATTGAATAACGTGGGGCTGAGTGCCGACCCCTGAGGTAGTCCCTGCTCGATGGAATAGGGTTTGGACTCAAATGGGGGAATAGCAACCCGGAAGGTGCGATCAGATAGAAAAGATGGAAACCAATCCAGTGCCCTCCCTGAGAAACCTGCTTCTCCTAGACGATGCAGCAGTATCGTGTGTGAAACCGTGTCAAACGCGGCACTGAGATAAAAAAACACCAGTGCCGCAGTCTGTCCAGAGTCCAGCACGGTACGTAGGTGTTCCGTCATGGCAAGGAGGGCTGTCTCGGTGCTATGACCAGGCCAAAACCCGTTTTGGCAGGGGTCAAGGATATTGGCAGTTATCTAACTTCAACAGGAAAGAGGGCCAGTAAAAGGTACCCATCAATCACCACACAGAACCGCCCTTCATCATTTGGGATTCCTTTTTATGACCCAGCAGTGAAACACCTGCCTCTGCAGACCGGGGGTGGGTGGAGAAGAACCTCATCTGTTCGGCTAGGTGTAGGTGGAATCCTGCTTGTCAAGGTATAAAGATAAAACAAGGTGACTAATGTTGCAGTGCAAGTAAATTAAATGTGAAAAAAGGTGTATTTAAAATTGTGTGAGGGAGTACAAAAATAGTTTATTCTGATGTTACCCACTCCTCCAATGTTTAAAAAAAAGTAAAAGGCAGTTTATAGATATCGCTGCCTAGATGTAAATGGAGGTCGACATGTTTCAGCAATTCGGGGACTACTACGTCCTTGCTTTCATCAGGGCCTATCTGACTGGTGCTACTGCAAATGTGTGAATGAACAAAAATAATGTGTGATTTCAAGAAGTGCTTAGAAATCAAAAAAAGACAAAGTCAGAGGTCACCTGATTCTCTAGGTGTCCTTTCTTCATCTTCTTTTATGAACTGTGCTTGTCACTGTAGATAAGATACAAGGAAAATAATAAAGCGAAAGTGTAGGAAAAGCATCACATCACATAGGCATAATGAGCAAAACAAAAATACGTGTACACTCTATCTCTGGAAGGTATGCATAGAAACTCATTAGTTGAGTATGTTTTTTTATATCGTTATTGGGGATAAACATTTATGCTCCAAAACAACCAAATTCCATCTTACCAGTCTCGTAAGAAATGGAGACCTCACCCCTCCTGGCTGCAGCTCAGGAAAATGAGTAAAGCACCGCTCTGATTAAAAAAAGGGGGGAGAACCCTTTATTAACAAACAGTAGAAGACGGGTGCACAACGAAGAAATCTCTACTAGGATTTTATGATATTAATGTTATGGTCATGTGTCTGCTCGAGACTCTTAATGTGACCCAAAAAGGTACGGAGGTATAATAAATGATCGTAAATCATACGTTCTTATATAGCGCCTTTCACCGTAAGGTCTCAAGGCGCTTGCTTTGGGAACCGGCCCTGGCTTTTCCCTGCGAGATAACCCCTACTGGGCATCCCCAAGGTGAAAGCCAGGCATCCCATCAGGGTGGGACCGTAGTGGAGATTAAGCAAGCTATTGCCCAGAGTTGCAGAGTGTGAATCAATGATTCGAGTAGGCACTGAGGCGAGAATTATTGAGTCTGTGGACATTTTTGAGCTCAAGACTCTGCCACGTCAGGGATTGAACCCTGGTCTCGGGTCTGACCTCTGCGTCCGGGTCTGCCTCCTCTAACCGGTGAGCCACACTTCTCCACGTATGAAGAGGAACATAGTGTACTCCATATTCAAAAAGATACATCTAAAAAGTACTAGTTTACTATGACTAAGCTCGAAGGGCTACTTCAAAAGAAAGTTTTTGTAGAGAGCTTACCTGTCCGTCGGTACTTTGCCACCAGCGTCCGAGCTGACTGGGGAGGTACCGGGAAATGGAGCGCGCTGTTTAAAAGCCGTAAGGCTATTGGATAGAATGGGTCATGTGAGCAAATAGGGAGAGAGAGCTCTCTAGCATGTTAGTCTTTCGATAAACGCTATCTGTTTATTGGATAACAGCGAGGGTCACCCTAGGCAGAGCTCGCCGACTGTAGAGCCCGGCGGCAAATGCGCCCACTTTCAACAAGAGTAAAGACGTCCCAAGAGTCGTGAGGCTATTGGCCGACATCGACCACGTGGGTGAATAGAAGCTATCTATTCATTGGACGATAGTAAAGGTCAATGTCAGCAGAGCTACCCAATGTTGTAGTATTAACAAAAAAACGGAAAAAGAACGAAAAAAGCCCAGAAATAATAAGAGCACAGTTAATAGTACCACACATCTTGAAGCACAGTTAGCAATAATAGTATGCTACCTACAAGTGATCAAAACAGGAAGCGATCCTATTGTAGAATTTGCGTTTATCAAGATGATGATAGTTTCAATGTCAATAAACTTTACTAGAAGGAGCCATCTCATCTCATTAACATCAGCATTCTGTTCAAATGATGATGTAATCTGTGTTTCAATAAACTTAATGGGCAGTGACATAACATCTAATGTGTTTGAATCCAGTAAGTGCTCCCTCATTGAGTAAATGTATAGTGCTTTTACTACACTGCAGCTGCGTAAAGGGCCAGAAGATGTGTTTCCAGTGACCATGTGTGCCTTTAACACAGGCCGAGGCACACATGATCACTGGAGACACATCTTCTGGCCCTTTAGGCAGCTACAGTGTAGTAAAAGCACTAAGGGGCAGATTTACAAGCCACTTGCGCCTCTTTTGCGCCGCAGTTGCGTCACTTTTGTGATGCAGCGGCAGCACAAAAGATGTGCCATGGTGCTGGGTATTAACAAAGTGACACATCTGAGAGATGCGTCACATTGTAAAGCCCTGCGCCATCAGGAGGCGTTCCGGTGCAGGGGAGGGCGTTCCTGCGCAGGAATGCCTCCTAAAAGTGGCTGAGTGAAATCTACAAGATTTCACTCAGTCACTTTTAGGCCAATGCTTCGTCAAAACCCTGCGCCTACTTAAAGCAGGCGCAAGGCTTGACACAGCATTGGGGAGATAGGGCCCCCAGAGCATTGCTGGAGCTGCGTCGCTCCAGCAAAGCGCTGCTTTTACGGCACAGATGCGGGACGCATCTGTGCCGTTTTTGCCACATGGTGTGCCGCATTGTAAATGCGGCGGACCATGGGTGGCGGAGCTGCGGCGCACAATAACTGGCGCATCCCTAGTGGAAACTAGAAATGAGGGGACCCCCTGAAGGCTAGTAACGAGTTCCTAAGTCAGGGCAATAATATTTCAAATATAACAAATCCTAGGCAACTTGAGGGTCCTGAAAATTGTCAGGTACATCAACACACATTGGATTAATCTGACAGTGTACTGAACAAATAACGGCAACTAAGTTTAAAAAATAGATTGTTAATTTATTTAAAAAACCATATATACATAAAAGTTAAAAACCATATAATGGGGCAAAAATACAATAAGTGACAATAATATTTAACGCAATATAGGACATAAAATAATATGAATACAATGCATATATAAAATTAAATAAAAAACTAAACAACACAACAGTGGGTAAAATGTAATCTCTACGCGCGTTTCGGCGTTACACACGCCTACTTCTGGAGAACCACTGGAAGATTCTAGAAAAAACAATTTTATACATTACAATTATAAACAAAATATACATATTGCCTTTCAAGATACACTGTCATGGATACAAAATCTTCTTGTAGGTGGAGGCTTTAGAGTAAAGAAAACTGGTTTAGAATTTAGAAAATTGAAATAGATTATATAGGATCAAGTGTCCAGAAAAACCGCCAAACAGATGCATTGTGTATAGGGTGAATTTGTGTAGAAAAAAAGAAGAGAAGAGTGAAACAAACAGATACCCTGGAATATCCCAATGTGGCAATGAACTCCATTAGTAATGCTTCAAGATAAAAAATAGGAAACTAGGAATCCTTACCTAAAGAGCAGTGAAGCATAGGCGCAAGATGACACAAAAAGAAGAATAGTAGACGGATGCAGGGAATTCAGAACTGAAACAAAAAATGAGGTGATCTGAGGAGGGATGTCTAAAACGACATGGAGGTGAATGATGCGCCTAAGAGCGAGGGGGGAGGGGGGAAGGGGGAAAGAGGAGGGGTTATTTTTAGGATGATTGTATTTTGAATTACTTACAGGGGTGCACCCCTGTAAGTAGTGCAACATAGGATGAGCCAGTTATTGTAAATCTGCCCCTATACATTTAGCCAACGAGGGAGCACTTACTGATTAGACAGTAGAAAGTACTCCAGTTGAGTAGAGGTATTGCACAAAATGGTGGCATCTTCGTGGACAAACACACAGGGCGGATTCATTCTGCCCCCTGTTAGACTCGTTTTTTGTGCCCTTCTGCCCTCTGTTAGACTCGTTTTTCCCTTGTTTTTCTGCCCTTCTGCCCTCTGTTAGACTTGTTAGGTTCTCGCTGGAGTTAGCATCCGAAGGATGCGTCCAGCTAGAGACGTATAGCTGCCCGTATCGGGGGAATTACGGACAGGAGGGTGTTACGAGCTTTTTGTGTGGATTTGGGTGCGCGAACACGCACGTCCAGCACGGCGCCGAGCACACTGTTTTAAACACGGACACCTGCAGGGATGGAAAGCACACGGGAGGGGCGCGGCCACCGGCAATGTGCCCCGACGCCCCCTTCTGCTACCACAATACCGGCCCCACTTACCGGTAGGCTGCCGGTCTGCTCTGGAGCTCCCGTTCCTAGGGGCTCCTGCGGCGGCATCTCCTCATGTAGCGCAGGGCTCGCTCCATCATACAGGAGCCCAGCGCAGCTCCACCGGCTTCCCCTTCACCCGGGCCCCCTCCTGGGACCCGGGGCTTTCTGCAGCAACTCCGGTTTCCCTCCACCACATGGGAGACCAGCAACGACAGCTAAAGTTTCCCCAGGCAGGGGAAAGCGGAAACCTCGATCAGGCCCCGCCCGCGTCTCCTCCGTGTTTGCCTCTCTTCCTGCCTCGGCGGCCGCCAATGACAGCGTGGCACCGAGCAGGGAGGCGGCCCTGGGAGTCAGTAGTGAGTGATTGACTAGTGTGAGGCAGCAGTTCTTCTCTAGTTCGAAACTTCGAATTTTCAAATTAAGGGGCCGATTATGATCGCGGACGGGCTTGCGTCCGTCCGCGATCATTGAGGAGGAGGGGACGTCCGCATGGGCTGCGGAGTCCCCTCCTGTGCGATTAGGATGTGACCGCCACCCTGGCGGTCACATCCTCTATTTTTAACATTGCCGCGGGTGCAGCTTCAAGCTGCACCCGCGGCAATGTTAAAAATGCACGCATTGCATTTGCATGCAGAAAGAGGCAGGCACCCCCCATGTGCATCCTCCACCCCCCCCTTCACCTAGGGGACCCGCAACGGGCCCCCTAGGTGAAGATCCGTATGCTTTTCCACGGCGGAAAACCTGCCACGAAAAAGCTCTTTTAAAATCCCATCCTGATATGGCGGACGGTGTCTGAGAGACACCGTCACCATATCAGAGCTTTTCCGCCGCGGTTGTAAGCCGACCGCGGCGGAAAAGCTGCGGACGGAAACCAGGACCCACCAGCCATCCTAATGTGGCGGTGGGTCCTTGGTCAGTCCGCTGCGGTTTTTCCGCATCCTCGGGGCCGGCGGTGGCTTCCGCCGGCCCCGAGGATGCGGAAAAACCGCAATCATAATCGGCCCCTTAATGTTTTGTGGAATTGTGCACGGGGCCGCGGGCGGGACGAGTCTACTCTGACTTCTAGTCCGAAAATCGAAATGGTTGGTGCGGGGCGGGCGGGCCGGGGCCCCCCGCTGGGACCCCGCCCGAGAGTCAAGTCAAAACTTAAGTCCGAATTTCCGAAATGGGGTGGGTGGAGCCTGGCCGGCGCCCGGCCGTCTGTCTGATGCAGGCAGGGCCAGGGTGGTGGCAGTGTGGCACGGCACCCCGGGCACTCTCTGAACTCTGATGCAAATAAAATGTATAAATGGTGCCGAATCGATCGATGAATCAGGCGGCGGGACGGGCAGTCTGTGAGGTGTGGTAGCGGGCGGCGGGCCGCGGCCCATAAGAGAGGAGAACGTTTGTTACTCGATTCGTGAGGTAAAATGTGGAGGGGCGCAGCAGTAGTTGGATTGGAAGGCAGGGGCCGGGTGGTGGGTGTGTGAACTCTGGAAGGTATCATTCACTATCATTCCAAAGGACATGGGGTTGGTATTGATAATTGTAATAGGCTGGGGGGAGGGAGATGGTGAGTGGCGCAGCAATGGCTGTCTGTGCGGGTAGGGAGGTTGTATGGTGATTAAAAAAAATTCCATGACGAAAAAGACGCATTTGGTAACGACGAAGCCTGAAGTAAACAGGACCGGCCCACTCCTTTAAACTAAAGTGCAGAATTCTTCCTAAGTCCTGTGGTAAACCATCAACGCTGTGGGGTTTCACTGGACGTCACGTGGTACTTCGAGATCCACATTTCGGACTGGGGATTAACTTGAGCTTTTAATTTAAGAGCACAAGCAGCATTATTTCAACCGCAATTTCGACGTTATTTCTTCATTTTCTTTCTGCCGTGCCTTGCTGCTACGAACCTTCTACAAGGCACAACACAACCAGTCCTGAACACAACTGGCACACCACCCCACCCGGTGATCACCCAACCTGCACCAGCAGCACCTACACATGTATGCCACACAAACCAGCATCCTTCGCTAAGTTCCACAGATACATGTGCAGTGGGGTGCCTCTCGCCGCTCTAGTAGCATCTGCAGCAGGGCGCTATATATAAATGACAGAAGTGCTGTCACCCTACCAGTCCAACTTGGACGAAAACAGCTGCTATGTGTTTTGGGATATCATGTTTTTTTAATTAAAAAATATTGTAAAGCGCACCTTGGGACTTAAACTCTAGCGGCCCATAAGAGGAGGAGAAGTTAGAACGTTTGTTCGTGAGGTAAATTGTGGAGGAGGGGAGCAATTGGAAGGCAGGGGGTGGGTGTGTGTGTGTGAACTGGAAGGTATCATCATTCCAAAGGTGGAAGGACCAGGGGTTGGTAATAGGCTGGGGAGGATATTGTCAGTTTCCGAAGCGTGCTCTGAAGGGAGTGGGAATGAGTAAAGATTCTTCAGATATTTCCTCGTTTATGGATGGAGAATCAAACCAGTCTGAAAGTAAACTTGATTTTCAGACTGATACCCTGAAGATTGCTGGCCGATAATTCTGGAAGGAACATCTTATCTGCGAGGATTAGGTAGAACCCTGACGGGCTTCCTATTACTGGCGGATTCAGTGTATTTAGCTGGGCGCAGGCTTTTCACACAGTGCCGCATCTGCGCCCTTACATACAGCGTGTCACTAATCTTGTCGAGATCTGTTTAGCTCTTTCTGTGGGGAGATGGTCAGGGAGTGGCACTGGCACAGCGTTGGATGTCTGTGCGGGTAAGGTGGGAGGTTGAACGCTTGCATTCAGGAGGACGGGCAGGGTACACATTGGGTGTCTAACGAAAGACAGTGGCTCTCTGTGGAAGGGAATGGGATACAGATGTCATGGGGAAAGTATGTGTCTATGGGAGGAGGACGGTGGCTGTTTAGAGGCGTAATTTGGATGTCTACGTTATATGGGTGTTTACAAAGAAGGAAGGTGTATATGTGTAGGAGTTCAGGGTTCAAAGGTGAATTGACTTGTTAACTCTTTAAAGGATATAGAGAATGGGTTTTGATAATATGGGATTTAAATTTCACCGAGCGGGTCCCATACAGAAGGGTGCCTTAGAGAACATAGAGTGTGTGTGTGTGTGTGTGTGTGTGTGTGTGTGTTCAGGATTCCGAAGTTTAGACACCGAGTCTAAGAGAGGCAAACAGCATACGTAATGTTCACTTTCATGGAGATCAGGGTGTGCTTTATGAGCCTCATAGAAGAGGCAGCACAGTAGCTGAAGATGTCTGTTGGTATCCAAGGGTCACAACGAAGCCTGTAGATCTCCGAGAGAAGACTGCCCTAATATGTTCGGGGTGTTTAGGGATAGTAAGTGAATACCCCCTGTGAGAGCTATATACAAAGGTGCAAAAGAGCACAAAATGTGGTTGTCAGAGCACTGCAACCACAGGAGTACACCATGAGCCACAGAGGCGGCTGCAAGAGATCATGAGGGCTGTGTGTGGGGGTGTTTTGAACACCATCACCACTCTTAAGGGGTGCCTCGCATGTTCCCAAGCAGTGACTGTCTACAACTAAGAATCTAAAACACTCTACAACAAGCATTGGCATAACTAATATGTCTTGCCTTTGGGACCTTATAAGTGTTTAGCCATGCAACAGTTAATGTTGTTGCAGTAAGGATATTGTGCTGCATAACTAAATACTTATAAGGTCCCAAAGGCTAGATCTATTGGCTATGCCAATGCTTGTTTACTTAATTTTTGCCGACATATGCACACCACTTTTAGACCTTAGCACTGTTACATTTTATTGCTTTCGATCTTTTAATGCCGTTTGCATGAGTTTAAAAAACATCACAAGCTTGCCAAGGCCAAACCTATTGGCTTTGCAGTGCTTGTTTTATCATCGCCATTAAATATCAAAGGCTGTGTCAAACCGCACAAATTTATAGAATCCTTCAGAATGGATTTAGATGTTTGCAACGGGTAAAGAAATACACACCGTGAAGGCCCATACTAACCTTAAGTCAAAAAGAAACATGCCATCAGAAGACACACAAACCTTGCAGCCGTCCATTCAGTTAATGCCTTCTTGTTAAATTATTATTGTTCAGTTAAATTATCTTCTTTTGACAGGACTGGTGCAAATGGCATAGCGTGTATGTTGAGAGTGTTTCCCACTTTCTCACTAGAACTTACAGAAAGACAATATAGAGTCATTTCATTTAAATGTTGGAGGTTTTAAAGCAAAATATGCCAGATTTCTGCGTGGTGGGGCAAAGTGCTACATGTTGGGCCGCGCAGCCGGGGGGAGGCATGGTGGACCGCGCCATGGGGGGGGGGGCCCCCTCCATGTGTTTTGCAGGGGGGCCCCCTCAAGTTTTGTTACGCCACTGTTTGGAAGGCATTGCACCTAGGGATCTTGTTCCATAACAAAGCGCTGCATTTCAGCTGCTCTCCTGGCAGGGGTCACAGGAGACAGCTAAGCTTCTTCCCGCCTTGGCACCAACACAGCTGGGGAAGATGATCACATTAGCATATCTATAGAATCTGGGGAGCAACCCCGCCCCCCATCGAGTCTCCCCTCCCATTCTCCCCCAAGAGACAAACTTTAAGAAGCTGAGAGGGCTTGAGGGTCACAATCCTACAATCCTGAGCGAAAGCAGAGCAAGATGGCGAGCCTTCTGACTCTGGCAGGTGGAACCAGCGAGGAGAGGGGGGTCCGCAGGGACCCCGGCGCCAGCGCAGAGCCCGAGGTATGGCAGATCCTCATTCCGGTGCTCTCCCTCTCGCCCACCGTGCTGGACCTCCAGAGACACTAGGGTGCACCCGGGCCAAGGAGCGCACCCGAGAGCCGGCCTTTAGGAGCCAGAGGATGGCACAGAGGTGAGAACCAATGACTGTACACTAGAGGGCAGCCCCGTTCACCACTGACGTCTGGGCAAGTGGGCAGGCCAAGAGGTGCACACTCAGTGCCACATAATTATATGCCACACAATTACACTCTATTGAATACAACATACACTCACACAATACCACTCAGTGCCACGTAGTTATATGCTACATAATTACACTGCGCTCAACGCAACATACACTCCAAATACCACTCAATGCCACATCATTACACACCACATAATTACACTCTACTGAATGCAGCACACACTCCACACAATACCACTCAATGCCACATAATTATATGCTACATAATTACAATGCAACATACACTCCAAACAATACCACTCAGTGCCACATAATTACACGCCACACAATTACTTTACTGAATACAACATACACTCCTCATAATACCACTCAGTGCCACATAATTATATGCTACATAATTACTGCGCTCACGCAACATACACTTCAAATACCACTCAGTGCCATATGATTACACGCCACATATTTACACTGCACTCAATGCAACATACACTCCAATTACCACTCAGTGCCACATAATTACACGCCACATAATTACACTGCTCTCAATGCAACATACACTCCAAATACCACTCAATGCCACATAATTACACTGCACTCAATGCAACATACACTCCAAATACCACTCAGTGCCATATAATTACAAGCCACATAATTACACTGTACTCAATGCAACTCACTCCACACAATACCACTCAGTGCCACATAATTATATGTTACATAATTACACTGCACTCAATGCAACATACACTCCAAATACCACTCAGTGCCACATAATTACACGCCACATAATTACACTCTACTAAATACAACATACACTCCAGACAATACCACTCAGTGCCACATAATTACACGCCACATAATTACACTGCACTCAATGCAACATACACTCCAAATACCACTCAGTGCCCCATAATTACACGCCACATAATTACACTGCACGCAATGCAACATACACTCCAAAAATCACTCAGTGCCACATAATTACACACCACATAATTACACTGCACTCAATGCAACAATACACTCCAAATACCACTCAGTGCCACACAGTTACACGACACATAATTACACTGCACTCAATGCAACATACACTCCAAATACAACTCAGTGCCACATAATTACACGCCACATAATTACACTGCACTTAATGCTACATACACTCTAAATACCACTCTGCCACATAAATACACGCCACATAATTACACTGCACTCAATGCACATACACTCCAAATACCACTCAGTGCCACATAATAACACGCCACATAATTACACTGCACTCAATGCAACATACACTCCAAATACCACTCAGTGCCACATAATTGCACGCCACATAATTATACTGCACGCAACGCATCATACACTCCAAATATCACTCAGTGCCACATAATTAAATGCCGCATAATTACGCTGCACTCAATGCAACAATACACTCCAAATACCACTCAGTGCCACACAGTTACACGCCACATAATTACACTGCACTCAATGCAACATACATTCCAAATACAACTCAGTGCCACATAATTACACGCCACATAATTACACTGCACTCAATGATACATACACTCCAAATACCACTCAGTGCCACATAATTACACGCCACATAATTACACTGCACTCAATGCAACATACACTCCAAATACCACTCAGTGCCACATAATTACACGGCACATAATTACACTGCATGCAATGCAACATACACTCCAAATATCACTCAGTGCCACATAATTACACGCCATATAATTACACTGCACTCAATGCAACATACACTCCAAATACCACTCAGTGCTACATAATTACACGCCCCATAATTACACTCTACAGAATGAAACCCCCACACTCCACACAATACCGCTCAGTGCCACATAATTATATCTATCGCCCTCACTCTATCTATCGCCCTCACTCTATCAATCTATCTATCTATCTATCTATCTATCTATCTATCTATCTATCTATCTATCTATCTATCTATCTATCTATCTATCTATCTATCTATCTATCACCCTCACTCTATTTATCTATCGCCCCCACTCTATCCATCGCCCCCACTCTATCGCCCTTTCTCTATCTGTCTATCGCCCTCACTCTATATATCACATCACCACAACATCACTCAGCACCACCACAGCATCACTCAGGGGCACCACAACATCACTCAGCGCCACCACAGCATCAATCTGTGCAACCATTCAAAAACAACTAGTTCAAATATGTTCTCTCAATGTTTCAAGCTTTATAATAACTGTCACAAAAAAGATGTTAATATTTCACATCTATTCTTGGATTTTCATCACAATAAAATACACTGAACATAATCTTCACAAGTTATTTACAAAACTTTAAGCTATTACCATTATAAATTACAATAACTTTTATTTAAGTATTAATTATTAAAATATAAATAAAAGCCATTTATTTGTAATATCAATACATGTAAGTCACGTAAATAAAACACATATTGCATTACGAATGCTATAGGTGTCACATTTGCTAAAGCTATACCTATTAGCATTGTAAATGACAAAGCTATTAATTTCGCTATTTTCAAAACCAACACATAAATACAAAATTTCTCATTTACAATACCAATAGCTCAAACTTTTCTAATGCGAGACCTATTGCATTGCAAATGCTTGTTTTTCCCTTGTTTTTCTGCCCTTCTGCCCCCTGTTAGACTCGTTTTTTGTGCCCTTCTGTCCTCTGTTAGACTCATTGTTCCCTTGTTTTTCTGCCCTTCTGCCCTCTGTTAGACTCGTTTTTTGTGCCCTTCTGCCCTCTGTTATTCCCTTGTTTTTCTGCCCTTCTGCCCTCTGTTAGACTCGTTTTTTGTGCCCTTCTGCTCTCTGTTAGACTCGTTTTTGTGCCTTTCTGCCCCCTGTTAGACTCGTTTTTTGTGCCCTTCTGCCCTCTGTTAGACTCGTTTTGCCTTGTTTTTCTGCCCTTCTGTCCTCTGTTAGACTGGTTTTTTGTGCCCTTCTGCCCTCTGTTAGATTCGTTTTTCCCTTGTTTTTCTGCCCTTCTGCCCTTTGTTAGACTGCTTTTTGTGCCTTTCTGCCCTCTGCATCACCACATCATCACTCAGCGCTACCCCAGCATCACTCAGCACCACCACATTATCACTCAGCACCACCACATTATCACTCAGCACCACCATAGCATCACTCAGCACCACCACATTATCACTCAGCACCACCACAGCACCACTCAGCACCACCACAGAATCACTCAGCACCACCACAGCATCACTCAGCACCACCACAGCACCACTCAGCCCCACCACAGCACCACTCAGCACCACCACAACACCACTCAGCGCCACCACAGCATCACTCAGCGCCACTACAGCATCTTTCAGCTCCACCACATTATCACTCAGCACCACCACAGCACCACTCAGCACCACCACAGCATCACTCAGCACCACAACAGCATCACTCAGCAGCACCACAGCACCACCACAGCACCACTCAGCGCCACCACAGCATCACTCAGCACCACCACAGCATCACTCAGCACCACCACTTTATCACTCAGCACCACCACAGCACCACTCAGCGCCACCACAGCACCACTTATCACCACCACAGCATCACTCAGCACCACCCTAGCATCACTCAGCACCATCCCAGTATCACTCAGCACCACCACAGCACCACTCAGCATCACCACAGCACCACTCAGCACCACCACAGCACCACTCAGCGCCACCCCAGCATCAATCTGCGCAACCATTCAACAACAACTGGTTCAAATATGTTCTCTCAATGTTTCAAGCTTTATTTCAAATGTCACAAAAAGATGTTAATATTTCACTTCTGTTCTTGGATTTTCGTCACAATAAAATACACTGAACATAATCTTCACAAAAGTTATTTACAAAAGTTTAAGCTATTGCCATTATAAATTAAAATCACTTTTATTTAAGTATTATTATTTTAAAAAATTAAAAGCCATTGTAATTTGTAATATCAATACATGTAAGTCACGTAAATACAAAACATGTTGCATTACAAATGCTATAGGTGTCACATTTGCGAAAGTTATAACTTTTGTCCTTGTAAATGACAAAGCTATTAATTTAGCTATTTTCAAAACCAACACATAAATATAAAAAATTGTCATTTACAAGACCAATAGCTCAAACTTTCCTAATGCGAGACCTATTGCATTGCAAATGCTTGTTTTTATATCTGTCACTGCTTCCTGTTGAGGTTTAATTTTCGTGACAGGCGCCTCATTGCCTACTTGTAACTGTTCTCTGACCCTGCTTCAAGGGTCAGAGCAGGTTCAGAGAATAGTTGCAAGTAGGCAACGAGGCGCCAAGAAGCACTTACAGGCTTACAGCAGCAGGTGCCCAAGTTGAAGTTAATTTCTTTGTAACCATTTTGCAAAAGGTTACAAAAATTAGCTTCAACTTTTGCACCTGCTGCTGTAACCCTGTCAGTGCTTGGCTGAAAATTCGTCCTGCTGATTCGCGGATTTTACCGCGATTTCGCGAGATTCTCGGATCGCGAAATCGTGGAAAATCCGCAAATTCCGTGAGCGGAATGAATTTTCAGCCCATGCTTAGCGGTGACGTGATCGGGAGTGGAATGTTACAACTAGTTCACAGTGGATGTGTGTCCCGGATGCAGAGTGGTGACTTGTTGACAGGTGGGTAATATAGGGGTGCCCTTGTGGATGTGTTGTGACCCCCAGCAGGGTGTCTGTGGTGGACTTGGACCCTGTATCGGGCCGTGTGTTGTGTGTTGTATTGGTGTAGTTGCGTACCTGCGGCGTCGTCCGCGGCGGCCCTGTTGATAGTAGTGCAGTAGCAGGTACATGACTGGATGCATGTGGAGGGATGGGTCCATGGCGTTCATGGCAGGGTCTCGGCTATTGCGCTCCGCTATCGACTTTCCGCCGAATCTGGTTATGTGGTGTGTTTGCTGCAGTGCGTCTGGCAGTTTGGGCCATCCTAATTTGTGGAGCGGTGCAGACGTCATTCCGCACTGCAGTGAGTCTCGATTGGCTCCCACCGCCACAGTGGCGGGCGTACTTTGATGGCGGGGCGCGTCGCTCCGTGGCGGACGGGAAATGAGCTATGTTTTACTATACTAATATGGTGGAGGTGAGTTCCGCTGTTCGCGGGTGGAAAAAGGCGTTTTTCCGCCCCTCCAGCACCGCGGTGGTGCCTCTGCCCGACATCCTAATGGACCCCAAAGTGTTCAATGAGTCATCTCATCAATTTTAAAGTAAAACATGTCTACACACATTGTCATAGGTCTATAATTTTGCAGTGTCACTTTCTTTAATGAAAAGGAGAAGAAAATGGGCTATCAGAACTAAGAAACAGGAAACAAAAGAGGAAGAAAAAGAGCTTGAGAATCAAAGGAGGAGAAAATGGGCTATCAGAGCTAAGAAACAGGAAGCAAAAGAGGAAGAAAAAGAGTTTAAGATCAAAAGAGGAGTATTCAGACTCCACCAAACCAGGAAAACAAGAAAAAAAGAAAAGAAAAAAGAAAAAGAAAAAAAAAAGAAAAGAAAAAAGGACACCAATCATACTCATGTTCTCTCACCATTCTTACTATTCAGCCACTCATCTATCATTCAATTATTTTGTTCGTGTAGCTATCCGTCACCTATTTAAGTATTACTCTGTTTCAGTCAAAATCTCACTCATTCTTCAATGTTTGTTTTTATAATTATAACATCATACCTCAGGTTTTAAAATATGATCTTCCCTTTCATCTATGTCATTAGGGAATATCCGTTATTATTAATAGACCTCCTTATAACTGGAAAAAAGAAAAAGTCTATTAATTGACCTTTCTAAGTATGATCAATCTCAACTCCTTTTAGCTCGTACTACTATACTCACAATTGTTTTTAGAGGAGAGGTATCAGTCAATTTCTTATTTATTATTAGTGCTAATTCATTTATGCGTTGTACCTCTGTTATTATTCTCTCACGTTGGGCATTACCTATTGTAGGAAGAGAAAAGACCAGGACATGTTTGACTTATGAGGACATTTTATTTTTGCTACTGCATCCATTTTTACTTTTGTTTGTCTACTACTACAAAGCTCACCAATATCCGGTAGCACAGTTCTTTCATCAATCGGACCCTCGTGATGCATGTAGATAAGTCCACATATACCAAGGTAAACCATATTCGTTACTTCTCATACCATGGGGTAATACATTTTCCCATGAGTAATGTAGGTTGGGGGGACAGAGAAATGAAAAGTATTTTAATACTTAAGTCTCGTTTTTAATGTGTTTATAATAATTATACTATCCTCCTCCTCAATGATGATTCCCTTGTGCTTTTGCTTACTAATTATTTTCTAGCAACACAGATATCTCATTTAGATTTTAATAAGGAAAAAAAAAGAAAAAATAGGGACACATGAAAACCCCATATCCACACAGCACACAGATTCGCTGGTGAACAACCTTTACAACGAAACATTTACAACGCACTACCATTACAACGCAGTCATTACAACGCAAACCATTTCAACGCATTGCGCTGGGGGGCGCTCTAGGATAGGGAATAAGTTTAATTTACTATCCAACACCTTCCCTAGTGTCCACGTGGACTGGAGTTGGAATAGTAAATTAAACTTTTCACTATCCAGCAACCCAAAGCGCTATGCGTTGTAAAGGTTTGCGATGTAAAAATCGCGTTGTAAAGGCATGCGTGGTAAAAGTATGCGTTGTAACGTCATACATCCGTTATACACTATACCGCCATTCTGACCGGGTATTACCCTCGTATAATCTTAAAGCAGGGAAATTAGCAGATTTAAAAGTGCTTGCTGTGTCTGGCACCCATTGCGACAAACCCGTATTATTGAACCTTGACATCTAATATTGTAACTATACTCTTAAACTGCTTCAAACCAATTCCATATTACCAAAAAAACATCAGTACGGTCATTCCGTATCCTCACCTTTAGAATATGCCGACCGGTCTCGCGTATACTAGGTACCTTCAATGTCGCAAACATGAAAGCACTGCAAACAACCTCTTTATATTCATTTCTTAGTTGCTTTCGCTGCACTTTTCCTCCCATATTTCCATTTCCGGTTTGCATATTTCCACGGGCGCCAATTTATGTAAGGTGGAGAAGTCAATCTTTTACCATCTTATATGTAGTTTTCCCTGTCACACTTTATATATCAAAATCCCATTTTTCCTTCCATTTTTAAATCTATGTGAGCTGATAATAATATTAAAAACCGCCAGTAATTCAATAAATAAAGGCTAATAAAAATAATAATAATTAAATGTTATCCTTATGACGCCTCAAGACCTAAAATACTATGTTTAATACTTATAACTAATTGCGCACTTTCTTGCGTTTATATGAGATTTACTATCATTCCATGTGTGTTTCTATCGTTCCAGTAGAAATTTCATTAAGCACCTCCAATGCCTGAGAAAAACTATATCTCAGATGATTGCAGAGAGGTTCACAATATATGGACAATAATAAATTATAAATCAATGTGCCCAGTTTGTCTACTGCCTACACTAGCCAGACGGAAATGTGTTTCTCCTTCTTACAACATTTCATAAAGGTTGAAGATGCATAGTCTGTTATCAACATAAAAATAAATGTACCCAAGTATTCCACTATGCAGTCTGCATATATTATGGCTGATGATCTTTTACTTATACAGTCTTTCCCATTCCTCACGGCAATTTAATTCATGTACATAGGTTCTAAACTTACGCATGTAGAATTGCTCCCTCATTCTTCGTTTCTTATCCAAATTCCCTCCCCTTTTTGTCATTTCTGTTTTTTTCAGAACACACCACCTTGGATCATCCACTTTATGTTTATGTGTACTCCAATGTTCAGTCAGTGGTGCTTTGCATTTATTGGTTCTTATCGCTGATCGCTGCTCGTTTAGGCCATCCCGAATCTCCCTTGAAGTTTCAACTATATATCCCTTACATTTGAAAATGTTCCTAAATGTATGTTCAACCTCATTTAGTTCTATATTCTGCTTTTTAATTACTGAACAGTAATTCACGCATATGCTACAAGGGAAAGTACCAATAGGTTTACTATTAGTGTCTATCCTTCTCTGGTGGATTTCACCTGGCTCTTTGTATGTTTTCACCAATCGATTTCTGATTGTTCTATTTCTCCTGTAGGAGAATAGAGGTTTATCAAATTGAACTGTGTTCTTGTAGAAAACTCCAATTTCTATTGATTATGTTTTTAATCTTATTGCTGATAGTGGAGAAATTAGTAACACAAACTATTCAGTCTTCCTGTTCTCTTTTCCTTGTATTCTCCTCCAACAGTGCCTCTCTATTAAAATACTTTGCTCTCTCATATGCTTGCTTAATAATTCCTTTGGGATAACCTCTCTTTGCTAATTTTTCTTGTAAATTTATTGCATGCATGTTGAATATGTCACCATAACAGGGAGGGTGGTGCTTGCCACACTGAGGCTGTAAACACATTTTACCTATAGTACTATGTTTAATTATGAAAATGTATATTGTTTGAGAATCATGTATTCTGCTGCTGGGGTAGCTTGTATTCTGCATTGTAGGAAAACAGTCAGAGGTTGTTCATTCTCAAATATAAATTCCAGAACTTTGCACACACTCTGATTCATGATTTGATGGACAAGCATGGGTGAGTGAGCATGAATGTGTGCATTGCTACCTTACTTCGGAGATGTTGTTAGTGCTGGCTACTGGGTGGTAGAATCATAGTGTATCTTCTGTATATGTTGTTGAGCTAATGAGACACTAGAGGTATTGGATCATTGGATTGTGTATTTTGATTTGCAACTAATATCCAACCATCCTTCAACAATGGCCTATTTTGTCATGCATACGTTTGTATGAGAAGAATCCCTAACACAGAACTTATGCAACTCATTGACAGTGCCAAGTGATATTGATCATGATTTAATAAGTGGGTATAGTGTATAATTCACAGATGACACATGGATTGTGTGAATATGAATTTATTAATGTGCATGTGAACAAATCTACCAGGTAAAGGTGATAGTATTCCCAAATTTACAAAGCACAGTTCATAGAGGAGTTGGAAGTGTTGTCAGATGAAAATTCTTCTGGGCCACAGTCATTTTAGCATTTAATCCAACTTAAGCGCTCCATGCCATGTGGGAGACTCCAGGGACGGTCAACAAAGGGAATGATTTGCAAACAATGGAGGATATCCAGAGCGTTTATTTGTTTCCTGGGGGGTGATGCATAACCATTAGTCTCTCACTTGCCATCCTTCCTTGGACGGCCCCTCCTCTTCTTTGGGGGGACCCTCAGTATCATGCTGCTCCTCATCCCTCCTTGTGGCAGTTGCCGATGTTGATGCATTAGGTGTGGAGTGCCCCCGGGGAGGTGGGGTAATGTTGGTGGTTATCTGGCGAAGGCATGTAAGATCATCCCTATGCACCGCAGTGAGATTGTCTATTTTCGACCAGTTGGACTCCATACATTCCATGTGTTGGTCCATATGGTCCATGGTATGGTCCCCACGGTCCATATAGTTGTCCATCCGGTCAAAATGTGCAGTCTGCTGATGTTTAAAGTCCCTGAGGATCCTGGATTCCTGGCTAAAGTTTCCGGTGCATTTGTGATATACATACATCGAAAATGCATTG
Organism: Lissotriton vulgaris; assembly: GCF_964263255.1. Taxonomy (NCBI): domain Eukaryota; kingdom Metazoa; phylum Chordata; class Amphibia; order Caudata; family Salamandridae; genus Lissotriton; species Lissotriton vulgaris. Next base: position 452,025,567 of record NC_141695.1, read on the forward strand.
AAACGCGGTGTCAGCGTGATCTCCGACACCAGCTGTGGGACATGTCCTCCCACCACACACCCTCACACCACTCCTTGCCCTACCCGCACAGACATTGGCAGGTGTTGCACGCACTGACAGGTCCTGTACTCCTTTGTTGTTGACAGGGCTGGTATTTCCTACCAACTCCAGATTGGGCTTTCTTGCCGTGCTCCCAGGGTTTTGTTGCCTGGGTGTGTCCATGGGGATCCGGGGCATTTGGATGTCAATGGATGTTGCAGGAGTGGTCGCTGGGGTTGTTAATCGTACTGGTGCGGCATGCTGACACACACCGGAGGTGCCAGGTTGGTTCCCATCGCCCGAGAGTCATCCCCACTGGAGGCCTCAGTGTCCGACGTTGTGCTGGACCTTCTGGTGTACTCTGAAACTACTCCAGATGATGCCCTCTGTTCTGGAGGGCCTGTGGGAAGTAGAGAGACACAATGTTAGTAGTGTATTTTCAGATGTTACGTTATCATACGCAGACAAATGTGAAGTTGTTGTGGGTAATGTAGCATTTCCTTCTTATTTCTACTGAATCAACACAGACACTGAGATATTTGGCAATCAGACATTGTGATTTTGGAGACATGTGCTTTACTGAGCATGTCCAACTCTGTGCAGGAATGTGCATGTATTGTTATCCTTGACTGTTCGTAGTAATTGTTTGGCAAGTGTCACACTGCGAATGAGCCAGATGTGCTGTTATTTCACATATCAGTGTTTTCCCTATGACATACATACTGTAACAAATCTGATGTTTAGCAGGAATCGTGCATCTGTGCTTGCCTTTGTAAATGTTTGTCTCTGTTATATTGCTGGGGTGACATGCAAACTCACTCTCCTGAATATGTGTCAGCATTAGATTATTTTGCTTGGATGTATGTGATGATGTGAACAATCAATGACATCACATGTGTAACCTCGTATGGAATAGCAATGCGTTTCTTCTGACAAATGCATTGTTGCATTGCAGTCCCTGAAACACAGGTCAGTACATTGACATGCAGTAGAGGAGTCACTAACATGAGTAGTTGTTTTATGTGATAAAAGTATGATCTGACATTCCCTAATGTTGCTCACACTACACCTATAATGGTGAATAGAATAAGTTTGTACTTCTGCGCAGAGCCTACAGCAAGTTTGTGTGATGTTTTGCATTGTGATGTTCTGCTATGTCACAACATGGTTGTTGTTATGCGTGTGTTGTTTTCGCATTGTTTGAGAATGTATGCAATGTGAGTAGACATATTTATGTTGATATTTCACATCACTTTGCTCATATGTGTATATCTCACTGTAGTACATTGTTTTGCTGCATACCTTTGCACATGATCACTTCATGTACATTCTACTTGTTCTCCATGGACAGAGAACTTTCCCAGGGATGGTCTTTTGCCTTTTCATGGTCAGAGCTGTGAGGTACAGTGTGTTTAATGCTTGAGCTAGGCTGTGTTGACTTCTACCCCACTTTCCAATGGCAAACAGACCAGCTTACTCTCACTGGCCTATTAGTCTATCGCCCTCTTGGCCCTGCCAATGTCTGGGCTGCTCAACTTTCTTTTTTTTTTGTTTCCATTTTGACTAATTCCAGTACCTTTTTAATTGTAGGGGATTTAAACGTGCATTTGGAGGACTTCAAGAATATTATTGGCAGAACTTTAATCGCCGATCTTGAAGCCAGGAATATTATTTTACAGAATTGCGGTCCCACGCATCAGGGTGGTCCCTTTTTGGACCCCATTTTTTCCAATGTTCCTCATTTACACTGTTTACCTGCTTCACCTGTTCATTGGTCCGACCACTATCTCATCAAATTTATGTTTACCACCTTCGAAGTGTTGCCTCATTTTAGAGGCCCACTGGTCACTAGAAGGAGAGATTGGAAAAAGTTGGACATCATCTCTCTTAATAATGTTCTTGCAACACATCTTCCTACTGAACTGCTCAAGTCCACTGATATGGAAGCAGCAGCAGGTATTACTAAATCTGGCTTCTTGATGCTATTGATATCTGCCTTCCTTCCTCCCACAAGAAGGAGGCAATCCATGGCTCAACGCCAATCTGGTTCTTTGAAGCATTAAAAGTGGATAAGTCCTATTGCAAAAGACTCAAAAGATTGTTTGGATGTTACCAACTGACACTCAGAGGTCCGTGGTGAATGCCTTGGTTACCTCCCGGTTGGACTACGGTAACATACTCTACCTGGGGCGACCAAGGCGGTCACGAGACGCCTCCAGTTAGTGCAGAATGCTGCTGCACGTTTGCTTTGCGGTTGTCGTAAAACTGATCACATAACTGGACGCCTTTGTGATCTTCATTGGCTGAAGGTGGAGAGCCGAATGAAATTCAAAGCGTTAGGTGATATGCACAAAATCAGGACGTGTAATGCTCCCAATTATTTGCAATCTCTTGTCAAAACTTACTCCCCGTCACGTTCTCTCCGTTCCCCCTCTCAAAAACGTTTCGCTGTGCCCAAGTTTAGACTGTCGAGGATGGATGGCAGGTCTTTTTCGTTCTTGGGACCCAAGCTTTGGAACTCCCTCCCTCTAGACATTCGCTCTGAGAACTGCTATGCTCGTTTCCGCAGGGCCATTAAGGCCTGGCTCTTCAATCAATAACTGTGTATCTTTTGTGCTTTACTGCTTGTAACATTGTTAGTGCCGGGAAACCCTTTTGGGTAGCTGTCGAGCTTTATAAACTTAATAAATAAATAAAATAAATAATAAAATTGTCAGAGGATCAATGACAGTAAGGGTGGTAGTTTTCAAGGATGCTGAGACCCCTGACTGATGTTGGATTACAATGCTAATACCAGGGAGGTGTAGGGGATTCCCACACTGAATCCTGTAGGTACTCCTGTAGAGGTAAATCAAGCCTCTGTTTTTTTCAAAATGACTCTAGTTCAAAAATCCAAGTGGTTCATCAAAGTTTTATTCAAGGAAGTCATATATTATAATCATATTGACTCAGGTGATAATATTCAATTTTTATCCATCGTAAAGGTTTCAAGATGCAAAATCCCTATGCATTTCGGGACAGATGTCCCTTCGTCAGGGACTCAAATTTGTCCTAGAGTTCAGGTTGCCGCATTCAGTAGCGGATACCGGCAGGAATCCGCTAAACACAACAATGCTTTGTGCACATGACACAACGCAAGAGTGTCCGCTGTCTTGCATTACACCTCACATCTACTGTCCGTGGGCGTTGTCCCTGATGTGTGTTTATCTGTGTGTGTTTAGTGGTATGTGGTGTGACAGCTAATTAGAGTATGTCCTGTCTTCCACACACATTTGCAGCATGCACATTGAGCGCACACGTGACTGATCTATACCTGTCAGTGTGTGTAATGTGCAGTTAAGTTTATGGTCTGTAGTTGTGTGAGTAGGCCAAGAACTGCCAGTAAATGTCTCCAAATTCGTACATGATGGCCCTGTGTAGCCATCTTGACAGGGCATTTGCATTCACTCTCAGGGACAGCATAGTGACATGTATATTTTTGTGGGACTGGAGGGGGATGGACTAGTGTGTGCTGGTGGCAGTAGTCATTCCTTCCACTCCTCCTCACACCCAGGACAAATGGGCCAGCATGTTAAAGGGTTCTATGACAGTGTGTACATAGTTACATTCAGATGTCTGATAGGCACGCCTGCGTTCATGCTGTACATGACTGCCAACAGGGCCTTGTGTTCCCCAAACCGATAGCCAGTGCCAACCATCTTGACATGGCATTTGCATTCACTCTCAGGGAAAGCACAGTGACAGGTGTGCTGTTTTGGGACGGGGGGGAGATGGAGGAGTGTGTGCTGGTGGCAGTAGTCTTTGCTTCCACTCCTCCTCCCACCAAGGACAAATGGGCCAGCATGCTAAAGGGTTCCATGACAGTGTTCAAAATTACATTCAAGATGTGTTGCTGCGGTGTCTGTGGCTGTGTATTTGGGGTGTATTTAGACTATTTGTACATGTACTCACCAGGTTCTGGGATTCCAGCTAGTCCACTTATGGCCTCCTGTGGGAGGAGGTCCCGCACCTTCACCAGGTGGTGAAATGCACCCGTTTATGACGTCCACCGCCTGTCTTGGTGCTCAGGGCATGTTCTCTGGCAATAAGCCTCTTTACCCTCCTGCAAACGTCATAATACCAGTTCCAGATATCCTCCTTTGTGCGCAAGGTAGGTGAATGGGCATTCACCTTGTTGACAATCCTCTCCCACATGTTGGTTCTCTGGGACTGGGACGTCTGTTGGGCCAAGCTGCCAAATAACTGCGGCTCAACTCTGATGATTTTATCTATTATCACTTCCAACTCGGTAGCTAAGAACTGTGGATTCTTCTTTAGAGGCATGATGATGGGTGTTGGTGGAGATGTGTGTGTGTGTGTGAAGGTGAGTGTGTGTGAGTGGAGGTGTGAATCTTTGGTGCTAGTTGTGTGGAGGTTGTTTGGTGGATGAGATGTTCCTTTTTTTTGGTGGCTAGATGAGTTGTCTGTCTAGTGGTGTGGTCTGCTTGCATGTCTGTCGAAGTAGCAAATGGTGTTGGGTAGTTTTTGCTCCCTTTATATAGGTTGGATTGTGGGTGTGTCTTATTAATTGACATTAATTTTTTTGGGAGGTGACAATGCATTTTTTGCTAGTCTTTTTTCTGTTTCCATTGTACTTTTTTTTTCACTTTTTGTAAGTTGTTTTGACAGTGCCTGATGCTTGTTCTTGTGTAGATTGTTTTGGATGAGTCTGTTCCATTCATACTGGGCTATGTGGCATAATTCACGTCGGAGTCTGTCGGCTTGTGTTGATGCTTGGTTATGTTGCATCATTTGCATCTGAGTCTGTCTGGTCGTGTTGATGCTTGGCTATGTGGCATCATTCGCACCCGAGCCTGTCGGGTTGTGTTGATGCTTGGTTATGTGGCCTCGTTTGCGTACGAGTCTGTTGGGTCGTGTTGATGTTTGGCTATGTGGCAGCGTTCACATCCGAGTCTGTCGGGTTGTGTTGATACTTGGCTATGTGGCATCATTTGCGTCCGAGTCTGCCAGGTCGTGTTGAAGCTTGGCTATGTGGCTTTGTTCCCGTATGTGTCTGTGGCGTCAGGTTGACGTTTGGCTGTCTTTACTCTTGTGCGTACAGGTCTATAGTGTCAGGCTCCTCTCCTGCTGACTCGGACATATAATATACTTTCCGGTCGAGTCATTAGTAAATTTCAAGCTTTGCATCGTACTCAGCTATTTGTAAGGCATGTGTACGGTTCTGTAGGAAAAATGTACGGGTCCGTGTCGGGTAGTACATTTCACTGACGAAATCGGAATCAACCCCTTAGTGTCACCATGTATGGGGATGACCTTTTAATATATGCATGGGACACCACAGCGGATCCGGCGTCCATATGGACGACACTTGAAGGGCCCAGAGTGAATTGGGACAATTCCACGGTCTACCCATTGCATTCAGGCCTAGCCCCTCGGGATGTTTGGATAGGGGAACAAAGCATAGCATGGAGCGCGAGCACCCCCGATACCTCGGGGTTCGCTTGTATCACTCCCCATCTGATTTATTCGAAGGCAATCAGAGCGCTGGCTGGGATTAGATCGGCAATAGGATTTTGGAAGAGCCTTCCTTTGGCCCCAACAGGACGTGTGGTCCTAGCATAGAAGATGTCTCTTGTATCACTTTACAAATTTACCTGTAATCCCACCCCAAACTTTATTCAAGGAATTAGTTTCGCTTCTCAGCTCGGTAATCTTCGGGACAGGTAGACATAAAATAGCGCTGGCTAAGTTGCAACTGCCCACCACTTAGAGAGGGCTGAGGGCACCTTCCTTCGAGTCATACTTTCTGGCGGCGCAATTGCAGTGGCTATCCTATTGGACGATGGGCAGGCATATGGGAGAGACCCACGCAGCGACAGGACCCATGCCCACTCCAAACCTCTGTGCTTGCTGCTGCCTGGCCGCAACACACATATCCAATACAGATGTCAATGGAGCGTAAATGCATGCAGAGGATATGCCGAATGTCTGTGAGGGCACCTTTGTACTCTCCTTTACTGCTTTTGGTGGGCTGTCCCAGAAGAGTGGCGTACTACACAACTAATGTGCTCCGCATATGGACAGAATTCCCTCACCAAGATAGAATCCTTCTTTGCGGACGGGCAATTACGACTGTTCCACCAGCTGGTGGGGGACTACAATCTTCCCCCTGGCCAATTTTTACTCCACAGGCAAATCATGGAAAGCTACCGTTCAGATCATGATTTGACAGAGGGAAAACCTACAACACATCTGGTCCTCCACGCAATCATGCACATGGAGGTGGGTCAACACCTTGTCACTTCACTTTACAGAGCTATACAGGAGCTTCTAAACAAACCATTGGATGCACTACAGGTAACATGGGAGGAAGAGCTAGAGTGCCAGTAACACAATAAGGACGGGGAGAAGGCACTCGAATATCCCAAGAAGGTTTCCCGAACTGCACGCTTTAAAAACACACAATTCAATATCTTACACAGAGTGTATCAAACGCCAGCATGGCTCCAGCAATTGTATTCATCCTCTCAGTTTCTTTGCCCCGGATGTCAAACACTGTATGCAGACTTTTACCATATGTGCTGGGCCTGCCCTCCAATAGGACCATAGTGGCACACTATTCATGAGACACTCAGGGAACTCACGGGTCTCACTAACAGGAACACGTGGGAGGCCTGCACACTTGGAATCTTCCACAGGTGGAAACAGCACAAAGTACTAATTCGCTTTGCATCGCTAGCAACACTATTAGCAGAAAGAGGCATAGCTATCTACTGGCGAGCTCCTGGGGGACCCCCGATAGCAGCCTGGGTGGGAGCCGTGAACAAATATGTAGCAGCGGAGGAGGAAGTGCTCAGGGAGGAGGATGTAAAGAGGAAACATAAGCACCCCATTTCCATGGAATGGACCCTACTATTACACCAATTCAAACAGCAAACAATGCGAGACAATTCCGACACCCCGCTGCAATCTCCGATAAACTCGCAACCACAGGCCCAGACTGGCAGAATGCACATTAGTTCCCACATAACTGCAAGTGCGTAACAGTGAATGACAACGCAACCACTCACAGACAAGGTTAACCAGATAGAAGGGCGGCTGGGCAGGTCCCAACCCGTTGGCGTTAATCGTACGCACAATAAGGATACACAGTAGCCTTCAAAACCCTATCTATATTCCGGAATTCAAGAATTCAAGAACACCACCCCAATTAGATTCCCCAGTTAGTAGTTTAGCACTATAACCAATAGTTAACACACTAGTAATCAATGGGAACGAGATGTATCTTCACGTGAAAAGACATTCAAAGTTGGGCGATACCGTTTATGGCAGCAATTATACTATGTACTAGATAACTGTCAGATTGAAAACATGTACCAATGCCAATTTATATGTACTACCATGCAATGTGTTGCTCTTAAGAAAATGTTAATAAAAAGACCTGATAAAAAAATATATATCTAGCCATACCAAAGTATTGTGTCAATAATATTGTGATATGGAAATATCATCGGCAAGACTGACGTTGTCAAGAATATTGATTGTAAGGTAAGCAATATCGATTTTTAAAATATCAGTCATTAACATTGTTTGCAAAAATATAGTTCTTTAAAATATATATTTTTAAATATTGGTATGTATTTTAGTGTATATTTTAAATGTATACGCTGTATATTTTTTGCATAATTATTGTTTATGTTTTTAATACATTTGTTACATGTTTAGTAGTTATAAAATGTAATATAATTAATTTTAGTGAATTTTAGTGCGGTTACCGGTTGTGGGTTTATAGGGTCATAGGGTGGGAAATAATTACATTATAATACATATAAATATTATTTTTTATTCAATAGTATTTATTTATTTTATATTTAGTTATGTTAATTGTACTATTATTTTTTTAGTGAAAATTGTATGTGCAGGTTGTGGGGTTTATAGGGGTAAAGGGTGGAAGGCAATTTATTTTTAAATAATTACTAATTCATTGTTAATTAATATTAATGTATTGATAATTAATAATGTTAATTGTATAACTTTTTTTTAGGTGCAGGTTGTGGGGTTCATTGGCTAAAGGGTTGGAAGTAATTTATTTTTCATTCATTAATAATAGCTGTTAATTAATACTGATTAATTATGTTAAGTATCTACATTTGTTTTTTTAGGTGTGGGTTGTGGGGTTTATAGGGATAAAGGGAGGAGGGTAAAATTAATTTAATTATTATTAATTAGTTTTTAAATACTTCTAACTATTTTACTGACAATTAATTATTTTAATTGTGTAATAATTGTTTTTCATGTTTAGTTTAAATTTGATTTTAGATGTGGCTTGCTGGGTTTATAGGGTTAAAATGTGGTAAGTTAATTAGTTTGAATTATTAATATTTAGGGCCTGATTACGATGCTGTCGGAAACGGGTCTGACTGTCGGTCGGAGCCTTCTGACAGCATCGTAATCAGCCAGTCAAATTCCTTTCTGATTGACCCATTAGGATGGAGTTGGTTGGAAAGGAATGCAACTGGACATTTCGACTGGCTTCCGAGGGGCTCAGAAGTAAATTAATTATACTTATTAATTAATAACTAATTAGGAATGATTTGTTTGTTGATAAATATTTAAATTAATAGCGTACAAATATTTAGCTTTTTAAAGATACGTTTTAGGTGCCGGTTGTTTTGTGGGTTTATAGAGTTGGAAATAAATAAATTAAATGTATGGAATACATTTTTTTGTTATTAAATAATGTCTAAATAAAAATATTTATGTGTATGAAAATCATTTTATTTTTAATAATATTTGTAGTTATTGGTGATATGCATTTACCATTCTAATATATTCTTATTTTTTAATCTTTAATATTAAATATGTTTGCAGTTTTTTTTACATAGTTATATTTTACTTTACCAACTTTGTTTTTTGAAATAACTTTATTTTGCTCCAAAAATTGTTACAAAAATATCTGACTGGAGTGGGAATAGTACATTTTACCCCTCAGCAATCCAACATTTTTCATACTGTTGTACTGACTGGAGTGGGAATATTAAATGTTACCCCTCCGCAATCCAACACTTTCTCTACTGTCTTACTGACTGTAGTGGAAATAGTAAATTATAACCCTTCGCTATCCACTAATTTGCCTACCGTTGTTCTGACTGGAGTGGAAGTAGTACATTTTACCCCTCCACTATCCAACACTTTCCCTTTTGTTGTACTGACTGGAGTGAGAATAGTAAATTTTACCCCTATGCTATGCAACACTTTCCCTACAGGTTTACTCACTAGAGTGGGAATAGTAAATTGTATCTATACACAATCCAAAACTTTCACTACTGTTGCATTTACTGGAAGGAGATTTGTAAATTGTACCCAGGTTTATTATTTTTACGTTTCGTGAAGTAGGGGTAGTACATTTTTTATATATTTATAATAATGGTTTGCGTAGTTTTGTATAAATTGTAGTGGGAATAGAATATGTATTAAATGTTATATTTTATAATTTAATTTATAGTGTTAGAATTTTTATTATTATGTTTTTTATTTAAAATAATATTCTTTGTAATTATTAATTTTTTTGATGTGTAAAATGTTTTTAAAACATTTTAAGTTGTTTTTATTTTTAATGTAATTTGAAAGGTTTCTTTTTTAAAGATGTTATGTTATTATTATATTTATATCTATATATATATCTTTATTTTCTATATTTATTATTAGTTAAAAATGTTGAAATTATATTACAAATTAAAAATATTTGTTCAAAAAATGTTTTTAAAATTGATACATGTAAATAGGTATATATTAATTATTATATTGTGTTAAAGTTTTTGAAATTAAGTTTATTTGTAATATATATATATATATATATATATATATATATATATATATATATATATATATATATTACCCACTGGCTGTCGCCAGTAGGTATATATAGTTAGGATTTTTTCCCTATGGGATTTTTGAAAATTCTATGTCTAATAACTTTGGCGTTTGTGGATGGAATCGGCTGAAATTTTCGGGAAAATGGCACATTCTGTTTCTGAGCTGCCCTTGAAAATTTGGGGGGGATTCGTCAAGGGGGGGCCGAGAAAAAAGGGGGGTCCCAAAACGCGTTTTTCCCATGTTAATTTCCATAGGGCGGTTGGCCTCACTTTTAGCTCGAACGGCTGAATGGATTTGCACGAAACTTGGCAAAATTGTAGGGACTGTTAGCCCGATGTGCCTTTGCTAGGTCTCAATATATGTGCTTCAGTGGATTTTGAGAAATTAACGTTCAAAAAAAGATATATATCTGTAACAGCGCTCCGGGCTGTGCTCCGGTTCGCGTACTTTTCACGAAACGGAACTTTGCGATGCGAAGCTGATTGGCTTTCCGGTGTCTGTCAACATTCTAAACAGTCCGGAGCGGCCGCCATCTTATCTCTCGGTAGGATCGAGAGAGAAGAAGAGGTGAAAAACGAAGGGGGAATTTAATGAAAGGGGGCAAGGTAGACCCCTCTTGACCCCCTAGGAATGATGTTGGGGTTATTAAAGGGTCCCGTGGGGAAAATAAAAAAAAAATTGATTTTTCACGGTAGAAGCGCTTCCCGGGCCGCGAACTGGGCCGCAAACTGGTAGCGAAACGGGAATTCGCCATTTTGTGTTTTGTTTTATTTAAATTACTAGGTATAAGGGGGTGCGGGAGACGTATCCTGATCCCTTATGTTTTCTGAGGGTGGCTGAGGAGGCTCATATATGTTGATACATGTCTTCCAGCGGCTGTGCGTGAGCGTTTTTTTTTTTTTGCTGCGTGACGTCTGTTAACGTTCGATTCGATGGAAATCAGGAAGTGTTGACCGCCAATTTGTCACTGCGATAAAATATTTTGTTATAAATGAATCCTTATTGATAAACATTGTCTGCGCCATCTTGCCTTTTTTCCAATGCTACAATTTTGTCGTGCATGGCAGCCATTTTAGATGCCTTGACCAGACCCACTCTCTGCACGCCGTCGATTCTCAGCACGGCTCCCCACCCTCGCAAGCATCTCCCCCACGCACTGGTCACCCCCGCTCTCTCTCTCATGCATGGGCCATAAACTTCCCCCCATCTGCGCTGCTCTTCCCTGAGAATAACACCCTGTGCCCGCCCTACACCTCCCTTTCACCCTATTCACTACTGCACCCTCTGACACTCCTCTTCCTCTGTGTCCGATTGTCCAGGTCGGTCCCAGGCTATCACCTAGCCCTGCGGATGTAGTTTATGGCCCCAGCTGTAGAGAATCCAGATATGCCAACCCTCCCGATTCAGGCGTGAGACTACCGATTTCAGTGCTAGTCTCCCGCCTCCCGATTCCTGCAAGCAAAAACCCGATTCCTCGGGGGTTTCAGCTGACAGGGCTTGGTATTGTGTTACGTGCTAATTCTTCCAGGAAACGTCAGAGGGCCTATGCAGGGGCTCAAGAAGGGGTGATAAACCATTTAAGCCTCATTAACAAGCGCATGGTCTTTTAAAGATCTGTGAAGTACTCGGGGCAGCGGTGTGTGTGTGCCCTCTTTCAGGAGCGGGCGGGGGGGGGGCACTGCCAGCAACTTGCCAGGCCAGGCAGTGTTCAACACTTGCATCACCCTTTCTCTGCCTGCTATTGCGCTCCATGCTTCGGAAAGGTAAGAAAAAGAACGTGCATTTGAGTTTGAAATGTCCGATCCTGTAGCAGCACACTTCCAAAGCCCACACATGACAATAACCCGATTCAAGGCCCCATTCACCCGATTTTTTAAAAATATATAGCACTCCAACAAAGTAGTAGGATTATAAAACTTTATGAACTTATAAATATATAGAACGCAACAAAAACTGTAAATACATTTAAACATTTTTTGGAAAAAAGAAGCAACAATGGTCAGTAGCTGTCTTTTGTGCGAATAGTCCCAAGGCAGCACAACGTGCTGAGTTCTGGACGGCACCCAGGTGATGTTACCTGGGTGCCGCACTGGTTTTTGGTATCCTACAATGCAGCTCAAAAAAACAGCGTGGGGCGCCCCTGGGGGTGCGCGGGGAGGCCTCGTCAGTAGCGGTCTGTTGTGCAAATAGTCCCAAGCCAGCAGAACGCGCTGAGATGTGGATGGCACCCAGGTGATGTCCAGTCAGTTGCCGCACTGGTTTTGGTATCCTACAATGCTGCTCCGAAAAACGGCGTGGGGCGCCCCGGGGGAGGGGGGGCGTGGGGGAGGCGGCGTGAACGGGCCTCCCCAGGTGGAGGCTCGTCTGCTGTACTGGGGCGCCCCTTTACCGTTTCAGTTGCCTTTCCGCCCGCTTTTGCTACACTGTGCCTCATCCTCCATTCAGCTGTTTATCGCCCGCTCTTGCGGCTACAGCGTCTCGCTCACCATGTAGTTGAGTTGCGCCCACTCTTGTGGTGCAGCGATAGGCGGCTGCCATAGGACTCTTAAAATGGCGGACGGCTCTTCGGATTTGGGCCTGGTCCACTAAAATGGCCCTGGGACACCTTGGAACTCGGACGCTTGCCTGCTAGGGCTTGGGCTCCATTCTCGAAAGCATCCCCTCAGCCGTGAAGATTCTACAAAAGTCTTGGGGGCCCTCGACTCCTGCAGGCTTCCGGTGGGGAGCGGCTGCCATGATTGCTCGCGGAATGACCACGACGGAGCCACGAGATGGTGGTGCTTTCATGCTGACGCCAGCTTCAGTCTGAAACATCCAGAAACAAGGTGGGGCTTTCATCGTTTGGGAAAAAAAAATGTTCTAAACCAATGAAAAGTGTTATTTTTAGGTCATATGACCAAGCCTTCCGTCATTAGGAAACCAAAAGTAAAATGAACCAATGAAAAGTTTTATAAACAAGTCACATGACCTGTTATGCGGCATAGGGCTACAAAAAGCGTAGAAAATCAGTTGGCACGTGAGGCGGCGTCAGTAGCGGACCGATGTGCGAATAGGCCGAAGGCAGCACAACGCGCCGAGATCCGGATGGCACCGAGTTGTGTCCAGCAAGTTGCTGCACTGGTGTGGCTATCCTACAATGCTGCGCCGAAAGTCGGCGTGGGGCGCCCCGTTGGCCTGTGAGGTCGCGTCAGTCAGTGGGGGCTGTGCGTCTCCCCCAAGATGGAGGCTCCTCGGCTGCAGTGGGGCGCCCCTTAGCGTTTCACTCGCCGTCCAACTGAGTTGCGTCCGCACTTGCGGCTACAGTAGGTCGAAGGCAGCACAGCTCGCCGAGATCTGGATGGCACCGAGGTGGCGTCCAGCAAGTTGCCGCACTGGTGTGGCCATCCTACAATGCTGCGCCGAAAGACGGCGTGTCCAGCTGAGTTCCGGTCACTCTTGCGGTACAGTGACTCGAACGCGCCGAGATCCGGATGGCACCGAGGTGGTGTCCAGCAAGTTGCCGCACTGGTGTGGCCATCCTACAATGCTGCGCCGAAAGACGGCGTGTCCAGCTGAGTTCCGGTCACTCTTGCGGTACAGTGACTCGAACGCGCCGATATCCGGATGGCACCGAGGTGGTGTCCAGCAAGTTGCCGCACTGGTGTGGCCATCCTACAATGCTGCGCCGAAAGTTGGCGTGGGGTGCCCCGTTGGCTTATGAGGTGATGTCAGTAGTGGACCGATGTGTGAATAGGTCGGAACCAGCACAAGGCGCCAAGATCCGGATGGCAAGTCCTGGATGTTGAGTGCCATAGTTGAGAGTTCTGAGCAGTGTTTGTAACACTGTCTGAAGCTTATTTGCACCTGCTGCAGCTTCACTATTGCCCTGGTGTGGCCAAAGATCGCCCATGACATAGGCGGCCGGCTCCCGAGGTCCGGCGGAACTTTTTTCCTTTTCCTTTCTGCATCTTGTCCCACAATCCGTTTGACCTGAAGACACGACCAGGTCCCTGAATGTGTGCAGGGGGACGTTATTGATTGAATCAAAATGGCGGCTTCACACAAAGCTGACTCAAGCGTTGCTGTTGATGCTATACAGACAAAAATTGGTTTTCAGTTTGTACATTCTTCATGATTTTTTTTTCCATCCAAGGCTGATTGAGAGTTTGTAGAACAATGGCTTCAGATTTTCAACATACTACTCTTCAACATTCTTCCTAAATGTAACAATGTGAGACTCACTAGGAGAACGGCTGTTTATCTTTCCTTTCAAAATGCTGCCAACAATATTTTCTGAATGGAAGACACCATCTTGTAGCATAAAGGGCCGAAAGGGGTTCTGGTCTGGCCGATGGTTGGTGGAGACATTTTGACTATATCTTGGACCTGCCCGGCCTCGCCCAAAATGGCGCCGGTATAAATGGGACTCGTAACTCCTTGTTATAATAAATATTATATATGTTAAATAGTAATATTAGTTAAAACATAACATACATTTAACATATATTCACTGAAAAAACCATTGGTTATAGACCATATATAGTTAGGGATTAGCCTTTTCAAAACCTTATTTTACTCACACAAAACCATTGAAATTTCATATATAGTTAGTTGCACTAACTATTTATTGCGCACCCGCAATCCACTGCTGATGATGTCACATATTACATCATTCATGACATGACATGGTTAGTGACATCACTGATGACATCACTGATGACATCTCAAATGACATCACTGATGACATCTCAAATGACATCACTGATGACATCACTGATGACATCTCAAATGACATCACTGATAAAATCACTGATAACATCTCATTTGACATTACTGATCACATCACTGATGATATCATTCATGTGATAATACCATGAACCTCTTCAGACTCTAATATAACCTTAGATACAATCAGTGTAAACAGACAGTCACAGACTGTCACTCATCCATGGAGTTACTCACACACCTAGTCAGTTATGCAAAAAATCAATCACACCTCCATTTTCTCAACTATACAGTTATACACACCTTACTTATTCAAACATATACTAACACATATTTACTCTCTTATACAATCCCTGATACATGTTCACAATGATCCATACAGCCACTCACACATTCACTGGCTCTTATGCACAGTTATTTATATATGTCATCTCTCACATGTACTGTGTTTTACATATGTACTTACTTTGACATGTAGCACTGAGATATCCATTCACTCACCAATACACTCATGCACAGTCAACCGCCCATACAGCTGTTTCCACATGCACTTTTGAACCCATACATATAGTGAATCAACTACTCACACATCTATGTACAGAGTCACACACCTCCCAGCCACCCATACACACACACTCAGTTTCCCATACAAATACTTGGACAACCAATGAATAACCCATACAGTTACTCATATAGCTACTGATCAACACATGCAGCAGTTTGTAGAACAACAGATATAATGATGCACAAATTAAGACAGTTTAGTCACTAACCCATGCACTCAGTAAGACACATTTAATCATTCTCTCATACAGTCAGTCATGCACCTACTAAATCCTTCTTCCAGACACTTATACATCCACTCATTCTTCAATATGTAAGACATATTTTAACTTTACAGAAACATACAGTCACTGGATGTTGTCATCAGTGATGTCATTTGAGATGTCATCAGGGATGTCATCAGTGATGTCATTTGAGATGTCATCAGTGATGTCATCAGTGATGTCACTAACCATGTCATGAATGATGTAATATGTGACATCATCAGCAGTGGATTGCGGGTGCGCGATATATAGTTAGTGCAACTAACTATATATGAAATTTCAATGGTTTTGTGTGAGTAAAATAAGGTTTTGAAAAGGCTAATCCCTAACTATATATGGTCTATAACCAATGGTTTTTTCAGTGAATATATGTTAAATGTATGTTATGTTTTAACTAATATTACTATTTAACATATATAATATTTATTATATATATATATATATATATATATATATATATATATATATATATATATATATATATATATATATATATATATATATATATATATATATATATATATATATATATATATATATATTACCTACTGGCGGTCTTCAGTAGGTAGTTATAGTTAGGACCTACTTTCCATAGGAAATCCACAACATTCTATATGGAATAACTTTGGCGCTAGTGGACGAATCTTCGTGAATTTCTCCAAGAAAATGGCCTGCTTGGCTAAGCTCCTTCCCTGAAAGTTTGGGGGTGATTCGTCAAGTGGGGGCAGAGAAAAAAGGGGCGGTCCCAAAACGTGTTTTCCCCATGCAATTTTCCATAGGGACCTTTAGCAAGGGCTACAGCTCGAACGGCTGAACGGAATTACACCAAATTTGACAGAGAGGTAGAGTTCAGTTTGAAGATTGTGCTATTTGTTAAATGGTGTAAATCCGTTCAGTAGTTCCTGAGAAAATCACAAGTAAAATCATAGTGATATCTAGAGACGAAGTACTGAACGCGTACGGAGATCCGTTCAATTACGAGCACGAGCTGCATGCTGATTGGATGTCAACTGTCTGTCAACATTTGATACCAGGAAGTGTTGGCCGCCATCTTGTGGCTCGGTAGAACCGAGTCAGAAGAAAACAGTAAAAGAAAGTTGAAAAATAAGGAAAGGGGGCAGGGTAGAAACATACTGACTCTGTGGGTTTGTTCAGGGGGTCCCATATGATTCTTTAGGTCCAAATGTTTTTATTTCTTTTTAAATAAGAAATTGCGGGGTACATGTATCTTACACGTACGCGGTGGAAAAGGAAAAAACAAAAGTAGAAGTCCGTTTTAGGTGAGCGAAATCCCGGGAGCATTTTTTTACCATAATGGGGGGCTTGTAAGGTGTCTGGAGTCCCGGGGAACAGCACTCCCCGTGGTTTCATTTTGAAGTTTGCAGGGGGGTTTTTAAAGTATGTTTTCAGCTGCCCCCTCCACTCTCCCCCTCCTCCTATGCGTACAGTAAATGTACTGAAAACTGTACAATTAAGAGCACGAGCTGCATGTTGATTGGATGTTTACTGTGTGTCAACACTGCAAACCAGGAAGTGTTGGCAGCCATCGTGTGCCTCAGTAGAACCGAGTGACAAGAAAACAGTAAAATAAAGTTGAAAAATTAGGAAATGGGGCAGGGTAGAAACATCCTGACCCTCTAGGCCTGCTCAGGGGGTCTTACATGGATCTTTAGGCCGCATTTTTTAATAAAAAAATAAAAATAAGAAATTGCGGGGTACATGTATCGTACGCGGCAGAAAATAAAAAAAATAGAAGTCTGTTTCATTCTTGAATAGTCCCGGGGGGGGCGCAAGTCCGGGGGGCTATTTCTTTTCCATGATGGGGGGCTTGTAAGGCCTTAGGAGCCCTGGGAATGCCACCATCTGGAGTTTTATTTTGAAGTATGCGGAGGGGGGGCTCACGGCCCCACTTTGTAGCCCCTGGGACCGCCAGTCCCCCAAGCTTCTCCAGGGGTCTCGTACTGCCATCGTCCTGTATTGGGTCCTACCAGCTGTCCGCACAGTTTCATGGACGTAACAATGAGGTGTACAGCGTAGCATCCGTTGCAGTGTCCTTAGCCTTTTTTTTTGTTGTTTTGTTGACTTACCAGTTTGTGTTCAAGATTCACCGTCTTATTTGTGTAGCTTTCCTTTGTGTATGTTTTGTGTATCTGAGTTTGTTTATTCAGTGCTTGATCCAGTGTTCTGAACATAGCAGTACATATGCAGACATGTAGTTTACTCCTTTCCTTTCTCTCCCTCCACCCTAACTGACAACGTAATGGGGGGAGTGAAAGTAAGGCACTTGTGTCCTCACTATTTTAAGTTTACAACACAGTGGGTAGGACACGGGTTAAGAAACCCATCCTCCACCACTCTTGGACCCTCCTGACTCTTGTTGTCACTTTGTTTGCTATGTCTCAAGTATTTAATGTTTGGACTTGACTGTGGTCATTGTATAGTGTATTCTTATCGTAGTCCAAGTACATACAATCCATTATTTTATCTGTTCTTGCCCATTCTGTGTGGTGTTATCATCAACACTTATTACACAATATAGAATGCCTTGAGTATACCCACTTTTAAAATGTCTACAGTGGGTATTGTACATGGAGATCTTGGACCACCCTTTTCATCTATTTTTGCATCTTGAGATGTAAGTTCTTATCTGTGTTCTTCACCTCTTACTTTACCATTTTAAATATTCAAATGTTCTCGGAAAGATCAGAATATGTTACCTTTAATTGTAATGATATACAAACCAAAACAAGATAGGACACTGCAACTAAAGCACATTAGATAATGGTACAAAGCATTTCATTGGAATGTTGGGTATTAGGATAAGATACACAACTGACATATAAAATGATTTCAGAAACGTGTTACTTTTTCGATGATGAGGATTAGTAATGTATATGCTAAATAAAGCACTTGACACTAAGCTTAGTGACACTGTATTTATTGTATTTATTTTTCGAATGTTCTCAAAATAATATACACTGAAGTACAAAATATGCTGATATTACAGTCAGGATAGAATGAAGTGTTTATATTTTTGTACAAAGAACTACAAAATAAGAAAAATAGTATGGAAAATCAACAAAACAAGTTGGAAGACGGTTTAGAAATTAATAACAGTGTCATAGAAGAGCTGAACATACTTTTGTAAGTAGCTACAATGAAGAGGCAGATATCAGTTGTAATTTTGTAGAAGAAATCTTGGATGCTGATTTTGTAGAGGCATTAGATGACATTGAGTATGATTATATGACTATTGAAATTGATAATCAGGAAAATGAAATACATGATGACATTATTTTAGAAGTTCTACTAAATTATTAGATGTTACAAGAATACATTTATTATTATAAAATAATAATAGTTTGAGACACACTTCTTGCAGAATTGTAATCATTCAGGTAGTACTGAAGTACTTATGATGCAAAATGGGCCTTAAGGCATGGACTGCTTCAAACTCGTATAGACTTTGGATGCACTCTGCCATGCACTATAAAACTTGTGCTTTATACCTTGAATACCCCATTTAAAAATAGTTTCAAGGTGTCATAAAATGTTTTATGTGAATACTATAAACATCGATAATACAGTAATGAAGTTGTGAAAATAGTTGCAGTGCAGCTTAAGATATTGAACGTGAGGAGGAAAAAAACACTGTAACAACATACAACACAGTAAAGAAGTTGTGAAAATATTTTCGATATATCACAAAAAGTCATTTCACTTCACTGAGAACATGTTTCTTTTCTATTGACAGATTTTATATCTTAACAATGGAAAATGTCACTTACACAGTAAGCATTTCTTTTCGGGATGTAGTGTTGTAGATTTAGATGCTTTTCATAGTGCTGCCATGTCGTGTTTTGTTTGGCCAAGGTAGTAGCTTCAACAAAAAGGCTTGATAAAGGGCCTTGACTTTAAATCAGAATGTGAAACTCAAGAATAATTGATAACTCCAGTTAAAAAAGGCAGCAAGTAGGTGTGTGTATGTGTAGATGATGTGTTGATTGGGTGGAAGATGAATAATATAAAAAATAAGAAAGGTTGCTAGTGTGCAAATTACCCACTGCTTTTAGGTGGGGAAGTAGTTATGACAAAAAGGCTCGATAAAGGGCTTTGAGTTTGAATCAGAATATGAAATTGAAGAGTAATTGATTACCGCAGACAAGAAAGGCAGAAATTAAGTGTGTGTACATGTGGATGATGTTTTCATTGAATGGAAGATGAATAAGGTAAAAAGTTAGATAGGTTGAAGATGAGCAAAGTAACCATTGTGTTGTCATGTAAGTAGAAATTTGGATACCCAGGTCAGTACACAGACTGTGCGTCAGAAGAAACGATGCAAGTGTGGGAATTACCCACTGCAATTTACAGGAAGTAGTTACCAAAAAGGCTAAATAAAGGGCCTGCACTTTGAATTTGTATTACAAGAAGAATAATTGATAACCGCAGTCAAGAAAGGCAGCAAGTGTGCAAATTTTCAAGTGCCTTCGGTCAGAGTAGTTACAACAAAAAAGCTTGATAAATGTAATGTTGAGGACAGATATGTTCCTGTTTCCTGTTTTTTATGAACTCTGTGTCATGTAACAGAAAAGTTCATTGCAATAATTGTATAGAAATTTAAGTTTACTAAAATCAAGATTAATATGTGAGTATGGACTGCTTGCTGAAGATCCTGTTGCAGCAGTTTATGTGCTTGGTGCAGCAGCAGGTTAGTTGTCCTGCAATTTTTGTGTTGCAGCTCAAGCAAAGTTGTTGGGGTGCAAGTTCTTCATGTGTCGCACTATATATGCTGTGTCAAAGAAGTCTTTTTTGGATGGATTACCCTTTGAAAGAGTTGTTTGGTAAAGTTTACAGATTACTTTTGGAGTATTAACCTTCGGCTGGAGTAGTAGCTACGACAAAAAGGCTCGATAAAGGGCCTTGTCGTTCAATCGGAATATGAAATTGAAGAATAATTGATAATCCCAGCCAAGAAAGGCAGTAAGTGTGCAAATTTAGCATTGCTTTCGGCTGGGGTAGTTGATAGCAATTACAAGATAATGTCAAAAAACGTGATGTTGAGCATAGCGATGCTCCTGCTCCCTGCATTTTGTTAGGTCGATAGACTGTTCCCCGTAAGACAAAAGTTCATCACAATGAATGCATAGAATGTTAATTTCACCTAAATCAGGATCAATTTGTGAGTGTGGATTGCTTGCTGAATATGCTGCTGTGGCAATCGATGTGCTTGGTGCAGCAGCAGGTGGGTTTTCCTGTAACCTCTGTGTTGGAGCTCGAGCAAAGTTATTGGGGTGCAAGTTCTTGATATGTCGCCAAAGGAGTATTTTTTAGATAGATCACTCCTTTAAAGAGTTGTTTGGCAAATTGTACGGGTTACTAACGGAGCATGAACCTTTTTTTGCCTTTCAGGGATAGTAACTAAGGTTCCAAATTAGAGCTTTTTTCTTCTTCTTTGGAGGCTCTTCAGGAATGAAATCTCTTTCGGAAGAAAAGCTGGAAGATGAGTCCATTGCTGTTATTATGGTGATCTTCCTTCTATTTGACAGGATTCTCAGAAGATATGGTCCTTCTTAGGAAGTCAAAGTAGAATGAATAAAAAGGCAGGGATCTTTGAACAGTTGGAATAGGAAGTGTTATGAACCAAAACACTATAATACGTATACTTTCTGGCTTTTTTTCAGTTAAATATTCAATTTCTTGTACAGATTTAAGTACTCGATTTCGTGCTACGTGAAGACTTAGACTCAGCCAAATGATTCTTCTAGACTTGGAGTAAAGACTTGCAGATGATAAGCGATCTGAACATTCATAAGCTCCAATTTCTCGATGAGATAACATCTTTAAACTGTAACTATGTAATTGTTTAGTTAGACTTTTGTTGTAGGAAATCTCTTCTCACATCTACTTCAGTTCTGTCTTTTCTGATTTTGTTATGTAGGGGGTTAGATATCGAGGAACAGCAACGGAATTGTCTGCAACATATTGAATGTCTATGTTGGCATTCCACATGGTTAAAATGACTGGGTTGTAGTCATTTATGTATTTTCACTCTTCATTTCTTTTTAAGTTGTATGTATTTTTTAGAGACTTTCGTGTTATAGTATGTAGGAAAGATGACATAAAACTATTCACTCTTCCTTTCAATATTACAGGATGTGGAAGTCCAAAATGACATTTGGTGTGGAACTTGTCTTTAAATTTGTAGTTTCGACGACAGTATTTCGCACAATGATGGCTTTTTAATCGTAAGACTTGTTGTCTTAAGTCCTTATCTTGTGTACTTTTGGGTATATCACATGTAGCATATTTTGCAATAAAAGACAACACAGTATCATTTGACTCAGTTGCAAATTTGGGAGCATCTTTAATCCATATTAGCATATGTATGTGAGTAGCATCTTTTGGTTGATACTTTTTTCTCCAAAAGAAATCCAAAACCTTTCCAAGAGGATAATTTTTTTATTGGTGATAAGAGATATTATAGCTTCCAATCTATGATTGAAATACGTGCATACATTAACTGGATTCAAAGAACATAATTCTCCAGGTGTCTTGTATTCAATATTTAGTATCTTTGGATTCGTGTCTCGAAGAAATTGAAGTCAATCATCCCAAGCGTACTCAGCACAGGTCACATACACATTTTTATAAAATTGATTACTTTTTTTACCAGATACGTTGCCTTTTTCACTTTTCTAACATTCACTAATTCTTGCCAGATTTTCTCACGCCTAACAGGAATGCTATTAACAAGAAAAACTACAGGTTCATCTTCTACATTTTCTACACCAATTGTTTCAAAAAAATCTGCAGGCAAATATAGAACTCTTCCCTTTAATGCTGTTTGTAAATCAGAAGGAGGCAATGTTCCTGTCTTAGGCTCCATAGGAACAATAGCCTGAAATGGATGCACACATTGAATAAGAATAGACTGATAGGTATTTAAATCCATCAGTTTAGAAGGAATATTCACAAACTCAAGATTATTATGCACAGCTCTAGCAGGCATTTTGTTCTTATCTAATTTGTTATAAAAAATATTTAGGAATACGCTGATCACAATCCAAATCAAAACAATTCTCTACCAACAAATAAGTTGCAAAATGCTTCCAGTCATTATTATTTTCCTTTTTTACTTTTTAAATACAGATGAACATTTCAGGTTGGATTTTTATAATGAGTTCATTAAAAACAAATAGAAGAATAATTTGGCGTTTCACGTGAAATTACCTTAAACGTTTCAATATCTTGCTCAAAATTTTGTATAGTACAACATTGTACATTCTCTTCCACATTTTCTTCTATTAATATCTCAGTTTCTGCACTGTCTTCCTGAGGACCAAAGTAACTAAGCTGAATTTCACCAGAAACATTTGTTACATCTGATACAGATGCACGGAAAAGAGTACTATTCAACTTTTTTTAATATTAGTGCTGGACTTTTTTCGTAATATAATGTTCTTACTAATTTCCTCATTTGAGTATGATGAACTGGTAACATTCTGAAATGGTGAAAAATACTTTGCCAAACTTCTTTAGAAAGACAAGCCAGACCTAGCAAACCAGTATTTTCTGTCACCCTGCAAGGGTCTTATTCTTGAAATATCTTAATCTTTTGTTTAATATTTTTCTTAATATAGTTATGTAAGAAATTGCATAAAAAATAAAAAGATTCTTGACTTACAGTATAAATACTACTACAATTGCAAGTGTTCACTGGAGCTTAAGGACGTCTCCGTAAAAGTTCCTCAGCTAACACCTCTTGTGCATTTCTAAGAACAATTTTCTCTTTCTCAATAGCAGAACCATTTGTGACCTCATAAGCATGAGTACTAGTGTCATCTGCATGTAACAAATCATTACTCTGAATAACTCTTATCATTAAAAAAAGGCTCAGAACTTTAACTATGGTTCCATTAACCCAAAAAAACTTACTTCTATTACTTTCTCTTTTCCACTTACTTTTGGCCTTCATTAAAGGGATTGGTTTACCTAGTGATCGAATTGTATTGATTACTAAAACAAATTTTAAAAAATTCAATTCGAAAGCCTTCTCAAGTAGATTTTCTATAGTTTTCTTTTTCTTATAATACGCGGTTTTAAAACAAAAAATCTTCAGTTTCTTAATTAAATTTGTCACAACTGTTTTATAAAATTCAAGAATAATTGATAACTCTAGCAAAGAGAGGCAGGAAGTATACAAATGTCTTACTGCCTTCGGCCGGGGTAGTTGTTAGAATAAAAAAGGCTTGGTAAAGGGCCTTGAGTTTGAATCAGAATATCAAATTGAACAATAATTGATAACTCCAGTTAAGAAAGGTAGCAAGTGTGCAAATTTCCCACTGCCTTTGGACGGGGTAGTTCTTAGAACAAAAAAGCTTGAAAAACGTCTAATGACTGATGTTGAGGACAGCGATGCTCCTGTTTCTTACTTTTTGATGAGGTTGATAGACTATTTCACGTAACATAAAAGTTTATCACAATAAATGCATAGAAATTTAAGTTTACCGCAATCAAGATTAATATGTGAATATGGACTGGTTGCCGAAGATGCTGTTGCAGCAGTTGATGTGCTTGTTGCAGCAGCAGGTGGGTTGCCATTCAATCTTTGTGTTGCAGCTCAAGCAAAGTTATTGGGCTGCAAGTTCTTCATGTGTCGCACTATATTTGCTGTGCTAAAGAAGTATTTTTTGTATGGATCACCCTTTGAAAGAGTTGTTTGGCAAATTTTACAGATTACCTTTGGAGTATTAACCTTCAACTGGGGTTGTAGAAATGACAAAAAGGTTCGATAAAGGGCCTTGACGTTCAATCAGAATATGAAATTGAGGAATAATTGATAATCCCAGCCAAGAAAGGAAGAAAGTGTCCATCTAAAGCAACAAAGTTCGGTGGAGTGTGCGATGATGCGTGGTCCAAGCAGGACGCATTGGTAGCAAAGTCTTTAAAATCAAGTTTTCTAATAAATATTAGTTTTCTATTCACAGAAGTAAGTTGAAGTATATCTTCAAAAATTATGATATATTTTTTTCTAAATAAGTCATCTCATTCAATACGGTCACGTGGTGATGATTTGTGGTGACTGAGTTAGTAATACCTTTGGCGCTGAGTTTGAATGTACCCTGTGACGGTGCGTGGTCGGGGGAGGTACAGTAATTGAAGTAATGTCTTTTGTTGTATGAATTCTGCATCAATGCCATTTAAAAGGGACAGTATGTCTCACTGTGACATAAAAGTGTTTACTCTTCTTTGTGATGATTTATAGTGCACTGAGTAAGTAGTATATTTGGCGCTGAGCTTGTACGTTCCCTGTGCAGTGTAGATTGTCTATGTCAGTTGTTAACAGACATAGACAAATGGTTTTTGTCACTTATTTAAACAAAATATGAAGACATATAGTAGAATTTTGTCTGCATTAAATAAATGAATACTGAATTTCCTAGTGTTCAAACTTTAGGAGCATCTGAGGATATTGTGCAATTGTCTCTGTTTTAAGTAAATGAAGATGGTATTGAATGTTTTCTGTAGTTCTGACGCTCTTGGTATCTAGTTGTGAACTCTTCTGAGCGCAGAATTGATTGAAAGCACTTCTCAGCACACATACTGAAGAGAAATATACATGCAAAACTAAATTGAAGTTGTGAACCCTGCTGTCCGTAATGTAGATTGAAGGTACTAATCAACACAAACATTGATAAATGCCATTTTCTACAGTTAGCAGAATCTGAGGACAGAGTACAATTGTCTCTGCCTTAAGTAAAGCAAGGCTGGATTAAATGCTGTCCAAAATGTAGAAGGAAAGCTGTCCGCAGTGTAGATTGAAGGCAGTTGTTGACACAAATATCGATGAATGCTATTTTGTCACAGTTAACAGAATCTGAGGACACAGTACAATTGTCTCTGCCTTAAATAAAGCAAGGCTGGATTCAATGCTGTCCTTAGTGTAGAAGGAAAGCTGAATTGAAGTTGTGAACCCTGCTGTCCGCAGTGTAGATTGAAGGCTCTAGTGAGCACAGTTATAGATGAATGCTATTTCTGACATTCTTTTACAAAATCGGAACACATACAATCAATTAGTCTCTACCTTAAATAAAGCAAGGCTGGATTGAATGCTTTCTGTAGTAGTGGAGCTCCTGCTATCAAGTTTTGTACTCTACTGACCGCAGAATTGATTGAAGGCAGTTGTCAGCACAGATATTGCAGACAAATTTAGTTCCAAAGCTGAATTCAAGTTGTGAACTCTGCTGTACGCAGTGTAGATTGAAGGCAGTTGTTGACATAAAGATCGATGAATGCTATTTTGCCACAGGAAACAGAATCTGAGGATACAGTGCAATTGTCTCTGCCTTAAATAAAGCAAGGCTGGATTCAATGCTGTCCTTCGTGTAGAAGGAAAGCTGAATTGAAGTTGTGAACCCTGTTGTCCGCAGTGTAGATTGAAGGCTCTAGTGAGCACATTTATAGATGAATGGTATTTCTGACATTGTTTTACAAAATCGGAAGACATAGAATCCAGTAGTCTCTACCTTAAATAAAGCAAGACTGGATTGACTGTTTTCTGTAGTAGTGGAGCTCCTGCTACCAAGTTTTATACTCTACTGACCGCAGAATAGATTGAAGGCTGTTGTCAGCACAGATATTGCAGATAAATTTAGTTCCAAAGCTGAATTCAAGTTGTGAAGCCTGCTGTCCACAGTGTAGATTGAAGGTTCTAGTGAGCACAGTTATAGATGAATGCTATTCGTCACATTATTTTACAAAATCGGAAGACATAGAATCCATTAGTCTCTACCTTTAATAAAGGTCGGCTGGATTCAATGTTTTCTCTAGTACTGATGTAACTCATGGTATGAAGAGGTAAACTTTGTTGTTCATAGTGTACATTTGAAGGTAGTAGTTAGTACACACATTGAGGAATGTTTCTTGTGCCTTCTAATAATAAATTTGTTTCTGCGTTACATAAATGAAGGCTAATTTGAATGCTGTGCATAGTGTAGATGGAAAGCTGATTTCAAGTTGTGAACCGTGCTGTTTGTAGTGTAGATTGAAGGCAGTAGTTGACACAGAAATGGAGGAATGCTTTTTGTCACTTATCTAAACAAAATCTGAAGACATACAGTAGAAACATCTCTAAATTAAAGAAATGAAGGCTGAATTTCCTACTGCTCAAACTTTAAGAAAATCTGAGGACATTGTGAAATTGCCTCTGTTTTAAATAAATCAAGATTGTATTGAATGTTGTATGTTGTGCTGGCGCTGTTGATATCTAGCTGTCAACTCTACTGAGCACAGAATTGATTGAAGGCACTGAGCACAGAATTGATTGAAGGCAGTTCTCAGCACACAAACTGAAGAGAAATTTACATGCACAGCTGAATTGAACTTGTGAAGTCTGCTGTTTGCAATGTATATCGAAGGTAGTGCTGGACACAAAGATCGATGAATGCTATTTTGTTCAGTTAACAGAATCTGAGGACATAGTACAGTTATCTCTGCCTTAAATAAATTGAGACTAATATGTCATACTCTGATTTAAGAATTTGCTGCATTCTTAAATGGACAAAGGCAAGCATTAAGTTTGATACCATGCTTACATCATCAATAATAAGAAGTTTCATTTTCTTCAAGAGTGTTCACAACAAGCTTCTCCAGATAGGTTGTGGTATTGCAATTTGTTGTGATGCTCCACAGGTAGTATAAGTAAAAGATGTAATGTAGCATTGGAAATGATAACATTTGGTCACATTTTGATTATAAGGAATTTATTACAAATATGCGACAAGCAAATGATGCTGATTATGGAACTATTCTACAAGATAGAAGTATTGGAAAAATGACTGAACATGAGAAAATTTTACAGATACGATTAATTTTGTAATTTGTTTCCAAATGAAAATATTGTTGCTGAGTTTGTATCTACTTTTAGAATAATTGATAACCCCAGTCAAGAAAGGCAGCAAGTGTGCAAATTCCCCACTGCCTTTGGCCGAGGCAGTAGCTACATCAAAAAGGCTTGATAAAGGTTCTTGACTGTGAATCAGGATATGAAATTCAAGAATAATTGATAACCCCAGCCAAGAAAGGCAGGAAGTGTGTACATTTCGTACTGCCTTCGGCTGGGGTAGTTGTTACAACAAAAAGGCTCAATAAAGGGCGTGCACTTTGAATATGAAATAGAATAGTTGATAATCATAGCCTAGAAAGGAATCAAGTAGGTGTGTGTATGTGTCGACGATGTGTTGATTGAGTGGAAGAAGAAGAATGTAAAAAATAAGAAAGGCTGCAAAAGTGTGCAAATTACCTAGTGTGTTTAGTTGGGGAAGTAGTTACAACAAAAAGGCTCTATAAAGGGCCTTGTCTTTGAATCCAAATATGAAATTGAAGAATAATTGATAATTCCAGGCAAAAAAGGCAAGTGTGTGTACGTGTGGATGATGTGGGTGACCTCTCTTACTTCGTGAGAAGCGGTCGCTCCCCACGCTCCCTGCCTGATTGTCACTGCGCCTCGCACTGCTTGCCTGCAATAATCCTGGTCTTGGTGTCTGGGTATCGTAGCGCTCTATTGCATTGTAGCGCTCTATTGCATTGTTTGCCTGCTATCACTGACTTTTGCCGCATTTGAGTTTAGCACATTATCTCATTGTTTCTCTGTTTGCATTTAGAGCTGGGAACGCTGACCATCAAAGCGCTCAGGTTGTTTTGCGTGTAATTTAAAAATCGTTACCTGTTTGTGCCGGTGCCACTGCCCATAGCGTCTTTCTTCTCTGTGCCCCAATCTCGCCCAGTCTCTGTTTTGCTTTCACCGCCATTTTGTTTGTTGTGCCTTGTAACGAGCATCTCCAGCCCGCCCCCGCCTCCCAGCTGCTCCTCCCTCCCACGGACTGATAAGGCTGCCCCATCTGTAGTTGCACTGTGACCTCTCTTACATTGTGAGAAGCGGTCGCTCCCCACGCTCCCTGCCTGATTGTCACTGCGCCTCGCACTGCTTGCCTGCAATAATCCTGGTCTTGGTGTCTGGGTATCGTAGTGCTCTATTGCATTGTAGCGCTCTATTGCATTGTTTGCCTGCTATCGCTGACTTTTGCCGCATTTGAGTTTAGCACATTATCTCATTGTTTCTCTGATTGCATTTAAAGCTGGGAACGCTGACCATCGAAGCGCTCAGGTTGTTTTGCGTGTAATTTAAAAATCGCTACCTGCTTGTGCCGGTGCCACTGCCCATAGCGTCTTTCTTCTCTGTGCCCCAATCTCGCCCAGTCTCTGTTTTTCTTTCACTGCCATTTTGTTTGTTGTGCCTTGTAACCAGCATCTCCAGCCCGCCCCCGCCTCCCAGCTGCTCCTCCCTCGCTCCGCCCCCCTCCAGTATCCACTTATGTCAGTACAGCCTAAGTGCAGTGTTCACGCGCAGCGGAAGCGCCCTATGCGCGCTGAAGGTGTGCCAAAGGTAAGCCCGTCTACGCCCGTCTGCGCCTGGACCGCGCCCAGCACCAGATCCCCTGTTCCCCACAATATCCCCCCCACCCGCATCACGTACGACGCCGCTACCCTCTCCGCCCTCAATCCTGGCCGCCCACCAAACTGCTACCAAGCCGCACCAGGACACACCCATGGACCCTTCACCTGCCAATCCTGCAAATTCGACTGCATCAAGACCCACACCAAATCCACAAACTCCAAACAAAGATCCGACAATAACCATCCGAAGTGCATCCTGCTCAATACCCGCTCGGTCCACAGCCACGCCATTGACCTTAGGAACCTACTCGACACCACATCGCCGGACGTCGCCTTCCTTACAGAAACCTGGATGAACGCTTCATCATCTCCCGACATTGCCATAGCCATCCCGGACAGCTACAAGATCATCCGAAAGGACCGTATCAACCAAACAGGAGGAGGCATCTCCATTGTCCATAAAAACACCATCCGCATCACAACCAACTCTGATGACACCCTCACAGCCGCCGAACACCTTCACTTACAGATCCACATCGACCCCAAGACCACACTCAGAGGCACCCTCATCTACAGGCCACCAGGAGCTCGCCACAATTCAGCAAAGTCATCACTGACTTCATCAGCCCTCATGCCCTACCCTCGGAGGACTACATTCTACTGGGAGACCTCAACTTCCACCTGGAAAAGAACAACGACAGCCACACCACCACCCTACTGGACAACCTCGCCAACCTCGGACTCAAACAACTTGTTGACACCCCCACCCACTTGGCCGGGCACACGCTCGACCCAATCTTCACCTCCAGCAAACATATCTCCTTCAATCACACCACAACTCTCCACTGGACGGACCACAGCTGCGTTCACTTCAACTACAAAAAGACCACAACCCACAACCATTACCCTGCAGAAACTGGAACAAAATTACCACCGACCAGCTCTTCACATCACTTCACCAAAACCCTCCTGACAAACCAATGGACCCAAACAAAGCAGCCACCGACCTCACACAATGGATCACCCACAGCGCTGACGAATTAGCACCCTTGAAAAACACTCATATCAAGCAAGGTACCAAAAAAGCCCCATGGTTCAACGAAGACCTTAAGAAATCCAAGAAGACCTGTAGCACCCTAGAGAAAGCCTGGCGAAAAAACCCAACCACTGACAACCTGTCCACCTTCAAGAACGCTACCCGGAAACACCACCAACTGATCCGATCCACAAAGGAATCAGCATTCAAGGATCGACTCGACATCAACGCCCACAACAGCAAGGAACTTTTCAACATCGTCAAAGAGTTTACCAACCCAACCGCCGGCACCAACGACATCACCCCCTCTCAAGACCTCTGCGACTCTCTAGCCTCATTCTTCCACAACAAAATCGCTGACATACATAACAGCTTTGGAAACCAGTCAACACCCCCCTCCTTCGAAATAAAATCCCCTTCCAACAACCTTTACGCCTGGAACCCAATCAGCACTGAAGACACCATCCGCTTGATGAACTCCATCCACTCAGGATCGCCAACCCACCCATGCCCCCACCACATCTTCAACAAAGCAGACTCCACCATCGCACCCCACCTCAAAGATATCATCAACTGCTCCCTCGATTCCGCTACCTTCCCGGAAAGCTGGAAACATGCCGAACTCAGTGCCCTTCTGAAGAAACCGACAGCAGACCCCACTGAACTTAAGAACTACCGCCCCATATCGCTCCTCCCATTCCCTGCCAAAGTCATTGAGAAAGCAGTCAACAGTCAGCTCGCCGCCTTCCTCGAATCCAACAAATCCCTCGACCCTTCACAATCCGCTTCAGAGCCAAACACAGCACTGAGACCGCCCTCATCGCAGCAACATATGACATTCGAACCCTACTGGACAACGGAGAAACAGCTGCCCTCATACTACTCGACCTATCTGCAGCCTTCGACACAGTATGTCATAGCACCCTCATACAACGCCTCAGCAACGTCGGAATACAAGGAAAAGCACTGGACTGGATCACCTCGTTCCTCACCGGAAGAACCCAGAGAGTCCGCCTCCCACCTTTTAGATCAGAGGCCACCCCAGTCATCTGCGGCGTACCACAAGTATCATCTCTCAGCCCCACGCTCTTCAACGTATACATGAGTCCACTCGTAGCCATCGCGCGCCAACACAACCTCAACATCATCTCCTACGCAGACGACACCCAACTAATCCTCTCCCTCACCAAAGACCCAAACACCGCCAAAACCAACTTACACGAAGGAATGAAAGAAGTAGCTGAATGGATGAAGAAAAGCCGTTTAAAACTGAACTCGGACAAAACTGAAGTCCTCATCTTAGGTTCATCCCCCTCCGCCTGGGACAACTCATGGTGGCCTCCGGCCTTGGGAACAGCACCCATCCCCATAGACCACGCATGGAACCTGGGTTTCATTCTGGACTCCCTCTCGATGACCAGAAAAGTCAACGCCGTCACGTCATCCTGCTTCAACATCCTACGCATGCTCAAAAAAATCTTCCGCTGGATCCCCACCGAAACTAGAAAGACGGTCACACACGCACTGGTCACTAGCCGACTGGATTATGGACACACCCTTTACCCCGGAACCACAGCCAAACTACAGAAAAAACTCCAACGCATCAAAAACGCTTCAGCCAGACTCATACTAGACATCCCCCGCAAAGCTCACATTTCCGGCCACCTAAAAGACCCCCACTGGCTCCCCGTCAACAAGAGAATAACGTTCCATCTCCTCACCCATGCCCACAAAGCCCTCTACAACTTAGGACCTGAATGCCTCATCACACGCCTGTCCTTTTACACCCCCCCACCAACTACGATCGTCCAATCAAGCCCTCGCCACAATCCCACGCATCCATAGATCCACCATGGGAGGAAGATCCTTCTCATACTTAGCGGCCAAAACCTGGAACTCTCTCCCCACCCACCTCCGCCTTACTCAGAACCACCTCTCCTTCAGAAAACAACTAAAAACTTGGATATTCGATAAGAAAAGTACCCACCTCCCTCAAGCGCCTTGAGACCCTCTGGGTGAGTAGTGCGCTATACAAATTTCAAACTTGAACTTGAACTATTGAGTAGAACATGAATAAGGTGAAAAATAAGAAAGGTTGCAGATATGCAAACTACCCTTTGCCTTGTCAGGGAAGTGTATCTTTGGATATCCTCATTATACAGACAGGGTGTTGGATTCCGCAGTGGGAGGCTGAGAAATGACTACCGCATCTGAGGAAGCAAAGCAAGTGCACTAGGTTTCCACTCTGGGTGGTAGTGCTGAAAAATAACAACACTGGGCCCTTTCCAGGGTCTCTACTTTGAATTAGAATAATAGTTGGCAAAGACAGTCAAGAAAGGCAGCAGGTAGGTGTATTTCTGCTAGTGGATGTAGAATAAGGTGAAAATTAAGAAAGGCAGCAGACGCGCAAACTACCCACTGCCTTGTAAAGGAAGTGGGTGTTTGGTTTTCCAGTCCATTACAGAGAATGTGCATCGGATTCCGCAGTGGGAGCCTGAGAAATGGGTATCACATCTAAGCAAGCAATTCAAGTGCACAAAGTACACACACAATGCGGTAGAAAGGACGCAAGTGTGCAAATTGCTCTCTGTCATTCACGGGTAGTAGTTACCAATAATGCTCAATAAAGGGCCTGCATTTTGAATTTGAATTAATTTTAGAATAATTGATAACCCAGCCAAGAAAGGCAGCAGGTGTGCAATTTTTTACTGCTTCGGCTGGGGTAGTTGTTACAACAAAAAGACTCAATAAAGGGCCTGCACTTTGAATATGAAATAGAATAGTTCATAACCATAGCCAAGAAAGGCAGCAAGTAGGTGTTGTATGTGTATATGATGTGTTGATTGAATAGAATAATGTTAAAAAATAAGAAAGGCTGCAAGTGTACAAGTTACCCACTGCCATTCATGGGTAGTAGTTACTGAGAAAGCTCAATAAAGGGCCTGCACGTTTGGCCTGCACATTTAATTTGTATTACAAGAAGAATAATTGATAAACCTAGTCAAGAAATGCAGCAAGTGTGCAAATTTCCCATTGTCTTTGGCTGGGGTCGTAGCTACAACATAAAGGCTAGATAAAGGGACTTGACTTTGAATCAGAATATGAAATTCAAGAATAATTGATAACCCCAGCCAAGAAAGGCAGCAAGTGTGCAAATTTCCCACTGCCTTCGCTGGGGTAGTTGTTACAACAAAAAGGTTTGATAAGGGGCTGTGCTTTGAATACGAATATGAAATAGAAGAATAGTTGATAACCATAGCCAAGAAAGGCATTAAGTAGGTGTGTGTACGTGTAGATGATGGGTTGATTGATCGGAAGATGAATAATGTAAAAAATAAGAAAGGCTGCAGATACGCAAACTACCCACTGCCTTGTGAAGGAAGTGGATCTGTGGATATCCTTCTCATTATACAGACAGGGTGTTGGATTCCGCAGTGGGAGGCTGAGAAATGACTACCACATCTACGGAAGGAAAGCAAGTGCAGTAAGTTCCAAATCTTGGCGGTAGTGCTGAAAAATAACAACACTGGGCCCTTTCTAGGGCCTCTACTTTGAATTAAAATAATAGGTGGCAAAGACTGTCAAGAAAGGCAGCAGGTAGGTGTGTTTCTGCTAGTGCATGTAGAATAAGGTGAAAATTAAGAAAGGTAGCAGACGCGCAAACTACCCACTGCCTTGTAAAGGAAGTGGGTGTTTGGTTTTCCAGTCCATTACACAGAATGTGCATCGGATTCCACAGTGGGAGCCTGAGAAATGGGTATCACATCTAAGCAAACAATGCAAGTGCACAAAGTACACACACTATGCAGTAGAAAGGACGCAAGTTTGCAAATTACTCACTGCCATTCACAGGTAGTAGGTATCAAGAAGGCTCAATAAAGGGCCTGCATTTTGAATTTGAATTAATTTTAGAATAATTGATAACCCCAGACAAGAAAAGCAGCAAGTGTGCAAATTTCCCACTGCCTTTGGCCAGGGTAGTAGCTACAACATAAAGGCTCGATAAAGGGACTTGACTTTGAATCAGAATATGAAATTCAAGAATAATTGATAACCCCAGCTAAGAAAGGCAGCAAGTGTGCAAATTTCCCACTGCCTTCGGCCGGGGTAGTTGTTACAACAAAAAGGCTTGATAAAGGGCCTGCACTTTGAATAGGAATATGAAATAGAAGAATAGTTGATAACCATAGCCAAGAAAGGCAGTAAGTAGGTGTGTGTACGTGTAGATTATGTGTTGATTGAGTGGAAGATGAATAAGGTAAAAAATAAGAAAGGCTGCAAAAAGTGTGCAAATTACCCAGTTCCCTTAGCCGGGGAAGTGGTTACAACAAAAAGGCTATATAAATGTCTAAAGAGTAATTTGGAGGATAGCAATGCTCTTGTTTCCTGTTTTTAATTACATTAGGGTTTGCATGATACAGAAACATTTTGTACTTAGTGGCATCCAATTCTATTTTATGAAGAACAGTGGAATTCTACATCCACCTCTAGGGCTAGTGGGAGGGTAACATTTTGAAGTGTTTGACAGGTTACAGTACATGTTTCCATGTAGCTAAACAAAACTTAGCTTGGTTATGCATGGGCATCCTCTCACACAAAACCCAGCACTCAGCATTCAGGACTGTAAAGGCTTACAATAGAAGTGACTGATGAGTTTATATATGTCAGTAACAAAAGAAAAGAAAAACAAGTACGATTGTTTTACATTAGAGATATACAGACCTGAAAGACTATGCATGTAAATCCATGAAATCTTTTATGAAGGTATGGAGGAAAGCAGTGAAAGGGTGTTTAGAAGCAATACTGTCCAGCATAAAAAGCGCATAGTTGTTATTTTTGTTGACTCTAAACAGACCTCTTGGATTATGACCATGGAATAGAGATGTAACTATGTTATAGATTCTATTGTCAGATGTCTACCTTAGTGACAGTGGAATTACCACTACTTTTTAGACTACCATTGAACATTAATCTGTAGAGCAGCGGTATTGCTTGTTGACTTTCGAAGAGGAGGAACATTTACATTTAATTTTAACAGCTAAACAAAATAATTGCTCAATTTCAAAAAGAAAATTAAGCAGGAATGTTAG
The DNA here is from genome assembly GCF_964263255.1 of Lissotriton vulgaris. Taxonomy (NCBI): domain Eukaryota; kingdom Metazoa; phylum Chordata; class Amphibia; order Caudata; family Salamandridae; genus Lissotriton; species Lissotriton vulgaris. The sequence continues at coordinate 452,060,594 of NC_141695.1, forward strand.
GGGAAGTCTAGTCCAACTCCAAAACGATTGTGCAAATCGTGACAGCTGAAAGAAAATGTGTCTCAACATTACTTTTTGTGATATCTGGACACAACACTAGATTGCAGGAGTGTGCAAATATCTAATTAGATATCTTGCCTGCAATCACATGCTGCTTTAAAACATACATTTTATACACATATAACCAGTAAAAGGTAAGTCGGATTTACATTTGTTTTCATAAATTTAAGGTGGACTCCTCTGCTGCATTCGAAAGATTGGGCCTGTTGGGAAGATAGTGAAAAGTAACTTGTTATTAACGTTGCATTGTTTAAAAGTGAATCGCTTTTTGAAATGAAAACTTTATATGTATTTACATGGTAAACATAGTGATCTCTCAACACTTAGTGGAAATGTGGTAATGACTACATAAGTTGGAAGGGTGCATAGCCAGCTTTCCAACATGGTGGACGTAACTCTAAAAAGAGCCTTGCAAATGCCTCAGTTATCTGAGTCATAGTGATATACAGCCTATATCAGAGAAATGTGAACTGGAGACTTAATGCGTTCTAAAGACTCTAAGGACTTATACCTTTTAATTTTGATATTCTGCATTTACACTCATTGAGGGTACTTGCCATTAACTTTTGCATGTATGTTGATGACGTATCTTGCTTGCAGACACCACAATACTTTTGAACAGGTCCTAAACGTAAAAAAAGATGTACATTAGCACATCATAACAGCAATGCTAACAATTAAAAACTTAGTTTGCAATATATTATGCATGAGTCTAGATGTTTTCAGATCCAGGATTATAGACAGTTACAACCATTGCAAACATATTCAAATGGCTACAGTGCAAACAAAATTGAAAATTCACAACTATAATGACAATATCTTACTATACTATGTTAAAAAATAATGATATGTCTTTATCTATGAAAGATCCTGTATGAATAAACAAAATAAAGAAGAATCCAATGTTCAGGACAACACTAGAGTGTGAGACCTCATTCATCATTGAAATGTTAAAGTCAAACGTGATGTCTCCATTAGGTTCATTGCAATTTTCAGTCTATAATTGCACAGAAATATTACATTAGTAAAAATGGTGGCAACTGGCTGCTGAGTTGGGAAGCATTCTGCAAACTGAAAACATAATAACAAATGTGTATGTTGAGCAAACGTCGAACCTGAATGTTAAAGCAATCATAGGTTTCAGAGTAGAGAATTTCTTTACATATATTTGTTGTTGAGAGACATATTTATGAGAGGAAGGCATCGATTACTTGTAAAAAATATATGAAAGCACATGAGCTTCTAAAGTGGAACCAACATGTATATCATACACTATTAGCCATAGTATACAATATTTACATGTAGCAGAATCTGGTGTACCTGGTACAGGTCTGGAAAATGGAAACGGTCCAGAAGATTGAACAGGTCCTGAAGATGGAGGAGGTGCTGTTGAATTATCACTGGTTATGCTTCCTGCAAATTAATTTTGAAAAAGTAACATTTGTTAAAGAAGAAATTAGTTTAACAACCTACCACAAACGTTTCTCATATAGAAAAAGTTAATGACAAATATCTTTCTTATATTAATCTACTTTGAAAAATATGTTGTGTGCAGAAAGTTAAGCGAGGGATATAGATTACAGTCTATACAAATACAGAGGTAAGGCCTGTCAAATGGATGCAGTTTGAGAACATGACAGTTCAACAAAGGGAGCTGAGGCCCTGCAGTGAGAGGCTTGATTTTTATATTTAGAGTTTCTTGTGTGGGTGGCACAATTACTGCTGTAGTCCGAGTAGTAGCATTTACATGAGCAGCCTTGGTATACATAGTATACATAACTATCAAACCTAACATTTTAATCACGGACAAAAAATTACCATTACACTTTTAAAAGGAAGCAATTACACTTAAAGAGAGATCATGAAGTGGTGAAGTGTCCAAAACATGTATTTTGGTGAAAGCATGTCATAAATAGATGTACGATAGAGGGAAAAATGGTTAAGGAACCTCAGCCAAATAAAGGGCTAATAAAACACTGTAGTGCCAAGGTTACAAATCCAACAATTATTATCAATTAAAACTATGCTAGTCAGAGGAGGCAAAACTTTCGTAGGCCACCTAGAGCACATAATAAAACAACTATAGGTCACGTTAGGAAGCAAGAAATGTTAAAATTCAGCAGATGATTAAAAGGGAGGAAATATGATGATTAGGAGAGAGTACGTATGTTGAAACACAAAGCATGTGGCGTAGCACAAAAATGCAACATATATATTTATGAAAGCACAATATATAAGAAAACAGGCCTGGGAAGGCCATGTGAGGCAGTAATAAATATTAAAATTCATAGGAGAAAAAAAAGCAAAACAGAGCTGGGAGGGTCACGTGGCACAAAACAAATACCATCAAGTACGTAACATTTATAAGAAAGGCATAGGAGGGCCCCATGACGCAGAAGGAATTAATAGGATCATGCAAGCACGTTCAATAAGAATACTGGGCTGGGAAGGCCATGTGACGGAGAAAAAAATACCATCCAGCATGTAAAATGTTTAAGAACAGACACGAAAGCACGTGACACTTCAAAAATAGGACGCAGAAATTCATGCGTGCATAATTTATTAAAGAAAGGCCTAGGAGTGCCCTGTGACGTAGAAAGAAAAAAATATTACAAATATTAAGAATAGAGGCCTGGGAAGGCCACGTGAGGCAGTAATAAATTTTAAAAGTCATGGGAGAATAAGGAGGGAGGAAATACGATGAACCACAAAACACCTACCGCACAAAAATAAAGCAAAAGAGAGCTCGGAGGGCCACATGACGCAGAAAAAAATACCATCAAGCACGTAAAAGTTTTAAGAACAGACACGAAAGCACGTGACACTTCAAAAATACGACCTAGAAATGTATGCACGCACAATTTATTAAAGAAAGGCCTAGGAGGGCCCCGTGATGCAGAAGGAATTATTAGGATCATTAAGGAAAGGCCACGTGAGACAGTAATAAATATTAAAAGTCATGAAAGAATTAGGAGGGAGCAAATACGATGAACCACAAAGCATGTACCCCACAAAAATAAAGCAAAACAGAGGTGGGAGGGCAAAGTGACAAAGGAGAAATTACCATCAAGCTTGTAAAATTTTTAAGAACAGACATGAAAGCATGTGACACTTAAAAAATACAACATGGACATTCATGCACGCATAAATTATTAAAGAAAGGCCTAGGAGGGCCCCATGACGCGGAAGGCATTAAATAATAGGGTCATGCAAGTACGATCAATAAGACTACAGGGCTAGGAAGGCCACGTGAGGCAGTAATAAATATTTAAAGTCATGGGAGAATTAGGAGGGAGCAAATACGATGAACCACAAAGCATGTACCCCACAAAAATAAAGCAAAGTAGACCTGGGAGGGCCACGTGACACAGAACAAAATACCATCAAGCATGTAACATTTTCAAGAGCAGATACGGAAGCACATGACACACTTCAAAAATACGACATAGAAATTCATGCATGCATGCATAAATTATTAAAGAAAGGCCTAGGAGGGCCCCATGACGCAGAAGGAATTAAATAATAGGATCATGAAAGTACGATCAATAAGAATACAGGGCTGGGAAGGCCACGTGAGGCAGTAATAAATATTAAACGTCATGGGAGAATTAGGAGGGAGCAAATACGATGAACCACAAAGCATATACCCCACAAAAATAAAGCAAAGTAGAGCTGGGAGGGCCACGTGACGCAGAAAAAAATACCATCAAGCATGTAAACTTTTTAAGAACAGACACGAAAGCACGTGACACACTTCAAAAATACGACCTAGAAACTCATGCGCGCACAATTTATTAAAGAAAGGCATAGGAGGGCCCCATGACACAGAAGGAATAATAGGAACATGCAAGTACGATCAATAAGAATAGAGGCCTGGAAAGGCCACGTGAGGCAGTGATAAATACTAAAAGTCATGGGAGAATTAGGAGGGAGCAAATACGATGAACCCCAAAGCATGTACCCACATAAATAAAGCAAAACAGAGCTAAGAGGGCCGCATGACGCAGAATAAAATATCATCAAGCATGTAAAATTTCTAAGAACAGACACAAAAGCATGTGACATTTAAAAAAACTACAACCCAGAAATTCATGCAAGCACAATTTATTACAGAAAGTCCTAGGAGGGCCCCATGACACAGAAGGAATTAAATAATAGGATCATGCAAGTACGATCAATAGGAATAGGGGCCTGGAAAGGAAACGTGAGGCAGTAATAAATATTAAAAGTCTTGGCAGAATTAGGAGGGAGGTAATACGATAAACCACAAAGCACATACCCCACAAAAATAAAGCAAAACAGAGCTGGGAGGGCCACGTGACGTAGAAACAAATATCATGAAGCACGTAAAATTTCTAAGAACAGACACAAAAGCACGTGACATTTAAAAAATACAACCCAGAAATTCATGCAAGCACAAATTATTAAAGAAAGGCCTAGGAGGGCCCCATGACGCAGAAGGAATTAAATATTAGAATCATCCAAGTACGATGAATAAGAATAGAAGGCTGGGAAGGCCATGTGAGGTAACAATAAATAGTAAAAGTCATGGGAGGATTAGGAGGGAGCAAATAGGAGGAAGCAGAAGTAAACCAAATCAGAGCTGGGAGGGCCACGTGACGCAGTAAAAGAAATACTTTCAAGCAGGTACAATTTATAGCGGAGGCTGATGTTGTGATGGCTTCTCCTACCTTTGCTTCTGTTGTCTTTTGTCTTGTCTTCAAAGGCTGGGGCTTTGGCTGGGCCTTGGGTGGGCTGCACATGGGCGCTGCTGCCTCCGCGCCTATGGTGTTCTGGCTGCGCAGCAGCAGCAGTGACACCATGTTGAGTGTGACGAGTCCTCCTCCGCTCGACCAAACAGTTCCTAGTACAATCGACTACGACAGTGTGTCTGTCATGGCAGCACAGGCAGGAAAAAGAGAGCGTGGTCACATCAGTGCCCACATTATATGGGTACCGCGGGGGCTGACCAAACCAAGCCGTGGGCCGTCATTGGTAGTGTTTTCGCACTCTACAAGAATGATGTCCCTGGGGGACCTCCCATTAGTTAATGTATTGCTTTCCAGGCTTAGTGACAGCAAGCAACCTAGGTGGTGGCATCTGGGGAGTGTGAACGGGCGTGCGCCGCGCATGTGCAAGTGTGAGTGTGTGCACCAACAATTAACAACAGAGAGAGACGGGGGCGAGGTTATCATGTGCACAGAGGCAGGCCCAGAATCGGATATCTAATGAGTGACCACTTGTAATCAGTCTCGTTAGTGCGCCCTGTGCTCTGATTTGTCACTGAGAGGGTGATCGCACCATACTTTGTACTGCTAATCAAATTCAGCGTACGCGCAAATATGGTACGAATATAGTTTGATGTTCCCCGTCGCATCAAAGCTTTTGTGTGACATCACGTACGGCGTACTGTACGCGAAAGGCGACAATGTTTCTAGTTCTTTAAAAACATATATTTATGTATTCAATGTACATACTAAGGGGAAGACATTATCTGGGATAATTATGAAAATCATTTTTTTTTACTTTTGACAATCGTTTTAAAAACAATTACACGAATCACGGTAGAACGTCGTACATATTCGTATCGTAAGAGCACCGTAAGCACACCATAAGCGTACGGAAACCCATGTGACTTTAAAAGAAGAGATTTGATTGGTTCCTAACACTTCCTATTGGAACTGTGAAAGTTCCATCCCATTTTAATCATTCGACTTTGACATTCTAAGAAAGAGCATCTCTTCTGATAATCTTGTCAAATAAAAGGAAGACCACCATAATAACAGCAATGGACTCATCTTCCAGCAATTCTTCAGAGGGACATTTCATTCCTGAAGAACCTCCAAAAAAGAGGAAAGAAGCTCTAATTTGGAAGTTTTTACTTTTCCAGAAGGGCAAAAAAAGTTAAATGTTCCAAAAGTAACCTGTAAAATTTGCCAAACAACTCTTTCAAGGGATGATCTATCTAAAAATACTCCTTTGACACAGCAAATATGGTGCGACATGTGAAGAACTTGCACCCCAACAACTTTGCTCGAGCTGCAAGACGGAGGTTGCAAGACAGCCCACCTGCTACTGCACCAAGCACATCAACTGCTGCAGTAGCATTTTCAGCAAGCAGTCCACACCCAGAAATTGATTGTGACTTTGGTGAAGTTAGAATTGTATGTATGTATTGCGATAAACGTTTGTGTTATGGGGAACAGTCTATCGACCTGATAAGACGCAGGATTCAGGAGCATTGCTGCCCTCGTTCTTTTTTTTTCATTCTTTTGTTCCTGTTGGACACTTTTTGAGTTCCAGTTCCATTGTTTTGGTTTAAAAAAAAACTTGCTGATAAAACAGAAAAAAAAATAGAAAACTAAAAACAAAAAATAAACCTGTTCTTTTTAGAACTACCTTCACTGGTCAAAGAAAGTACTATATTTCCATGGTAGTGTATTAAAGTTTCTCAGAATGAATGTGTAGTAATTTCGTTACCGTACGCGTATGGTAAAATTACCAAAAAAAATTGAAAAAGGAATTATAACAAAATTTTATTTTAATATTCTATTAAAAAAATTAATTAATAAAAAAATATTTTTGGATTTAGTTTTGTTAATATTTTACATTAAGAATGTGAAATATAATTTAAAAAATAACATAAATGTAAATTTCATAATTAAAATGTAAGAAATTAGTTTCAAAAGAAAGAAATATAATAATGAATACATTTAAAATTATCATTTACAAAACCTTTGAAATTCACTGAAAAACCATATGTTTCAGCTACGTTATAGTTAGGAATTGGCTTTTAAAAAACCTTGCAAATTCACTAAAAAAAACCATAGGTTTCACACACATTATAGTTAAGAATTAGCATTTAAAAAAACCCTAGAAATTCACTGAAAAAACCATAGGTTTCGCACACGTTATAGTTAGCTGAACATTTCACTCATACAAAACTTTTGAAATTCCCCCGTTATAGTTAGTTCAGCTAAATATAACTTGCGCACCCGCAATTCACTGCTGATGACATCACATATTACATCACTCATGTCATGGTCAGTGACATCACTCATGACATCACTGATGACATCTCAAATGACATCACTGATGACAGCATCCAGTGAATGTGTGTCTTTCTGAAAAATAAATATTTTTTATATATGTATATCTAAAGGTCGATGGAAGAATAAATGGTTAAATAAGTGTCTAAATGGATGTTTTTTTGTAAAATTGATTGTATAACTGACTTATTAAGTATATCTTAGTGAATACATGTATTAGCGAGTAATGTTTAAATATGTAAATATCTGTATCAGTGTCTCACTTTGTGTATAAGGGGCTGCATGGGTTAGTGAGTAGCTACATGAGTGTCTATATGGGTTATTGTTTGGATTTTTGAGTATCAGAATGAGTGTCTGTATGGTTTGGTGGGGGTATTACTTAGCGCACAGATGCATGAATTAGTGACTCACTGTTTGTATGTGTTTTGAAGATAGCATGTGTTCAGGACTGTATGGGTGAATGAGTGTGTGTATGGGCGTGTTAGTAACTGAATGACTGCCTCAATAGTGACTTTATGAGTAAGTACATTTGTTTTAAATTAGTATATGTGTGCATTGATGTATATAAGTAAGGATATATGACAGTGACAGATTTGAAGAGTTCCTGTATAAATAGGTATGTGTTTCTATAATTAATTGTTTAAGAGAGTAAGTATGTGTACGTTTCTGTAGAAATAAGTGTAGTGGTGTGTGTAGACCTGTATATGCAAGTAAATAGGTGATTGCATATGTGAGTATGTGTGTGTATAACTCTATGTATAAGTGTAGGTGTGTAACAGGATGTATAGGTGTATCAGTACATATGATGAGTGAGTACATGTATGAGTGACTATATAGAACTGTTGGAAAATGAGTGAATGTGTATGTAGATGTTGGAATTACTGAATAGGTTGTTGTAACTGGTATTGGTATCTCCATTTTTTTGAGAATGTTAGTTCCTATTTTTGAATGTGTGTATCAAAGGAAATATTAGGGTGAGAGGAGGTCTTCCACTCTTTCACAAGAATGATGTCATCAGTGATGTCCTCTGTGATGTCATTTGAGATGTCATCAGTGATGTCATGAGTGATGTCACTGACCATGTCATGAGTGATGTAATATGTGATGTCATCAGCAGTGCATTGCGGGTGCGCGAGTTATAGTTAGCTGAACTAACTATGACGGGGGAATTTCAAAGGTTTTGTATGAGTGAAATGTCCAGCTAACTATAACGTGTGTGAAACCTATGGTTTTTTCAGTGAATTTCTAAGGTTTTTTTAAATGCTAACTCTTAACTATAATGTGTGTGAAACCTATGTTTTTTCCAAGGAATATATATATATATATATATATATATATATATATATATATATTATATATATATATATATATATATATATATATATATATATATATATATATATATATATATATATATATATATATATATATATATATATATATATTACCTACTGGCGTCTCGCCAGTAGGTATATATAGTTAGGATTTTTTGTCTATGGGACTTTTGAAAATTCTATGTCTAATAACTTTGGCGTTTGTGGACGGAATCGGCTGAAATTTTCAGCAAAATGGCACATGTTGTTTCTGAGCAGCCCCGCTAAAATTTGGGGGGGTTTCGTCAAGGGGGGGCCGAGAAAAAAGGGGGGTCCCAAAACGCGTTTTTCCCATGTTAATGTCCATAGGGCCTTTGGCCTCACTTTTAGCTCGAACGGCTGAATGGATTTGCACGAATCTTGGCAAAATTGTAGGGACTGTTAGCCCGATGTGCCTTTGCTAGGTCTCAATATATGTGCTCCAGTGGATTTTGAGAAATTAACGTTCAAAACAAGATATATATCTGTAACAGCGCTCCGGGCTGCGCTCCGGGCTGCGCTCCGGTCCGCTTACTTTTCGCGAAACGGAACTTTGCGATGCGTAGCTGATTGGCTCCCCGGTGTCTGTCAACATTCTAAACAGTCTGGAGCGGCCGCCATCTTATCTCTCGGTAGGATCGAGAGAGAAGAAGAGGTGAAAAACGAAGGGGGAATTTAATGAAAGGGGGCAAGGTATACCCCTCTTGACCCCCTAGGAATGTTGTTGGGGTTATTAAAGGGTCCCGTGGGGAAAATAAAAAAAAATGATTTTTCACGGTAGAAGCGCTTCACGGGCCGCGAACTGGGCCACAAACTGGTAGCGAAACGGGAATTCACCATTTTGTGCTTCGTTTTAATTAAATTACTAGGTATAAGGGGGTGCGGGAGACGTGTCCTAATCCCTTATGTTTTCTGAGGGTGGCTGAGGAGGCTCATATATGTTGATACATGTCTTCCAGCGGCTGTGCGTGAGCTTTTTTTTTTTTTTGCTGCGTGACGTCTGTTAACGTTCGATTCGATGGAAATCAGGAAGTGTTGACCGCCAATTTGTCAGTGCGATAAAATATTTTGTTATAAATGAATCCTTATTGATAAACATTGTCTGCGCCATCTTGCCTTTTTTCCAATGCCACAATTTTGTCATGCACGGCAGCCATTTTAGATGCCAGGCCGGTCCCAGGCTATCACCTAGCCCTGCGGATGTAGTTTATGGCCCCAGCTGTAGAGAATCCAGACATGCCAACCCTCCCGATTCAGGCGTGAGACTACTGATTTCAGTGCTAGTCTCCCGCCTCCCGATTTCTGCAAGCAAAAACCCGGGGGCATATTACCAACAACTAGCGATAATTTTTGTCTCTAACTTGTTTAGAGACAAAAATTATCGCCGCACATCGGCGATTTTTATCGCAGATAAACCTTGCTATTAGCAAGGTTTATCGCAAATGCGATAAAAAACGGCCGCAATGCATGAATATCGCTGAAAAGTCAGCGATATTCATGCATTATCGAGCAAATGCTCTTAGCCATGTTATCCACCTCCCATTGGATAACATGGCTAAGAACTGCTCAGGGCAGGTGTTAGCTTTTTGAGATATTCGCGCTTAGCGCGAATATCTCCAAAAGTTGGTAATAGGAGATAGCGATGTTAGGGACTGTTTCCAGTCGCTAACATCTTGGCACGCCCACTTTGCATGTCATTAGTGATAAATATCACTGACATGCAAAGCGGGGCCCAAGATGGTCGCTATCTCCTTTTAGCTGTCACTAACTGGTGTTAGCGACAGCTTGGTAATAGGGAGATAATTTTATCTCCGCTTTCTTGGCTTTTAAAGCCAAAAAAGCGGAGATAAACCTCCTTGATAATATGCCCCACGATTCCTCGGGGGTTTCAGCTGACAAGGCTTGGTATTGTGTTACGTGGTAATTCTTCCAGGAAACGTCAGAGGGTCGATGCAGGGGTTCTAGAAGGGGTGATAAACCATTTAAGCCTCATGAACAAGCGCATGGTCTTTTAAAGATCTGTGAAGTACTCGGGGCGGCGGTGTGTGTGTGTCCTCTTTCAGGAGCGGGCGGGGGGGGGGGGCACTGCCAGCAACTTGCCAGGCCAGGCAGTGTTCAACACTTGCATCACCCTTTCTCTGCCTGCTATTGCGCTCCATGCTTCGGAAAGGTAAGAAAAAGAACGTGCATTTGAGTTTGAAATGTCCGATCCTGTAGCAGTACACTTGCAAAGCCCACACATGACAATAACCCGATTCAAGGCCCCATTCACCCGATTTTTTAAAAATATATAGCACTCCAACATTGACAAAAAAAAGCAACAATGGTCAGAAGCTGTCTTTTGTGAGAATAGTCCCAAGGCAGCACAACGTGCTGAGTTCTGGACGGCACCCAGGTGATGTCACCTGGGTGCCGCACTGGTTTTTGGGATCCTACAATGCAGCTCAGAAAAACAGCGTGGGGCGTCCCGGGTGGTGCGGGGGGAGGCCTCGTCAGTAGCGGTCTGTTGTGCGAATAGTCCCAAGGCAGCAGAACGCGCTGAGATGTGGATGGCACCCAGGTGATGTCCAGTAAACTTCCGCACTGGTTTTGTTATCCTACAATGCTGCTCCGAAAATTGGCGTGGGGCGGCCCGGGGGGGGGGCGTGGGGGAGGCAGCGTGAACGGGCCTCCCCAGGTGGCGGCCATCCAGCTGAGTTGCGCCCGCTCTTGCGGCTACAGCGTCTCGCTCACCATGTAGTTGAGTTGCTCCTACTCTTGCAGTGCAGCGATAGGCGGCTGCCACAGGACTCTTAAAATGGCGGCCGGCTCTTCGGTTTTGGGCCTGGTCCACTAAAATGGCCCTGGGACACCTTGGAACTCGGACGCTTGCCTGCTAGGGCTTGGGCTCCATTCTCGAAAGCGTCCCCTCAGCCGTGAAGATTCTACAAAAGTCTTGGGGGCCCTCGACTCCTGCAGGCTTCCGGTGGGGAGCGGCTGCCATGATTGCTCGCGGAATGACCACGACGGAGCCACGAGATGGTGGTGCTCTCATGCTGACGCCAGCTTCAGTCTGAATCATCCAGAAACAAGGTGGGGCTTTCATCGTTTGGAAAAAAAAAATGTTCTAAACCAATGAAAAGTGTTATTTTTAGGTCATATGACCAAGCCTTCCATCTTTAGGAAACCAAAAGTAAAATGAACCAATGAAAAGTTTTATAAACAAGTCACATGACCTGTTATGCGGCATAGGGCTACAAAAAGCGTAGAAAATCCGTTGGCACGTGAGGCGGCGTCAGTAGCGGACCGATGTGCGAATAGGCCGAAGGCAGCACAACGCGCCGAGATCCGGATGGCACCGAGTTAGTGTCCAGCAAGTTGCTGCACTGGTGTGGCTATCCTACAATGCTGCGCCGAAAGACGGCGTGTCCAGCTGAGTTCCGGTCACTCTTGCGGTACAGTGACTCGAACGCGCCGAGATCCGGATGGCACCGAGGTGGTGTCCAGCAAGTTGCCGCACTGGTGTGGCCATCCTACAATGCTGCGCCGAAAGTCTGCGTGGGGTGCCCCGTTGGCTTATGAGGTGATGTCAGTAGTGGACCGATGTGTGAATAGGTCGGAACCAGCACAAGGCGCCCTGCACTGTTGAGCCTTTTTCAATGCCTGTTTTTTGTTGTTTCCCCTCCATCAAAAACAAAAAAATATATAAAACTGTGCAAAAATACAAAAAAATCAAAAAATGTTTAGAAAAGCAGTGCTTGTAAGACTGTCTGAAGCTTATTTGCACCTGCTGCAGCTTCACTATTGCCCTGGTGTAGCCAAAGATCGCCCATGACATAGGCGGCCGGCTGGCGGAACTTTTTTCCTTTTCCTTTCTGCTTCTTGTCCCACAATCCGTTTCACCTGAAGACACGACCAGGTCCCTGAATGTGTGCAGGGGGACGCTATTGATTGAATGAAAATGGCGGCTTGACACAAAGCTGACTCAAGCGTTGCTGTTGATGCTATACAGACAAAAATTGGTTTTCAGTTTGTACATTCTTCAGGATTTTTTTTCCATCCAAGGCTGATTGAGAGTTTGTAGAAAAATGGCTTCAGATTTTCCACATATTACTCTTCAACATTCTTCCTAAATGTAACAATGTGAGACTCACTAGGAGAACGGCTGTTTATCTTTCCTTTCAAAATGCTGCCAACAATATTTTCTGAATGGAAGACACCATCTTGAAGCATAAAGGGCCGAAAGGGGTTCTGGTCTGGCCGATGGTTGGTGGAGACATTTTGACTATATCTTGGACTTGCCCGGCCTCGCCCAAAATGGCGCCGGTATAAATGGGACTCGTAACTCCTTGTTGTGTACTGGTTGAACAACCTTGATATCACGAGATATGAATGCAGTTTTGATGCTCATGGCGGGCGGGGACGAGAATTGATTGAATATTTCGACATCCCTATTGATATTAAGTTCTGATGTGTTATTTATTACTGTACTATTGAAAGTTCGAATTAACGTCACCCATGGTACTTGCACGCAAATGTATATCTAGATAACTTTTTTGTAAGTGGCCCTGTCGTATTTTAATTACAAAATGTACGTCCACCGATTCCGCAACTGTTAGACATCTTAGTTCTTGCAACCTAATGGCTCGCTCGTTACGTTCCTCTATAATGTAAATGTCTCCTCATCATATACGATTTCAGTTTGCTCCGTGGCCGGCCCACGTGGTTATAGGCCCGTATTTGTATACTGACATTTTCACAATAAAGGTTTTTAAAACAAAACATGGTAGTAGTATTTACATTGGTAAAGTTTTTACTTTTAGTCACTGTTTTCGAATCAGTAAAAGGCAAGTGAAATAAAGCAGTCCAATTACATGACGGATAAAAGGTATAATATGTAGGAACGCAGTAAAGATAAATGGTCAAGGGCAGTTGTGTTTTCCACTCCTGCAATATAAAGTGATCGATAAGAATCTGATAATCAGGCGTATCGGCGACTAAGACAGCAGGCCGAGTCTCTTTTACTCAACGGCTCCGTCATGGAACGAAGAAACGCCCTTTTTCTCGAAAAAGGAATATATTTTACTTGCAGGACAGTTGTAAATTTTCCGGGAAAGTACATTAGCCTGGAATATTATAACATATATGTTTAAAAAAAAATAATGTTCGAAACCAATAAAAAGCGTAATTTTTAGGTCATATGACCAAGCTTTTCATCATTAAAATAACAAAAGTAAAATGAACCAATGAAAAGTTTTATTAACAAGTCACATGACCTGTTATGCTTACGTTACGCGCTGCGCGCCGCGCCCCGGATCACTTCCGGGTGCGCTAATGCGGCGTGTCATATAACGCATTACGCGACAACGTAGGTCAAGAATATAGTCAAAATGTCTCCACCAACCAGCGTTCGGAACACAACCCCTTTCAGCAGTCCAAAAAGTTCTGTTAAATGACAACAGAGGGGACAGGCAACAAGAACCATCAATCAAAGAGGGGAGGGCAAGTTCTTCTCTACCGGGTCATGTTGGGGCGCTACCGGAACTGATCGAATTGGTAGTCTACAGTGTTTCTGGATGTTTCAGACTAAAGCTGGTGTCAGCATGAGAGCACTACCATCTCGTAGCTCCGTCGTGGCCATTCCACGAGCAGACATGGCAGCCGCTCCCCACCAGAAGCCTGCGGGAGTCCGGGGCCCCCAAGACTTTTGTAGAATCTTCACGGCTGAGGGGACGCTTTCGAGAATGGGACCCAAGCCCTATCAGGGAAGCGTCCGAGTTCCAAGGTGTCCCAGGGCCATTTTAGTGGACCACGCCCAAATCTGAAGAGCCGGCCGCAAGAGCGGGAGCAACTCAACTACATGGTGAGCGAGACGCTGTAGTCGCAAGAGCGGGCGGTAAACAGCTGAATGGCGGAAGAGGCACAGTGTAGCAAAAGCGGGCGGAATGGCAACTAAAACGGTAAAGGGGCGCCCCACTACAGCGTGTCTTCAGGTCAAACGGATTGTGGGACAAAGTCCAGAATAGAAGAGTCATGAAAAAAGACAAAAAGTTCCGCCGGACTCCGGGAGCCGGCCGCCTATGTCGGGGGCGATCTCAGGCTACACCAGTGCTATAAGACTTGGGGAGGGGGTCGGAGCCAAGCGTCTTCTCCGAGTCCGTGCCATCACACCGCCCCTCGGGGGCCTCCGTCAAGCGGTTTAGGGAGGTACCATATAACATTGTTTTCAAATGCAGTCAGGTCCACAAACGACCCTCACTTACTTTGAGAATAGTGAAGCTGCAGTAGGTGGAAATAAGCTTCAGACAGTCTTACAAGCACTGCTTTTCTAAACATTTTTTGATTTTTTTGTATTTTTGCACAGTTTTATATTTATTTTTTGTTTTTGATGGAGGGGAAACAACAAAAAACAGGCATTGAAAAAGGCTCAAACTCAGAACTCTGAACTATGGCACCCAACATCCAGGACTTGCCATCCGGATCTTGGCGCCTTGTGCTGCTTCCGACCTATTCACACATCGGTCCACTACTGACATCATCTCATAAACCAACGTAATGTAAATAGTTATTTAATAAAATGTTTTACCCTGTTACTTTGCTGGTTTGTTGTCTATATTTTTAATATTTGCATAGGGTTTGTCGTTATTTTGGGCGGGGTGGGTGATGGAGCCGAGCTGTCTTGCAGCCCTCATGGTGTGGAGCTCAGTTCATCTCACTATTTTCGTATTTCTCATGAAGGGTTGTTCCTAATGTTTCTATTTTAGCGAGGTCAAAAAGAGATCCAATTAGTGGCCTACTGATTTTGCTCGATTACTTTTATTTTTTTACACGATTTTTCACGATTTTTCACTATCTGCAAAGACTAAACAGAGTATTGCGACTTTGTGCTTGTTTGTAAATAGAGAATGAACCAAAGAGAATCAATTGTAAAACAGTAAATGCTTGGATAACAATCAATCAAATGGAGAGACAAGCAGGCACGACGGATTACAACAGGGGTAAAGGCCTGCGTTAACTACTCTTCACTATCTGCAAAGAGAGAGTACTACTAAGAGAAAAGAGGGGAGGGGGGCAGCGTTCAAAGCACATCAGCGTGCATAAACACGAAAAAGTTTTTACCTATCACGTACTTGACATTTTACAGCTTTTGATATTTGCTATTAAAAAACTAATGAAATTCACTGAAAAAACCATAGGTTATAGGCCATATATAGTTAGGAATTTGCATTTACAAAACCTTGAAAATTCACTGAAAAAACCATTGGTTATAGACCATATATAGTTAGGGATTAGCCTCTTCAAAACCTTATTTTACTCACACAAAACCATTGAAATTTCATATATAGTTAGTTCCACTAACTCCACTAATGGATTTAGGATGAAAGCGTCGGCTGGAGCCCAATGCGGGTTTATGAACAGACATTGTGAGTACAGCCATCCACGGACTAAAATAAGGACTCTAACTCCCAGCTCACCGAGCGGCCCAATCCATGGGCGTGTCATATACACTAAATACGGGAGCAGAGCCCGCCCTGCACTCACCTGAAATCGCCAGCCTCTGAGGAAGAAACACTTTGAAACGCGTCAGGCTACCGAAAATTCAGCTGTTTGATTGACCAACTGACGTTCTCTCCGTACCAATAAAGTTGCTTTCAAGCAGAGTGGTGTCTGGAGTGCTGCTTGAACTGAGGGACACCTTTGGAGCAGAATATAACAAGGCGGTTGTCCTACCGCCTAAGCTTGCACCACCCCTTCGGCGGGGGGCCACGGAACTCGGCAAACGGGAGTTTCACATGTGGAGCGCCATGAAATGGATTTAGGATGAAAGCGTCGGCTGGAGCCCAATGCGGGTTTATGAACAGACATTGTGAGTACAGCCATCCACGGACTAAAATAAGGACTCTAACTCCCAGCTCACCGAGCGGCCCAATCCATGGGCGTGTCATATACACTAAATACGGGAGCAGAGCCCGCCCTGCACTCACCTGAAATCGCCAGCCTCTGAGGAAGAAACACTTTGAAACGCGTCAGGCTACCGAAAATTCAGCTGTTTGATTGACCAACTGACGTTCTCTCCGTACCAATAAAGTTGCTTTCAAGCAGAGTGGTGTCTGGAGTGCTGCTTGAACTGAGGGACACCTTTGGAGCAGAATATATATATATATATATATATATATATATATATATATATATATATATATATATATATATATATATATATATATATATATATATATATATATATATATATAAATATATATATATATAAATATATATATATATGTATGTATATGTATATATATATATATATATATATATATATATATATATATATATATATATATATATATATATATATATATATATATATATATATATATATATATATATATATATATATATATATATATATATATATATATATATATATATATATATATATATATATATATATATATATATATTCCAGCCAAACACTCTCCCGGACTTCTTTCTTACACAAAGGAGAGTGTATGGCTGGAATATTTAGGATTCGCTACCCCGTCCGAGGCCCGCCACTGGAAACGGCAGGGATCCGAAGCGACTTTGTTTGGCTGGATATATATATATATATATATATATATATATATATATATATATATATATATATATATATATATATATTACGTACTGGCGGTCGCCAGTAGGTAGTTATAGTTAGGATCTACTTTCCATAGGAGATCCGCAACACTCTATTGGGAATAACTTTGGCGCCGGGGGACGAATCTTCGCAAATTTCTCAAAGAAGGTGGCCCGCTCCGCTCCTTCCCTGAAAATGTGGGGGGGATTCGTCAAGCGGGGTCCGAGATGAAAGGGGGGTCCCAAAACGTGTTTTTCCCATGTTAATTTCCATAGGGCGGTCGACCTCAATTTTAGCCCGAACGGCTGAATGGATTTCCACCAAACTTGGCAAAATTGTAGGGACTGGTAGCCAGATGTGCCTTTGCTATGTCTCAAGATATGTGCTCCAGTGGTTTTTAAGTAATTTAGGTTCCAAAAAATATATATATCTATAGGCGCGCCCCGGTACGCGCACCGGGGAGTGCACCGGGCGCGCCACGCGACTTGCACGCGGAAAGCTGATTGGCTTTCGGGTGTCTGTAATCATTCGAAACAGTCCGGAGCGGCCGCCATCTTGTGCCTCGGTAGGATCGAGACACAAGAGGTGGAAAAAAGAAAGGGGGAAATGACTATAAGGGGGCAGGGTACACCCCCCCTGACCCTCTAGGTTTGATGTGGGGGCCATAAAAGGGCCCGCTGGGCAAAAAAAATATAGATATTTTTTTTGATATGCGCGGGGGGAGCGCCCGGTACGCGAACCGGGGAGCGTAGCATGGGGAAAACCCAGTTTATTAACTGCGTCATCTCTACGACCCTTTTTTGCGTCAATACGCCCCTTTTGCATACATTACACCTGATGTAGGTATAATGTGGCGCAGGGGTTTACAAAGTGACGCATCTACCTAGATGCGTCACTTTGTAAATATAACTCAATATGGTGCATGTTGTATGCTGCTGATGTGTCACAAAAAATGAAGTACCGGTGGCAAGAAAGTGACGCATGGCCTTATAAATGAGGCCTTCAGTCTTCTACTCATGCGTCATATTAAATATATGACGTATTATGTCGCATGTACTTACAGATACGTCAGTATTTCAGACGTATCTGTAAGCACAAAAGTGATGCATTGCTGGAGTGTGTCACAAAAATGATGCAACTCGAGCAATGCATCCTTTCACATGGGGCCAAGCCCCATGTGAAAGGGCCTGCATCAGTCTTACGCCTGCTGTGAAACAGGCGTAAGATTTGGACGCAACAGCTTCATAAAAGTGACGCAGTGATATCTCATAGATTTCACTGCGTCATCTCTATGACCCTTTCTTGCGTCAATACGTCCCTTTTGCATACATTACACCTGACGTAGGTATAATGTGGCGCAGGGGCTTACAAAGTGACGCATCTATCTAGATGCGTCACTTTGTAAATATGACTGAATAAGGTGCATTTTTTACAGCACTGGTGCGTCACAAAAAGTGACGCACAGGTGGCGTTAAAGTGACGCATGGCCTCATAAATGAGGCCTTCAGTCTTCTAGTCATGCGTCATATTAAATATATGACGTATTATGTCGGAAGTACTTACAGATATGTAAGTATTTCAGACGTATCTGTAAGCGCAAAAGTGATGCATTGCTGGAGTGTGTCACAAAAATGTTGCAACTCCAGCAATGCACCCTTTCACATGGGGCCAGGCCCCATGTGAAAGGGCCTGCATCAGTCTTACGCTTGCTGTGATACAGGCGCAAGATTTGGACGCAACAGCGTCATAAAAGTGACGCAGTGATATCTCATAGATTTCACTGCTTCACCTCTACGACCCTTTCTTGCGTCAATACGTCCCTTTTGCATACATTACACCTGACGTAGGTATAATGTGGCGCAGGGGCTTACAAAGTGACGCATCTACCTAGATGCGTCACTTTGTAAATATGACTGAATAAGGTGCATTTTTTACAGCACTGGTGCGTCACAAAAAGTGACGCACCGGTGGCGTTAAAGTGACGCATGGCCTCATAAATGAGGCCTTCAGTCTTCTAGTCATGCGTCATATTAAATATATGACGTATTATGTCGAAAGTACTTACAGATACATCAGTATTTCAGACGTATCTGTAAGCACAAAAGTGATGCATTGCTGGAGTGTGTCACAAAAATGATGTAACTCCAGCAATGCATCCTTTCACATGGGGCCAGGCCCCATGTGAAAGGGCCTGCATCAGTCTTACGCCTGCTGTGATACAGGCGCAAGATTTGGACGCAACAGCGTCATAAAAGTGACGCAGTGATATCTCATAGATTTCACTGCGTCACCTCTACGACCCTTTTTTTGCGTCAATACGCCCCTTTTGCATACATTACACCTGACGTAGGTATAATGCGGCGCAGGGGCTTACAAAGTGACGCATCTACCTAAATGCGTCACTTTGTAAATATGACTGAATAAGGTGCATTTTTTACAGCACTGGTGCGTCGCAAAAAGTGACGCAACGGTGGCATTAAAGTGACGCATGGCCTCATAAATGAGGCCTTCAGTCTTCTAGTCATGCATCATATTAAATATATGACGTATTATGTCGGAAGTACTTACAAATACGTCAGTATTTCAGATGTATCTGTAAGCGCAAAAGTGATGCATTGCTGGAGTGTGTCACAAAAATGATGCAACTCCAGCAATGCATCTTTTCTTACCCTTCCACACCCCCGTTCCTTTTCAATATTTTCTTTGAATATCCACATTCCCCATGTTCACTCTCCTTCTCCTTACGTTCCTTCCCAACACTCACCTTCTTTCAGTCCCCCTACTTCACTTCCTTTCTCCTCTCATTCCTTTCTGTTCTTTCTTACTCATTTTCCTTTCCATTATCAATGCACTCCACTTCACTTACTCTTTTTCATTTTTTTAAGAATATAGCTCTTTGATGAGAATTGGAGGTAGTTCTGAAATGAACTTTTGTTTTTTCTTCTTTTTTCTTTTTTTAGAACAAAAACAAAAACAGGGAATGGAAACTGCTCAACAGGAGCAAAAAAATAAAAATTAGGGCTGGGAACGGCAGCGATGGTTCTCCAATGTTCGAACCATGAGCAGAACACTTTGCTCCCCAAAGGTAAGTAGCTGATCACAGTATCTGCATTTCAGGACGCCTTTGTTGAATGCAGGCTAAATGTTTGGAACCAGCTCTTGCGATCGACCCCTCACTGAAGTAGTTGCTCCTACGGTTGATGTAGAGGCCCCATCACAGGGAACCTCTTGTGCCAGAGCCCTGACACTTTCCCGAGGCAAAATTCTGGGGGTACTTCCTCTCCACATGGCGAAGCATTGTGGAGTTCCCAAAAGAATATTTCTTAGTGGGGTCACCCCGTGACAGGACTGTGTGACAGATCCTGCACTCCACTTTTGGAGCATTGACCTTCTTCTGGTCATCAAGTATGGAAAAAAAATCCAGATGAAATGCTCTTTGACCTTCGGCTGAGGAGGCTCTTCATCAATGAATTGAGGCTCATCTTCACTGCTGAATAGTCTGGCACCCATGATTATCCAAGAAAGATCCAAGAGCAAAAAAGCAGGTCTTTCAGTCACAAATGTGAAAGAAGAAGTGAAGGAAATGGGTGGGGATTTCATTCTTTGTAAAAAAAAAAGTTAGCAACCAATAAAAAGTGTTATTTTAAGGTCACATGACTTGACGCGCTGACGCTGCGCGCACCGGAGCGCTTCCGGGGGCGCATACGCAGCGCGAACGTAGGCACTTCCGGGGGCCCATACGCGGCGCGAATGTAGGCGCTTCCGGGGGCGCTTACGCGGCGCGCCTAAGTGACATTTTTATAGTTTCACGAAATGCAAAATTATTTTCATTTCCTTATTCAAAAACACTGCTTTTATATGTATGGTACTAAATGTCTTGCGTTATTATTAACTTTTCATTCATATTTTTTTACACGAACGCAAGTAGCGCTCTGGGTGCGCTTTCCGGAGAGCTTACCGGTGCGCGGACCCAGAGCGCCCCAAGAAAAAATGATTAAAAATTTTTTTTCAAAAAATATTATTATAAAAAAAATAATACTCATCAATACTCACACAAAACAGCAAATTAAAAAATAAATCGTAGGTTACAAACTCGATATAGAAAGGAATTAGCATTTAAAAAACCTATGAAATTCACTGAAAAAACCATAGGTTTCACACCAGTTATAGTTAGGAATTAGCATTTAAAAAAACTATTAAATTCACTGAAAAAACCATAGGTTTCACACCAGTTATAGTTACCAGGAAATTTTACTGACATAAAACCATTGAAATTCCCTCGTTATAGTTAGTTGGACTCACTATAACTTGCGCGCCTGCAATGCACTGCTGATGATGTCACATATTACATCACTCATGACATGGTCAGTGACATCACTCATGACATCACTGATGACACCATCCTTGTGACAGAGTGACAGACCTCCTTTCAGTGTAATGTAACCCTTGAAACACATATTCAAAAATAGAAACTAACATTTTCAAAAACATGGAGATACCCATACCAGTTACAACAACCAATTCATTAATTCCGCCATCTATATACACATCCACTCATTCACCAACAGTTCTATATAGTCACTCATACATATACTCACTCATCATATGTAGTGATACACCTATACATCCTGTTACACACCGACAGTCATCCAAAAGTTACTCACACATGCAAATAAACTATTAAACATCCATTTATTTGCATATACAGCTATACACACACTACCACCTTACTTCTAAGGAAACTTACACATACTTACTCTCTTAAACAATCACTTATAGAAACACATACTTATTTAAACAGGAACTCTTACAATCTCTCACTCTCACATTTACTCACTTATATACATCAATACTCACATATACTAGATTAAAACCTATGTAGTTACTGATAAAGACACTAGTGAGACAGTCATTCACTCACTAACACACACATATACACACTCATCCACCCATACAGTACTGCACATAAGCTGTCTTCAAAACACATACAAACAGTGAGTCAGTCATTGATGCATCTATGTGCTAAGTAATACCCCCACCAAACCATACAGAAACGTGTGCATGGGTGTGTTGGTGAGTGAATGGATATCTCAGTGCTACATGTCCAAGTAAGTACATATGTAAAACACAGTGCATGTGAAAGTTGGCATATATAAATGACTATACATGAGAGCCAGTGAATGTGCGAGTGGCTGTATGGATCATTGTGTACTTGTATCAGTGATTGTATAAGAGAGTAAGTATGTGTTAGTATATGTTTGAATAAGTAAGGTGTTGTGTGTATAACTGTATAGTTGAGGAAATGGAAGTGTGATTGATTCTTTGCATGACTGACTAGGTGTGTGAGTAACTCCATGGATGAGTGGCAGTGTGTGAATGTCTGTATAGGTGTATGAGTGCATATGATAGTGTTGTATTGATGAGTGACTGTATGTATGAGTGATTCTATGGGTGAATGAGTGAATGTGTGTGTAGACCTAGGAATCAGTGAGTGCTTATGTAGTAACTGGTATTGGTGTGTCAATGGTTTCAAGACTGGTAGTCTGTATTTAACACTGGGTGTATCAAAGGTTATATTAGAGTGTGAGGAGGTGCATCGTATTATCACATGAATGATATCATCAGTGATGTGATCTGTGATGTCAAATGAGATGTCATCAGTGATGTCATTTCAGATGTCATCAGTGATGTCATCAGTGATGTCATCAGTGATGTCACTGAACATGTCATGAATGATATAATATGTGACATCATCAGCAGTGGCTTGCGGGTGCCCAAAATATAGTTATATATATATATATATATATATATATATATAACTATATAGGAGCAATTTCAATGGTTTTTTAAATGCTAATTCCTAACTATATAAGGCCTGAAACCTATGGTTTTTTAAGTGAATTTGCAAGGTTTTTAAAATGCTAATTCCTAACTATATAAGGCCTGAAACCTATGGTTTTTTAAGTGATTTTGCAAGGTTTTTTAAATGCTAATTCCTAACTATATAAGGCCTAAAACCTATGGTTTTTTAAGTGAATTTGCAAGGTTTTTTAAATGCTAATTCCGAACTATATAAGGCCTGAAACCTATGTTTTTTTCAGTGAATTTGCAAGGTTTTTTAAATGCCAATTCCTAACTATATCAGGCGTGAAACCTATATTTTTTTTAATGAATTTCAAAGGTTTTGTAAATGCTAATTCTATTAGCGGATAACAATTATATATGTTATTATCCTTCTGGGACCACCTGAGCAGCCATCTTGTTTCTCAGGAGAAGTGAGACACAAGAGAGCACAAAACAAGAGTGGGAAACGCAAAAAGGGGGCAGGGTAGAGACCCCCTGACCCCCTAGCCCTTCTCAAGGGGTCCCAGAAGGACCACCAAGTGCAAAATCTTATTTTTTTATAAATCGCGGGGAACGCGCATGGTACGCGTACCGTACGCATACCGTACGCGTACGGTCCGCGTACCCCGCAATTTATTTGAATTTTTTTTTTTTTGCCCTTGCGGGTCCTTTCGGGACCCCCTGAGAAGGGCTAGAGGGTTGGGGGGTCCCTACCCTGCCCCCTTTTCGTGTTTTCCACTCTTGTTTTGGGCTCTCTTGTGCCTCAGTTCTCTTGAAAAACAAGATGGTGGCCAACAATTCCTGGTTTGGACAGTTTAGAATGTTGACAGTTGACTGCCAGCCAATCAGAAACTCGCTTGCGCACGTAAGGGTATGCGCACGTACGCGTACGGTACGCGTACCGTACTCGTACGGTGCCCATACCGTGAGCGCATATAGATATATAATTTGCTCAAATTCAATTTTCTCAACAACTACTGGAGGGATTTTCACCAAATATAGAAAAGGCACTACTGCATACCTGTCCCTACGATTTTACCAAGCTTGGTGTAATTCCTTTCAGCCGTTCAGGCTGTAGCCGTGTCTAAAGGTCCCATAGAAAATGCCATTTGAAAAATGTCAAATTCAATTTTCTCAAGAACTACTGGAGGGATTCTCACCAAACATAGCAAAGGCACATCTGCATACCAGGCCCTACCATTTTGCCAAGTGTGGTGTAATTCCATTCAGCCGTTCGGGCTGTAGCCGTGTCTAAAGGTCCCTATGGAAATTAACATGGGGAAAACATGTTTTGGGAACCCCCTTTCGGCCCCCGCTTGACGAATCCCCCCGAAACTTTCAGGGAAGGAGCGGAGCGGAGCTGGCCAAAATTCTGGAAAATGACACACAGATTCCTCAATCGGCGCCAAAGTTATTCCCAATAGAATGTTGAGCGCATATAGATATATAATTTGCTCAAATTCAATTTTTACAACAACTACTGGAGGGATTTTCACCAAATATAGAAAAGGCACTACTGCATACCTGTCCCTACCATTTTGCCAAGTTTGGTGTAATTCCGTTCAACCGTTCGGGCTGTAGCCGTGTCTAAAGGTCCCATAGAAAATGCCATTTTAAAAATTTCAAATTCAATTTTCTCAAAAACTACTGCAGGGATTTACATCAAACATACAAAAGGCACTGATGCATACCAGTCCCTACCATTTTGTCAAATCTAGTGGAATTGCGTTCAGCCGTTCGAGCTGTAGCCGTCTCAGAATGTCCCTATGGAAATTAACATGGGGAAAACACATTTTGGGACCCCCCTTTTTTCTCGGCCACCGCTTGACGAATTCCCCCGAAACTTTCAGGGAAGGAGAGGAGGGGAGCGAGGCAAATTTAAGGAAAATAACAAACAGATCCCTCAATCGGCGCCAAAGTTATTCCCAATAGAATGTTCGGAATTTGCTATGGTAACTAGGTCCCAACTATATATACCTACTGGCGACCGCCAGTAGGTAATATATATACATATATATATATATTCACTGAAAAAAACATAGGTTTCACACCAGTTATAGTTAGGAATTAGCATTTAAAAAACCTATTAAATTCACTGAAAAAACCATAGGTTTCACACCAGTTATAGTTACCTGGAAATTTTACTGACATAAAACCATTGAAATTCCCACGTTATAGTTAGTTGGACTCACTATAACTTGCGCGCCTGCAATGCACTGCTGATGATGTCACATATTACATCACTCATGACATGGTCAGTGACATCACTCATGACATCACTGATGACACCATCCTTGTGACAGAGTAACAGACCTCCTTTCAGTGTAATGTAACCCTTGAAACACATATTCAAAAATAGAAACTAACATTTTCAAAAACATGGAGATACCCATACCAATTCAGTAATTCCGCCATCTATTTACACATCCACTCATTCACCAACAGTTCTATATAGTCACTCATACATATACTCACTCATCATATGTAGTGATACACCTATACATCCTGTTACACACCAACAGTCATCCAAAAGTTACTCACACACATACTCACACATGCAAATAAACTATTGAATATCCATTTATTTGCATATACAGCTATACACACACTACCACCTTACACTTACACATACTTACTCTCTTAAACAATCACTTATAGAAACACATACTTATTTAAACAGGAACTCTTACAATCTCTATAGGTAACTATAACTGGTGTGAAACCTATGTTTTTTTCAGTGAATTTAATAGGTTTTTTAAATGCTAATTCCTAACTATAACTGGTGTGAAACCTATGGTTTTTTCAGTGAATTTCATAGGTTTTTCAAATGCTAATTCCTTTCTATATCGAGTTTGTAAACTACGATTTTTTTTAATTTGCTGTTTTGTGTGAGTATTAATTAGTATTATTTGTTTTATAATAATATTTTTTTTAATTTTTTTTTTTAACATTTTTTCTTGGGGCACTCTGGGTCCGCGCACCGGTAAGCTCTCCGGAAAGCGCACCCAGAGCGCTACTTGCGTTCGTGTAAAAAATATGAATGAAAAGTAAATAATAACGCAAGACATTTAGTACCATACATATAAAAGCAGATTTTTTGAATAAGGAAATGAAAATTATTTTGCATTTCCGTGAAACTATCAAAACGTCACTTCGGCGCGCCGCGAAAGCGCCTAGGTTTGCGCCGCGTATGCGCCCCCGGAAGCGCTCCGGTGCGTGCAGCGTCAGGGCGTCAAGTCATGTGACCTTAAAATAACACTTTTCATTGGTTGCTAACAGTTTTTTTTACAAAGAATGAAATCCCCACCCATTTCCTTCACTTCTTCTTTCACTTTTGTGACTGAAAGACCTGCCTTTTTTGTCTTCGATCTTTCTTGGATAATCATGGCTGCCAGAGCATCCAGCAGTGAAGATGAGCCTGAATTCATTGATGAAGAGCCTCCTCAGCCGAAGGAGAAAGAGCATTTCATCTGGAAATATTTTTCCATACCAGATGACCAGAAGAAGGTCAATGCTCCAAAAGTGGAGTGCAGGATCTGCCACACAGTCCTGTCACGGGGTGACCCCACTAAGAAATATTCTTTTGGGAACTCCACAATGATTCGCCATGTGGAGAGGAGGCACCCCCAGAATTTTGCCCGGGAAAGTGTCAGGGCTCTGGCACAAGAGGTGCCCAGTGATGGGGCCTCTACATCCACCGGAGGAGCAAGTACTTCAGTGAGGGGGCGATCGCAGGAGCTGGTTCCAAACATTCAGCCTGCATTCAACAAAGGCCTCCTGAAATGCAGATACTGCGATCAGCTACTTACCTTTGGGGAGCAAATGGAAAGGGGCAAACACCCCGGCAGAGACATGATCAGGGTATTCGTTCAGCCAAGACGCCATACACTCGGATGCAACAACTCCTTCTGATTTTTAACGTGCTCTATCCCATAGTGATCGGTCAACAGCGAAAACATGTTCACATATTTATCCGCCCAAATCCTTTCTTTCACATCCATCGGGATATGTTGGACCACCTTTTCCCTCCTTGAGGGTAACGATCCCTCCCCCGCCATTGGCAACGGCTGCTTACCCGAACCAGTAGCTGGATCTGTTGTTGCTGCTTTTCCAACGCTCGACGCCGGTTGTTCCGAGGGATTCTGCGGGGAAACAAGAGGACAAGGTGCCTTCGCAGCATCTCTCGATTGCCGCAACTGCTTCATTATTAACCTGGCCTCCTCGGCCGTGTCTCCCGGTGCCACAGCACCCTCGTTACTCTTGCCTAACCACGCCGCCAACTGGGCGGCCAGCTCGGGAGGCATATCCCCCTCGTTAACGGGTGAAACTACCACAGGGATCGGCTGTCCCACGTTCGGGCTCGGAACTGGGGCCTCCACTGGACTGACCGGGCTCGCCGGAGGTGACTCGGGAACCGGGGCCTCCCCCCCTGCCGCCCTATTCCTGGCCCTTTTACCTCTCCCGGCAGGGACTACTCCCGGCAATGCTGGCCCGATGACTTTCTTCGGTCTACCCGTACCATTCATTGCCGCCATCTGCTTCTTCATGTTCGCCATGTCTTTCACCAGCATGCATAGCATTTGTTCGGTCCCAACCTTCTTTCCGACCTTCTTGCCAGGCATCGTTCACGGCTATTTGACTCGAGGTCCTTGATCCAAAGCTTCGGAATCACTGAAAGGAGAAACACAAAATTACAAGTTCTCAAAATTGGCTCCTTGTTCCGTCTCGGGCTCACGTGCAACGAGGAGGTGCAGCTTCCAAGCACAGGAACAAGAGGATGCTTCCTTAGATTGTTGCTCTTTTATTCTTCCTCGGGAGGGCGTGTACCCTCCTCCGATCCGCCTACGGGCGTGGCCAACGGTGTAAGTGTCTAGGACAACCCCTCTTGGGCGGGAAAAGGCGCGCCCCGGCTACGCCGCTTCGGGCATACCAGCCAAGACACGCCCCCCGCCCAAACTGGTTTCCCGGGGGGGTCAGGGCACCCGGCCATAGTGCCCTGCTCATGGTTCGAGCATTGGAGAACCATCGCTGCCGTTCCCAGCCCTAATTTTTTTTGTTTTTTTTGCTCCTGTTGAGCAGTTTCCATTCCCTGTTTTTGTTTTTGTTCTAAAAAAAAAATAAGAAGAAAAAAAAAAGTTATTTTCAGAACTACCTCCAATTCTCATCAAAGAGCTATATTCTTAAAAAAATGAAAAAGAGTAAGTGAAGTTGAGTGCATTGATAATGGAAAGGAAAATGAGTAAGAAATAACAGAAATGTATGAGAGGAGAAAGGAAGTGAAGTAGGGGGACTGAAAGAAGGTGAGTGTTGGGAAGGAAAGTAAGGAGAAGGAGAGCGAACATGGGGAATGTGGATATTCAAAGAAAATGTTGTAAAGGAACGGGGGTGTGGAAGGGTAGGAAAAGATGCATTGCTGGCGTTGCATCATTTTTGTGACACACTCCAGCAATGCATCACTTTTGTGCTTGCAGATACGTCTGAAATACTGACGTATCTGTAAGTACTTCCGACATAATACGTCATATATTTAATATGACGCATGACTAGAAGACTGAAGGCCTCATTTATGAGGCCATGCGTCACTTTAACGCCACCGGTGCGTCACTTTTTGTGATGCACCAGTGCTGTAAAAAATGCACCTTATTCAGTCATATTTACAAAGTGACGCATCTAGGTAGATGCGTCACTTTGTAAGCCCCTGCGCCACATTATACCTACGTCAGGTGTAATGTATGCAAAAGGGACGTATTGACACAAGAAAGGGTCGTAGAGGTGACGCAGTGAAATCTATGAGAAATCACTGCGTCACTCTTATGACGCTGTTGCGTCCAAATCTTGCGCCTGTATCACAGCAGGCGTAAGACTGATGCAGGCCCTTTCACATGGGGCCTGGCCCCATGTGAAAAGATGCATTGCTGGAGTTGCATCATTTTTGTGACACACTCCAGCAATGCATCACTTTTGCGCTTACAGATACGTCTGAAATACTGACGTATCTGTAAGTACTTCCGACATAATACGTCATATATTTAATATGACGCATGACTAGAAGACTGAAGGCCTCATTTATGAGGCCATGCGTCACTTTAACGCCACTGGTGCGTCACTTTTTGTGACGCACCAGTGCTGTAAAAAAGGCACCTTATTCAGTCATATTTACAAAGTGACGCATCTAGGTAGATGCGTCACTTTGTAAGCCCCTGCGCCACATTATACCTACGTCAGGTGTAATGTATGCAAAAGGGACGTATTGACGCAAGAAAGGGTCGTAGAGGTGACGCAGTGAAATCTATGAAATATCACTGCGTCACATTTATTACGCTGTTGCGTCCAAATCTTACGCCTGTTTCACAGGAGGCATGCAGGCCCTTTCACATGGGGCCTGGCCCCATGTGAAAAGATGCATTGCTGGAGTTGCATCATTTTTGTGACACACTCCAGCAATGCATCACTTTTGCGCTTACAGATACGTCTGAAATACTGACGTATCTGTAAGTACTTCCGACATAATACGTCATATATTTAATATGACGCATGACTAGAAGACTGAAGGCCTAATTTATGAGGCCATGCGTCACTTTAACGCCACCGGTGCGTCACTTTTTGTGACGCACCAGTGCTGTAAAAAATGCACCTTACTCAGTCATATTTACAAAGTGACGCATCTAGGTAGATGCGTCACTTTGTAAGCCCCTGCGCCACATTATACCTACGTCAGGTGTAATGTATGCAAAAGGGACGTATTGATGCAAGAAAGGGTCGTAGAGGTGACGCATTGAAATCTATGAGATATCACTGCGTCACTTTTATGACGCTGTTGCGTCCAAATCTTGCGCCTGTATCACAGCAGGCGTAAGACTGATGCAGGCCCTTTCACATGGGGCCTGGTCCCATGTGAAAGGATGCATTGCTGGAGTTCCATCATTTTTGTGACACACTCCAGCAATGCATCACTTTTGCGCTTACAGATACGTCTGCAATACTGACGTATCTGTAAGTACTTCCATATTGGTATGCGAATATTTTGGTGATCGATATTCTGTCAGTGAACCCAGACCAACATAATATATTAAATCAAGTAAGTCACATACCAGCTTGCAAGCCAGAAAAAACTCCAGGGCAATAGGTATTTAAAAGGATATAGAAAAACACACAATACTTGAGATTGGATGTAAATGGTAAATTCCACTGGCTACTGCAGAAGAAATGAAATTTACCCTCGCACAGTTCTATTTAGCCCCTCTACTTTCTGAGTTAACTCAAATAGATAGGGCCTTACTAGGGTTCCTATATGAGACTGACTTCAGCACAATCCTATCGCTTAAACAAGAATCTAAGTCAATGTCACGTATGGCCATGCCTCCATACTGAGTTTGGAAACATCGGAATACATGAATACAGTTCTAGAGCTCACCCAGACTCTGTATCCTCTCAACATTGCCCAAATGCCAGATGGAAGCGTATTCAATACAAAAAAGACCAATTCATGATTCTGCTGGTCAAGCACAATGCTTTTTTTTCTATTTATCCTATGTAAGGTAAAAAGGGAGCTTCACACCAATATCTGAGCCTTTCTAGTCTAGATTTAGGGGCCCATTAGGATGGCGGGCGGACCCTAGCGGTGCTGGTACTGGCTGCCAGTTCTTGTGTTGGTCCCGCCCCGTCAATTAGGATGCCACCGCCACCATGGCAGTGGCATCCTCCATTCCCAGCATTGTGGCGGGCGGTGCTCACAGCACCGCCCGCCACAATGCTGGGAATGCGCTGCGTGCATTGTCATGCACAAGGTGGCAGGCACCGTAAGGTACCTCCCACCATGTCCAGGACAATGCAGGGGGGTACCATAGGTACCCCTCGTGAGCCACCACCACCCCCTAATACCCTGGGGGCCCACAACGGGCCCCGGAAAGCAGAATCTGCATGCCTTTCCATGGTGGCAACGCTACCACGGAAAGGCATGTTTCCAACCCCATACTAATATGGATGGCTGTGTCTAGCAGCCACCATTGCCATATTAAACCCTTTTCTGCCCGGCCGACTTGTTGACTGGGTGGAAAAGCGGCGGACAGTCTTCCCATCTGCCGCGGTACCCCCTGCCATACTAATATGGTGACGGTAAATGGGTGCCCGGCGGGGAAGGATGTAGGGCGGATCACCATCACAGCATATAGACCTCTCTGCTACTGAAAGATCTTTTATAGCCTGTGGAAGTCTCTATTCATATGAAATCTGATCATGGCTTGAAGTAATCTATATTGGCCTAATACTAGTTTGTAAATGTTCAACTCCCCATTGTTGGGAAATTAGTTTATAGCTTATGGAACGCTCTATTTATCGAAGATCACGTTGCAGCTTGTGATGCTCTGTACTATAGATTACTATTTCATTACCTGGAAGAATCTCCCAGGGTGGAAGTGATTTGTCTAATTGTCTTTATTGACGCACAACCAGGTCTTAAAGTGTGGCTTTCAAGATCGGTGGTGAAGTCACGCTCAGGGAAATTTCTATGTATAGCAGTTAACCTTGTGCATTTCTGGACGTTTCATTTACAGTACTTTGAAGTCTTTACACTTTGACTTTTTGTTCTGTTCTTTATCTTATCATTTATTCATAGCTGAGGAGCTCTATATTGGCAGATTTTCGAATGGAACGTTCTGTTTGTGGATGTTTAGTGCATAGCTTGATTGAGGCTCAGTATTTGGGAAGTTATCTTATAGCATTTGTAATTCACTATTGGTAGGCATTCTATTCTTGGCATGTTGAACACACTAGCGGTGGCACTACTTTGTTACCTGATGATCTCCCACATCCTAATAAGTTAGCTAACAACTTGTTGAGGCTCCTGTTGCTGGAAAGTTTTCTCAAAGTGTGTGGTACTCTTTCGGTGGAGTTCCAAAGTAAATGTAACGTGTGGGACTCTCTATCTAGCGCCACCATGTAATCTGGATGGTAGGCTCGTAGTCTGTAGCAATCATTGAGAGTTACTATTCTTTTCATAGACTGCAAAACTCCATCGGTGAATGATCCATTCATTCGTTTTTAACTCGATTGGATGATGTTCTATGCATAGAGAGTGGAACTCTATATAGATGGGATTTCCAGTGTGGCCCCTGGCTGCTAACATGGTGGACCATGTGGAACTCTTTATTCTTGAAAGTTTCAATTTGGGGTAGTACCATACATATACAATGCAAATCTGTAGGAGGTGCATGAAAATATATCTAACAGTGCAGTGGACGTTTTTTTTTGGCCCATAGATCGTTTCCTAGATGTGGTTTTGCATTACACGAGTCATGCCTTCTTGCGGGAGTTTGACTCTTAGATTATAACTGGTTTAATAACTAAAGTATAACAGCCTTTTTATGGCCTTAACATATAGCTGTTTGTGTGATCAGGTCCTGGGTTCTGTTGGTGAATTCTCACTTCTCATTATGCTGAACTCTGTGTGTCCATGAATCTTTTCTTTTTATGAGATGGTTTGTTCCACCTTGGAACACTCTTGCTGTCAATGTTTACTGCTCTGGCATTGGCACATTGGAGGCTGTACTGCTTGGCCCAAGCAGTGCAGTCTTCTGAGAGTGCGGCAAGGCCTGACCTTTTTGAAAAGCCTGCTCATTAATTCTTCTGTTACCATGCCTTAGGATTCGATTTCATCAACATGTTTGAGGATTGCACGAAATGCTCAAATGGATTAATTAGTGCAAGGGAAGGGGGATCTTAATGCCTCATGTGCAGGGATATCAACATTACTTGGGCAACTGCAAAAGTTTCTAGACTTCCCTCAAGCAACTAGTTCAAGTCATTAGGACTGTATTTCCAAGGTGGAAGTACACATACACATCCAAATCTGTGAAAGGGGGTTCTCTGCACACAGGATAGCGGGAAAAAATGATTGCATGCAAACCAGTTCACAGGCGGGTCAAGTAGGGCCCATCTGAGGAGAAATGCCAGTTGTGTGCTGCTGCCCCTTGCAGCCGCCTTTCAACACCATGTCAGTCGCGGCTTCTCCCCTCCCACGCCTCCGTTTTATGAACTCATCCTATTTACCTAGAAACATGCTGCTCCAAGGCACAACAAACTGCTCATTACCAGCCATTCAGGAATGCCTTGGCTGTGGGATCTATTTTGACCTCCAGCGGCCCAAAGCAGCCCTCCACGGGGATATCTGACCAGCTGTCGCGCTCAACTGCTCCTGCCCTCAGGGAGAGCGACCTTTGACTTATTAAGGGAGTGATTGGACAACTTGTGCTCTGAGGGGTTCCGCCGCCCCCATTTGTGACTCAACATCAATTAGCCCACAGAGCCTATGGATCAAATGTTCCGTTCATTTTCACTGCAAGCTCTACTGACATCCAAAACATTGTGTATGCTTTGTTATGGTCACATTCCCTGTTTTAGGAACCAGTGTACTTTCAAAACTTGTAACTAGCCTTCAAACATAAAGGGCACTGAAAATGACGCCTATCTTTATTTTAAAAAACGAGTTGTGCAGAAATGTTTCACAACAATCCAACTCTCCCCCTCAGCACAATAACAAAACACTCATTGCCACACAATCCATCAGTATACCCAGTCCAAAGGCCAGCATGTCTATTCTGGCTCATTATTCCATGTATTTTACAATCCATTTTTATTGTTCCTATGTCTGGCTCAAAAAACGCATTTCTGCACACTGATTTTTACACTCACAGAATCTCACATTTAATAGTTATGCAACTCCCAAGAAAAATAACGATCACAGGGGTTACAAAGGGTTGAAATAAATGTTCACAACTACATAGACATCTGTCTACTGATCTTTTGGTGAAGAAATCTATCAAACAGAAGTGCCTTTCCTATCACACGTTTTCCTCTGAAGGTAATTAGCTAAAATTTGAGGTGGTCGAAGGAACGGCTCATCAGTGCACCCTCCATGGCCCAAAAAAATGCTTTCTCGCAGATTTGCGACAGTAACTCCCGGACTGAAATCAGGTACCAATTTTGGGTGCAAATTACACAACTCCTAATTACTATTTGCCTTCACCGCAGTAATTTTGATTCCATTTTCATTGTTTCAAAGCAGGATGAATGTACACCCCTCCCCCCCCCCCACACACACACATGCCTATAGGGTCCCTCGCGCGGCAACAGCCCCCCCCCCTCATCCCCCCTCCACACGTGACACCTGGGCCCCCACGTGCCACCAGGGCCTAACACGCTGCACCTGTTTTTCATACTGGAGGAACGGTATCTTCCCTGAACAGAATTTCACCGGCATTACCGGAATTTTCGAATCCATGACCGTAAAAAAAAAAGTTTGAAAGGAGCAAAATGTGTAATTTTGCCATTTTAAAAGCTTGAAATACCAAATAGAAGCTGAAACAGTTCTAGAGCTGTCTAGTCCAACCATACATGATTAAGCAAACAGAGGGAAAGGCTGCGACGATTAAAATAAAACAGGGGCATTCATAGACATTTTTTATGCGAATGCCAGTTCCTTGCGACTGCACAAGCACTAAACGTGAAACCATTAGCCGGTGTGCTTCTCTGTGGAAGGTGGTAGCAGGGCCTCACGGTGGATAGATATGATGCTTTATAATGAAATCCTTACTCTTTGCGAACTGTATTGCGCCCCAGGGGAATTCAGTGTACAGCACTTTACTACATAACCTTGCAAGAGACGATAGCCAGATGTATAGGGGCCGCGCGTGCTGGCTTCCACCTCTCTGAGCACTGCTTTTGACAATGTTACCTACTGGGCTCTTCTCCCACTTTAATCCTCAATACGAGCACCTTAGTCCGTAGAAGAGTTCACTTCATCTTTCTTACCCACCTATTTGCCCTTCTTTTTGCACTCTATTCATCCACCTGCCCTTCACCTTTCCATCCATCCTTTCACCATTCAATACACCCATCCTTTTACCATTCCTACCATCTATCTTTTCTCTATTCAGTTGTTGTCCATCCATCCTGTGACCCATCTGTCCACTCACCAGACTCTCCATCATTATGCCCATCCACCCACGTATCCGTTTCCCCGTGGATCTACCTTTTCACTCTTTCATCCATCCATCATTTTGAAATTCTTTCCTTCCCTCTTTTTACCCACTCTATTTTTTTCTTCCACCCTCCCTACCTTCCTTCTTTATCTATTTGGCCTCTCTCTGTCCTTTTCTCCCATTTTCACCATTGCTCCTTCTCCGATTTCTCTACTTTGCTTCAGGGCTCAGTTTGCCAGTGGCAACCCCATCCCCACTTAAACTCCTACAGGGGGCTCACGACGCCTTTGTGGCCTCATACCAAGCGAGTCTGACCAATTCTAAGTCATTGCTATCCAAACAAAATGCGTTTTACAATGGAACATTTTCTTTTAAAGCACAATTTTCTAGCTGCATATTTTCTACAAAGACACCAGGAGTTGTATGTCATTTGATTGCAAACATTTAACCATAATTCCATTTCGTAATGTAACTTTCATGCTATCCAATGTTATCCAAACATGCGCCTATTTTTTTCTTTTGAAATAGATGGCTGTCAATTCCATTTAATAGAAAATCATCTAAAACATTTAATTGTACATATTAGTACCTTTTATTTTCGCCATTCGAACGTTGTAAAAAATACATTGTCCCAATTTTACATTATAAAGTTACTAGAAAGTACTTTTAATCTGCGCAATCATTTTCTAAAACTAATTTCAGGTTCAGCAGATGTGCCCCTATTTTACCCTATGAAACTTCGTTTGCCTTCCTTGTCCCTGTCTGAAAAGTGAGTTGTCTTCTCATCTTAGAGCTAGGTAATTTGCGTTCTTCCCTTAAAAAAAATAGGGGCATATTATCAAGGGGGTTTATCTCCGCTTTTTTGGCTTTAAAAGCCAAGAAAGCCGAGATAAAATTATCTCCCTATTACCTAGCTGTCGCTAACACCAGTTAGCAACAGCTAGTAGGAGATAGCGACCATCTTGGGCCCCACTTTGCATGTCAGTGATATTTATCACTAATGAGATGCAAAGTGGGCGTGCCAAGATGTTAGAGACTGAAAACAGTCGCTAACATCGCTATCTCCTATTACCAACTTTTGGAGATATTCGCGCTAAGCGCGAATATCTCCAAAAGCTAACACCTGCCCTGAGCAGTTCTTAGCCATGTTATCCAATGGGAGGTGGATAACATGGCTAAGAGCATTAGCTCGGTAATGCATGAATATCGCTGACTTTTCAGCGATATTCATTCATTTGCGGCGATTTTTATCGCATTTGTGTTAAACATTGGTAATACCAAGGTTTATTTGCGGTAAAAATCGCCGCAGCTCAGCGGTAAATTTTTGTCTCTAGCCAAGCAATAGCGATAACTATCGCTATTGCTTGGTAATATGCCCCTTAATTTTTTTTAATTTTGAAAATGTTGCATGTCTCCTTCGGAGGCAGGGTGTCAATCTGTGCTCGTTTAGGTTGATGACTCTTTGTTTTCAGTTTACTGTTGCACTTTCCTCTGCGTTTTGGTAGGTCTCTACTTTACAAACCTTTCCTTTCTTTTCCAGTGCACATCTTTTGCTAAGCTTTGCGCGTTTCTTTTGTTTTACTCCTGCAGTTTTCATCACGTAAGCCTATCAAGGTTATCCCCTTGGTACATTTCTTCATCCGGCATGGGCTATATCATTGCGTCATTGGTCTACGGGCAGACTGTGTGTCCAAAATGAAATAATCATATTTCACCTTGAAATCATCACTGCATTGATTTAAGCTTACATTCCTGCAAAGTATTTTCTCTCCAGGCATAATTAGCAAGAGCCTAAATTCGATAATGCAGAGTTTAGGAAACTGCTTTGTTTTCACAAGTACAACTTTGGAAAATAATCATCTTCTACACTTGTGGTAGGGAGCAGCCTTGGTGTGTATGTGTCTGTGTAGCTTGTACAGCAGAAAAGTCAAATTGTATGAGAGGGAGCGAAAAGAATTCAATACATCATAGTATAAGGAAGCTTAAGGTGTGCGAAAGTCCGAAAGGGAAAGGGGGTATAGAGGAGGGCAAGTAAGAGTGGTTTGCAAGGAAATGGTGAATTTGAGGGAATATTATGTGTATGTGAAAGAGAGAGTGGCGGATGTGAGTGCAGGTGAATGAGAATGGGATTGTGACAAGATGTGGCAAGAGAGAGTAGTGTCTTATAGAGAGGAATCCCATAAGAAAGAAAATCTAGAGGATCTGTTCGAGAAACTTGGGACAATGGGATGGGAGGTGAAGGTCCAGGTCTGGGTGTGATTATTGGGATTGGAAGTGTGGTCTGCTGGATGATACACATTATTATTATTATTTTTATTGAAAACCATATAAAATACATAGAATGTAATCCAAATATCCATACTTTAAAATCCATCAATAGCATCCGAAGGGGTAATAAATAACTCCAATTGGTCATAAAACAACAAATCTAATAGTTAATAAGTAGGGGGATCTAAAAAAACAAATTATCAAGCCCTAAGATAAAAAGAACAACTAGAATCTCGAGACTTATAGCCACTGCTGCCAAAAAAAACTGTTCAAATTACATGAAGTATACTATCCATGTTAAAACGCCAGGGGGCATATTATCAAGATAGGCCGTTACATTATCGCTGCTTTTATCGACAGGAAACTGCCGATAAAGCGGCGGTAATGGGCTTGATAATATGCTCTATGAATTCCAATCGAAGCCCATGTTACATGTCTT
Organism: Lissotriton vulgaris; assembly: GCF_964263255.1. Classification (NCBI taxonomy): domain Eukaryota; kingdom Metazoa; phylum Chordata; class Amphibia; order Caudata; family Salamandridae; genus Lissotriton; species Lissotriton vulgaris. The sequence goes on from NC_141695.1 coordinate 452,098,183, forward strand.
CACATCTAACATGGGCTTCGATTGGAATTCATAGAGCATATTATCAAGTCCATTATCGCCGCTTTATCGGCAGTTTCCTGCCGATAAAAGCAGCGATAATGTAAGGCCCTTTATTGATAATATGCCCCCTGGTTCTGAGATTCATAAAAAAGGACAAATTGAAGGGAGACAACAGATTATATACTACCTTTCAAAATCACAGTCAAAATACAATGCCCACATCTTCTCAAATTTCTTAAGTCCCCCAATTCGGGAAGCATAAGTTTGTCTGCTTCTTTTAACCTGACCCATTTTCTGAACCGATTCAGTTTAGATGGAATTAGATACGTTTGCCATCTTTGAAGTAAGAGTGATCTGGCAACCACCATACCAATATATAAAAGTGTAATCAACTTCTTGGGTAGCCACAGATCAGGGTCACAAACCATCACTATCAGCCGATCATTAAACCCAATTGATATCAAACATTCTGTTGCCAGATATTCAAAAATATTGTTCAATAACTTCTGGATCAAGAGGCACCATAATATTACATGAGTCCAATTGGCTGCAGGGTAAATATTGCCCCGGAAGCATTGCCCCGATTGTTTGGGGTAAACCTTGGCTACAAAGCAAGGGGTTCTATACAGTAGTCACTTGCTGAAATATAACATCTTTCTCCAGTTGGCCCCTCTGACTGAACTAACATTTAAATTATTAATTGTAGACCACATCTTTGGGGTAATTTCCAAGCCCTCATATTTACCCCATTTTGTTATGGCCTTGGCCTCCAAATCTACCCCTTTGATTGCGGCTAAACATTTATTCCAATATCCCGGCTTTTTCTCTACCCTATCTACTAGCAGGTCTAAAACTAGGTGTTTCTGGCCAGTAATGTGAAGCAGATTAAGCTTGCTAAAGAATTTGCTGAGGATATTATATGATCCAAGGAGGAGGAAATCACCGGGGATTAATTGAGACATTTTACATTCATCCATCCATCATTCCAGAGAAAATCATAGAGTTTATGAAAACCAGCCTTGGTCCAATTTTGTGTAATTAAAAAAGAATCTCTAATACCTGCTGAGACAAGAAGATCGGCTATTGGGGTTATGACATTAATAACTGGAATGGAATACCGTCTAAAAAAGGCCTGCCATTTACGAAACAAACTGTGTAAACACTTATATTTTACTAATTTAGGAGATCTAAATATTGATAGTGGGCAGTGGATCTGTTTTTCCTTGCATATCAAATTCATAAAGAAATGAATAAAAAAGACCCGAATGTAAACCCTGCTTAAATCTAGACATGTATTGTGCAAAATACGCAAAATAGTATTCCCTCATATTGGGGAGGGCCAAGCCGCCATCTTCCAATTTCTCATCTAAAGTGCTAAGTGGGAATCGGGGATTTTCTTATCCCACAGGAATGATTAAACATTGACTCTAATTTCGAGAAAAAGGAGTTTACTAACACACAGGGAATTGTTGAAAAAAGGAAATTGAACAGTGGAAGCCTGACATTTTGATCAGAGCGACCCTACCAAGAATGGGTAAAGGGAGGGAACTCTATAGTGTAAATAAGTCCTGGACTTTTCATAGCATTGGGAAGAAATTCAAATCATATAGTTCCGAGATAAATGGCGAAAAATAGACCCCTAGGTATCTATTGGGATTCAAATTTAAGCACGGAAGAATGTTGTGGTGTAAAACCCTAGATGCACACCTACACAAATTTATTTCTGTTTTTCTTTTATTAATTTTATAACCACCGAATGACTCATAAAGATCAAGAATCTGGAAGGCTTTTTCTCACACTTCCTCTTCCGGCTTTATAATAAGCATAATGTCGTCGCCGTATAATTTCACTTTACTCATGGTTGGGCGCGGAGGGCAAATATCCCCATTATTCCTGATTGCTATCGCGAGAGTCTCAATAAAAAAGGCAAATAGCACCGTGGCTATCGGGCATCATTGTCTGGTTCCCCTTTTAACTTTTACTTGGCCAACCTGAGTGGCATTAATGATAATATTGGCATATGCATTCATATATATTTTCTCAACCAACCCAATAATTTTGGAGGGTATGCCAAATTTTGTTAAAATATAAAATAAAGTCTCCCAAATAACCAAATCAAATGCCTTTTCGGTGTCTAAATAAAGTACTAATGCTGGGATCTTCCGGGTCTCAAAGTAGTTCAGTGCCTCCACTAAAAAATGCGTGTAAGTTCCGTGTTGGCCTCCCGGCTATAAAACCATTCTGATCCGGATGGATTAAATGCGAGGCGATCCCAATAAAACGATTGACTGAGAGTTTAGTCATCAATTTGTAGGTGGAATTTAAAAGCGTTATCTGGCGATATGAGTTAGGGTCATCACTATTTTTACCTTTTTTTTAAAACTGACTACATTCCGTTTTCTGAAAGAGAGTGGTATGGATCCTCCTTCAAGAATTTAATTTGCAAATAAAAGGAGATAATCCACAATTCAACTTACAAATGTTTTTAAAAACTTGGCAGGGAGGACATCTGGCCTGCAGGCTTTACCATTTGGGAGGTTTTTAATAACCTCCCCAGGTCCTCTTTTGTGAATGGTCTCGCCATATTCCTTTTTTCTAAATCTGTTATTATAGGTAATTCATTTTTCTGGAAAAAATCACCCAAAGATGACATATCGATGGAATGATGTTGGCCATATAACCTCTCATAATGTTGTACCATGATGTCACCTACCGCACCCAAGTCCTGTAAACCGGAACTTGAAGTGGGGCATCTCAGTGCGACTATTTGATTACGTACAGCCCGCTCCCTTGCCTGCCATGCCAGAAATCTGCCTGTATAATTGCTTTCCTCATAAATCTTTTGCCTATCCTGCTGAAATAGGGATTCACTTTTAGCATAATATTTATCGTCCAGGTTCCATTTAGCCTGATCCAACGGACGACTGTTCACCAAGAGGGGCTAGAAAGGAATCTAGCAAGGGACCTTTGCACTTTTTGCTCAAGTATATGTTTCTCCTCCTTCCTAACCCTAGAATTCTCCACATCTTTAGCAATAGCAAGCCCTCGAAAGAAGGCTTTAAGCGAATCCCAGACCACATGTAGTGGAGCTGAGCCATGATTTCGCTCCAAAAACTCTCTGATTTCTTATTTAATAACAGAAACCCACTTTTCCTTAAACAAGTATTGTAAATTCAACTGTCATATTTAGGAGGATTTCTTGCATTTGCCCAATTCCAACTCTAAAATAATCAGTGCATGATCCGAGAGTCTGCTCTGAAGAATTTTTTGTGAATTAAAAACCAAACGCCTAGAGATAAGAAAGAATTAAAAATGGAAGAAAGTATGGAATCTCCCTGAAAAGCAGGTAAAAGCGATTTCAGTGTGAAATGCGCCCAGCCAAGGGTCAGCTATATAAAGCATTGAACTATAACTTTGAGCCAATTTAAAAGATGTTTGCTTTAACTGTTTTTTTGCATTGGATGAAGAATCAATTCAGATTCATTACCAAATTAAAATCCCCCCCCACTATTAGCTCCCCTGAAACTTAGATTAATGATTGGGGTGTGATTATCCTCTACAGAGTCATATAAACTGGTGAGCGTCAAAGATATTTGTCCTAACTTACAAGTGACCCAGCACCATCTTCCAATTTGATCACTTGCCAAGTTGACTACCTCAGTCTGAAATTTCTTACTGAGAAAAATCGCTGTCACTCTGTGGGCTGCAGAAGATGAAGAGAAGCCCCTATATGCAGCCCAGGATTTAAACATTGATAAGTCTGCTATTTTCCTCGCTGGTATATGGGTCTCTTGTATCAAGATAGCAGAAGGATTCTCCGTCCTAATCCAGGCTTCAATGGCTCTCTTTTTCCTCTTATTATTAGGGCCATTTACATTAAAAGAAACCACGTTTAGTAATTCTTTATTTCCTATTTGTCGTATTTCCAATTTGCCATTTACGATATAAAAGACACGCTTCTATATTCCCTGATAAATTAAAAGTATTAGAAGTCCCACTTTAACACGCAGTGTGCACCTAATGGCCAGCAAGATGACTTGCCCCCCCCTTCTTCTCCCCTTCTTCCTTTCTAAATAGCAATGGACAGATATATTTAAAGTCTAAAATATGTGTTTTTTTCCCACATGTTCCCTTTCCACCCCATGTTCCCACCCTTGGCCCATTGTCGCCCGAGCACATGGCCGCCCCTGCTCAGAACCAGACAACCTAGACCACCCACCCACCCTTCTACTGGCACAATGACTTGATGCCTAGTGCAGCTGAATGGCCCTTCCCCCTGCCCTCCCCTCCCTTCCCCTTCCTGAACAAAAAACAGCAACAATTTAACAGCATTTTAACAGAATTAAACATATTGAAAGAAAGGGAAAAAATTAAGGAAGCGAAATAGAATAAACAATGACAATCCTGGACAGGTAGCTCTTTGCTTTTCAAAGGAAAAGTCCCCCCAACCTCCTAGCTGAAGACTAACTTAAAGCCATTAGGCTTTATCCATGGAGATCTGTTGCAATAATTCCTGCGCATCTGGAACACTGCAAAATATGTGGAATTTACTCTTAAATAGCACCTTCAGCTTACTCTCTTGGGCTATCATAGCTTGAGCCCCTTGTGCCTTAAACAAATATAGCATTTTGACAAATTCTTTTTGCCTTTTTGCTGCGGAGGCTGACATGTCTGAAAAGATACGAGATAATGGCACTTCTGCAGAGGAAAACTGCCTTTGTTTAATGGCTCTTGATAAGATCTGTTCCTTGACCCTAAAGTTCCCGAAGTTTACCAAGATAGTCGGTGGGAACTTAGCATTAGGAGGGAGGTGTGCTGGAACACGATGGGCTCTCATTATCATCAGGTCCCCATTAAATTCAGAGAGGACAGTTTTCTTTATAAATGAGTCAATCCCTTGTAGCATCTGCTGACCCTCAATGCCCTCCGGGATGCCCAGGATTAGAAGATTTGAGCGCCTGGAATAGTTATCTAACTCCTACAACTTAAATTCCAGCGTGGTTCTCTGGGGCTGAAAGGTAGCTACTTTGAGATTCATAGATGACACTGCGATCTCAGCAGATTGGGAGGTTTTTAACCCACAAATGTCTTCCAGAATCAAATTAAGAAGGCTCTTTGCATCCTATTGCATGGAAAAAGAGCTACTGCCTAGAGAAGGGTCAATCTGATTTACGTTAGACCTGTCCTTCGCCTGAGACCCCTCTGGATCAACCAGGATGGGCACCTCTGATAAAGTCAAAATAGACACTTCTGGGACCACCAGCATAGAGTGATACAAGGGCCCTTTTCCAACTGGTGGATCTAACAGATCATGTTGTCCTTGCAAGTGCACCCACTTGTACACAATACGGGCCATAGGCCTGAAGGGTGGAGCAGTACTTCCAGACAATGGAAGCAGACCGGGGGAAGGGATACGTCCTCCTAAATAACAATCAATAACAAGAAGTATTCACCCAATGGAAACTGATATTGGATATTTTAGATGTAGGCACAATTCTCTACTAGGGAGGTCTGATCATATGTTACTACCAAAACTGGGAGCAATACCTCTTTGTATAATAACCGCTCACACACTCTAATAGTGTTACGGCCCTATGGGTCCAGGTTTTTCTTCAGGGTAAACCACAGCAATAACTGGCTTAAACATGTTGGCAATGAATATTGGGTCATAGGACCATTGTAACCTTGGGACACCCCTATTTTTTGTTTCAAACTTCCGCCATTACTCCATATTAACTCCTTAACCACGGTGCAAATTCCACCGCGGTGCGGGAGTTCTATTGAGTGGGTGGGCCCGTGTCGGCCAACAGACGTGCGCAGCTCTACCGAGGTAGTGCTTGCATCGGCCAACGGCCGATGCGCGTAAGCAACTGATTGAAGGGATACCTGTAGTATTTGGAGGATTTTAAATCTTTAACCCCCTGGCCTCTTCTCAAAACAGCTCCCTGAAATACAGTCGAGCCCACCCTGGCCTTTAGGAGACAGGGTGAACCCGATGATGAAATATGACACTATTAGAGTAGGTGAGCAGTGAGAATGTCTTAGGCATCCAGGAACTTCATTGCCATGCTGCGGTGAAGGGAAATCCCCTGTGCCTCCAGCTCCGTGTAGCAGGGGTGCTGACATCAATAATCCGCTGTTCGCAGCCATGGGACCGGGTGAGTGCCCTTCCCCCTCCTCCTTGCCACCAGAGCATGAGCAGCCGCCATTGTGATCTAAGGAAGGGGGCACGAACAGCCACCACATGGTTGGTGGTAGCGCACAAGCACTTGCGGCCATGGATCTCAACCCAAGTTACTCTTAATCTCCTTACGGGCCTGCACTGTTAAGGTCGGGTCGGTTGTGACCTGCCTGTAAGGCACCTACATGAGCAGTATTATTGCAATGCCAAGTTTTAAGTGCTTGTGTGGATAACAAAGTAATGGTGATCTCATGCATTTTTGCCTACATTTATGAAGAGATTTATTACCTGTGCAAGGTACGTCTAATGGCTCCAGTGCTATGAATTATTATTATTATTTTTTGCAAATGTTATCAAAATACTTCTAAAATGCACAGATAAATATGAAGTACACTATCTGTGACAAAATCATGTGTATGGTAGACATTGAAATTAGCTGATATTAGCTACATAAAATAACGTAATTAGAGCTAAATTGCTGATCAATATTCTATGCGCATATGTATGTACCAAAGAGTTATAACCACTTTTTTATGTCATTTTATGTCTCACATAGTTGTATTGCAATAGACGGTCCACTGATGAAGGCAGTTTTGCCAAAACGCACGTAGTTCACATCTACCGCATTGCCCCCATCAACTATACATCGACCGTATTTTCAACTTTATCTAATTAAATTGCTGGAGTGTTTTATGAATTTGATGATATTTTTTCTCTATGTTTGGATACATGTGGCCTATTTTTCTTGTTATTATTTATTGCCATTGTTTTTTCTCTATATTTTTTTAGAAAGATGAAATGAATTTAATGGATGAATCTAAGAAAAATATATAAAAAAATAACTGATGAAAAAAATTAAAATCATATATACATTTTTCATAACAAATTTGCATTCTTTGTCTATGTGTAGAGCATAGCTAGTGGTTACATCCATTTGTACATCTAGAATGTTTTGACATATTTAATTGAAGCTTGCTATGATTTCTTTACCCACTATGGCTCCAGTGCACTACATTTGATGTTATTTTTACCTGATTGACGAAGCGAGTATTAATTTATGTGATTGTGGTCTATGTGTTTCATGTATAATACAAAGGATATTTGTATATAACCTTGTGAGGAGTCTATTTTGTGGTGTGCCTAGTGTGTCACTGGTGTGTGTTTTGCACAAATGCTTTACCCATTGCCTCTGTGTTGAACTTGACTGCTCTGCCAAGCTATTAAGGGGTGAGCAGGGGTTACCTCCCTTACCCTGACTAGAGTGGTGGGTTCTGCTTGGTTTAGGTGCATACCCTAGCCAACAAAAAGCCCAATTTCTCACATCCAAGAAAACAAATTTGTAATCCCTCTTTTCTCTTTGTTGTGGAGCTTGGGCTCAGAGAAGCCATTTTAATGAGAGAGTTAAATATGGCTCTTAATTTTAGCAATGCTACTATTTAGACGGATATTTTAATATTGTATGAACACAAACAGTTATGTATTTTATCACTTAACAATCAAATTGACATGTTATGTTGTATGTTTAATAAATGTTAAATTCCACTTCCACTAGGCACTTTGAGCGTAAACAATTGTTAACAGAAGATAACACTCATATTAAACAACAAAATCTATAATTTCTTTAAAAACTGTTTTAAATACCAGTTACAGCAATGAGAAAACAAGGTAAAGTATTTCACATTTTATAAAAAATATATAAAATATCAGCCACATCTGCTAACAATTACAGTCTACAAGAAAGACAACAGCACATTCTCTGATGATCTTGTGATTATGGGCAAATCACTAAGGGAAATAGGGGCTGCACTCTCAACACTGAGAGATGTCCTCTAGGATCCAGAAATGTCCTTGAATCAAGGTTTCACAAAAAGATTATGACTCTACTCCAAGAGTTGTAGTCTGAATATTTTATTCACATGTGTTCATAGCTTGTTATGTTCACAAGCGTTTGCTGCTGTTCCTGTTCCATTAACATTTTGCACTCATACCATCCCAATGCATTTCGGCATTTCCATTATGCCTTATGATTTCTGGATCCTAGAGGACATCTCTCAGTGTTGAGAGTGCAGCCCCTATTTCAGTACATTACGCCTCCAGACAGAAGGCGATACTCTGGAGATCCATACAAACTTAAAAACTTATTAAAAAACGCTGTGCGCCCGGCAAATAACCCTTCTTTTCATCAAATCACTAAGGGCCCAATGATGAGTTTTGCGATGTGGCAGCAGGCTATCATGCCACCTCCCTGCTCACACACTGCAACACAGGACCACCGGCCACATGCCAGATCACGAGTTTCGATACAAAGGGGGACGATGGACGGAGCGTTTGAGCAAATCAAACACTCACCCCGAGTCAACTGATCTGAGTTTAATTCATCACCATTCTTTAGCTCACTCAGCCACCCCAGTTCAGACATGACCATATGCAAATCAGTCTGACCCTGTGCCTCATGGGAACAGTCCAGCCTGAACTGTCAAGCCATGTCTTCCCTGGATCAGAAACAAGCATCCTGGGACCGGTTTCGGATTCATAATCCTCATCAGCCATTGAATCCAGTGGCCAAGTGAGCAAGGGACGCACGTCTGAGCATACCCTGCCAACTTAGGGCGAACAAAGCGATACAAAAGGGGATGATGGATGGAGCGTTTGAGCAAATAAAACACTCACCCCCAGTCAACTGATCTAGGTTTAATCCATCACCCATCTTTAGCTCACTCAGCCACCCTAGTTCAGACATGATCATATGCAAATCAGTCTGACCCTGTGCCTCATGGGAACAGTCCAGCCCGAACTGCCAAGCCATGTCTTCCCTGGACCAGAAACAAGCATCCTGGGACCGGTTTCGGATTCATAATCCTCATCAGCCAGGCTATCTTGAATCCAGTGGCCAAGTGAGCAAGGGACTCACGTCTGAGCATACCCTGCCAACTTAGGGCGAACAAAGCGATCACGAGTTTCCTCATAGTCTTGCAGGCTGTCCTTGGTCATTCCCAAAGTGGTGTCTTTTTTTTTTGTACCGCAATGGGAAAATCAATGCCCGTTCCCGCATAGACTGTGAAGTCCATGCCATGCAGGAAAGGGCATGCAGGGTGCGTGCATGCAGACCCTTCATGCATCTCGTGGCCCTGTGGAAAAAGGCCCTCTTTATTTCCTCATTGCCATTCTTTCCAAAGCAGAATTACCACCATGGTTTGGGATGAAGTGAGAAAACTCGTAATATGCTTGGCAGTGGCGCCGCCAAGCATATTGAGGCCTCACGACCACTGTGTCAGAACCAGGGATCATGGATCTCTGGCAGCTGCCGCAGCCCTCTCGCGGTTCATCTGCGGTACTTGTAATATGCCAGTTGGACTACTGATGCCACGGTGCCCAGCCTCCACCACACCTCTACCGTGAACAACTCATCCTTAGGCCCTAAATCTCCCAGTACCTTAATAAAAGAATCTGTCCTTGTGATGTAGCTGTTGCTCATGTAAAGCACTCCAATACCTTCGGGTCGAGTTCTCGCTATATAAAAATAGCTGCAAAAAAGTAGAAGTAAAGTAGTTATAGGGGATCATCTTTTTCTTTGTGAAAAGCCTTCGCCTTGATGGCTTGATATGTCAGATGAAAGCTGTTAAAGTGGATATTCTAGACTGGTAGCTAATGTACGCCATGAAATTGAGGACAAGATCTTTTATTAGTTCTTTGTATTAAACGTTCCTCGCTTCTGTTTGGTTTTCTATATCTCTACACTCAATCTTGATATGTTTAACCAAATATTTCAGTTCCATAAATTCACTTCAAACCTACTGGTACTATTTCTCAGCACTATCTTCTGCTCTGGCAAGATTGTCTTATTCTGTTTCTACTGTTTCTTACCCGGTTATGTCCCGGTTTCGAGCCGTGTTATATCACTGGTTTATTTATCACCATAGTATCTCGTAGTTCTGTCTTCTCCTTTGCAGTCGCTGTAAGTCCCATTACTTTGTGACTGTTTTCCTTCAGTATTAACGTTCTTATCTCCATCTCCAAATAATAATTGTACATCTTCTGGTTAGATTGCGGTACATGGATGGAATTATTCATTTTTGATACAGACTCTTATTTTTGGTTGCTCTATATTTGGTGACCAGAGGAGTGTTTCCTCTTTTTTAAAGTTAATTGATACCAGTGCTACATTTATAAAACTATTTGTGCAGGGCCCAAAGTTTTTCTCTGAATCCTACGGCTAGTTTTACTGACATTTCAGGGTTCTGGCTATCTAGTTTTAATTGCATGTCATGCCTGTTTTAGCCTTTCTTCTTTTTTTATCTCATGTGTCTGCCTCTTTGAAATGCTACCCTCTATTTCTGTCGTCAGGTATTCGTGTCTTTTTCTCTTTGTCTCCCTCGTTCACCTTTTTTTTGTCTCTTTCAGTCTCGCTGTCTCCACATTTCCTTTCCGTTCTTTTTTTATGTCTAGTCTTTTTGGCACCCAAAACTTTTTTTGCTAGAATTAACCTTTCTATGGTGCATGTGTCGTTTTCTTTTCATAGTGAAGGTTGCTAAGGTGGGCTTCCCTTACCTTTTAGTTGATATGTTTCTGTCAATCTTTCGCTTTCTATCAGTAAAACCATGTCTATCTTATTCTTTTTTAGCCTCTGTCCTTCCTTTTTTTCACTTTCCTTTGCTAATTAACACTTGTTTCATTAAACATACACTCGTATTGAAGATTCAAAGATTAGAGGAAGAGAGCAAACCACAGACTAAAACTCTGTCATGGCAGCTGATAAGCTGCACCAGCCAACACATAGATGTATGCTTCACTTCCACAAGAAGGCAGCTTCTGTTTCAACAGCACAGATGGGGGAAGTCTGACCGCACTGTGGTTCTTTAACTATGTGTAATTCAACCCATCTGATTCTCCACTTAGAGAAGTATTCAGATACTGAGCCAAATGAAAGCGGCTTTCAACACCCACGGATGAATCACGTGTAAAGCTGTTGGAGTGACAACCCAAAGCGCTTCACAGGCTCTTTTGAAATGATGGTTCTCTGGGAGCTAGGCTGGAGTCATATCTATAAGTAATCTTATCCGTCAGTAAAACATCGCATTGTTTAAGTTACTATTGCTTAACCCCTTCTTAATTTTTAGTTTGCTGTTCGACACGTTTTATGGCATATCTGGGACTACCACAGCATGTTTTTTTTTACAGTTTAAAGGAGGTGAAGGACAATGATTTTAACCCAAATGCGAAATTGGTACGTTTTGAAAAACGCAAAGAAAAATGCAAAGGGCAAAAAAACCCAATGCATGAAGATGGCTGCCTGAATGACAGATATATAGATATCTACTGGCAGTTGCTGGAGGTGGTTGGAGTTAGGGCGAAAGTTTCCATAGCAAAAGCATGTTTTGTTTTTTCAATAACTTTGCCACCGCTTAACGAATCTTCATGAAATTTTTTTTAAAAGTCCCTTATTTTGGGTTCAGCTGCTGTGTTGAAAATTTCGGGGTGGTCTGTCATGCAGAGGCCGAGAAAAAAGGGTTGGGCCCTGTTGGAACCTAATGTTGTCAGGTCACCTAGGTTAGCCTGGCCTAGGGTAAGACAATGTTAACAGAGGCACATGTGTAAAGATTGCATACCACCCAGCAGTAACATCAAGCAATTCCACTCAAAAATGACACTACACCGGTAATTATGGAAAAATATGGATTGCTTTATAAAAATAATTTGGTTCTTCTGAATATCTCTTTTCTTTTTACACCAATATTTCTCCTTATTCCTTCTCACTTTGCTTGACAGATTACATTTACAATTTCATCTCACATTTCCTGGGTCAGTTTCATTGTAGTTCAATATGGCTTCCTTTACATTTACTTAACAGAGCTACACAGTTAAAGAAAGATGAAAAGGGTTAAAAGAGACCAAACTACGCAGTACTCTCAATGAACAATGGCCTCCTAGAAGTATTTCCAGGATCTCACACAATTGATTTCATTGACTTTTAACTCCCACACCGTTCCAGGGTTGCTGAATAAGTAATATATCCTGCACTATATTCCTTGTGCAGGGAGACTTCCACTCCGTCCCCAAACAGGTACTGTCCTCTCTTAGCAACTCCTAGAGGACTGGTTACTGAGGCAGAATTCCCCACAACCCCGTTTATCTGGAGCCTTATGCTCTGAACCAGTGTAATCACCCACAGCGGCTTCCTCCTCTAAACACAGGCAAACCACTGTTACCACGGAGGGAATCCTCTAACCCTGCATCAACGGGGAGAGTTAGTTCACTCGGCCGATACTGGCCGACCGGGTTACTCAGGGACACCCCTCCACTCACTGGCTGCTGCTGATTTACTCACAACCCTTATTAGGCAGGGCTGCCAGTGTCCCTGGGGCAGAACCCACTCTTTCAGTCACCCGATAATCCTCTTTCACCTTTCCCCCCCTTTCCGCCACCTTACTTGGCTGGATTGACAACGAGTGAGGCAAAGTCCCTCCTGGTTCGTACTCTGGCTGTTCCTCTACCGGATTACGGGTTCTCCGCACTCGCTCGAAGGACGAAGGAAGGCCAGACAGGGGCTGCCGGTGAAGTAATCTCCCGCACTGCTGCCGTCGTTCCTTCGTTGTCGGCGCTTCCGCTCATGCGCGACAGAATAGTGTCTCCATCTGGCAACCCCTCAGATGCGCGGGATTCCAGGTCACTCCCAGGCCTGCACACATACAGCACTACTCCCCTCACAAGGCCGGTACCACGGAGTCTGCGCAAGGCTAAGCGCTCCTTTGCTCATGCGCGCCGCCTGCCACTGTCTCAGTCAACGCAGGTCCCTGTTAATCGCTTGAACCTCCCTCTGATCAATCGGTAAGGGGATCTGGCGAGGGGCAGGAAGCGGGGAAAGAGCTTCTTTCAGACAGCGTCACTTAAAGCAGGAGTTGCAGGGTTCACAGGGGCCAGTCAGTGTTCCACCAATGCCTCCAACAACCAAGCCTCAGCAAGAGGGTTTGGTCAGGGGTGAACGGGGGTACGTCTCCTTGAAGAGGCTGCCTATCCCACCGACAAGCTAACTTCTCCTAGCGCGTCCACCTCCTCTCACTACTGCCTCTCTCCTCTAGCTCAACAGTCTACACAAAATGGCTTCCAGGCCTCTGCCCTTATATAGCCTGTCCACCTAGGGTCCAGTAGGGTCCAGAAGGTTCTGGAAGGCCCCAATGTTAGTCTATGAGGGCATTCCAGGGAATGGCAGTTGTGACAGTTGTCAGCCACCATTTTGTGACTCCAAGAGAATTCCTGTCAGGAAAGGCATCTAGGCCTGAGGTGAAAAACTATGAGGGCAAAAGAGCACCTATCCCCCAGACCAACACCATAAAAATTTTGTGGACACAAAAAAGATACAAAGGTATGAGGGGCAAAAAGGGAACAAAATAAATAATAAATTGGAGGGACTACGCAAAGGGCCAGACAGGTCTAACAGGCCCAAAAAGTGTTTTTGCCCATGTTGTCTCTGTAGGGAAGACTACAGCCCGAACCTCTGAACCGAATTACATCAAATTTGGCAGAAAGCTAGATGTTGGACCAGAAGGTATGCTTTTAGTGATTTGGTGTAAATCTGTTCAGTAGTTTCAGAGATATTTCAGTGTTAAAAAAATATAGATATCTGGGGGCGCGAGCCCTTGCTGTGGACTCGCGGACCATACAAAAGTTTGATTGGCTGTCAACATTTCAACCAGGAAGTATTGGAAGCCATCTTGGAACTCAGCTTGAAGCTGAGTGTCACAAAAAAAGTAAAAAATGTAAAAAAGGAGTCAGAGTAGGAATTCACTAACCCCCAGATATGGGGTGGGAGTCCCACAGCGACCCAGCCGGAGGTTAAAAACATTTAAAAAAAAATATTTAGCTGCAAATTTGCTGGTTGACTAGTGGATCAATGGCAAAATTGAAATAAAAGAGGTGCGGTCTCCCCGTGTCTTTTTTATCAGGACCTCAGGTAGGCCCAATCCCAGGGGCAGTGTTTATTCATTATGTGGGTTTGCCCATGCGGCATCCTCGCGCCCAGGGGACTTCCACCTCCCTGGGACAAACAATAAAGTTAGGGCCCGATTCACAGAACTAACTTAAGACAAAATCCTAAACTTACTACCATTTTGATATTCACAGAAGGCACTTACTCATTTTGGTATTCACAGAAGGTACTTACTCATTTCGATACTCACAGAAATTAGGAGTCCTAACTTTAAGACTCCTAAATGCCTTTTGTGAATACCAAAAGTCTTAATGTTAGAATTTTTCTCAGTTTAGGAGTAGTAAAGTTAGGACTCCTAACTTTAAGACTCTTAAATACTTTCTGTGAATACTGAAAGTCTTATAGTTAGGATTTTTCTCAGTTTAGGAGTAGTAAAGCTAGGAGTCCTAGTTCTGTGAATCGGGCCCTTAGTGTGGAGGAGGGCCGAGTGGCTTCCCCCACTACCCTGGTGACTGCCACCACACCGGGGCTAAAGTATTAACAAAGCGGGAACCCCGCACCCCAGGGGCAGCCACCTCCCTGGGACTTCAAATTTGAACAATGTGTGGTGCTGCAGGGACTGTCCCGCAACCCCAGGGACCACCACCTCCCAGGGGCTTTAGCTAAAGTAAATGTGGGGGGCCATGCAGCCAAAATCGTTCCGCTACCCGCATGATGCTGGATGCCCTGCCCCCTTTCAGCACCACTCTGCAATCACACCTCCTGGTGCACTACTGGTTTGGGGATTAAGTCCCCATGGCTCCTGAGGGCAATAGGACGTTAGTGATCCTCTTTTCCCAACCAGTAATGTGCCAGGAGGTGGGTTCACAGAGTGGTGAAGAAAGCGGGCATGGCCACCGCAACCACTTAGCAATCCAGCTATGTGGAGCTAACTGCAGGTAATAGGAGGGTTGGTTGGCCCCCAAGGATCCTCAGGAGTAAAGTAGACCACGCCCAACCATTAGTGTGCCAGGAGATGCATTTGCAGAGTGGTGGTGAAAGGGGGCAGGCCACCAAAGCCACCTCAGCAATGCAGCTGTCTGGGACTAAATGGAGGAAACAGGAGGGGTGATTGGCCTCCTAGGACCCTCAAGAGCTAAAGGGTCTTCATCCCCCAACTAGTAGTGCACCAGGAGTTGCGTTTGCAGAGTTGTGGAGAAAGGAGGTGTGGCCCCCGAAACCCTTTCAGCATTCCCACTGTGTGGAACTTATAGAAGGTAACTACCCCTCCTATTACAACCAGGTAGTCCCTCGCAGTAGGATTGGTAAGAGGTGTTCGGAGGTCACACCCCCTTCTCCACCACTCTGCCAACGCGCCTCCAGGTGCACTACTGGTTGGGGGATGAAGACCACTTTACTTCCGAGGGATCTTGAGGGCCACAAATCCCTCCTGCTACCTCCTGTAAATCCTAGACAGTGGGATTCCCGAGAGCTGGTCAGAGGCTTCTCCCCTTTCCCAACCACTCTGCAAATGCGACTGCTACTTAACCCCTTCAATGCTCATGACGAGCTCAGCTCGTCATTAGGTACACCTCTCGTGTGCTCATGACGAGCTGAGCTCGTCATGTAAAAGGGGATTCTATAAATTTCAGCACAGGAGGGGATCTGCTTAGCACCCAAGGTGTTAAAAAAACATAGAAATTCACTGAAATAACGATACAGGGGCATTTGAGTTAGGAATTAGCATTTAAAAAATCTTAGAAATTCCCTGAAAAAAACAAAATAACAAGGATGTTATAGTTACAATTGATATTTATATCAAAATTGGTTTATTTATAAGAAAAGCAATAGTCCCTTTTCTGTGTTTAAATCACAAGTTCATCCCTGACCAGGTTGAACAAAAAATGATTGTGTTATAAACAACTATATATCTACAACTGTGAACAAAATCCCATGTAGGCACTCCTCTACTTACTCATAGTTAGGAATTAGCATTTAAAAAAACCTTAGAAATTCACTGAAAAAACCAAAGGTTACAGGGATATTATAGGCAGGCTCAGGATTCGTACAAACCAGTGAAATTCAACTGTTATAGTTAGGGGGATAACTATAACTCTCACAATGCACTGCTTATGACCTCGCATATACCATCTCTCATGACTTGGTCATTGACATCGATGATGATGTCACTGATGACATATCAAATGACATCACTGATGACATCACTGATGACATCATCAACATAATCTATGCTGCATACACTCACACACCAATATAATCATTCATACGCCTGTTGTAAATAAAACGGCGATAAGGTAAGCATTCGCTGAAGACATGCTATTATGTCTCTATAGTAGTTTTCCCGCTCATACTTGAAAGTACGGCCGGACTCCATTTTGTTTTCCGGCTTCCATCTTGTAGGCTACACTTCGCCATGTGCTCGCCACGAGGCAAGTCCTACCTCACTGAACTTCACGTCTGGAGTTTGCACAGCAACAAGCTATAAATAGTTCCAGCTTATCTAGCGCATGCCCAGTACATGTAACATCTGTTTCTGCTTAGAGGGGATCGGAATGTGTATTCGGGGGCATCATGAACCGTTAACTCCACCCATGCATTGATCATGCTTGAGAAATATCCTTATATGGTTGTAAATCATGCTTTTGAGCTGTAACCGCCCACTTATGAGCCCCTTCTTTGTGTATAAAAGGGGACCGCATGTTTGTGTTCTGGTGCTACCTTGTGCAATACTGTAGAGTGTTGTGTGGGCTGTAGTACCACCTTTAAAGGTTTATTAAACTATGTTTTTGTATTTCCAGTTTCCGTGCCAATTTCTTATGTAGTCTGAGGACTTTGCGTACAGAAGGGCGAACCCTTTCGCACTCACGGGCCCTGCTGAGGCCTATATTCATCAATTGGCGCCCAATGTGGGGCTCATCGGCGACTCGGATGCTTGAAGGACTGGTCGTGACGATGGATTGGAACATTGCCGGGGACGTGATCACTGTCAGCGGCGCCTTTTAGTCCTGGCATCCCGAGGTATTTTTTCCTTCCCTTCCGATCTGACCATCCGGGTGGCGCCGGTCATCGACTGAGACCTCTTCTGTCGGTTTGCCGCGTAGTGGGCGTTTGGGTGAATTCGGAATTTGGCAGTTGGAATCTGGACGCTCTTGATTGGTAAGAATCGTTGTACGATGCTTGCTCCGAGCCTTTGATAGTCTTGTTTGGCAAGGCAGTTTTATACGCTTGCCCCGACTAATTTGTTTGATTGTTTGGTAATGACTAGTCATATTATTGGTCCTGTGAGAGTCATATATCCGTTGCAACACATATAGGCAGGCAATGTGGGGATATTTCTCCTGATCTGTGAATTTGAGCGGCGCAATGTTTATGTGCCATTTTAGTATAATATTGCATATTCTGCATTATTTCTTAGACATGCCTGTTTTTAGCGCACTCCGGAAGTGGTGCTGCTGTTTTGGAAATGACCAGTTGGTACTTAAAGAATCACAGCTGGCTCTCCCAGAGGGAACGCCAAATAGGGATATGTATATCAAATTTGGTCTTTCCCCCATAATGTACAGCACATTGTGGAGGAAATATACAAAGAAGGATCCTGAGTTGCGATGGCCTATGTATGGATCGTTTGATTTGAGGAAAATTGAGTATGTGGAACAGTGTATGTGTAAGCGGAGAGTGCGACAAGATATGTTTGAATGTATACGAATGTGGGTGAAAGAGGTGCGAGAACGTGAGAAGCGTGAGCAAGCACTGATTGAGAAAGAGCAACGAAAGAGTGAGCGTGAGAAAGCACATGAGGCGAAAAAACGCGAAGCGAAAGAATTAGAAGAGAGGCAGGAGAAAGAACGTCGGTTGCAAATATCTGGCCAGTACCCTGTTCGTCAGCCTCTCTATCCTATCCTTAATAAATCGGATGATGATTTTTTGTTATTAGATCGTTCACCACCGCCGTATGCTGGTCCGTCCGCCCCGAATGGAGGAGATCAAGATTCTAGGCCGCTCGACCAGAAGAGGGATACGCGGTCTATGTTATCGACTGACCGTA
Organism: Lissotriton vulgaris; assembly: GCF_964263255.1. Lineage (NCBI taxonomy): Eukaryota > Metazoa > Chordata > Amphibia > Caudata > Salamandridae > Lissotriton > Lissotriton vulgaris. The sequence continues at coordinate 452,116,333 of NC_141695.1, forward strand.
TGACCGAGCTTCGTAAGATTGCTTATCGGGTTAACAAGGATTCTATTACACTTGCTGATTTGCTAACAGAACTAGAGTCATGGGAAGATAGGGAGAAATTATATGTTACTGATTATCTTTCTAATGAAGTAGTATCAGCATTTCGCAAATATTCCGATGTTCTTGAACCAGCGGATGTGATAGCTGATGCAAAGGAACTGCGTTAAGGTCTTTTTCTTTCTCCCCAGGTGCCCAATGCAATTCGACGGCTATTTGCATTACGGGATGAAATGTTTCAGCTCCGGGATGAAGCACGGAAACGGAAGGCTGGCGACGAGCCATCAAATCCGGCTGGCGGCGGGAAGTAGTCATCCATCTTTTATTCAGATAAGATCGATGCAGTGCATGTTAAACCAATGCGGGAGGCAGCCCCTATGTACTTTCCCCCTAAGGGAGCGGGTACTAGTACGGATAAAGGGTCTCCTGATGCTTAAGGGTATTTTATTTATAATTGGGTTTATACTCCTTGGAATAGGGCAGATGTTATGGCATTGAAAGCAGCATTACCTGATCCTCGAAAGAATCCCGCAGCCTTTTATGAGGAAGTTGAGGGCGCTTTGAATTCTTGTACTATGACTTTGGCCGATATTGATTTGTTCTTCGGGCTTATATTGCCGCCAGATATGTGGAGATCAATACGAAAGGTCGATGATCTTCCGGCATTTAAAGCTCGATGGGTGGATCTTGAGGATGAGGACAGGGAGAGAAAATCAGCACAGAAGCCACCCCAGACGATTATAGATCTTTCTACTGCTATTGTAACTAAACTAAAAACGCTTATACCCCCTAAAAAGATTGATTGGACCATGTTAGCGTCCTGTAAACAGAAAGTAGATGAAACCGTTTCGCATTTCTTTACGCGGTTTGAGGAAACATTTCACGATTTTAGTGGTCAGTCGCTTACGGACGACACGGGTCGACATCTTTTTGTTGATAAATATGTCTCGAATTTATTACCAAGTATAGCAGCTCGCTTGAAAGCGAGTGAAAGTTCTTGGACGACTTCGACACCTGCATCCCTCCTGACGATGGCTCAGTATTACGAGCGTCAGGAACTTGAAGCAAAGGGGAGTGAGGAAAAGAAATCTAAAGATCTAAAAATGCGCAAGTATATGGGCCGTCTCGTAGGGGTAACGATCGGGGCGGCAGAAATTTTCCTAACTTCCCTTTGGGCCTTACTGATCTGGCCCGGGATCAATGTGCGTATTGTAGACAGAAAGGTCATTGGGCTGATGAGTGTCCGGTGTTGCGTGCACAGCACCAGGAGCGTGGGCAGGGGTCTACGCGGTGTAGAGGGAATTTTTCAGGCCCTAGAAACAAAACGAATGACTGAGCTAGTTTTGATTCTAATGTACGATCCCGAGATGGGTCCAATGTTTTTGATCGACGGAATCAGTATCAAATGTCTCACTATGCACCTCCCGAACAGCATGATTCACAGTATGCATAGGATTGCGTAGGATGGATTAAGGAACCAGTTGAAGTGCCAGTAGATCAGAGTGGTCCTTATGTTACAGCACATGTTTTGGGCTCTACTGATAGGTTCCTGGTTGACACAGGAGCTACTCGTAGCGCTTTGTCCCAAAAATTGGTTCTGAGGGCTGCCCTGTCTGGCTCAACAATTACGTCCATAGGGTTCGATGGAACGCCTTCTGTTAGCCCACTATCACAACCTCTTGCACTTTATGTAGATCAGTTTGCTGCACCATGCCCATTCCTACTTTCCCAGAACACTCCTGATAATATCGTCGGCCTGGATATGCTCAACTATTTTTGGGCCACGATACGGTGCTCCCCTGAGGGAGTACGTGTTATTTTAAATGACAATTATTCATCAACGGAGAGGGTGTACATGATTACCGTAGAGGTTGCATTGGCCTCTTTGCCTGAATCTTTGTGGGCCACGTCCGATACCGACGTGGGACAGATGATCCACTAAATCATCTGTCCCATCTGATCCACTAAAGCCCTTTCGGCCTACTATCTGAACACCCGGTCCGCTGTAGCCCACTCGCACGAACTGGCGGTGCTGCTGGACCTCCATGCACCAGACCTTCTGTTTCTAACAGAAACCTGGTTTTGCGATGACTCTCTCCCCGTCCTATTGGCCACTCTCCCAGCCCCATACTATGCTTTACGCGCAGATCGCCCTAATGGCAGGGCTGGGGGTGGCGTAGCGGTCATCGCCCGAGCCGACTTCCCTTTTCAAAGATTCTCTCTGCCAGATATTGCTACTACGGAGTACCTGGCTATCCGTACCACTTGCATTACCCCCCCTCTCACCTGTGTACTCATCTATCGTTCCCCCCAATCGCCCTTATTGTTTCTCCCCAGCTTTCTGGAAGTATTAGCCACGATCACGGTCAATAACTCCTCCATTTTGCTTCTGGGTGATTTTAACTTCTGGCCTTCAGACCCCGCAGAATGCCCTTCCTCAAAAGAATTTTCAGGCACCCTTCAATCTCTCAACTTCATATCCCATATCCACTCCCCTACCCATGTCAAAGGACCTATCTTAGACCAGATCTGGTCCTTTAATTGTCCCGTAAAGTCCCTATCCATCTCACCCTGCACGTGGTCGGACCATCACCTGATCTCATTTGCCCTTCCCACCCCCCCCCCCCGGTCAAGCCCCCACTTCCTAAAAATGTCTGGGTCAGAGCTTGGGGGCGAGTAGACCCCGACAATTTATCCGCCTTACTCACCGCTTCTTACCCCCTCCTACAAGGTCTATACACTCTTTCCCAGGTTATGTCCATTGATCAGTAGCTCACCTCAGGTTGCGACTCCATCGCCCCCCTGAAGCGGGTCACCTCAAAGCGGGAGAAGGATGCAAACCTGTGGTTTAATGAGGACCTCAAGATCATCAAATTAGCAGTACGCCGAGCGGAGCGTGCCTGGAGGAGAAACTACTGCCCCTTACTTCAATTGGAGTTCACTAACATCTTGACTCAATATAAACAGACCATCTTGGCGGCGAAAACAGCCTATTTTTCCTCCAAAGTTCTCGCTGCTGAGAACCAATCGAGGGAAATTTTCTCGATTGTGCATAACCTGGCATTCTCCGACAGAACTACTCTGAAGCCCACCCCCTCTCAGGAACTCTGTCACTCCCTTAACAACTTCTTCATCCAGAAAATTGCCACCATCAAAGCCAACATTCCTCCCCCTTCTCCTACTTTTGTGGATCCTCAGTGTCCTCCCCCCAAGGGACAACTTGGTGCCCTTCCTCTCTTGACCAAGGAATCCCTGACTTCGATAATCCCTCTAGTCAAATCTGGCTCCCCCCTAGACCCTTGCCCTTCCCACATTCTCCGTCACATTTTTACCTCTTGTCCCGACCCCCCCCTTCACCTCCTCAATAGCTCTCTCTCTCAGGGCGTTGTACCCGCCTCACTGAAAACAGCAGTCATTGTCCCTATCCTAAAGAAACCGGACGCGGACCCCTCGGTCCCCGCCAACTATCGCCCCATCTCCCTCCTGCCATTCTTGGCAAAATTGCTCGAGCGCCATGTCACCTGCCCTTTGAGCTCTTTTGTGGAGACACATGGGGTCTTAGCCCCCCGCCAGGCCGGTTTCCGCCCCACACACTCTACGGAGTCCGTAGTACTTTCGGTCCTTGACAACCTCAGGGAGGGAATGGATACTAACCAGACCCAGGCCCTGGTCCTCCTCGATCTCTCAGCCGCCTTTGACACGGTTGATCACACCATCTTACTTTCCCGTGTCGAGGCGGCGGGGATCGGGGGTACGGCCCTGGTATGGTTGTCCTCCTTCCTGAGGGACTGCACCCAGGCGGTTCGCCTGGGTGATTTCTCTGCGGACTTCCGGAAAGTTCAGTGCGGGGTCCCCCAAGGTTCCTCCCTTTCACCCCTTTTGTTTAACCTTTACATCGCCCCTCTTATTTTTTCACTGCAGCAGATGGAGGTCACCGTATATAATTATGCGGATGACCTCCAACTCATCTTTAATCTGTCTTCTTCCCCTTCTTCTGTCCTTAATTTTCAATCTATTATGATTCACATCCGAGACTGGATGAACCACAACCATCTGAAACTCAACCCAGACAAGACTGAGCTGGTGTTGACGGGTGGTTCAACCAGTCCCTGGTCTTCTCTGTTTTGGCCCCCTTCCCTAGGCTCTCCACCTGTTCCCTCTACCTCAGTAAAATCATTAGGCATCAAACTCAATTCCCAGCTCACCCTTCACTCCCAGGTTAGTTCTGTGGTGTCTTCTTCTTTTCTTTCACTGCGCAATATACGCAAGGTGTCCCGTTTCTTTTCTTTTGACGCTCTGAAACTGATTACCCTGGCAATGGTCATCTCCCGCCTGGATTACGGCAACGCCCTATATGCCAGTATACCTGCATATAGCTTAAGGCGGCTGCAGCAGATTCAGAACCAGGCGGCGCGCCTGGTGTTTAAATTGCCAAAGTCCCACCATGTCACTCCCCTCCTCAAGTCTCTACATTGGCTCCCAGTCCGTGAACGTGTCCAATTCAAGCTTGCCTCCATCACCTTCCAAGCTTGACTGGGCACGGCACCGGCTTTTATCTCATCTGAGATCACCCCCTATGTTCCTACCAGGGAACTACGCTCATCCACCCAATCCCTTCTCACAGTCCCGCGGTTCCGGAGGAAGAAATGGGGAGGATCGAAATTTGCGACCCTTGCTCCACTCTTTTGGAATTCCCTGCCTCCAGAGCTTAGAGCCTTAACCCTCTATCCGCAATTCCGGAAACAGCTCGAAGCTCATTTGTTCATCAAATTCTTCAATTAGTCCTCCTGCAGTTCGAATTCCTCTAGCTTAGTTTCTGACACTCCTGCCCTGTTATCTGCAAGTTGCAGCGCCATGAAACCGCTGGTGAACGTGCGCTATATAAATAATTTTAAATTCAAATTCAAATTCATGGTCATCCCTCCGGTGCACATTAGTGTAAAGGAGGGAGCTGTGCTGCCACGTCTGCCTCAGTATCGGATTTCACAGGAGGGGGAGGAGGCGCTCATACAGATAGTGCAGGACTTGATTAAAGTAGGGGTGGTTGAAGAAGTTCCATATAATGTGTGTAACAGTCCTATACTACTGATTTTGAAAAAAGACACTGACACCAGGATTTATCGATATATTATCGATTTGAGGGAGGTCAATAAGATTGTGATACCTCAGTGGTTTCTGATATCACGACACTCCTTACTTTGGTCCCATAAACTGCATCAACATTCTCTGTTATAGACTTGAAGAACGCCTTCTTTTCGATCCCTATTCATCCTGATAGCCGATACCTCTTCGGTTTCACGTTGAATAATAGATCGTACAGATTTTGTAGAGTTCCTCAAGGCTATACTGAGAGCCCTAGCATTTACAGTCAAGCGTTGAAACGACAATTAGATTCCTTTGTTTTGCCTGGCGGGGTGACGCTTATACAATATGTCAATGACATCTTGTTGGCCGCCGACACCCCTGAGCAATGTGAACAGTACACTTTGTCCTTGCTTACCTTTTTGGCATCCCACAATCACAAAGTCTCGAAGAAGAAACTACAATATTGTAGACCAAAGGTAACCTACTTAGGTCACCTTTTGTCTAAGGAGGGACGTGGACTTACACCAGATCGCATACATAATATCTTAGACACACCAGTACCAACTACGCAGAAAGAGGTTCGAGCTTTTCTGGGCCTTACATCCTTTTGTAGACAGTGGATATTGGGGTTTTCATACATAGTTAAACAATTGTTAGGCTTGTTGACAAAGGATACCCCAGTTCCCCTTCCATGGACGGATGAATGTGAGAATGCTTTTCACCAATTACGTCAGGCCCTTTGTTCGGCACCAGTATTAGGCACCCCTGACTATACAAAGCCCTTTACATTGTATGTGCATGAGAGAGATAGATGTGCGTTATCAGTGTTAGTGCAGATGCACGGCGATAAGCAGCGCCCTTGTGCATACTTCTCGGCAGTACTTGATCCTGTTGCCCGAGCGTTGCATGGATGTTTTCGCTCATTTGCGGCGACAGCTGTGTCAATACGCCAGAGTGAAGGGATAGTTTTATCTCATAAGCTGTTGGTGTTGGCCCCCCATGCTGTTGATGCCCTTTTGAATCAGATGAAGACACAGCATTTAACTAGTGCTCGTTTGACAGGATACGAGCTGACACTGTTGGCTCCTCACATAACGTTGAAGAGATGTGCAACACTGAATCCAGCTACGTTATTGCCCTTCCCAGCGACTCAGCCTGAGGCGCAAGAGTCGCATGACTGTGTCTTTGTGACCGAGGAACAGACAAAGGGTCGTATTGACTTACAAGATACGCCCTTTACAGATGTGAATGGAGAGCTGTGGGTGGATGGGGCCTGTTTAAAGTTACCAGATGGAGCCACTTCCGCAGCATATGCCATTACCACATTACACACGATAGTGGAGACAGCACGCATACCACAGAAATCAGCTCAGGCAGCAGAACTGATAGCGTTTATACGAGCTTGCGAGCTTAGTGCAGGATTATATATGAATGTTTACACAGACAGGCGCTATGCTTTTGGAGTAGCGCACGATTTTGGCCTGCTCTGGAAGGAAAGGGGCTTTTTGACATCATATGGAACTCAGATCATGTATGGAGAATTAGTACAACAGCTTTTGACCGCACTGACGCTCCCTAAGAGAATAGCTATAGTGAAATGTAGTGCGCACAAGAAAGTGACAGACAGAGTGGGACAAGGAAACGCTTTTGTAGATCGAGTAGCACGTGAAACTGCGATGCAGCCTGGCTCCACTTCGATGTATGTTGTGAAGTCACAAGCTGAACGGTGGCATACTGCTAGGGAGAGGGTACTAGAAATGCAAAAGACTGCTACTGAAAAAGAACGAGAGCAATGGTCCAAAGATGGAGAATTGGATGATGAAGGTTGTTGGAGGAATATGCAGATGGATAGGTGGAAGTTACCTACAGCCTTCGTACAACCTATGGTTCAGATGGCACATGGGCTAGCACATGTTGGAGCTTCGGCAATTGTGAAATTGCTTACGCAAGTATGGGAGCATTCAGAGATTGCTAGCACGGCTAAGAGAGTGGTACAGACCTGCATGATTTGCCTTAAATATAATCAGGGAAAAGGGACACAAACTCCTGCAGGAGGATTTGCAACACCCACTGCACCTTTTGAAGTATTGCAAATGGATTATATTCAGCTGGAACGCTGCAATAATCTGAAGTACGTCCTGGTTGTGGTTTGTGCATTCAGTAAATGGATCGAAGCATACCCTACTAAGGACAATACTGCAATGACTACTGCTAAGGTGCTTCTGAAGGAATTCTTTCCTCGTTTCGGTGTTTGTAGATTGTTGTGGAGTGATAACGGGCCCCATTTTGTGGCTGACGTTATTAAGTATGTCCTGAAGGGATTAGGCATCGTGCAAAAGTTCCACACAGTATTCCACCCACAATCAGCAGGATTGGTAGAAAAATACAATGGCACCTTAAAGCTGAAAATTGCAAAATACAGGCTTCTACTTCTCTGACTTGGCCAGATGCTCTGCCTTTGGCGTTGTTGTCTATCAGATCAGTACCACACTCCCGGACGGGCTTAACACCCTATGAGATAGTTTTCGCGTGCCCCATGAACATATGGGGGGTGCCCAAACCGAGTTCAGTGTATGATGTACCTTGTGTCTTAATGAATGGCTATTTGGCACAATTAACTGATAGTTTGGTTTCCATTCATCAACAGGTTCGAGAAGCACTCCCTGATCGGTCCACAGGAGAAGGTCATAATCTCCGGCCTGGTGACTTCGTTCTCATAAAATCATTTGAGAGGTCAAATAGTTTGGAACCAAGATGATGTGGCCCTGAACAAGTCCTCCTAGCCACGAGAACAGCAGTACGGGTGATGAATCGCAGGAACTGGATTCATTTGGTCCATTGCCGGAAAGTGCAACCTGATCTGGTGGAACCTGCTGTACTTACTGACCATTGAGATATCCTGACTACGGAGAGAGGCCGTGCTGTGGTACCTGACAATTCTGAGGAGTTCTTCCCGGACCAGACAACGCCTGCATCAAGAAGATACAATCTACGACCAAGAAAAGAATCTGCAATTTTTATGAAAAGTTGTCAGAACGGTCCTTAGGTTTGTGAAACGGAGAGCCAATGAGGCAAGGGGGGATCAGCCATGCATTTGAGTAGTGACACCCGTCTTGGCCCGATGGTGAAGAAAACAACGGCTACCTCAGGGGTAAGAGTTCTGACAACACTTTAGTTTCAGGAAGATACTGTGTACTTTGCTTGAGATGGATAAAAGAAAGATTTTTGGTTCTGCAGGGTTCATTTTTGTCATAGCAGTCATTGTTTGTTGAGGAGAGAGCTCCTGCCCGTGAACTTTATGTTGTTTCTACTCCAGTCCCTGATGAGCACTTTTTCTATACACTCCCATATTAAGAGCTGAAACATCGACAGTCATATTTGAATAACACTTTCATTCAGATGTTGCATCACACCCAAGTTGTTACAAATGCCACAGACTGTTGGATATGTGGGATGATGCCAGCGCATCAAAAGAAAGGGGGAACGCCGTTCATACCGCTTCCCTTTTCTCACAATGGCTCTTTGTAGAGCATGGTACACTTTGCTTTTTGCTACAAGAAAACCCACAGTTGGACGACTAATTTTCAAATTGAATAAGGAATGTCATCAAGATAAAGATGGCTATCCACAAGCCAACGAAACTATATGGGAGTGGGAAGAGTATCGACTGGACAATGAATCGACTCCTTATATCTTCAAGAACACTAGAGACACTGTTGGACAAGAAAAATTTGTAATTTCTGTGGCACAAGCACAAGCTGATTTATGTGTACAAAGTGTAGGCTATATTCCTGTAGGTGTTAGTGATTGTATTGTTGTATTGAACATTGACGGCCTGAACAACAGTACTTTCCTTGCTTCACATAACACCTATTTTATATGTGGGAATAAGGGCTATTATCGATTACCAGCTGGATGGTCTGGAGTATGTTATGTATCGTTTCTATTGCCACCTGTATTTTTAGCACCTGCCTCATATCATAAAGACTTGAAGTTGTTGAATAATGTAACTGTGAACAGATTTAAACGGACTTTATCCATAGATGATGTTGATCAGACAGACACTAGTCTGCAGCAGTATATAGATTTCAATTTACGACTGTTTTTCTTTGTGGGAGCTGCTCTGAATAGCAGGAAAATACGGCGATTGACAAGGGTAGTAGAAGCTGTTACTAATCAAACTGCAGCAGCTCTTGGGAACCTTACTGAAGAGCTACAAATTACCATGATTGTTGCGTTGCAGAACCGAATGGTTCTCGACGTTATGTTAGCAGATAGGGGTGGAGCCTGCAGAATTATTGGAAGTAGCTGTTATGTTTTCATACCTGACCATACTCCTTCTGTGTATAAAGCCATTAACAAATTGCACGAAATTGCAGCTGATATACATCAAGAAAATGGGTCTTGGACTTTCTCTGGGTGGTTCTGGACCTTAATTTGTACATGGGGTTGGAGTCCTCACTGGACTATGTATAATTGTTGCCATAATATTCACCTGCTGTATATGCATTCAATGTAGCCCTATGATATGTTCGTTATGTGTTTCACTTTGTGTGCCCAATAAACAAGCTGTTGCGGATGCTGCCCATAAGAAAACTATAACTAGAGAGATAGCGGATATGATGAGCATCGATATAAACGATGACTATTTAGATTATCCAAGAAAGCCGAATGTCTTCAGCAAATGCTGAAAGGGTCGTCTGTTGTAAATAAAACGGCGATAAGGTAAGCATTCGCTGAAGACATGCTATTATGTCTCTATAGTAGTTTTCCCGCTCATACTTGAAAGTACGGCCGGACTCCATTTTGTTTTCTGGCTTCCATCTTGTAGGCTACATTTCGCCATGTGCTCGCCACGAGGCAAGTCCTACCTCACTGACCGTCACCTCTGGAGTTTGCCCAGCAACAAGCTATAAATAGTTCCAGCTTATCTAGCACATGCCCAGTACATGTAACATCTGTTTCTGCTTAGAGGGGATCGGAATGTGTATTCGGGGGCTTCATGAACCGTTAACTCCACCCATGTATCGATCATGCTTGAGAAATATCCTTATATGGTTGTAAATCATGCTTTTGAGCTGTAACCGCCCACTTATGAGCCCCTTCTTTGTGTATAAAAGGGGACCGCATGTTCGTGTTCTGGGTGCTACCTTGTACAATACTGTAGAGTGTTGTGTGGGCTGTAGTACCACCTTTAAAGGTTTATTGAACTATGTTTTTGTATTTCCAGTTTCCGTGCCAATTTCTTATGTAGTCTGAGGACTTTGCGTACAGAAGGGCGAACCCTTTCACACTCACGGGCCTTGCTGAGGCCTATATTCATCACGCCCACTCCAACTACCACACTACCATTCTCAAACCTATTCACACACACATGCCAGTACTTACACAGCCACTCACTGATTAATAGATCAACACAAACATCCACTCACTCACCCATAAAGCCACTCACTCACTAATACAGCCACTGACAAATCCACTCATACTCTCATACAGACACTCACTGTGAGTCAGTCACCCAAAGAGCTCCTCACACACTTACTCACTCACCCATACAATCAATCAAACAGCCACTTAATCACCCATACAGTTACACACACACCCACTTCCTTACTTATAAATATACTAACATGTACTCACTCACCTATACAGTCACTGACACAAGCACACACTCACCCATATAGCCACTCTCACATTCACTCACTCACCCATGCTGTCACTCTCATACGCCATCACTCACCTATAATGCCTTTCACATGCCCAGTTAACCACCCATATACCACAGACACATGCACTCACTCACCAACACAGCCATGCACACAGTCATTCACACAGATATACCCTCACACACACACACTAATGAGCCCACACAGCCACTAAGTCACCTACTCACTAATCTATACAGGCAGTCAAACATCCCCTCACCCACCCACACAGACACTCGGACACCTATCGCCCATACAGCCACTCACATATACACCAACACATATAGGCACTTGAACACCAACTGACAGGCTGATGCAGACATTTACACAACCCAGTCAGTCACCCATACCTTCACTGAGATGCCTAATGCACTTACACAGTCAGTCATGCACCCAATGAATCACCGATACAAGCGCTCATACGCCTACTGATTCACCAATACACCTTGGTAAATACACTTGGAAACTGCAAATTCTGACATCACGACACCAGAATTACAGAATTAGACTGGCCAACTTACATCAAAACGGCCTGCCCAGGACAGGAATCGACCAAAGCAACCATGAAAGGTACAAACACGAAGGGACAAATGTCCACAGAGAGGACGCTTGAGGGAAAAAGAAAGACAAGTTGAACACTTATTAAAGAAAATAATATCAGACGGGGCACAAGGACCAAATAGTGACCTAAATGCCCTCTTTAAGCACGATCAGCCTTTCTGGGCCTCACACCTTACCCTCCTCTTTAACTTGGTACTCTACACTAATACAATTCTTGCATCATTGGGAGGAAGTATTCTTCATCCCATCTTTAAGTCAGGCTCGCAGGCAAGCCCAGCAAATTACAGATTCCTTGCCCTGATAAATGTTGAAGCCAAACATTTTCTATCATTTACAGTTACCCCTGACGAAGGTCTAAAGAGAGGCCGAAATGCATTGGGTGGAATTTTGTGCAGTTCTGGAGTATGAACTATATACCTTCTTATGCTTAATTTGAAGCCCGGATGGGCACATTTAAGCCATTTGAAAATTAAATAATAAACTAGCAATGAGGAATTCGCTGTCCTCGCAGTGATTTTGAGTGACTTCTTGTGAGTAGACAGAATATGTTGGATGAATTACAGACAAAATACTCGAGTGCTAATCGTTTAAACTTGGTCACAGATGTACTGGCTACATGACAATGGGAAAATCCCTTATTTCGCAGTGCGACGGGGTGGCGCGTAATGCACAAGCCTTTTTGGAACACTTAAGTATCCGTGAGTGGGATAGTTCACGGCACCCGCCACGCATGCATTTTTGAAACTATATAACAATTGAAATTACACATAAGGAAAGGAATGCACTTCACTAGCAACTTGAAGCCAAACTTTATGCCACTAATCTATTAGGAGACTTAGAAGCTTGGGCTTCAGCTGAAAATATCATCCCAGCCACACAAATGTGTTTCAGGGCAGGCTTGAGCACATTTAACCAATCTTTTTGCCCTTAGCACCCTCATCGGAAAGGCCAGGTACAATTCTTCTTACCTATACACTTGATTATCTGATCTAAACGGCTGCATTCGACACAGTCCCTCTGGACCTGATCCGGGCAAAAATGGCCAGATGAGGTGCACCACCAAAACTCCTAAATGCAATAATCAACTTATACACAGATGCGACTAAAAGGTACCCATTTTCATCGACCTAAAACAAGGGTGTGTTCTTGCCTTTTCAATATATACACAGCAAACCTGGATGGCTGTCTATCGGCTGCTTTGAGTGTTCTACCAAAACTAGCAAAAAGAACAGAGCACAGCCTCTAACAAGCACAAAACATCTTATACTGTCAGACCCCAACCGGCATTCAGCACCAAATTACAACTCTCCTTGAATTCACTGAATCATAAGGCCTGAACTTAAACTATAGCAAATCAAAAATCATCTGTTTCTCTGTGAACACTACCCAGTAAAAAGTAAGGTTTAAATGGAAAGCAGCAGGGAACAGCCTGGACTTGTTAAACACTTACAAATACTTAGGTGTGGTAATGGACACAAGATTTAGCTTCATTCAGCACTTACTGCGAAGAAGGGCACTATCCAACAATCTATACTTTTCTTTTAACCAAAAAAAAAAGATGGGGAGTTCATTGCAGTCATATCTGCTACAAATTATTGGGGCAAAGTTCCTACCCTTACTGATCTATGGCTCGAAGCTGTTAAAGGGCAAGGTCACAACCTCCTTGAATCAATTACAGTACATGCTATTCAAACTAATCTTCCATTTACCACAATACATTTCTCAAGCACAAGTGCGCCTGGAATTCAGGTTGTTTCACCGACACCCAGTAAGGGTGCCCGTGAAGTACCATAAAAATAACATAAAGGGCTATACCTAAGAATAAGCCCCAATCCCATTACTAATTAATTAGTCAGTTGGCAGTGAAGAGAGTTCAATCATATATTAAGCAAAATACTCTATAGAGGAGCCTCTCCAACCCTCACCCATCAGGTTCGGGGAGAACACTGGGTACGTATAGATACATCATGCTAACATAATATAAGTCGGATACTCCTTATGTATGGGAAATCTATTTATTATCCCTCAGAACGGCCCTTTTAGCATGATCTAGATACCTAAAATAGCTCAATCTTCAAATATTCCCTCATCAATCTGCATTAAATCTTTGAGCTCCTGCTGAACTAACCGAGCCTTTACTGCTGCTGGGGATGGACCAGCCACGGAGGAGGTGAGTTTAGTTGTGCAATAAGAGCAACATGCAGGTCCAAATTGTACACAAAGGCAACATGTGAATATGATACCGGCTATGCCTGCCAGCACTATCAGAATTTTCCATCCCCAAGTAGATAACAAACCCCAGAACCAACCAGAAAGGGACCATGTACCAGTTTCTACATGTATTTCGGAAGCCAAACGATGTAGCTTCTGGATAGCAAAATGAACGGAGGGGGCGGAGTCAGGGATATAAATACAGCAGGAACTGCCGATCACACGGCATGCTTCTCTTCGATCTGCCAAGATAACTTCTAAAACCATACGATTTTGAAGCAAAACGAGTCTCGTCGCTTGTAGCTCTACTGTTATATTAGTCAATATTCCTGCAGTAGTGTTAATTACTCCTTCAACTACTCTGGAGAAACGCCATACTTCTTTTCTGGTTATTATAGGTCCCCAAATGGGAAAGGCTCCTTTTATAATGTCTGTATGAAGCTGCAGTGGAGTATCTGTCTGATCTATATTGGTAGTATCTATCTCTCTTTTATTTCTCCTTACAATCACACTTTGTTTATCTATGCAGTGATCCTTGTGATAATTAGAAGGGGCAATATAGACTGGCGGGTACAGGAAGGACAGGGAGCAACGTCTAGCCCAACCATGTGGAAGCCAAGTATAGGCATTTTCTCCACAAACAAAATATACATTAGGAGGGGTTAACAATGGAGGACTGCTAAAAGTGAGCAACTGATAAGTGTAATTACATCGGCTTTCTCCTACTGATATGTACCCTACTCCCTGAACACAGAACGCAGAGGTACTATTTAGTATAGGCACTGGAATAGCCCTATCTTCGGTAACATTATGTTCTTGAAAATGTTGAAAATACTGAGTGAAATTAAACTCGACAAAATCCCAAATCTCATCAAGTGGTATTTTCATGCGTTGTATACATATTCATACATGCATTCGGATCTAAGGTTCCCTCTCCATTATTCCCATCGGGGTCGAATCCTTGATGAACTTCAATATATGCTAAAATCATTTCATAATCTTTTTCCGAAAAACTTTGAGTATCCACAGTATAATGCATATACATCATTGAAAGTAATTTAAACCAAGCTTCACAACTCCCCAGATGAGACATGGGTAGGGATATGAATAAGTTGTGCTTGTGCATAACAGATAGTAAAAGACCACAAACCCAACAATTGGTAATATTGGTGGCACTGTGTTTTTGATGAAGCATTTCAACAAATTCATTTTTCACATAAGTCTGACAATGCCTTTCCTTATGTGGGGCTAAGGTATGAAACACATGTTCCGGAGGTGGGGCAATTGTTCCTAAAACAGTATGCATAGGGTGGCAAAATTCTAAATAGATGAATACTCCCATCAATGTGATTAGTAATATTGCTATAATAACTATAAATGCAATTTTAACTCGTTGGGTCCAACTAGAAAAGACAGGCATATATGCAGGGAAATAACGCAGTACAAAAGGACGTTCCTCTTCAGGAACGAAACGAGCAAAGGGATACATACTAACTAAAAGTCCAAAAATAAACTCGGGCGAAGCAGTCCAACCTGACAGAGGGTGCTTCTTTCTTGTGTCTGTTTAGAGCCTCACAGGCAGGCTCCTAATGTTCATCACAAATAATATCAAAGCAAGCTTCTCACGTTGGAGTTATGTTCTGACACAACCCTTGAAGAAAACACAACCTGGGCCTCTTTAACCAAGAATTTCCGTCTTTCTTTCTGAACAGAGCAAGCAAATGTTCAAGGCTCTCAGCGTGTTCAGTCAATCAATCAATCAATCAATCATAACACTTGTATAGCGCGCTACTCACCCGTCAGGGTCTCAAGGCGCTTTCGGGAAGGGGACTGCTATTGCTCGAACAGCCAGGTCTTGAGTTGTCTCCTGAAGGCGAGATGGTCCTGGGTCAGCCGAAGATGGATGGGGAGAGAGTTCCATGTCTTGGCCGCCAGGTAGGAGAAGGATCTGCCACCAGCGTTGGCTCTTCGGATGCGTGGTACGGCGGCGAGGGCGAGGCTTGTTGATCGTAGCTGGCGGGTGGGCGTGTAGAAGGTCAGGCGGTCGTTGAGGTACTCGGGGCCCAGGTCGTGGAGAGATTTGTGTGCTTGGGTGAGGAGCCTGAACGTGATTCTCTTGCTGATGGGGAGCCAGTGCAGGTCCTTCAGGTGGCCGGAGATGTGGCTGCGTCGGGGGATGTTCAGGATGAGTCGGGCGGAGGCGTTCTGGATGCGTTGGAGTCTTTTCTGTAGCTTGGCTGTGGTTCCGGCGTAGAGGGCAATTCCGTAATCCAGTCGGCTGGTGACGAGTGCTTGGGTGACCGTCTTCCTGGTTTCGATCGGGATCCATCGGAAGATCTTGCGGAGCATGCGTAGGGTGGGTTTAAGTAACCTGTAACAGCAGATTGACAACGCATCAGGAATACCATTGGCAATATCCAGGTTAGAAGTCTTGTTTAAAAAAGTTTTTTTTTTCAAAAACCAGTGTGAGTATTAGCGAAGTTCCACACATCTAAATCATGCCCAGGGACGGACCTGACATGCTTGAGGTAGATAATAAATGTAGGACCTTAAACAGGTTTAGTGAATGCAGCAGTGGTGGAGCTGTACAACAGGCTTGTGGCAGTAAATGAAGCATACTGACCAGCATTAGTACCCTGGTTAAGGGGAGAGCAGAGAGGGTGTTTACCATCAGGGGCTAGGGAACATAACTCAGTGGCCTAGTAAGTCAGAGTAGGTCTTTGGGTGCCAGGGCTAGGGTTCCTGGCACTTGGTGCATCTGTGGCATGAGCAGGCACAGGCAGGCTTGTCTTAGATGCCATATGCATGCTGTGCCCACCATTTTAATAGGGCTGGAGTTGCCAGCTAGGGAGCAGACAACGGGGTCTAGCACCACCCAAGGTATTGCAGAAGGTAGGATGGAATCAGGCAAAACCAAAGTAATACTGTGAAATGAAACTAACTTAAAAACAAGAATTGGCATAGCCAATGGGTCTCGCTTTTGGGACCTTAAGTGTTTATTTTGTTGCAGTGAGTAGTAAAGGAGTAGAGGGGTAGAAGATGGGTAGAAGTGGGGTAGTAGAGGGGTGGTAGAGCGGCAGTAGAGGGGTAGGAGAGTGGTAGTAGGGGTGTAATAGAGGGATAGAAGCAGGGTAGTAGAGATGGAAAAGTGGGTAGTAGAGGTGTAGTAGTGGCGTAGTAGAGGGGCAGTAGAGGTGTAAAAGGGTAGTAGAGATGTAGCAGAGGGGTAGGTGAGTGGTTATCCAGTTATTAAGCAGTAAACTTTGAAAGGCTATAGTTTTATGAGGACCATGAAAGGCTGCTTTCTCAAATAGTGATTCAGGTTAAATAGCTTGCAAAGCAAACCTAGCAGTTGTTCACAAATGCCTGCAAAATATTAACTCCCCCCACCAATTCCCCAAATCCCAGACTCCTTTCCTCGAAGAAATGCCTCCAAAATGGCAATACAGAAATTTCATTTAGGATCACACTTATTTTTATTCCTTACAAAAATATTAAGTGAACTTAGTTGTCCAGCTATGAGTTTTTTATTAATATCTTTCGAGCAGGTATGTGCCTTTCTTGCCTTTTTTCTGCATAAAAATGCAGCGGAAACCGTCGTACACACTCACCGAGCCACAGTTGTTTGTTTATTTGTCTTCAAATGTTACTCATCTCGGAAGTTTCACAAAAGTTTGTTACACTTTCTACATTTCTGTTTGAAACAGTAAACTTTATTTCTAGAGAAAAACGATGCATGAAAGGTTTGACAGTGTCATAACAAATTTGAAAGTAATGGTTGAAAATGAGACTTTATAATAATTATCATTGTTTGATCAATGGCTTTTTTATTCTCGTTCAGTCCTCTCAATGGGATTAGAATTCAAACGTTGCACATATATATATATATGTAGTAGGCAGTTATAGTTAGGAGATATTTTCCAGAGGAAATCTGCAACATTCTATTTCCAAAAACTTTGGCGACAGTCAACGAATCTTCGTGAAATTTGCAAAACTCGTGGGGCGCTCTGGTCCGCTCCTATCCTGAAAGTTTCGGGGTGATTCATCAAGCGGGGGCCGAGAAAACAGAGGATCCCAAAATGAGTTTTCCCCATGCAATTTTTCATATGAAACTTTAGCCGCAGATACAGTCCGAACTGCTGAACGGAATTACGCCAAATTTGGCAAAGAGGTAGCCCTTGGTTCAGAGAGGTGCATTTTTGTTAAATGTGTAAATCCGTTCAGTAGTTGCTGAGAAAATCAAAAGTAAAATCATATATATCTATGGCCATGCAGGATCCGCGCACACTCCCGATCACGAGCTGTATGCTAATTGGCTGTCACCACTCCAAATCAGGAAATGTTGGCAGCCACTTGTAACTCGGTAGAAACAAGGCACTAGAAAGCAGAGAAAAACATGCAAAATGCAAAAGAGGGCAGGGTAGAAACACCCTGACCCCCTAGGCCTGCTTAGGGTGTCCCACAAGGACCCCCAGTGCCAAAATAAGTAATAAAAAAAACATTGGCAAAATTTGTGCAGGGGGCGTGGATCCTGCCAATAAAAAGAAAAAATGAAGCGTGGGCTCTAGCGCTTCATTGCTAATTAGCCAGCGGAGGGGCCAAGTCCCGGGGGCAATGTGTTTTATGTAATAGGGGCCCCAGAGGGGCCCCCCAGCCCCGGGGACCGCCACCCCCAGGACTTTTCTGAATTATGTGGGGGGATTTCAGCCCCCCAAGCCCTGGGGACCGCCACCTCCGGTGCCTCATGAGAATATATGCGGGGGCTTACGGCCCCCCCAGCTCCGGGGACCGCCACCCCGGGACTTTAAAAAAAAAACCTGTGTGGGGGGCTTAAGCCCCCCTCACATGCCACGGCTAAACTATCACCTCCCCGGGGCACTAAGAGTTTAAATTGGGGTGTCCGTTATGGACCCCAAAGCCCCGGGCACCACCACCCCCCGGGGCTTTGAAAGTGTTGGAGCCCTTGCTGGCCCTGGGGATCGCCACCCCCCAGGGCCGGCTCCTCCAGTGCCCCGGGGTGCCCACCCCGGGACACTGTAGTTTTGCTATGGCAGGGTGGTAGCCTTGCGGTTCCTGCCCTGCCAGAGCAAACTTGGTTTGGATTTTGAAAGCTAGATCAGGGAAAACTGCTCTCTTTCAAAATGCAAACCAAGTTGTTTTTCCACACGGGGAGCTGCATCTTAGCAGCTCCCCATGTGGAAAAGCAATGCCAGCTCCCGCCGCCAGCCAGCAATGCCAGCCGGCGGGACCATGGGGGTTTGGGGACCCCCCCACGGTCCCCAATGGAGAGGGCCAGCCCCAGAGGATTGGGTCCCCGGGGCCACAAGTAGCCCGGGAGAGTGGCACGCGCCCCCCCCCTCCTCAAATATTAAATAAAATAAAAAAAGACAAAATAAAGGCCGGCCCCGGGGGATGGGATCCCAGGAGCCATAAAACCAATTAAAAAATGGCCATGCCCTGGGGGATGGGGTACCCGGGGAAGATTATGGCCTCGGGAGAGGGGCCACGTGGCCCCCTTCCCAAATTTTTGATAAAAAAAATTGGGGGCAGGCCCCCAGGGATGGGGTCCCAGGGCCAAGAATATTAGGGCTGTGTGGCCCCCCTTCATAAAAAAAAAGACCAACATCGCGCCAGAGGCAACGCCCCCTCCTTTCAGCACTCTGCAAACATGCCCGCCTGGCACGTTTGCAGATGGGGAACAAATTCCTCTTTGAATTCTGGGGGTACTGGGGGGCTAACTAGCCCATCAGGAACCTCCAGTATGCGCCAGGGGGCTGCGTTGCAGAGAGGTGTTGTGAGGACACGCACCTTTTTACACCTCTCTGCAACGCACCTCTGTGGCGCCTAATGGAGGTAGCTGATGGGCTAGTTGCACCCCAGGGACCCTCAGTATTCAAGGGGAGTTAATCCCCCAACTTAAAACATGCCACAGGGCGCATTTGCACAGTGGTGAAGGGAGGGAGTGAGGCCTGAGTTGACAAGTGTGCATACACACCCTGTGGTGCGGTTTAAGTAGGGGAATTAATTCCTCTTCAATACTGAGGGTCCCTGGGGGCCAATAAGCCCACTAGGTACCTCCAGTAAGTGCCACAGTGCTGCGTTGCAGAGTGTTGTAAAAAGGGGCGTGGCCTCTGAACACCGCTCTGCAACAGAGCTCTCTGGCGCATTCTGGAGGTACCTGGTGGGACAGATGCCCCCAGGGACTCTTCAGGATTGAGGAGGAATTAATTCTCCAACTTAAAACGCGCCACAGGGCGTGTTTGCAGACATGTCACCTCAAGCCACAACCCCTTGCTTCATTATTGTGCAAACGGCCCTGTAGCGAGTTGTAAGTTGGGAAATTAATGCTCTTTCAATACTGAGGGTCCCTTAGGGCCAACTAGCCCAGCAGGTATCTCCAGTATGGGGCAGGGAGCTGCATTACAGACAGGTGTTCAGAGGCCATGCCCCTTTTTACACCTCTCTGCAACGCAGCTCTCTGGAGCTTACTGGAGGTATCTAGTGGGCTAGTTTGACCTTAGTGACCCATAGGATTGAAGGGGACTTAATCTCTCAACTTAAAACGGCCACAGGGCACGTTTACACAGTGGTGAAGGGGGGAACGGGCCTGAGGTGACGTGTGCAAACACGCCCTGTGGTGCGTTTTAGGTTGGGCAAATATTTCCCCTTCAATCCTGAGGGACCCTGGGGACCAACTAGCCCAGCAGGTGCTTCCAGTAAGTGCCACTGCGCTGCGTTGCAGAGAGGTGGTGCAGGCTGTTCCCTTTTTTACTCCTCTCTGCAATGGCGCATACTGGGCGTACCTAGTGGGCTAATTTGCCCCTTGGGATCCCCAGGATTTAAGGGGACTTAATCTCCCAACTTAAAACTGCCACAGGGCGCGTTTACACAGTGGTGAGGTAGGGGATGGGGCCTGAGGTGACGTGTGCAAACACGCCCTGTGGTGTATTTTAAGTTGGGGAAATAATTCCCCATCAATCCTGAGGGACCCTGGGGGCCAACTAGTCCACCAGGTGCTTCCAGTACGTGCCACTGCGCTGCGTTGCAGAGAGGTGGTCTAGGCCATGCCCCTTTTTACATCTCTCTGCAACACAGCTCTGTGGCGCTTACTGGAGGTACCTAGTGGGATAGCTGGACCCTAGGGACCCTTAGGATTCAAGGGGACTTAATCTTCCAACTTAAAACGTCCACTGAGCGTATTTACACAGTGGTGAAGGGAGGGGACGGAGCCTGGGGTGACATGTGCAAACACGCACTATGACGCCTTTTAAGAGGTAGTTTCAATCCCCCTGTCCTCTTATATACTAGGGGTTTACAGAGTAGGTCATGCTAATCACCGAGAGACCCCAACGCATAGTGTTCCCTAGTGTATGTAGGTGTTTTCACTGTATTCTAAGTGTCTTTTAACATAGCACTGGCTCTAGGACTGGTTAGTCAGACTCAGTAACCACCAGTACCCGTCTGAAAAAGTTGAGGGTACAGGATTATTTTGCAACACGGCTTCTTTCTGCTCCTCTATTTGTTCTTTCTGCACGTCTTGCTTCTTCCTGCACTTTCTTCATCTTTGAGGACTTCTATTGCTTCTTTCTGCATTTCTTTTTTTTCTTTCTGTGCGTTTTTTCTTCTTTTTTCACATGTCCTACCTATGTAGGCATAGTATGAAACTATCATTTAAAAAACATTTGAAATTCACAGGAAAAAACATAGGTTTCAGGCACCATATATTTAGGAATTAGCATTTAAAAAACGTTAGAAATTAACTGAAAAAACCATAGGTTTCAGGGGCGTTATACTTAGCTGGACATTTCACTCGAACAAAACCATTGAAATTCCCCCGTTGTAGTTAGTTCAGCTAACTATAACTTGCGTACCTGCAATGCACAGCCGATGACGTCACATATTACTTCACTCATGACATGGTCAGTGACATCACTCATGGCCTCACTGATGACATCTCAAATGACATCACTGATAACATCACTGATGACATCATCTTTGTGATAGAGTGGCAACCTCCTCTCACCCTAATATAACCTTTGATACACACATTCAAATATAGAAACTACAATTATCAAACAAATGGACATACCAATACCAGTTACAACAACCTATTCAGTATTTCCAAGATCTACATACACATCCAGTCATTCACTAACAGTCCTATATAGTCACTCTTACATGTACTCGCTCATCATATGTACTCATTCATAGAGTTCCTCATACACATAGTCACTCATGCTAATAAAGAATCAAACATCCATTTACTTGCATATACAGTTATACACACACCACTACACTTACTTCTACAGAAGCGTACACATACTTACTCTCTTAAACAATCACTTATAGAAACACATACTTATTTATACAGGAACTCTTCCAATCTCTCACTCTCACATATACTCAATTATAGACACCAATACTCACATATACTAGTTTAAAACATATGTAGTTACTCATAAAGACACTATTGAGACAGTCATTCACTCACTTATCCACCCTACAGTCCTGCACACATGCTGTCTTCAACATATACAAACAGTGAGTCACTCATTGATACATCCATGCACTAAGTAATACCCCCCACCGAACCATACAGACACTCAGACACTCATACTGATACTCAAAAAACAACTAATAACCCATATAGACACTCATGTAGCTACTCACCAACCCATGAAGCCACTTATACATAAATTGAGAGACTGATACAGATATTTACATATTTAAACATTACTCGCTAACCCGTGTATTCACCAAGATACACTTAATCAGTCAGTTATACAATCAATTTTACAGAAACAAAACATCCATTTAGACACTTATTTAACCATTTATTCTTCCATCGACCTTGAGATATACATATATAAAAAAATATTTAATTTTCAGAAAGACACACATTCACTGGATGATGTCAGCAGTGATGTCATCAGTGATGTCATTTGAGAAGTCATCAGTTGGAGTTCTGGACTTTTTGGTTCCGTCCAGAGGTGTCAGGGAACAACACCCAAAGACCCCGGAGTTCCACCTGCCTTGGTGCGCAAATGAACAGAAACACGGGCTTCTCAATGGTGGCGTCAAAGACCAAAGGTTTATTACTGCAGGGACACAGAAGTCACAGAAACTACGCATGGGCAGTAACTAGGAGCCTGTTCAAATTGTACAAAGAGGGTTGCTCCTTATATACTAAATTTTGGCCTTCAGGCGAATTCTTCACATGTTGGTACATTCCCAAAACCTTTGTGTCATAAACAATAAATATTTGGCGTACACAGGAACCGTTGATAAAATCTGATACGAAACATCTACGAAGAGGGGTTCCCACTAGTTCATCACAATCCCTTGTCAATATTGTATTCAAGAGCCGGACCGCCTCATCGTAAATTTCGTTACCTCCCCCTAATAAAGATTCAGAAAGAAAGGAACGGAGCCAGGTGTGGAAGATAGAAAAGCGGGATAAGAGATGTTTGTGGGTTGTAAATGGGCAAGGCTACCGGCTTCGGCCGCCTAATCATGATCGGGACAATGGACACGAGAACCAGTTCAGTTGGGCTGGCCTCGGGCAGAGGAGGCAGCCTTTGTTGAGTCACGTAGCTACAGCGTGATCTGGTTTAAGGTGCACGTGTCATGAAAGAGGTGAATCTCCGGCTAAGGCTACGTGTCCTTAATCGAAATGAAGTGATCGGAGGTTATTGCGTATGTGAGGGCAAGAAACACAAAATGGCTGCCATGATCTAAGATGGATGCCGTGGGTAGATCAGAAATGTGTTCATAACAGGAGTACTCTTGCTCGTATCGTAGCGAAAACACCAGGATATGCTAAATGGGTCATTTGCGGTTCGCTGATACCAATATTATGTATTTCCGACAACATTGAAAACACGGGTTCAAATCGTCACGGAACCTCAGACCTTCCTTTTGCCCTTACATAGGCAATTACTCAGTCTATGTCAGAATCTAGTTCTATGCTCATCAGGTCAGTGACATGTTGTTGTATCATCATTCTTTCTCGTGCCTTTTCTCCAAACGCAGGTGGTTTCCTAAAACAGGTTGCAGCACAAAGACTACACAGAGCAGGACCACACTGGATAATCAGGCAACATGAGAATAGGGATACTAAGATGACACCAATGACCATTAGAACCTTCCATCCCCACGCTGAGATCAGAGTCAAAAACCACTCCATGAAGGACCAGTTTCCCTTGTCTACGTGTATAGAATTGGAAATCTTGTGTAGCTTAGAGATCGCCTCATAGACTGTTGGAGCATTATTGGGAATAAAGACACAGCAGCTCGATTGGATCATTCTGCATACCCCATCTCGATCTGCAAGTATAACGTCTAGAACCATACGGTTCTGCAACGTCATGAGTCTATCCGCCTGAAGCTCAGCTGTCAAATTGCTAAGGGCACCAGCAGTTTCGGTAATAGTAGATTCAACTACCCGTGTTAGCTGACGTATGTTTCTACTATTGGCCATAGGCCCCCAGAACGGAAGGAAGCCTTTGAAGAAGTCTCCAGCTTCCTGACCAGCGGTATCTTCCTTGCTGAAGACACCTCTCGCTACTCTAGTTCTGTGGTAGTCAGATGAAGCAGTGTATGTTGGAGGCAACAATCGAGCAATATAACATGAACCTGAAAAGTCAGCAGGTAACCATGTATAAGCTCGGTCTCGACAGATGAAGTAGGTACCCCTAGCAGTAAGAAAGGCAGGGGAAGAGTTAGCCGGAAACACGTAAGTCTCTACGCACTCACTCCTCCCTAGCTGAGCTCTCGGATTTCTCCCATTACCTTGCAAACAGACCTGACCTCGGTGAGGTACGACCCAGACTGGAGTTGAGCTTTTACGCTTGCTTTCTCCCAAACTAAGGCGATACTCTGAAGAATTCCAACTTAAATATACTCGCAATTCGTCTCTAGGGTATGATGGAGTATTATTGACGTCCTTGATCATGTCAATAATTCCCTGGACTAAGGCTTTGTTGGCAGAGTTATATTTAGTGGAACGTGGTGGACGCGGAGGATAGGTTTCAAGGGCATAAGCAAAGATGGTTTGAAGGGCCTGAAATGATCCATTGTAGCTGAAAGGCAAAACCAGATAGGGAATGCCTTTATCCATAGTGTGGGGTATCAAGCCACACACCCAGCAGTCTGTAGTGTTAACTACCAGTTGGTGTTGGTGCAAGAGTTGTACAAAAGTGTTATTAATGAATTCTGAGCGTCGGGCTTGCTCATGTTCAGGAAACGAGTGAAAAGAGTGTATAGAGGAAACAGTAGAAGTAACAGGATTAAGGGGAGGTACTGTAGTTACTGGTACATAAATCAAACTTATACCAAAAACGATTCCACCCACCAACGTTAGCAAAACAATTAGAAATGTAATGGCACATTGCGTCAAAAAGCATTTGCTATGAAGAATTCTGTAAAGTCTGTTTCTGCGAACATAAATCACATTTTCTCGTTGCAGCGCAGGAAGCTCCATCTTCTATAATCCGCTCGCGACCACTGATGATGTGTACGTAGATGAAAATGCCTCTATCAGCCCTGGGAGTTCCCAGAACTAACAGAAAGATCGACCTTGTGTCAGACCCCCGCAGATTCAACTAGGCACACAGCCACGACCCTACGGCTACCCAGACGGCAAGGCAATTTTAAAACAATAAAACAATAGCAAACTTCCTGGCTGAAGGCAAAAGTTCAATATTTCAAAATATCACAATATGCAGTTGCCTGCTTTATTTGTCCATTTTACGGTTTCGTAAATTATATCTTTGCTTCGCAGGTACTGTTTGATCGGCAAATAGCGTATCACTGGTATCCGTTGCAGTGTTCAAGTTCGCAGATGACAGAGTTTCTTCTGATGCAGAGGACAAATGTTCAGAGTTCAAAGGAGTCTTTTCAGGAGGAGAGTCAGAGCTTGGAGTGTCAGTAATCAATTCGGCATCGCTGAAGGGGATGAATTTTGGCGTGCGTTCAGACTCGGAGGCACCAATTCCCTTCTTCACCCAGTCGTCGTAAGGAAGTGGCAAAGGGACACGCTTAACATGGGACGCGTGCACCCAGTGCTTGCGTCCAGCTACATGAACTGCTGTCCTCGTTGCAAGCAGGACCTGGAAGGGACCGATGTATCTGGGCTGAAGATTCTTCGTCCTCGCGAAGTTCCTGATAACCACCTGATCTCCGGGTTTCAGCTGATGCCCTGGACTCTCCGGAGGCTTTGGTAAAGCATCGAAAACCTGTTGGTGAATAAGACTCAATTTAGCAGTCAAGTCGTAAAGGTAGTCTATTAACATAGGATATTCTAGAGAACAAAACTCCTTAGGCCTTGGCACACCCCAAATATTTGCCGGGCGGCCGAACACTATCTCATAAGGGCTAAGCCCCACTCTAGAATGTACAGTTGCTCTCGTTGATAACAAAGCCAAAGGAAGTGCGTCTGGCCAGGCTAAACCTGTGGATGCTTGTATCTTAGCTAATTTCAGTTTGATGGTGCCATTGTAACCCTCCACTAAACCAGCAGACTGGGGATGGTTCGCACTGTGGAACTTTTGTTTCAGACCTAGGCCGGCACACACACTCTGCATAACTTTCCCTATAAACTCACTTCCGTTATCTGACCATACAATCCGTGGCATACCAAATCTAGGGAAATATTCCTTGAGAAGAATTTTGGCTGTTGATAGGGCAGTGTTGTCCTTTAGTGGGTATGCTTCGATCCATCTGGAAAAAGCACAGACTACCACCAGGACATATTTCAAATTATTACAGCGATCCATGTGAATGAAGTCTAACTGAATCACTTCAAAGGGGCAGGAAGGAGGAGCGAAGTGACCAGCAGGAGTTGGAGTTCCCTTGCCAGGATTATGCATCAGGCATACCATACAATTTTTCACCACTCTCTCTGCACACTTACTGATCCCATCATTCTTCCAGACTGGAGCCAACATCTTACAGATTCCTTTAGAACTGATATGTGCTACTCCATGCGCCATCGTCACCACTGCAAGCACATACGCATCAGGCAACATCCAACGCTGCTGTTCTGTCAAATCAATCCAACACCCATTCGAATCCAATTTGCCCGTACTCTCTCTCCATACACGTTTCTCTTCCTCAGTTGCTTCTTTCTGAATCTCTTTCACACTTTCCATTGTATCCTCACACATTCCAGATTCAGCAATCCACCTTGCAGACGTAGCAACATACATTCTACTCATCATATCTCTAGCTGTCTGTTTAGCGATTTCATCAGCAAAAGCATTTCCACGACCAACATCATCCGTGATTGCTTTATGAGCACTGCACTTCACAATCGCAACTTCAGTCGGCAAGGTTAGAGATTCCAACAAGTCGTTAACTAGCTGACCATGTTGAATCTTAGTCCCATGGGACGTAATGAAACCTCTTTCTCTCCACAAACGGCCAAAACTATGGGCCACGCCAAATGCGTACTGACTGTCTGTAAAAACATTCACTCTCTTTCCCTTAGCTAAAACACACGCTCTGGTTAAAGCTATTAATTCTGCAGCTTGGGCAGAATTCTGATTCACTCTTGCAGTCTCCACAATCGTCTTCAAAGTCGTTACTGCGTAAGCAGCAGTCACATCACCATTCTCCAATTTAAAACATGACCCATCCACATACAATGTGCCATCTGGATCTGATAATGGAGTATCCTTTAAGTCAATACGTCCTTTTGTCTCTTCCTCCGTTCTAAAGCAACAATCATGTGGTTCAGAATCACTCGACTCTTGATTAGCCGGCAACAATGTTGCTGGATTCAATACATTACATCTTTTGATCTGAATATGACTCGCTAGTAATGTCAGCTCGTAACCAGATAGTCTCGCACTAGTAAGGTGTTGTGTCTTCGTTCGATTCATGAGTGTATCCACCGCATGAGGAACCATGACCACTAACATGTTGTTCATCACCAAACCAGCAGATTGTCGAATGGAAGCCGCAGCTGCCGCTGTAGCTCTCAAACAACTAGGTAACGCTCTAGCTACCGGATCCAATGTTGATGAGAAATACGCACAGGGGCGTTGTTTATCACCAAACTTCTGTGTCAGGACACTCAACGCGCAACCTTCTCTTTCGTGAACGTAGAGCGTGAATGGCTTACTGTAGTCAGGTGTACCCAATACAGGAGCTGAACACAATGCTTTTCGTAACTCAGAAAAACTCTCTTGACATTCATCAGACCATGGCACCGGACTCGGAACATTTTTCCCAGTCAAAGCTACCAATGGTTTCGCTAAAAGAGAAAAATTTGGGATCCACTGCCTACAGTAAGAGGTAATACCTAAAAAGGCACGTACTTCTCTTTGTGTGCGTGGAACACTCATCTGCGTAATTGCTTTTATTCTCTCTGGGGTCAACTTCCTTCCCTCCTTTGACAAGAGATGACCTAGGTAGGTCACTTCTTGGCAGCAGTATTGCATTTTTGAAGGTGATACCTTGTGATTCAAATTATACAAGTGATGTAATAACGAAACCGTAGCTGCTTTGCAAGTTTCCTTGTCATCGGCAGCCACTAGAAGATCATCTACATACTGTACTAGAGCAGAACCTGGAGGAAGGACAAAGGAGTCTAATTGGCTCTTTAATGCTTGACTGTAAATAGATGGGCTCTCACAGTAGCCCTGTGGAGCGCGTTTAAATCTGAAACTGCGACCTCCTAGACAGAAGCCGAAAATATCTCTGCTTTCCTCGGCTATCGGAATGCTGAAAAAGGCATTCTTCAAGTCGATGACTGAGAACCAAGTAGCTGTAGCAGGAATCAATGTTAACAAGGCAGTAATGTCTGGAACCACAGGAAACTGTGGTACCACAATCTTATTGACTTCTCTGAGGTCGATGACAAACCTATAGACTGGAGGCTTTGTAGGATCAGTTCGTTTCAAAATCGGTAATACAGGACTATTACAAACATTTCCTCTAGTTTCTTCAACCACACCTTTCTTAATCAAATCTTGCACAATCAATAAAAGTGCACGCTCACCTTCACTAGATATTTTGTATTGAGGAATTCTTGGGAACTTCACATTTGCTTTCAAAGTTACTACATATGGTGGTATTTCTAAAAGGCCTACATCATTAGGACCAGTCGCCCAAAGAGAATCAGGGAGTGAACGCAGCTCTGGCGGGAGTGCATCCATTGACAAGTACATCGGAGAGGTGATCCTTTTACCCAATGTAAGCTGTACCCCTTCCGGAGAACAGTACAATGTCGCATATAGTCGTTTTAACAAGTCTAAACCAAGCAGATTTTCATTACAACCTGTCGTCAAAATCAGGGGTGCTTTCAATTGACACGGTCCAACAGAAATAGACAAAGGACCAGATATAGGGTTGTAAACAGGGGCGCCTGAAAAACCTACAGAAACATTTGTTGAGCCGGACAAAGGTGCGCCAGGGAGTTTCGCATGAATGATAGAACTTTTTGCGGCACCAGTATCCAACAGAAACGGTTCGACTACACCTGATGTTGCTACTGCGACATAAGGCCCACTCTGATCCACTGGAACTGATACTACTCCCTCTCTCTGTCCATGGCTGTCCTAGTACCCATTTTGCTGAAATCCCTCATCCACTTCACAATAGTCCTCAACAAGATATTGTTGAGATCTATTTTGCTGGGCTGACTGTCCATTTCGCTGATCAAAGTGATTGGAAGGACGATCATTCGTCTGGAGGCATAGCACCTCGTCCTCGTCCTCTAGAATTTTGCACAAAACCACCACGACCTTTCTGAGCTGCTGCTGCATTATTTTGCGCTAAGATCGGACATTCATTCTTGTAGTGACCCTCTTTCTTACAATACGCACACTGGTTCCATTGATATTGAGGCCTCGTTGAATTATAATCTGTCCTTTGATACGAATTCTGTTGCATATTAGTCTGATTCGTGCGAGGCGGATACACCTGTTGCAAAAGAACTTTAGTCTTTAAATCTTTCGTTTTCTTGTCAGATTTCTCTTTTTCCTCTTTATCCCTATTTTCGTAATATTGTGCAGTTGCAAGTATTTGCGCAGTTGTAGAAACAGCCCACGCACTCTCTGAATCCTTTAATTTATTGCATAACTCAGGTAACAAATTATGCACAAATTTATCGACAAACAGTCTCTGTCCTCCTTCAGTGCTCATATCTTGACCACTATGATCTACAAAAGTTTCTTCGAACCTCGTGAAAAAGTCGGAGACACTTTCGGCTTTCTTTTGCCTGCATGCGGATAACTTGTCCCAATTAACACGTAATGCGGGCATCAGAGTCTTCATTAAGTCGATTATCCTACCCGGAAGATTAGCAATTAGGGGTTCAGGTTTTGCACCACCCGTTTGCTGACCATCCGCTGCAGTGATAGCTGCCCAATCACCACCTAAGGCAACTTGGTGATCCTCTCTACGAATTTTAGCCCACACTGGTTGCGGAACTACATTTCCAAATAACATATCAATGTCTGCTAAGTTCATTATACAAGCCTCAACTGTCTGCGTCAGTTCCTTGTAATATCCAGCAGGATTCTTACGCGGATCTGGTAAGGCCTGTTTCACTGCTAGCACTTCGGCTCGCTTCCACGGAATGTGTATCCATACTCTCTGGAATTGCGCCGGAGCGGCTACAATACCATTAACATTGTCAGCTTGCACAGCTTCGCGCCAAATTGGAGGAACCTCCCTCATTGGATATTGGCGACTCAGCTTCGTCTTACCTTTCTCTAAATCTCTCGGTGAACGAAGAGATGGATCATTTCTAAAACTTAAGATCAGTTCCATCGCTTCTTCTATATTTTCACCTACTATCATACCAGCAGCAAACTCTTTCTGAACCTTAATTAAGTCTTCTAAATCCGATTCAACATCATCTTCCTCTATCTCCTCACGTAACAGCGAGCACATCTCATCAAAGACATACCGTTGCGTTGGTTCCTTCCACTGCATAAAAGTATCTAACACATCTCTCGTACTATATCTCCTACTCTTCGAAATCCATCTGAGAGCCGTGGAATCTAAAATTCCCCGTTCCTCAGTGCTTGGATGCTGGCTGCGTCTTTGAACAGAGTCAGAAGTAGGAGTCTTGATTAAAGTTTTATAGAAAGGAGACAGCATATTAGACACAGAATCAGTGATTCTTCGACGAACAGAAAGTGGAGTCAACACACTCGCAGACGTAGAAAACACAGTGGAAGTAGGAACAGATAGCGGAACAGTAGGAGTATCGAGAAAAATAGTTTGTGGAACAGTAGGTGTAAGCGAGACAGATACAGGTATAGAAGTCGGCAATCCAGGAAGAGGAGGAGCCGTAGGAACATTCACATTAGCTACAGGAGGTACAGGAGCTTGATTCTGAGGGGCAGGAGCAGGAATACCAGGTTGTCCAGCAACCGGCAATTGAACATTTGGTACAAGTGGAGCCGTAGCACCTTGTGCGTACGGTGGAGGTGACCGTAACAGATAAGACAACAGAGGATCGTTTTCGGGGTCCTCTAGTATCTTAGCTGTTTTCGATGGCAAGGCAGGATAGCACTTGTCAATCGCTAAATTATGCTCTCTAATGGCCACCTCTATGGCCTTTTCACACTCGTTATCTTGCAACTGTTTAGCCGCTTGCTCTAGAGTCAACTCTTCTTTCTCTTTCTGTTCTTTCTTTAATCTCTTCATTTCTCTCTGTTTGGATTCTTTTCGCCAGTAACGGAAAGAATCAAACATTGCCGGCCGGGCTTTCTTCCTAAACAATTTCGCTTCTAAATTATCAAGAATTTCGGGTTCAAAACTACCATGCAGTGGCCAACTAAGGACACCGTCTTTCTCAGTGTAGCGGACCCACACCTCATTATAAGATATAGGACCCACACCATGTTTACAATATAAGTCATATAGGGGAGTCCCAATCGGAGGAACCAGACATGAGTCCTCCAATCGTTAGTCACTGTTGCAACCGAAACAAGACAACATACAATTTCTCCGACTTACCATTTTTCTGTCCGGAACACAAAACAAACAAAACACAAAACAGATATGTGTACTTGAACCAAGAACTTAGGCCTACCAAAAACGAACTAATGTATCGATACCCAAACTAAACCAAATAGATTATCGTAACCAGAACAACCAATGATAATCTTACGAAACCGAACCAAACCAAGAACCAAAAAGGATTTTAACAACCCTCACGAAGTAACCAACTAGCAACCACTAAATACTTAACTGAGGCACTGAAGACGTCACCAAGGAGAAACCCGTCACGTTTCGCCGTACTAAGGACTGCACCTCGGGTCCAAGACAGGGCGACGGTCAAGGCAACGGCCCACTGCAGCCGTCCTGAACGGTAACCCTCGTGGAAGAGAACTTCGGGCCACTTTTGCGATATGCCGGGATCGATGAAGTGGGGCGCCTCCCTCAGGAATCTTCACACGAAGCTTCTCGAACTCTTCAGGCTTTTGGACCGGTACCGAATGACGTCGCCCCACGTTGGGCGCCAATTGGAGTTCTGGACTTTTTGGTTCCGTCCAGAGGTGTCAGGGAACAACACCCAAAGACCCCGGAGTTCCACCTGCCTTGGTGCGCAAATGAACAGAAACACGGGCTTCTCGATGGTGGCGTCAAAGACCAAAGGTTTATTACTGCAGGGACACAGAAGTCACAGAAACTACGCATGGGCAGTAACTAGGAGCCTGTTCAAATTGTACAAAGAGGGTTGCTCCTTATATACTAAATTTTGGCCTTCAGGCGAATTCTTCACATGTTGGTACATTCCCAAAACCTTTGTGTCATAAACAATAAATATTTGGCGTACACAGGAACCGTTGATAAAATCTGATACGAAACATCTACGAAGAGGGGTTCCCACTAGTTCATCACAATCCCTTGTCAATATTGTATTCAAGAGCCGGACCGCCTCATCGTAAATTTAGTTACCTCCCCCTAATAAAGATTCAGAAAGAAAGGAACGGAGCCAGGTGTGGAAGATAGAAAAGCGGGATAAGAGATGTTTGTGGGTTGTAATTGGGCAAGGCTACCGGCTTCGGCCGCCTAATCATGATCGGGACAATGGACACGAGAACCAGTTCAGTTGGGCTGGCCTCGGGCAGAGGAGGCAGCCTTTGTTGAGTCATGTAGCTACAGCGTGATCTGGTTTAAGGTGCACGTGTCATGAAAGAGGTGAATCTCCGGCTAAGGCTACGTGTCCTTAATCGAAATGAAGTGATCGGAGGTTATTGCGTATGTGAGGGCAAGAAACACAAAAAGGCTGCCATGATCTAAGATGGATGCCGTGGGTAGATCAGAAATGTGTTCATAACAGGAGTACTCTTGCTCGTATCGTAGCGAAAACACCAGGATATGCTAAATGGATCATTTGCGGTTCGCTGATACCAATATTATGTATTTCCGACAACATTGAAAACACGGGTTCAAATCGTCACGGAACCTCACAGTGATGTCATGAGTGATGCCACTGACCATGTCATGAGAAGCTTCTCACAGAGCTCAGTCTGAGCAGCCGGCCATTCCGTTCATATAAAGTCTGGACTTGCAGCGACGCTTTGGACGCAAAATAGGGCGGCAAAAGTTCTTTGCAACCGGTCAAAATGCAGGGAATGTGAATGGCTCCCAGAGCGCTGCAAAGAGTCATTTTGACATGCTGACACAACTAGCTGAGGCAGCTTTCAGACAGGATTTCGAATCTCACACAAAGAAAGGAGAAAAAAAAAGCTTTGATTTTTGTTACAAAAAGCTTGCCGTTATGCAGTTGGTGTTGGCGTGGGCCAAAATTCATGTGCAAAGAGGGGCCTCATTACCAATTCATGGCAGCCTTCAGCGGTAACAGAAAATGTGACCCAACAGGGTAAAGGGACGCCTACATTTTAAAACTGTGAGACAAACTCAGCTTAAAGCCGTAGCATTACAAACATGTGCACGGCAAAAGTGAAAGCATTGGCAAAAGTGAAAGCGTTTCCCTTGCGGGAGTGAGCGGCGCCAGGAGCGATAATTGATAACACATTGTGAAAAAGCTCGCTCCCGCAAGGGAATCACCAGACGTGCACGCATTGCCATTGGAAGCAATGTAACGCGTGCAAGTTTTTGCCCGCAAAGCTGTGCCGATTGCTAAAGGTCTTTTTACTATGCAGTGCATCCTACTTAAAAATGAAATATACAATCAACAATGTTAGAAGAGTGTGTCCCACACACAAATGCATGACCAGGAGGGCACCTGGAAGTTAAAATATAGTTTTTTTTGTTTAGTATACCCAATTGTTTAAATTACTGCAAAGTTTCTAGATAATTTTTCATTTCCTACAGTCTCTTACTTCAGTGTCCTTCTTGCCAATGCAGGAGATGTATAGTTGCCATGACGGGTAATGGTAGAAGCCTACACCCGGAAATAATATAAATAAAAAACTGAGTTAATTTCTGGGAAGATCTCCCTCTTATATTTATACCAAAAATCGGATTACATGTTACAATGATTGGTATACTTAGTAGAGATCCCACTTCCATGATCACAAAAGGTCTTGCAAGAAACATGCTGGGGATTGGGGCACATGGCGGCTAGCTAGGAGCTGGTCGCGGGTCGAGCTTCCACTAACCTCTGTTGAAAGCTGACCTCTCGACATTAGGATGCTGCAGGTCGACGGTAGCTAATCGGCGTTTTACTCCTCCCTTCAGGAGCATTTGTCCCGTCACTACCACAGCCGCTGCCCTGCTCTGCTGAGCCGTAGTTCAGTTCAGCTTAATTGTTTTCCGCGGTCTTGAGGAGGATCGTGAAGGATCGCAGTGGACGTAAGCCACGAGCAACGGGTCAGCAGCTTTGCGGTTCTGCGATCCTGCACGGTGCACGCCCTCCGTTGGATACTGGGCTTGCAGGGCTGTAGGCTTGCCATTCAGAGGTTTTTTCTTTGTGTTTTGTGGCTGATCTTCAGAGTGGAGACCCCTGGGAAGACCGGGAGACAAGAGGTGATGCGCGTTGTGTGGTTTTGTTTTGGCTTTGGCTTTGACTTTGTTTAGCTAGTTGGGCTGTTGATCTGTCTGATCAGCCGGCGTGCGGGGCTGGGGCACACATTGGAGAGTCTGTGCTCGGGACTGTGGCAGAGCCTCTGGAACAGGGACTGTGGATGTTTTGTATGTATGAAAGGGGTGAAGGGCTATAGTTTGACCCCAAGTGAATCAGAGCTGGAATCTGGGTATAAGGCTGAGTTGCCACATATATGCAGCAGGAGGCAGACAAGTCTTGGCTTAAGTTTTTAAGTTTACCACAATATGAGGAGAGTCATTTAAATGCCCTAAGTAGCTTATAAAAGCTGCTCCCCTGCAGGTTAGAGGTAATTTAATCAGCTTTGGTACTTTGCGATTCCCCTCTTTCCCCCCTCTATTTACTTCTTTAGTTTCTCTTCCCTCTCTCCCGAAACCTAATGTGTGGTGGACCAGCTTCTGCCTGTCTCAGGGCCGCTAGATTGCTTGGTGAGTCTCGCCGAGCTCGATCAGCTGCTCTAAGTTGACCAAGCCGATTCCTTTTTACCAGATATCCCCAGAAAAGGCCTGTAAACACTGTGCATGCTGTTTATTAGTAAGCATAAGGAGAACAAGTTGGTCTCCTACAAAGGATTGTGCCGCCCCCCCTAGTCATTTAGAAACCTCGCTGCTTAGACATATGCCATCACCCTATAGAGGTTAAGGAGGACGAGCTCAGGTATGATCCAGTTTACAGGAGGAGATTTAGGTCCATTGAGTTAGCTCCTAATCAGTGTGGGCGGAAGATTCAGCCATTTAAAGAGGGCCTTCTTGGGCAACAGAATTGTAGCTCCGGTCTTCTGGCCAGTTCAACACTTGCTGGTGAGGCTCTTCAAGGGAAAAGATATAAATTGAGATCAAGTACCTTTTTAGGAAAAGAGGTTTCTCAGTGTCAAACTATACCCCCTAGCCGGGTCCTTAATAAACCAAAACTCAGGAGTCGGCTTGATAAGGCCAGTAAGGACGGCAAACGGACTCCTATTTAGGAGAGGAACAAGAAAGCTACTAAACCCCAGCAAGGGTGACCCCATCCTTAAGGTCTTACTTTAAATTGAACATGCAGGTTAGTAAGGAAATTGAGAATCAGGGAGCCGCCTTGGTCCAGAACATCAAGCCACCAGAAGTGGCCATTTTCTCACCAAATAGTTCTGCAGTTCTTCAGAGGCCAGCTGTTCAGCTGGATATATCGATCTGAGCGGTATCGACAATAGGAATGAAACTTCTGACAGGGGTCAGGTGATAACAACACATGGCTCAGACTCAATTCAGGAGATGTTGGCACATTTGTCCCTAGAGATAAAGGAGTGTTTTTCTACTTCTGAAGTAAACCAGAAAAATATTCAAGACACATGTACTAATCTAGAGGAAAGTAATTATGCTTTAACGCATCGTATGGAGGAGTTGGAGAATAAGATGGGAGAGCTTACGTTAGACGTAAAGGGGAATATTCTTAAATTGAGCATGCTAAAGGAAAGAGAGAGAGACCTTTCAGAAAGATTGGAAAGACTTGAAAATAATTCCAGAAGGAATAATATCAGGATTCTGGATTTAGCAGAAGGACTGGAGGGGGGATAACATTAAGACTTTTGTTAATGATATTCTGACTAAAGCATTTCCCTAGGTGGCCTTGGTGCCTGTCTAGGAGGCTGGGATTCAACGTGTCCATAGGGACCCATTCAAGCTAAATCCAGGATTGAAGAAACCAAGGAAAATCTTGGTGTATATCCAATCGTATTCCCTGAAGGAACAACTACTGGGGGCTGCGTTGAAGTTTAAATCTATTCAGCTACATGGCTTAATTTGTAGAATAAGATCTGATATTTGTCATATCACAGAGGATGCAAGATGGGAATTTGGCAAGTGGATAGACTCACTAAAAGTATTAGGCGCGCAAGTCCAATTAAGATTTCCAGCCTTCTTGAAAGTCATGCTCAATAATAAGATGCATAATTTTAGATCACTAGAAGAGGTGGGCAATTTTTTGTTACATAAGAAACCAGCAGTTAAATGAAAGCGAAACATGGGAGTCAGTGAAGAGAGCTCACCAGAAAAAGTTTCTTTATAATTTTTCTTTTCTTTTGAGGTTAGTGGGCCT